>NC_081294.1:58102187-58728750 GCF_030435805.1 Mustela lutreola
TACATTATTTTAATATGAATACATTTCATTTTAGGATTAAAAAAACACATCCATGCAATGATACCCAAGTCACTACATACCATTCATACCCTTTTATTAATGCAAAGAAAATCTAAAGGTAAGATATATTATTTATTTTAGGTAAGACACGAACACATGGTTATGCAGCTCTTTATCTCTATTGTCAACATAGCTCGCCCTGTGTATGGACTTCCCAGGGGCTGGTGGCAGTAGGTCTGCAAGTTCTGCTGTCCTCTGAGACGAGAGGAAAGGCAGGGTTGAGTGAAGCGGGACTGCCCAAACCATGGCCGGCCTTGCGAGGCCCAGAGTAGCAAGAGAGATCAGCAAATCTGAGGCTGCGCCTGCTGTGTACGAATCCCACCTCCTCCACTCATGATCTGCTGCCCGACCTTGTCAAATAACAACCTCTCCAGGCCTGGGTTCTCCATCCATACAGAGCAAACAGAAGGTTGCTATCCACTAAATGCTTTTGCACAAGGCTGATTTAATCTTTCACAAAGGCCCTATTAAACTAGTATCATAACTGTATCCACTTTACTGATGAGAAAACTGAGGCTCAGAGAGGTAAGCTGATTAGCCCAAGGCCACGCAGCCAGTATGTTGCAAACCCAGATCTCGTGACGTTAATGGGCAGTCCCATCCTGGCTCCTAGCCCCCATGCCACAGAGTGAATGCGAAGATAAAATGAGATTTCTAGGGCATGCAAAGCACATACCTGAAGCCTGGCAAGGGCCATGTTTAGCAATTAGTACTTCTGACTTCCCTGATCCAACTGGAAGCTAGCCTGATAGCTGAGTCTGGTCCCTTCTCCCACTGGGAAGTCTAGGGGTACTTCTTTATGCACCAGGAGGACAGGCATCTTGGCCTCTGCTAATTCTCTCAGCTTGGGGACCAGTCCTCCCAACTGCCCACAGGAGACAGGGTCTCTCTTCAGGCAGAAAGTAACTGTTCCAGTCTGTTGCTCTGAGATGTCGAGGTGTCGGTGGTGACAGCCCTTTCTCTTTCTGAGGGGCCCAGCAGGTCCCTGTCTGGCACCCCACCAGCCTGCCACCCCCTGCTGGGCTGGCTTCTGTCTGACCTGTCAGTGGTCTCTCTGAAAGGGAGGTTGATGGGGGGCAGAGAGGAGGGGCCAGGAACAGCAGGCAGAGGGTAAGCATTTGGGGATATTGGTGGCTGAGATCAGAGACCCTTGCTCTCTCTTGCCAGTAGTTTCTGTAACAGAACAGCAGGGAGACAGCAGCAGCCAGGATAGAAATCCCCCAGGTATAAAAAAAAAAACATGGCCCCAGGCTAACAAGGGTGAGGCTGTGTCAGAGAGGCCTGTCAGCCAAGGTGGGCAAACTCTCATCGAGTGACTTCATTATTCCTAGAGACTCTGTCCAGGTTGAGGAGAGGCAACAGAGGGAGGGGGAAGGGTAGGGGAAGAAGAAAGAGAAAGAGAGGCTGAGAGAAAGAGCAACTAGAGAATGAAGATGTTTTGTGAAGCCTTAGCCCTTCCTTCCCCACATCCTGTATATGGCCAGTCACAGGATACCTGCAAATGGCCTGACTACTCACAGCCTACTGTGAAGAACTGAGGATAGAAGCCAAACATAGGCTTTGGAGCTGGACAGCCTCCTCCCTTATTTACTAGCTGTGTGTCCAAGTCTCTTAACCTCTCTAGCCTCAGTTTCTTCCTCTGCAAACTGGAGATTAAAGATGGCCCCTCCAGGCATCCATGTGAACATACATAATGAGGGCTGGATAAGGGGGCAAGGTGCAGGCGGCAGAAGCACAGACGAGCTTCAGGGCTGGCAGAGGACTAGCCCTATGGCGGTCCACCTGTCCCAAGTGGAAGCTGGGCAGAGCACCGGCTAAAACAGTCTGCATCCCAACTTTTCAAAAAATAAATCTCCCTCCAGTATTATTTAAATTGCTCCTCTTCTGTTTGACATGGTCCTGCCTTAGGTAAAAGAGCTCAGTGCAGGCACTACCATGTCATGGTGGCGGGCACAGTGGCTCCTGTGTGCCATCTGGAATGTTCTACTCTACTCGCCCTCACAGGGCAGCTTCATGTAGGATTTGGCTTCAGAGTACAGCAAACTGGGTCAAAAGACAGCCCCAACATGGAGAAGCTGTGTGGTCTTAGGCAAGTTATTTACTGTCCTAAAGCTCCAGTTCCTCACCTATAAACAATGGCGCTAAGGATCCCTAGAATTCTGGTGACTTAACAAAGGGATACAAGTAAAGCACTTAGCACGGTGACTGAAACCTAGTAAGCTTTTCCTAAGGGCCTACCATTAGCTCTGATTAGACATGGTTGCCATTAATGCTTCATCATCCTACTGACTCCCAGGATGTGTCCCTATGTGCACATAGGGTCTCTATGCTGAAATACACTGGCTTTGGGAGGCACTGGGAGGCTAAGGGAAGGGGCTCTGAGCTTATGTGCTAGTAGTGATGATGTAGTTTGTGTTACATTTAATCACTCCAGAGCGTGCATTTTATGAGATCAATCAAGCATGGGGGCTATTATGCAGATGAAGGTGTGGCTGGTGCTTCCAAGGAAAGCGCTCCCGAGCCTAGAGCCCTGTTCTCATGAAGAGCTTCCCAACTTGTATTGCACTAGACTGTTGTGGGTAGAAGTTCTGCGACAAAAGAGGTCTGTGGTCAGGAAATGCTGTGTGCTCCATTGCAACATTAAAGATTCATAATGCATATTCACTCATTAACAGCTCTGAGAAGTCCTGCTGTAAAGAAACTAGTTTAACTGTTTAACCAACATCTCTCAAGTTGTTTTTTTTTTTTTAAAGATTTTATTTATTTATCTGACAGAGAGAAATCACAAGTAGATGGAGAGGCAGGCAGAGAGAGAGAGAGGGAAGCAGGCTCCCTGCCGAGCAGAGAGTCCGATGCAGGACTCGATCCCAGGACCCTGAGATCATGACCTGAGCCGAAGGCAGCGGCCCAACCCACTGAGCCACCCAGGCGCCCTCAAGTTGTTTTTGACCACAGATCCTCCAGTGCCACCTCCACTTCTATGTTTCAGGGAACCCATGTTAACATCCCCAAGGAGACATAGTTCGGGAAAGCTCCTTTAGTCTCTCGAGTCAGATGTACCTCTATGGATATTTGAGGGATGTTTTCAATAATTCAGAACAGGTGTCCTTGAGGTTTAGTAAGCAAAATAATCACCTGGGAATCTTCTTTAAAATACATACTCTCAGGGCACTGGAGTGGCTCAATCGGTTAAGCATCCAACTCTCATTAGTTTGGCTCAGGTCATGATATCAGGGTCCTGGGACTAAACCCCATGTGGGCAACTCCATGCTCAGCGGGGAATCTGTTAGAGATTTTCACTCTCCTCCCTCTGCCCCTCCCCTGCAACTGCACTCATGTACGTGTGCTATGTCTCGCTCTGTAAATAAATCCTTTTAAAAAATGCACATTCTCAGTTTTCACATTGAGAAATTCAGTAGGCCTGGGTGACAGCAAGAATCAGCATTTCAAAATCACTAAGGTGGTTCCAGGGCAGGAGATCAGGGAACAGACCTTGACCAACAGCTATTTAGCGTCTGACTTCTGGAAATACTGTGCTCAGAACAGCAACGTCAGCATCACCTAGAAACTTGTAAGACATGCAGAGCACAGTAAGATCAGAAAATTGGGATCTATATTTTAACAAGGTCCCAGGTAATTCCATTGCTGGTTAGATTTTAAGAAGCATTGGTTTTAAAGGTTTTTATTGATAGTATTTGTTCTGGGTTTTTCCATTTGTTTAGTTTTAATAAACTCAAAAAAAAATGGATACATACTGCAAGCTTATTGTCATAAAATTCCTACCAATACTCACCCCCACCCATAGTAAAGGGTTGACCAGATGCTCCAGTAGCTTCAAAGTAAGCCAAAGTCTTATTAAGAAGTGGTCTCACCTAGATTACACCCCTGTCTTCAGTAACAGTCCCTGGGTTTTCCTAAGCAGCCTTCGCTTTCTTTCCCACATCCATTCTGAAGAGTAGGAAACCCAGAAAAAGCAGCTCTCAGTGGGGGCTCCACTGTCAGCTCTCTGGTCAGACATGATTGATCTTCCATTGCTAAGTCATAAGAAAAGCCAAAGGGGCTTCAGAGCAAAGAGTTCTGGCCTTGGAATTCAGAGACTGTCAAAAAAGAGTTGGCACGAAGCAAGAGGAAAGCTTCCAACAGGTCTTCCAGATGGAGCGCAAATACAATTTCACTTCTTGCAATATTTAAGAATGGCAGTTGCTGTGGTCTGGAGGGAGGGGATGCCTGCATACCGATGGTCCATCAGGCAGCAAGGGTATTAATGGCAGGTGAAACCTTCCAAATGAGCACCCTGTCAGCCAATCTATTGCTTTAAAAGGTTGGCAATGCAGGAGCCTAACAGAGGCAATGAAGAACTAATCTCATATTGCCAGGTTAAATCAAGTCAGCCTTGCCTGCTCCTTTCACTTTTTAGTTACATCAAGCCAGAATACTTTCAATTATCCCTCCCTTCCAACTTGTCAGCAGGCATTGGGTAAAATGCAAATGGAACAGTGCCTTCCCTGGTGGAGAGCAGAAAATATGAAGATGAGCCTCCATTGGTTGAGCTCCTACTGTGTATTCGGTGCCATACCCTCACCTTCTCATTTCATAGGCACCATCTTATAGGATCTCCATGCTCCTTTGTGAAGTAGATGTTATTGGGTCCACTCTATTGCTGAGAAAACTGAGTCCCAGGAAGCCAGTTACTTGCCAAGTTTACATAGCTAATGAATGATAGAACAGGTTTTAACCATTTTGACTCTGATGCCCATATTCTTTTGCCATACATATAACTGAGCCAAGAATCTAGGGCTACTCTGGGTGAGTCCTTGAGCTCTGGAGTGCCCCCCTCTCCGTAAAATTTTCTAAGTGCTCCCCCTGTGGCAGGTACTGGCCAGGTCAGCAACACTATCTGGGAGGACCACGCCAGCCCAGACTAGGACCCATCTGAGCCCTGGTCCCTACTTCTCCCTTTCAGGGTGTTCTCTGACCCTCTACCATCCTTTAACCCCATACCCATGCATGTAAGGGTGATCAGATTTTGAGAGAGGTTGGGAGATTTGCATTTATGAGGTATCTCAGGGCCCAATGCCCGACCTTAATTCCGGTGGACATATTGGCAAGTAGATTGTTCCTGTTGGCTGGAAGAGTATTTTGCAAGATCATGTGACATCAGAATGAAAATGGTGCTGATATGTCAATTCAGGTAACCCAATTTGTTTAGATAGACAGGGGCCTGGAAAAAATGATTTACTAGGGACCCCATACACTTTAGACATGGTCCCGAAGAAGCTCTCCTTAGGAAATCAATCAATCAACCAACCAATCTCAAGGCAAAAAGAACCCTAGGATTGCCATATTTCTCTTTATTCGAGAACCTCTTTTTTTTTTTAAGATTTTATTTATTTATTGGACAGAGAGATCACAAGTAGGCAGAGAGGTAGGCGGAGAGAGGAGGAAGCAGGCTCCCCGCTGAGCAGAGAGCCCAATGTGGGGCTCAATCCCAGGACCCTGAGATCAGGGCCTGAGCCAAAGGCAGAGGCTTTAACCCACTGAGCCACCCAGGTGCGCCTATTCAAGAACCTTTTTATGTGACTGGCCACTCTGGTGCCTTGGGCCTATGCCAGCTACCCCCCACCACTCCTTTATTTCCGTCACAAAGAGCAAACGGAGCAGGCTTCTTCCTTCTTGCCCCAACTTGTTGCCTCCCCTCTTTTCTCCACTCTGTTAATTTTCTACTTCCCCATCATTAACTGATCTCAAGAAGGTCCCTAGGATTATGGGGTCCACCACCTGGATTCCCTCTATTTTCCTTGGGGAGATGAGAACTTGCCAAGTACCTCAGTCTGTATGCTAAACGAACCTATATGATGCCAAGTAGAAAAGAAGTAGAAAAGATTCAGAAGCCTGTACTAGGTTACCAGGTGCTCACAGCTGTGC
Organism: Mustela lutreola; assembly: GCF_030435805.1. NCBI lineage: Eukaryota > Metazoa > Chordata > Mammalia > Carnivora > Mustelidae > Mustela > Mustela lutreola. The sequence continues at coordinate 58,108,173 of NC_081294.1, forward strand.
CTCTACCTAGTGTGGATTATCTCAGTCCTCTCCTTGCTTCTGTGAGGTATCTGCATCACCCCCACTCTACAGATAAGGAAGACAGAACAGAAAGAGCTTGGTATCTTGGCCTAAAGTCAGTCTGTTAGCAAGTACATGAATTGCATAATCTTAAACACACACCTTGATGTGTGTTGTAGCCAGGTGAATAAGATGAAGATCTAGAACATTCCCAGCACCCAGAAAGTTTCCCACCAGTACCTCCCCATTAAGGTAACTACAATTTCTAACTTTTTACCATAACTGGTTAACTTTGCCTGTTCTTGAACATCCTGTAAATGGAACCATGTGTACTCCTCCTAGTTTTAACCAGCCTCTTGTCCAGATGAATAGGGAAGGTAGATTTGGTGGTTGGTGATACTTCTCATCAGACCACAATCTGGAAAGATTGGAACTCATTTTTAAAATCTGAGATGCTGCCCAGCTCCCAGTCAGGTCCTACGTGCAGATACCAGCAGAGCCATCCGTGGCACCTGAAGTGAATTGTTGGAGTCAGTATGTGCCACCCTGTCACAAAATGAAACCAAGAAAAGTACATTTAGATGTTTTCCTGAAGCCTTTAATACCCAAGAAAGCTGGAGAGTTCAGGCAGGTTATAAAGGGAATCACTTGCCTACCAAGCTCCAGGGAATAAAAGGCACCAAAACTGAACAAAATGCTTCCATCTAGATTCTCCATAAGCTGCCCAGTCTACAAAGATCAAAGAGGAAAATAAATGACATGAATGAAGTGAACACCCTCTCATTCCTAGAGACCTCCCTTCTCTGTAAGAGTTATGTGTGGACTCAGGCAGCCTTTCCTAAACAGGAAGGACATGCATGTCTCAGCCAAGTCTGAAACACCCAGCCTCCTCCGGGGCTCTCTGCAGCCTTTCCACTGACCCGTGGCCTCCTCCCCACTGAGCAGAGCTTCCCTGCTATGTGTTCAGCGAAGGCTTTCAGGTTCTATCTTTTGCCAATTCAGGGACTCCTTTAAAAATCCGACCGTGCGAACTAGGCAGGGGCTGAAAACAGCTGGCACAAACCTGTAGCCAGCCCAGAAGGCAAGTGCCACCTTGTGCCAATGGTAAACAGCTGAATGGGGTTTGAATCTCACAGGTAAATAGTGTGGTCCTCCGTAGCCTGCATCACAGGGAATGAATTCCCTGGCATCTTGTTTCTCCTGTTGATTCCTTTCTAGAAACTTGTTTCAACCAGCCTGATTCTTTCCCAGCTGTGGATGTAGGCAGACCTGCACGAGTTATTAAATCGCACGGCCACCCGTGCTTCCCCTGCTGGTGGGTGTCCACTGCCCTGTCTTCAGGCTCCCTCTGGGAAAGAAACGTCTCCTCCTTCTGATAATGAAGAAGATGGAGAGGGTAATGATCTCATTGGTTACCTTTTCCTACTTTTTATCCAGACCTGCTTCTTAGCCACTTGGATAACTCACTTAACTTCTCTGAGCCTCAGTTTCCAACTCTGTAGAGTGGGTGATGGCATGATAATGGGCATAACACACAGTTAGCCGAGTGTTCACTAGACCAGGCACTGTTCCTAGCGCTGTATATATAGTAACTGCTTTAGTCCTCCAAACAGCACTTTCTAACATCATCATCAATCAAAAAACATTTCCTCACGTTTTGTACGTGAGGAAACTGAGATACAGAGGAGTGAATTCCGCAGAGTCAGCAGATGGGAAGCACCAGATCTGAGATTCAAACCCAAAACCCCTGAATCCGGACTGCAAGGCTGAAAGGTTATGGTCTGCTCTGCGGGGTTGCCATGAGGACTGAAATCAAGAATATGTCTAAGTCTTGTTCAATCTGTAGCATTTATTATTACTGCCAATTAAGTTAACACTGTGTGTTAAGTTAACATTACATTCTTGCCCAAGATTCAACCTACCCATAGCACACAGCGGGGAATGACTCCAGTAGGGGATATTAATTTTACTAATATCCATGTCCAATTTTTATAAACTGAAAAAGTTGAAAACTTTTCTGAGTTTTTGAATCTAGTAATATCTAGGGTTCACTGAACACATACTATGCCAGACTGACATTAGATAGATAAGCAGATACCTCGATTCATTTGTTCTCCATCACAGAACCCTATGACATATGCACTCTTTTAACTCAGTTTAAAAAGCAAAGAAGTTGAGGTTCATCAAGGGTGGTTATCTTTCTAAGTTTACATAGCCAGGGACCAGAGGTCATGAGCCTTAAACCCAGATCTATTCGATTCCAGAGGCTGGGCTCTTGTCTCAGACACCGTGTAGGCTTTTTGCCTAAAATTTTACCATAGGAATTCTAATTCAAAGGCTTCAATTCAGCATCACCTTGGTTTCTGCCTCATATTGCTAGACCTGTCACAGAAGATTCCCTCTGATTTCCTTTATCAAAAGCAATTAAAAGAGTATCTTACATATTGTTCCCAGAAAGTTTCGCCACATCCCTATTTCTCTGAAATGGCCATTACAATTAGCGTATGACACATGCGCGTGGCACGCAGCCAGGGCTGTGGTTTAGCCTGCCTTCTGACAGCATCTAGATAATTCTCCACGGCTGCATCTCACGGAGTGAACTACGTGAGGGCACATGAAGCAAAGGCGCCTCACCTCCGTGGGGCCCGGCCGGGAAGGCCTGGGTCAATTTCCCCAAATGCTGAGTCAGGATCGGGTCCTGCTGGAGGACTCTGCACACCTCCCTCCCACCCTCCCTGGGAAAAAGCCCACCAGGCAAACAAGGAGGTGGGTAAATAAAGGAAGAAACCGTCCAGTGTCGTGGGAGGACTGTGCTGCTCTCGCACCCCTGTTGAATAGAGACGCCGACAGCCTCTCAGGTCCTGAACTGGCAATTCAGAACAGTTTGATTGCCTGCTTGATTGTTTGCGAGATAACGGCAAGATTGTCAGTGACGGGGTAATTTACTGAAGATTGCCATGTCAGACTCCATGCGAGGGGCTTGCTGGCATCAAGATGCGGCTCTCGTGACTGACAGGCCACTGGGAGATTGGAGTGCCAATTTAAAGTTCACGGTGTCGTCGGAAAGCATTCAGCACCAGCAGCCCATAATCACGCAACATGATGAGGTCATTACAGGCGTAACGTATGCTCACGCTTAATAACCGTTAGAACCCCAAATGCGCCATCTCCGGAGCAGGTAAATGTAAAATATGTGGGAGGAAATCATTTCTATCCTTCCTCCCCGCCCCCCCGTTTTTTTAGCATTTGCCATCTGCTGTTGCTGATGTGTTTATAGGACATCTCCTGCCAGATGGGCCTTTGAGTAAAAAGCCCTAGAATCGACAGAACAGTGGAGAAGCTGGAGGTCTACACTTTCGAAGAAGTCACAAGTCCAGAACGAGTAGCAGATGAGCAGGGGTCGGGGAGGAGAGTGTTGAGTGTTTAAGAGGAAAACGGTCCCAACTTCCTATTTGAGCCCAATGAGGTTCTCAAGCTGGTTATATAGAGGGGTGGTAAATCAGGTGAGGGGTAGGGGACGTTCCCAGCTTCAGGAGGGAAAGCCCACCAGAGACAGATGGAACTTCTAATGGGAAGAGGCCAGCGGCATTAAAGAAATCTGTAGTGCTATAACAGCAATGTGTCTCTTCTCACCTGAGAAGTTTCTGCCTCTGCTGAAAGGAGCACCGGCCAACAGAGCGCAGCGGGATGATTTTAAATCCAAAGCAGGCCTTCCCCCGTGGATCCCGTCTGTCTGGGTGAAGGCGGTCCTCGGAAGGAGATGTTAAAGGCGGCATGCTATGTGCAGGTTTTTTCTTGTCTTTTTCTTACTCTGCGAAGGGCTCTGGGATCCACTCTACAATTTCAACACACATCTGAGACCGTGCCCCAGCATCATCCCGCTGCCGAGATACAATTCTCTGATCTTGTTTCTTGGGTCTGAGATTTGTGGGCCTCTGGGGAGAACCCGATTCACCCAGCCCATCAGACAGAGGTATTCAGAGCCCTGACTTGGAAAGTCTCTAAATTTAAAGTGTGTGTGCCTGCTCACCCTCCTGTGCCTGCGTTTCTAGGAAATTCCGTAAATCTAAATGCATTACGAGGCACAGAAGCAACATTTGCCCATGTGGAAAATGAGAGGCTAGTTTTAGTAATTTAAAGCCAAGCAAAACACACAACCTCCTAATTTGTTTGTTTGCTAAAAAGAAAGTAATGCATTAAAATAATTGTACATTAATTGCTAAATTACAGTGGAACTTTGGTGAAATTACATATTTCAATTTCATTAGCAGAACCAAACGGAAAGAGTAATGCCAAAAAATTACATTGTAGTAAATTTAAAACACGCAGGCAGGCCTCTGATTCAGTACTCCAGTACACATGTTTGTCAAGCCACAGCCCAGGGTTTGAGTACATGTTCCTACGATGTTAATTATGGCCCCAAAGTACCTTGCTATCAAATCTGGGAGATGCAAGCAAATTATTCTCCAAGACTTTCTCTCTACTGCATGTTCAGTCAGTGCCCAGCAGAGTGAATAAGTGTTGGCCAACGAATCCGTTCTAATAGGGAATTCCAAGGAGCAAAGACTGCCCGAAACATTCCCATGCTCAGCCTTAACACACAAATGAAGAAAGGGAAACATTCATTTATTCATTCAACAAACATTTGTTGAGTACCCAGTTCTGTGGTTGGCACTGAGTAAAATATGAATATAGAAATGAATAAGTGTTATTCTCTTCAAAGAGCTCATTTTCCAAACAGGAACGCAAGCACACAGAGATAACCGTAGCACAAGGAAGTTGGCATTCTCAAAGGTTTCTGTAACTTACTGTGCATTAAAATCAACTGAGAAGCCTGTATAAAAGGCAGGTGCCAGGACCTGCTTCTGGAGGCTCTCTCTGGGAAGCTCTGGGGTAGACCCTTGATTCTCCCCATGGGATTTTGTTGTGAAACCATTCTCTGACAAGCTCAAATTCAGGGATACACAGAGCAGGGATACCCTAACCTAGCCAGAGACATCACCAGGAAGGCTTCCTAGAAAAGGGGGCCATACCTAGTCTGGGTCTTAGAGGATGAATCATATCTGTTTCCCCCTCATTGTACAGTCAGCTCCTTCAGAACACCATCATTCTTCATCCTTTGTCCCATGTTTCATTTCCAGGACAGGGATGGCACTCAAATATTTGTTGTGTTATAGATGAATGATAGGAATTGTAGATGAATGACCAGAAAGGGATGGAGGGGCAGGGATCTGGGCAAGTAAATCAGGATGTTCGAAGTGCTACAGGTGTGCAGCAAGGTAGCACCAGAAGCGATTAGGTGAACCAATAGCTTAATTTCCGGGCACTACAACTAAAGCCGTTTCTCTGCATTTCCCAGAAAATGTAGAACTCCCCCCACCCAGCTGTCAAACTGGTCAGCACTACACTCCCTGTCTGAGAGGGAACAGGCATGGAACATTTTCACCATTCAAGCAAGACTTTCGATGATTGGTACGCGCATTAGCAAAGGCCCCCAAGAACCAGCTATGGATAATTTTTTGTGCTGTGCTGTTCAAAAGCAAAATGCTTGTTTTTGTTTCCAACCACTCAAATAACACTTGCTCAGGACCGAAAAAAGTAGAAATCCTAGAAAAGTCTAATACAGAGAGAGGCACACTCACCTACTGTCTGGGGATAATCATTCATCCACCTCTCGGTCTTTGCTTTTCTCTGCATGTGTGCTGGAATTAAACTAGGCCCATTTGTGTGACTTCTGCCATTTCAAAAACCCTTGGGAGGGGCTGATGCTCTTCCGGCAAAGGTGCAAGCATCTCTCCGCAGCGTTTTACCATGAAATGCCCTGACCGTGGTCCTGCCTCTGTCCTTCCAGATGGCCTGGTGGATTGCCTGGACCCTGACTGCTGCCTGCAGTCAGCCTGTCAGAACAGCCTGCTCTGCCGAGGGTCCCGGGACCCCCTGGACATCATTCAGCAGAGCCAGACAGACTCACCTGCCGTGAAGTCCTTCTACGACCGCATCAAGCTCTTGGCAGGCAAAGACAGCACCCACATCATCCCTGGAGACAACCCCTTCAACAGCAGGTGGGCACCCTTCCGTCCATACAGGCTGCCGAGGTGGCTGGTCTCCTTCCTGGCAGAGCAGGAGGAAGGAAGTGCTCCTGGTTTTTCTGCGGGCCCCGTTGGCCTAGAAACTACCCCATGAGGGCAACTCCTCTCTCTGGTTCACAGAGGGCTCTTTCCTGTCTGTGGAAGTTGGCCACCTTCACCCCAGAAGCTGCTGGACACATCTGTGGATGGTCTGGTTTTGAGATCACTTTTCTGATCTGTTATTTTATTATATCATTGTTACTATTTTATCTCTTTATAAAATACCTCTGATAGTACCTTTTGTCTGATCACCCCTGAAATACTTCATTCAACAGAGTATTTTTGAAAGCAGCTATTAGCTGAATAGCATTAATTAGAATTTATTGAGCGCCTCTCCTAAGCCAGAGCCTTTATGTAGACTGTTTCCCATCCTCCCCCCAACCCTATCAATTATACCTGCTATTGACCTGCTTTGGGCAAGATGTCGTGCTGGGGCATTTTCCCTTTCTTTCCAAAATGATGGGGTTTCTCTTGAATTTACTTTTGCTCTCAGTAGCTAATTTGAAGCAGTTCTGGGGAAAATTCTGGGTTTCTTTTACAGTCCGCTTGGCCCCTCCCTTCCAAGTTAGAACTGTACCCCTGGAAAGGAGAATGAGGGAAGAGTTGGCTTTGAGGCGCCCCATCCGCTCCAAGGTACTGGTCATGATTCTGAGGGTGAGAGGAAGGACAGAGAGGCAAGGGTCTTCTTACGGCCTGCCTGCATCTCACAGATCTCTCTCTTGGTGGGTCTGGGTCCAGATGTCAACAGTGTCTGCAGATATGAGGTCTTCTTGGGGTTGTCTGTCTCATTTCGGGTCTCCTTCCCACCGGGAAAGAAGAGTTGCTGGCTGGGTCCTCTTTCACGAAACCTCTAGGAAACTTGAAGTTGAACGGGGTGCTCCTGGCCTCCTCAGCCCTCTTACCTTCCTCCTCGTGCCATCCTTCTCTTATATCTCTTATCCTCACTCAGTTCTGGGGAGGCCCAGCAGCAACTCAGGAAGTATGCTGCTCAAGCAGGCTTCCAGCCCGTAATGGAAATACCAGACTTCACCTCCCACGGGAGCCCCTAGCTTTTTAAATGATTCTCTTGGTGCCCCTCCCAGTAGACCTTGGGGAGGAAACAGCATCAGGCCATGACTTAGACTCTGCTCCTCCCCCTTGGGACAGTCTGGTGGGATGGGGAGGTGGTAATGGTACAGCTGATTAATTCCACAACCCCTAAGAACTCTCTGGGAAGGTGTGCAGCCCCAATTCCTGGCAGCAGTTTGTATATGAGGGCTCTTAACATGGTCACTTTGGGCCAGCAACTTTAGCCTCTCACCTGTTGTTGCTTTCCTAAAAGTAAAACAGAAAAGAAAAAATAATCTCAGCCGTCTCCTAGTTCAGCCCTGACACCCCCTCGCCTGTGCCACATTAGGCAAGTTATTTAACCTCATAAACTTCAGTTTCTTGATTGATAAAATTAGAATATTACAGAATATACTTGCACAGTTGTATTATTTAATACAAGAACCCCTCAAAAATAAAAGAAACCACAAATCTTTGATCAGAGAAGCATTTGCCTGCTAGAATCCTAGTTCTGGGACAGGGATTCTACAGCTATGTTTCCCTTTAATAATGAACATAATTCCTGTTGCCAATGAGTCACGAGTGGCCCTAGCACCAGGCTGGGAGCATTCCAGGAGGGCTTGCATCAATTTGCTTGTACAGTAAATGCAACTCAAAGGCCCCTGCTCTGTTCAGCTTCCTGTTAGCATTTCATTTTTCCCACCCTAAATCCAGTCATTTCCTGATACTCTCCTTTTTGTCCCTTAAAATTCAGTCTTCTCCTTCTTATCCAAGTTGCCATTTCCAGAAGGCACCTTGAGCTACAGCCAAGATTCAGGAGAGGAGGCAGGGACTCCAGAATATCTGGTGGACTAGACCAGCCCCAGAGATCTGGGAGGAAGAGGCTTGCTTTAGAGAAAGCATCTCTGGAGCTTTGAAAGTCACCGTAGACACCACCCCCCACGTGAGCCCACATTCCAACATACTGACGTAGATACATAATTCAGAAATACAAAATGTTACTCCAAGACAGGTTGAAGTTCACCAAGCATGAGAATTTTAGTGCATTATCCTCTGACAGAAAAATGAAGGAGAAAGCGAGGAGTAAAAAAGAAGTTAATTCAAGACTTCTAAGAAGGCATTTCCCCGAGATAATGGCATACAAAAATCACTAAAATGCCTTGACTCCACCACTATAATTTATAGAGCAGATCTCACTATCTAGATAATGTGATAATTGTTACACATCAATAATCATAAATAGAAATGAACTGATAGCATGTCTTAGCTGAGTCTTTTCTGTGAATTGTCTTCCTAGAAACGATATGAAGCCAGCAACAATGAAGAATTAGGAAAATAGAGGGTGGGAAGCCTAGGCAACTAGGCCTCTTTTATTCCTGGGACGCTATACAAAATCTCATGCTATGGGAATGATTTAAAAGAAATAACAGTGGTATAAAAAAGGAGGGGAGAAAAAAAACCACTGCGGGGCATACTCCCAATTTTGTTTTCTCATCACAAATGCTTTGTACCTTGTGGTCATCAACACACATCGATTTTAAAATAGTGTCTCGGAAGGCATGAAAGAAATCTTAGTCTGCACTAAGATAAGGAAATGGAATTGAACAAAAGAATTATTTTCATAATTTAGTTTTCCACTTTCAAAAGACTCTAGCATTATAGTTGGAACCAGCTAAAAATGGGATGCATTTGTTAGGCTGACGGTAGCAGACAATTAGAGCTGTCAGTGGAACAGTCTAAGCCCTCCCGAGATCATCAAAGGGTTGGAGTTGAACAGTTGGGGGTATTGCTAATAAAAAGAGAGGTGCCTGGAGAAAGCACCCCTCCAGTTCTGGGGTCACCTGAGATGGCAGAAGTAAGTGCATTCCAAAAATCAAGCAGACTTGGACAAGATTCTGGCAAAGAACAGGTCAGTTTGATTACCTAGCCTAGAAATTGGGACTCTGTCCAGGAACCTGAAAACCTGAGTACCTCTCTGCCTCTTCCAAATGCCCAGTGGCTTGAAGGCTCACAAAAACAGCTGTAGACCTGCTTGGTGGGCTGGGGGCTAAATGCAAAAATGGAAGTTCTCATTAGCCCATTTCTGTGAAATCAGAAAATTTAGGTAAGAGGAGGCATGTGCCTTCTCCCCCTGTGGTGTTTGAGAAGACTCTCGTCCTATCTCTGTTGCTTTATGGGATTTTGCAGAAGTTGTTCATTGGATAGTGGCATCCTCAAGAAAGTTCTAGTTACTATGATCTGGAGAGATCATAGCTTTTGCTGACAGTGGGAAAAAAGTTGTGTGGGATTTCAACCCCTGCCCCATCAAATAGCAGGAATTTTATACAAACAGAAAGAGAGTTATGTGGAATCCAGAATCTAAGATAGAATCCAGAAAAAAATATATCTCCCATATTCTCTTTTCCTCGGGCTCTCATGGATTGAAAGAAATTTTGCTCTTAGAGGGCAACAAAACACAATGTATGTAGATGTCCCAGCTTCATTTAAAAAAAAAGAAAAGACAAGAAAGAAAAACCTCTGTGTGCTTCCCTCTCTTCCCTCTGACATCCCAGCCTGGAGGAGAAGAGTAACATTGCCTTTCTCCAAAGCCGAAAAAGGAAATGAGTAGCCAGATGGGGAAGCTCTCACCCGCGTATAATACTCTCTGTGCCAGACTAAGGCACAAGCATGAGTTATGAGGGGCAGCCTGAAGCTCGGGCCAAACAAAAGCCAAATGATGTCAGGAAATGGAGCAAGGCCAAGGGTAGAGGGACTGTGCACAGGAGACTCCTTTGCCCATCTAAGTGAATGGGAAGGCTGTCCGGGGATTTCATTCCAACATGTCACCAGTTCTGCTCCTCAAGGAAAGCAAGCATGAAGACCTCCCCATGAGGTGTGATCATATGAATCCAGAAATAAATGTTGAAAGCCTAGTGACCAAAGGAGGATGGGTGGGGACAGCAGCAACATAGGAGGAAAACTTGACACACCCCCTGGTCGTCTTATTCTCCTCTGTGTGGCTCAAGTCGTATGTTTCTTTTTCTCTCAGCTTGGTTTCTCTCATACGAGGACAAGTGGTAACTACAGATGGGACTCCTCTGGTTGGAGTGAACGTGTCTTTTGTCAAATACCCAAAGTACGGCTACACCATTACCCGCCAAGATGGCACGTAAGTATCTCCGTGAGCCCTACCTACTCAGGGCTGAGGGGGCAAGCAAAGAGGCAGATGGGGCTACTGCCTTGGAACCACGTGGCTTCCCCTTGTGGACTGGGATGTCCATCAGGCCAGAGCCCCAGTGAGGATCCCCCCAAATACGTTTGTTGCTTTATGGCATGGTATCCAAAATTAAAAACAGAGAGAAGGGACAGGCTATCTGGGGCTGCCGATAACCATCATTCTCCTTTCTTCCATGTCAGATAAGTGCTTTTCTGTGTCTGTGCATGTGTTGGAGCTGGAGCGGGGGGAGGGCCTATTCTAAAAAGAAAAAGGCAAAGCGGCGTTTGGAAACTCACTCCTATTTTAAATCAAAGGCAGTGCAGGGTGACAAGGATCCACATGACATAGTGTCCTGTGGTGAACCCCTTCTGCTCTCATCTGTGGCTTTAGGAGCTGTGTTGTTTTCGTGCCTGTTTTGAGGGGGTGGGATGTAATCAGAGAAGTCTAATTAAATACATTTAGCCGTCACCCTGCTGCGTGAAGACGGCAACCTTTTCCTATTATCTTCTGATTGGAAACATGCACCCGTGCAGCCCCCACCAAGATGAAAGCTATGTTATTTCCTTAATCCACTGGGCATGGAGTTGAAATTTAAAGAAGAAGAAGAAGAGAAGAAATCTATGGGATGAGGAAATCACCCACCCACCCTGAGATTTAAAAAAAAAAAAAAAAAAAAAAAAACCCCACAAACTATTGCCTTGTATTCCAAATGAAAGTGAAAACAGTTACTGTAAATCTGATGTAAGACTTTTTTCTAGAAAACAGGAGTCTGGAAAATCATGGATGTAGCATGTGGGTAAGAAGTACAGCCTTGCCTTTTCTTGCCTTGAAGAGTCTGGGCTTACTCTCTAATGTCCTAAGGTAGCCTTGCAGGTTGTTTCCAAATTGACAAGCCCATTAACCCTATCCTCACATCCTCACCTCTGAAACTCCAAGAAGACATCTGATGATTTCCACCAAAATCCCAATATTCACAAAGCTTCTGATAGCTCCCTCATGCATTTCTTTTTTTTTTTTTTTAAGATTTATTTATTTATTTTAGTGGGAGGGAGAGAGAGGTGGGTGGGGGGAGGGGCAGGGGAAGAAGGAAGAAAGAATCCCAAGCAGACTCCCTACTGAGCGTGGAGCCCGACATCGGGCTTGATCCCAGGGCCCTGATATCACGACCTGAGCTGAAACCAAGAGTTGGATGCTTAACCAACTACACCACCCTGGTGCCCCCTCACTCATACACTTCTACAGCCAAATCTAATTGTTTCAACGCGCTAGGACTGACTGTGATGTGTAGTGTGCAGAACTATCCCAGGTCTTGTTCATTCTTAGAAGCCAGTGTTCTTACCCTGCAGTCTGATGGCAATGCAGAGGACATTTCTAAGCCCTTGGCCTGCTGCCTGCCCCTACCTTATGCTGCCCCATCCCCCTCAGCTGCTTCCTGACTAATTACAGCCCAAACCCACTTCCCATATCATCTATCCAACCTCCAGGACTGGTGATTCTTCAGCCTGTTCAGTTTGCAAAGCCTTGGAAATAACAGGATATATTTGTGAAGGCTCTGAGGAATCACACAATCTGTTGTGTAGTAATGTGTGCCACAGACATCGATGATTTGGTTCCATCATATCAAGACATTTGACTCTCTCCTGTGTCCTGTACAGCACCATCCCCAGCAGTGTGCACGCCCAAATTAAATAGACAAACAAATATCCTGTGCTCAGATATTTACCTTAGTATTCCTGTGCTCCTCACCCATGCGTTTTATGTCTATTAAAAAAAACACCAAAAGTGGGGCGCCTGGGTGACTCAGTGGGTTAAGCCTCTGCCTTCAGCTGAGGTCATGATCTCAGGGTCCTGGGATCTAGCCCCGCATCGGGCTCTCTGCTCGACGGGGAGCCTGCTTCCCCCACCTCCCCTGCCTACCTCTCTGCCTACTTGTGATCTCTCTCTCTCTGTCAAATAAATAAATAAATTTTTTTAAAACACCAAAAGTAAACAAACAAAAACAGAAGTAAACAACTAAAATTAAACAAACGAACAAACGAAACCCACCAGAAGTATTACCCAAAATGGGTGAAGCCAGCAGACCTGTATATTTTCACTGTTTTTATTATGATCCAGCAAGTCTGTTAATTGTTGGGAATTCTGAAGTGAGCAAGAAAGCCTCACCATCTTTCATCCTTGAAGAGTTGAGATCCTGGTGGAGGAAAAGAAACATAAAACTGAGAGACTTCTCTCCATCAACCTCCTCCTTTTCTGTTAATTGGGAAAAAACTACCTTTGTTTCATTTTACTAGGAATACACCTTTGTCCAGCTCTTGAGGAACAAACCAGAATAAGGTTTAAGAACAATTATCAAAAATATCAGAAACTAGGCAAGTTAGATGAAGGGTTCAAAAGGTATAAACTCCAAGCTAGAAAATAAGTAAAATCCTGGAGATGTAATATTCAGCATGGGGACTATAGTTAATAACACTGTATGCATATTGAAAGTTGCTGAGAGAAGAAATCGTAAAGGTTTGCATCACAAAAATATTTGTAACTACGCGTAGATAGATGTTAACTGGACTTTTTGTGGCCATCATTTTGTAATATATGCAACATTTCAAATCATTATGTTATACCACACCTGAAACTAACGTCATATGTCAGTTGTCTCTCCAACGGTAATGCTCCGTGAACCAAATATATATTTCATAATAGTCCGGGTAGATGAGATGAAAGCATTCATGAGGCTCTCCCATGACTTAGCAGTGATCTTTATAACTCCACTATTTATGGAACACTTGTGTTAGCCCAGCACAATGCTAAGCGCTTTACATCAGGGGCAGAGGAAACTTTTCTGTAAAGGGCCAGATAGTAAATATTTTAGGCTTTGCATGCCATATGGTTTTTGATACAACTACTCAGCTCTGCCTTGTAGCACGAAATCAGCTGGAGAGGATAAGTAAACAAATCGGCGTGGCTGTACTCCAATAAAAGTTCTGTTTGCCAAAACAGGTGGCAGGTTGGATTTAGCTCGGGGGTGCCTCGTGTGCTGACCCGTGCTCCACACTCCTCGCATGTCATTCTCTCAGCCCTTCTGGGAAGTTGGTATAATTTTTCCCAATTCACAGATGCAGAAAGGAGCTCAGAGAGGGTTGGTAACGTGCCCACAGCTGCACAACTAGGAAGTGGCAGAGATTGGGTTCTAACTCGGCCCATCTGCCTCCAAAGCCCACGTTCTCTTATGCACTGCCCTCAGGGCTGGAGTTCAGAGCCCCTGCCTTTTCTGAAGGTAAATGCAGCCCGCTCAGTTGAGCCCGCTTCTCCCCTGTCCAGGTTTGACCTGATCGCCAACGGGGGTGCCTCCTTGACCCTGCACTTCGAGCGAGCCCCGTTCATGAGCCAGGAGCGCACCGTGTGGCTGCCGTGGAATAGCTTTTACGCCATGGACACCCTGGTCATGAAGACCGAGGAGAACTCTATCCCCAGCTGTGACCTCAGTGGCTTTGTCCGACCGGATCCTATCATCATCTCCTCCCCGCTGTCCACCTTCTTCAGTGCTTCCCCGGGGCAGAATCCCATCGTGCCGGAGACCCAGGTAGGAATGGCGGGTACCAGGGTCGGACTCTTCCATACTGCCCTCACCCAGACCGGCTGGCCAGCTTCCCCTCAACTCATCTCACACTCTAGGGGGGCCAGAGACTAATATTAAGGGGGAGGGACAAAAAAAAAAATAGGAACACCATAGGATTCATGGTCACTGGAGAGAAAACTGATTCTCTCCTGGATATTCCAGATGTTTTCAGATAGTCGTTCAAGGCTTTGGCAGTCACCGGAGCTGTTAATAAAATAAAAACAATATACATATGTGCAACCCACCTGCAAATTGCTTTTTATTCCTGTTAGTCACAGAGATACATGATAAGAGGCACTTTAACGATCTACATCAGTGTTAGGACAGAGGGCATATTACATTATTGCCTCCCTGTTGCTTTATACCAATTGTCACTGGAAGTTGCAGGTTCATATAATTACAGCCTCTTGTGGCCTCCTTACATGCAGCTAGCAATAAAGCCTGCTGTTCTTATTTACATCTTTTGCCAACAGTGTGGTTTTTAAAAAGAAACACAACAGTGAATAATTATTAATCCAAAAATCATAACCTCAGCCCCTTCACTCCATGGTGTAGGATAAAGTTTGGATGTTTTTGTTTTTGTTTTTGTTTTTGTTTTCTCTCTCTCAGTCGTGGGAAGTGGTTCTTGCCCCCCACGTAAGGCATGACGCTATGGTGAGCAGAGCAACAGAGAGGCAACCTCGGGTGTGTAAGCGGCCCACTTGCCCAGAACTCATTGGTTGCAGTATCTCCTCCCCAGGTTCTTCATGAAGAAATTGAGCTCCCTGGTTCCAATGTGAAGCTTCGCTACCTGAGCTCCAGGACCGCGGGCTATAAGTCTCTGTTGAAGATCACCATGACCCAGTCCACGGTGCCCCTGAACCTTATCAAGGTTCACCTGATGGTAGCTGTAGAGGGCCACCTCTTCCAGAAGTCATTCCAGGCCTCTCCCAACCTGGCCTACACCTTCATCTGGGATAAGACAGATGCCTACGGCCAAAGGGTATATGGACTCTCTGATGCTGTTGGTATGTTTTGGTTTCAACTCCTATTGACTCTTGGGTTTAGTCATGCATTAATTTGATCTATATCCAGTTCCTACCAGGAGTTCTACTGGCACTATCCTAGTCGAGAGGAATGCAGTAATCAGTGAGGAAGACAAGAGTCCTATTTCGTGGACCTTCTGCACTACTGAGGGATCAACATAATAACCACAGACGGGACAAGAAAATATCAAGCAGTGATATGGGCTAATATTGAAGTAAAAATCAGTGATATTTGCTGGGAGGCAAGAGGAACTGTGGGGGTGGGAGGCATTCAGGGAAGTCTCCTCGGCAGGTGACACTTCAGCAGGGGCACCTGCTCTTCTTGGCACCTTCTTGTCTTGAATGACAAGAAGGAGCCATGTGAAAATCAGGGACAGAGCCTTCTTTTTCTGGGGAAGAAAGGCAAGAAGAGCTAGGTGTGTTTGAAAGATAAAGAGAAGGCCAGTGTGGGTAGAATGTATGGACAGGAGAACATTCGAGATAGGGAAAAGAGGCGGAACAGGGGCTAGATCATGTTCCAGAGAGCACTTGCAGATGGCTCAGAATGCACCACGAGAATCAGAAAACAGAGCTGGAGGGGATGTGAAAGTCACATGCTGTGTTTCAGCCTGTGCCTTCAAGGGAATTGCACGATGGCCCACTGATGAAAGACCACCATAAGAAAAGAGTCTGTTGGTTATCAGTCTCTGAAGACTTGTGAGCTGTGGATGAATACCAACCGACCCAGTATCTTTTCCTACTTGTAGAAAGCTGTGTGGGATTAATTAAAATCCAGAATCCTATATTTTCTTCACCACTAGGCTTGCAATTTCCAAGAATTATAATAAGTTACCAAAATAAGAAGCCAGCAAACTTGGAAATTCTCACTGTCATCGGCAGCCAGTATTTATGAGACACTCCCTTTGTGCAGAGCACCACGCTAAATACTTTATCCCCAGTAAACTCTCAATAATCTTATCAAAGAGGCACTCTCCTTACCCCATTGTGCCAATAAGACAGGACGGAGAGGGTGAAGGAGTTGCCTAAATCCTCATATCTAGCAGGTTACACATGCTCAGGAGATGGCTCTAGTGGTCTGGTTCATGGGCAAGTTCAGGTACTTCTTAATAAAGATGGTAATACGTGACTGAAGTAACTAGTGCCACTTAATATAAAGTGACCCATCAAATCCTATACCAGTCTTTACCAATATCAAAATAATACCCAACATCAAAAAGTAGTTGGAATATTATAGTGCATTCCCGTGCATCTAGCTTCTGGCATTATCAAGTCATGATGGATACTGGCTTTTCCATTCTTTCATCCACCTCCCTCCCTGCTCCTGATATTTTTCTGAGTCTCCGATATCGCATCATTTTATCCATAATATTTCACCATGTATCTCTAAAAAACTCTTCAAAAACATGCCAACAGTTATCACAATTTTTAAAATACTTATTTCTTAATATCTTCAAATAGTCCATTATTTAATATTTTGTTTTTCTTATGAATATCATAAAATATTAGTGCTTTGTTTTAACCAGAATCCAAATAAGACTCACCTTTTGCAATTTTGATTTCTCTTAAAATTTTTTAAGCTATAGTTTTCCCTTTCATGTCCAGCTCCTTTTTTTTTAAGTTCTATATTTTATTTTACATCAACTGCATTGTTTGCCTGTAGAATTTCTATAGTCTAGTTTGTTTTCTGATTGTGTCCCTGTGTCTGCTTAAAATATTGCTTTGTTCTAGATCTCTTGTAAACTGAGGTGAGAGAGGAATCTTGAGGCTTTCTAAGGTTCAGATTTGAGGGTTTTTTTTTTTAATCTAGATCAACTTTATTTTTTTATTGAGGCATGATTGATATCCAACATTACATCAGCTTCAGGTATAAAACATTCCATATTTACATATATTGTGCAGTGATCACAGCAAGTCTCTTAACATCCATCACACAATAGTTATAAATATTTTTTCTTGTGATGAGAACTCTTAAGACCTACCACTTAGCAACTTACCATATGCAATACAGTATCATTAACTATAGTTGCTATGCCATACATTGTTTCCCAAGACTTGTTTATTTTATAACTGGAAGTTTTTACTTTTAACTCCCTTCACCCACTTCTCTCACCTCCCACACCCTGCCTCTAGCAACAAGCCAATCTCTCTCTGTAACTCTGTTTTATTTTTTTAAAGACTCTACCTAGACGTGAAATCATACAGTAGTTTTCTTTCTCTAACTTATTCACTTAACATAATGCCTTCAAGGTCCATCCATGTTGTTGCAAATGGCAAAATTTCAGGGTTTTTGTGGCTGAATAATATTACACACACACATACACACACACACACACACACACACACACACACACCTTCCTTATCCATTCAGCCATTAATGGACAATTAGATTGTTTCCATATCTTGGCTATTGTAAGTGATGCTGCAATGAACATGGGGTACAGGTGCTTTTTGAGTTTGCATTTTCATTTTATTTGGAAGGATACCTAAAGTGGAATTTCTGGGTCATATGGTAATTCTATTTGTAATTTTTTTTTGAGGAACCTCTATACTGTGTTCTGTAGTGGCTGCATTCAATTTACATTCTCACCAACAGTGCATGAGGCTTCCCTTTAGTCCACATCTCTTCCAGTACTTGTAATTTCTTGTCTTTTGATAGTAGCGATTCTAACAGGTGTGAAGTGGTATCTCATTGTGGTTTTGATTTGCCTTTTCCTGATGATGAGTGATGTTGAGCATCTTTTCATGAAGCTGTTGGCCTTCTGTATGTCTTCTTTGGGAAAGTGTCTATTCAGGTAGTCTGCCCATTTTTTACTTGGGTTGTTTGCCTTTTCATACCAAGTTATACGAGTTCTTTATATGTTTTAGATATTAACCCCTTATCAGACACAGGATTTGCAACTATTTTTCCCCATTCAGTAGGTTGTCTTTTCATTTTGTTGATGGTTTCCTTTGTTGCACACAAGATTTTTAGCTTGATACAGTCCCACTTACTTATTTTGCTTTGGGTGTCAAATCAAAAAATCATCTGTAAGACCAACGTCAAGATGTCAAGACCAGCTATGTTTTCTTCTAGGAGTTTTATGGTTTCAAGTCTTTAATCCATTTTGCATTAATTTTTGTGTATGATGTAGAATAGTCGTCCAGTTTCATTCTTTTTCATGTGGCTGTCTAGTTTTCCCAACACCATTTATTAAGGGGACTGTCTTTTCCTCATAATATATTCTTGCCTCCTTTGTTATAAATTAATTGACCATATATGTGTGGGTTTATTTCTGGACCATTTATTTCATGCTACTGATCTGTGTGTCTGTCTCTATGCCCATCCCATACTGTTTTGACTACAATAGCTTTGTGATACAGTTTCAAATTAGGATGTGTAATGCTTCTAGCTTTGTTCCTTCCCAAGATCGCTTTGGCTACTTGGGGTCTTTTGCAGTTTCATACGCATTTTAAGATTGTTGTTCATTTTTGTGTTTCAGTATTATGACATTAGAATTTTGTTAACGATCACATTGAGTCCATAGATTGTTTTGGGTAGTGTGGACATCTTAATGATGGTAATCATTCTAATCCATGAACACAGAATATCTTTCCATTTATTTGTGTCTTCTTCGATTTCTTCCATCAACATCTTGTAGTTTTCAGCATATAGGTCCTTCACCTCTTTGGTTAAATTTATTCCCAGGTTTCTTATTTTCTGATCTTCCTATTAAGCAGGACAGCTGGATAGGTACTGTCATCTTCCACCAGGAGGCATATAAGGTCTTCTTGTTTTTCCTTCTGTGACTTTGGTGGCCACTGATGCTCATTGCCTAGATCCATTAAGTCATTAGGAATTGCAAAGTCATATTTTAATTTTATCATTGCTTTTCCATTTAATAGTGGGAATACTTTTATATAGAGATATTTTCTCATTAGCTACTTGGTTATATGAGGTATAGTTCAAATAAGAAAGAAGAGACAAATGCTCAATTGTTTCCCTTTATTTACTATTTTCAGTATAATAAATTGGTCCTCTAATATCCTCTAATGGTAGCAAATTGATTTTCTAGTATCATGAACTCATAGAATAAAATGTATCTAATATGTTTCAACCCAATGAAGTTATTATCCCTACTAATGGTTGAATTGTCCCATTTTCGGTCAGTGGGGCACTCATCAGACTGACTCCCAGATTCTTTTGACATAACTCGAGTAGATTTTTATTTCTTCCTTGCTCTCTGGTATAATAAAATGGCCTAGTCTCATCTTACACATTTCTTGCTCCAGCCATTTCGTCAAGGAGTCCTGCCTGATTTCCTTTTAATAAGAAACAATATTTCAAGGCCACAAGCCAGACACCAGCAATTCTCTTTGCTTCTGGGTTGATTGTTGTTTCTTAGAATTTTCACAGGACAAGTTAGGAAATATATGTGGGTTGTTGTTGTTGTTGTTTACTAAAACATATCTTCCATTCATATCAATGCTCCTATACTTCAGGATCTAAAAGAAGCCGTGGAAAATCCCGAGAGGTGGCACACATAGTTAAGAATGTAATGTAGTAGGAATACAAGTAATAACAGCACCTCGTATTTCTGAAGCAATGTTGCCTTTAGAAATGTGTGGCATCTTGGCATTTTGTCTCATTTATCCTTACCACATCTCTCGGAGAAACTGAGGCTTCACTTGCTCCATGTTACATGTGGGGAAAACAGAGCCACGAGAAGTGTGAGCAGGAACCGAGTTAGAACTGAAGTTCTTCATCTCCCACATCCCTCTCCCATTTGTCTATGTGGCAAATGCAAGATTTTTACAGTCTTTGGATGCTGTTCCCCACTGAATTGTCACATAATTGGCAGGCTTTGTCCCCGTGCCTGCCTTGCCTGGCACTCTCTGGAATCCTAAGTGATCATATAGAGAGCCTTAACTTACACAAGCTGTTGCCTCCAGAGTCTCCTTATAAATGAGGCACTCTGCTTCCATAGGCCTTCCTCCTCGGGAGCTAAAATAAATAACACCGAGTGTAATAAATGCATGCCATGAACAGCAGCCTGAGAGAAACAGTCTCCTGTCCATCTCTAAAGGAGAGTTATATTTCATTTTTAAATGATGCTTCTCCTTCTACGTCACTAGGGTCATTTTTGAAAGCCAGCTGTTCATGGGAAAAGTCTTTCTATCCCCACAGAGTACTACTGTATAAAGTTTCAAGGCTGAGTTCAGCTTGAAATCTGAATTTAATATTGTGTGGAATCACAAGGAGAAAAGCAATCAACCCGCCTCCTTGAGTGAGTTTCTGGAAAGGAATCCGAATTACCATGAACATGTGTTTCTCATTCCAGCTGGAAAGCTCCGGAGTAATCAAGGAAACTCTTTTCTCCACTCTGCCCCACCCACTTTTATCTTTCAGTGTCTGTTGGGTTTGAGTATGAGACCTGCCCCAGTCTAATTCTGTGGGAGAAAAGGACCGCCCTCCTTCAAGGATTCGAGCTGGACCCTTCCAACCTCGGTGGCTGGTCTCTGGACAAGCATCACATTCTCAACGTTAAAAGTGGTATGTGGGCTCATTTTCTTTCCCAAATACAGCTCCTCCAGAACCTTCTCTGCAGCCTTGACATTCAAGGGTAGACTGTCCTCTTCTCTCAGCATTTTTCATCAAATGTCCAAAATACTCAGAGGTTTTTCCACCTTCTCCTTTAAGTTTTTTTAAGATTTATTTATTTGAGAGAGAGAGCACATGCAAGCAGAGGGAGAGGGAAAGAAAGAGAATCTCAAGCAAACTTTGCACTGAGAGGGGAGCCCAACGTGGGGCTCAATCTCACAATGCTGAGATCATGACCTGAGCCAAAACAAAGCCTAAGATGCTTAACCGACTGAGCCACACCACACACCCCTCCATCTTCCCCTTTTAACTGTCAAAGAATGTTGGGCTGTATTTCCCCAACCATCTGCCTTAGTGTACCTCACAATTCTTCTTCAGTTACCCCTACAAATGATATCTTAACCTTAGGGGTCAGTGCCCCATTACAGCTCTCTCAGCATCATGAGGTAATAAAGGAGTTCCTCACAGGTCAAAATTTCCTACTGTTTCTCTTCTAACACTGCCCCTTGCCCTCCATAAGCCGATAGAAGTATCCTCCTGCGAAGGCTGCAGTAACCATCCCCAATTCCTTTCCCCAAGGAATCCTACACAAGGGCACTGGGGAGAACCAGTTCCTGACACAGCAGCCTGCCATCATCACCAGCATCATGGGCAATGGCCGCCGCCGAAGCATTTCCTGTCCCAGTTGCAACGGCCTTGCCGAAGGCAACAAGCTGCTGGCCCCAGTAGCTCTGGCTGTTGGAATTGATGGGAGCCTCTTCGTTGGAGATTTCAATTACATCCGGCGCATCTTTCCCTCCCGAAACGTGACCAGCATTTTGGAGTTACGGTAAGTGGCCACACAGAAAACCTTCCTTTGCTCTTTTGCTCCCATTGCTACAGAGCTTCACTGGGTAAATGATGATTACATTGGGGATTCTCCAGAGAATATATATTCCACATAATGGGCTGAGCTTTGAAACCTAGGTGCAGAATCAAATAAGGGTTGGGAAATTGTTTTTTGAATCTATGAAACACAACCCATGTATTTGATACAATTGTTAACACCTGACTTAAAAACAAGGGTGAAAGCTTTAGGTCATGGTGCTTGAGATGGGACCTGAGTAGCTGTGTTTTGTAAAACCTCCACACAAGAATCTGACACATCCCAGAGAAAGAACCAGGACTTCAAGATATGGGTCTGCTTTAGTGGTTTCAGAAGTGATGCTTCTTAAAACTACAGACTGCTGGAGCCCACCCCAGAAGCACTGATTGAGTAAGTTTAGAGAAGAGCCAAGGCATCTTTTATCCTTGACAAGCTCTGAGGAAGCTGGTGAGGTACATCAGGGTTTGAGAACCACAGATGTTCAATGACTAATTCACATGTTTATATTGAGTGTCTCTCTGCACTATCTTTCTATAAATTCTCTGGTTCTTTGCACATTCACTAGGATATGACTTAGAATTGCTGCATAGGCCTTGCTAGGCAACTTCTGGCCACACCTGAGAGAGTCCTCCTGGTCATTGCTTGCTACTACATGTGAAGTCCAGACTCCTCTGTGCTGGGCAAAAGTTCTTGTAAACTCTCTTCCTGGGAAAGTTAACTCCAGGCCCTCAAACCTAGTTCTGTAACTGGAGAAGAAATGAAGTCTATAAATAAGGGATAAAATTCTTGGTGAATGTGTAATATGTATCAAGACTATCTGCCAAGGGAGGAGGGGACAGTTGGGAATAAGCAAAGCCCTAGTTGTTGTATTTGTGGTCTGATAGGGAACTTCAAATCATGTGGACAAATTAAAAATAATAATGATGATGCATTAAGAGAAACCTAACAGGGTAAAAACTAGGGCTATGGTGGGGATTGGGAGGGTTAAGGAAGCTATATGAGACAGAGTAGTCAGAGAAACATTTCGTACTATGTGACATTTGAGATGGGACCTGAATGATGAAGTCAGCCATGTGAAGATCTGGGAAAAAGTATTTCAGGCAGAGAGTAAGTTGTGCAAAAGCCCTGATATAAACAAATAATCTGGTTTATTTAAGAGACTGATGTAAGTCCAATATGGCCTGGAGGGTAGTGAGGTCAGGAGAAAGTGTCTCTGAGGAGGTCAGAAAGGTCAGAAGGGGACTAATGCTTCAGCATCTTACGACCTTGTTGACAAGTGTAAATTATATTCTCATTACAATGCATGGCTATTAGATGTTGAAGTGGAGTAGAGTTGACATGACATAATTTTCCTTTTTTAAAGATTATTTTGGTCATTGTGTTAATGAATGGACTGTAGGGTGCAAGTGTAGAGGCACAGAAGGCCACAGGGAAGTGTAACAGTTGACCAGGATTTGGGTGATGGTGGTGTGTAGCAGGGGAGATAAGGGAGTGTTCCAACTGGGAGATATTTTCAAAGTAAATGTGATGGGAATTGTTGATGGATCAGGTGGAATAAAATAGAGGAAAGAAAAAAAAAAGAAGAATCAAGGGTGATGACTAGGATTTTGACCTGGGCAGCTGCATAGGTGGTGGTGCCTTCTGAAGTAGCCTCAGCTACCACGTGAAGGACTTAGAGGAAGTAGCAGGTTTGCACCTGCCTTTTGGTGGCCCCTTCTAGGAGAAAGATAAGTGACTGGAGGATCAGCAAGTGCTGCTGAGTATTCCTGGGAGCTGCAACTGTGCCAACCACTGGGAGGGATTAAAGGAGAAAGAGAGAGAGAGGAGAAAACCCCAACTCCACCTCAAGAAGGTTATAGCCTCAGAGATCCAGCGGGCATTTACTGAGCATGATGTTAGCCAAGCATATGCTGAGCTCTACAGGTCTAGGAGGGGAAGAAACAGGCTCAAAGGGCGCCCAGGTGAGGGTCACAGATGGGCACCAGGAAGGGAGAGACCATTCAGACTCACTGTTCTAGAAGAACCAATGACCCATCATGGAAACAAGGGGAGGCCATGGGGTGGACTAGGAAGGTATAATAACCAAAAGATGAACAATGAGAGGAGGAAAGAGATAAAATAGAAAAGGCTAGATAATCCTCAAGCTGTCAAATTGATAATCAGATGAACCACATTTCCTAGAGCTCCCCAGCTAGGTCTCCTTCCCAAAACATTTATTTCCCTTTTTATCCTAGGAGAGTCCTCTCTTCAGGATTCCCATAGGCAGTGGAGAGCCAGGGAAGGAGGCAGGGAAGGGGGTGAAGGTAGCATTCTGCTTTCCCATGAGGGATGCATTTTTGTTTTTTTTTTTTAATCTGGCATTTTTTTTTAAATCTGGCAATTTGTCCACATTTCACGCTTACTTCTTTGTTGTGGCTCTAGGTGATCAGCCAAACCAGCACTTGCCAGCTACATCCCTGGCTCCAAACTACTCATGCTACTCACTCTACTTAAATACTTTCTCTATCTAATCTGCCTCATTGTGTCCATCTTTAAAGCTCATTTTGAAGGTTCCTGTCTTCCATAAAGCCTGACCACCCTTGCAAAAATAATTCTCACCTTCCTCTGGGTCACTTCAACTCTAGTTTTCCACCAAAACTGACTCTCTTTACTGCCTTGTTTTTCAGTTATTTCCATGCAAGTCTTCAGGCCCCTAGTGTTTGCACTTCTAGAGTGCAAATGCCTTTGGCACTTTGCCCCTTGATACCTAGGGCCCTGCCTGGTCCACACCGGGGGCTCACGACACATTGCTTGAGTTAAAGGAGACACAGACCAGTGTCCTGCCTTTTGTTGGACTTTCTCCCTGATTCCAGGTCTCTCAAGTTGTAGAGGCCACAACTTTGATGATAGGAGCTAAAGGCCCTCTCAGAACAAGCCACGCTTCACCCACATGGTGACATCAAGCTAGAGGGAGTGTAACTGCCAATTTCCCTCAACAGATGTGTGGTTTGGTTTGGTTTGACTTTTAAACTTTTTAACCACCTCTGGACTTATTCTTGCTTTCATCAGTCAAGTATCCAGAGATGATTAAAAGTTAAGCTTTTACAAGAACACTGGTTTGATTTTTCTTTTCTTCCCACTACATACCAGAAAACAAAGGGCTGTCAATCCCCTCTCTTCAAAACAGTAACCAGCAGAGGGAAGGAGGAGGGGAAAGAGAACTGTCTTGCTTATGTCTTTTCTCCATTGTGAGTTGGCAGCTGAATGATTTCGTTTCAGAAGTCGGTGCCCTTCCAATCTCACTTCATACCCCAGAGCTGAGCCTCTGAATCAGAACTGTATATAAATGTTCCCATGGTTCCTTCACTATCCTTCTCTATTCCTCCTCCTTTTGCCTATCCAAAACATCAGGGGCAAAGTTCTACACACTTGGAAAACTTCTAATGTTAAAAAGAGCTGCCTTCTTAGGTAAAATGGTCATCACTTGTATGTTTCAGTTCCATTGGCGTTCAAGACATTTTCAACATCCACTTTCCCAAAAAACCTGTTATCCACTCTTAGCAGCCCAATTCCTTTCTTACAACTACACCCTCTCTAGGTGATCCTTGGAAAACCCAAGGCTTATAGAGTAAATTTATCAGTCACTGACATCCTAGAGTGCATTTCTGTTTTGGGAAAATCTTACCTTCCTCCTCAACTTGAGATTATCTTAGGGATTGGATCACAATTTAAGGCAATAAATTATAAGGTATGGGACAGTGCCTCTCTCCCTTTTCTTAACTTGACCTCTTGTACTAAAACACAAGAATCTCACACTTTCTATGATATTTGAAATTCTTAAAAAAAAGTATTTTCCTGGGCGCCTGGGTGGCTCAGTGGGTTAGGCCGCTGCCTTCGGCTCAGGTCATGATCTCAGGGTCCTGGGATCGAGTCCCACATTGGGCTCTCTGCTCGGCAGGGAGCCTGTTTCCTCCTCCTCTCTCTCTCTGCCTGCCTTTCTACCTACTTGTGATCTCTCTCTGTCAAATAAATAAATAAAATCTTAAAAAAAAAAATAAAAAAAAAAGTATTTTCCAAATTCAAAATTATATTATGATATTAAATATCACTTCCACTTCCCAACTAAACACTTCCCCATGCTGAGATTCTGACAGTGCTGTTGAAGTGGGGCGACAGCCGCATTGCATCAGAGAAGAGCTTTAGGGAAGGGAACTGTCCAGTCCAGACATGTTAGTGCTGAAGAGGGAAGAGTCACAAAAAAGTGGGAGCCTAGGAATGAGGGCAAGGGCAGCAGAGGTTGGAAGAATCATTCACCAAAGATAAGCTTCGCCTGAGAATTTCAACAGGAGACGCTGCTTGATACCAGTATAGAATGTTAGGGAGGAATAGATGGTTCTAGTTACCAAGGAAATGCTTTCCTTGTCTGGTCGGAGTATAAACACCAAGGTCATGAAACAAAATACAACACAGCATCCCTCCCCAGAAAAACAATAACCACAATATTCCCATGAAACTTTGAGCAATTCTTGGCACTGTTTTCAAAGCCCTTTTACTAAGACGGGTCCAGCTTTCATGGAGCCTGAATCTTACATAATTTCAGAGTGAAACTGAATATTACTCAGGATCAGAAAAGAAACCAAAACAAATTACACATTTTGAAAAACTGAAAGTTAGTACAGACATCACAAAGTCCAGATAAGTTGCCTAAATTTTTTTATTCATTAAGTACTAGTACACTTCCATGATATTTATTTTCCTACACTTTTTGGCTGCATACTCTTTGATCATCTTTTAATATGACAATGATTTTATACTGTCATTATCTATAGAAAGAATAGATCAATATTCTGTCTTTCCTCTAGGATAATGATAGTCAAAATGTGTTTCAGATAATTGATAAATTAGTAAATGTTTCATGTTCACAATTGATTACTGCTGATGTTGTGAAAATTGTTAAGAGTTTAAAATTTGGGAAAACCTTGATCAAGCTTCTTTCATAGTATTTCTGGGCACTTCAGGTTTCTTTGTACAGTGAATAATCTGAGTAGTCTTTGAGTGGACACTCATGAGCCAACTTGTCATTGATGTCCTGGTAATAGTGAAATATTCTGTGTAAGTCTTCAGGGTGCTAGTGTGTAAGCTTCTGTAGAGCAGGCACCTCGGGTGTCTTAGCCCTTTGATGCCTAGAGTAGTGTTTGGTCCACACCAAAGCTTCTAGACCCCCTGCTTGAGTTAAAGGAGACACAGACCTGTGTCCTGCCTTGTGTTGGAATTTGTCCTTGGTTCCATGTCTCTCAAGTTGTGGAGGCCATTAACATCGATGGAATGAGCTAGGGGTCCACTCAGAGTAAGCCAAGCCACACCCATTTGGTGACATGGGCATTACACTCCCACTAATAATGCTAGATTAATCTGCAGAATCTGAAAGCCACTCCTCTACCATAATGACTAGCAATAATCTAACTAGACAGAGAAAGAACTCCATATGAGTCACATAACCATGCTCCCCCAAATCTAAACTAAATTTATCCCAACCAGCTTCCCTTTCCTTAGAATTCAAACAAACATAAAACTGGGGCCACTCCAGTTTTACCCTATTCTATGGCATAGAGATAGTTGGAAAGGAAGGAGGCAATAGTCTCAACTGATTGCAGCTTTGTGATTCTGAGCAGAACATGAGTGACTGGAACAAGTCCAAGGCATGGTCTGCCCAACACTAAGGGAAGCAGCCTCATTTCTTCCTTCTCTCACTCAAGAACCCATTTTCCCAGTCCTTTCTCTCTCAAGGGCTCGCTACTAAGAATCAACACCAAGGAGATGAGTATGCCGTATCCATATTTACTTGCTCCCATTCACAACAAAGTTTGGAAGACAAACACACACACATAAATCACAACACAGCCTGATGAGGGCTCTGCATGATGAACTGAGTGTGCTTGGAGAGCCCTGAAGACCTCCCAGAAGACTCACTGAGACACAGTGTGCAGAGCTAAGCCATCTTGATTCTTGAATCCAAGGCCACCTTGCCCTCAAAAGCTCTGCCTAAAGGGTTTGCATCATTGAGGCATGGACACACAGCTTAGGTCTGTCCTTGTAAGGAAGGCCCCAGTGCTGATCTACATAGACTGACTCAGTGCTGCTATTTTAGGTTGTTGGCTGCTAAGCACCCTCTCTGCCAATGGCCCTGGGCTGGAATAGCAGTGACTCAGCCTTTCTCCGAAGCTCATATCCATATTATCATTTGGACTATACCCTCAGTGACTTGGTCTCCCCACTCCTGCCCTTCTTCTTTCCCCAGCATAGATATTATATTAATCAACTTAAAGCAGATATTCTCGGGAAAGAAGTAGGTCAGGTCTGCAGACCCAAATCCCATCCAGTCTTTTCACAAAATCTTGACTAAAAAACTGGAATTGATATTGCAATAATTAAGAGCCAAATATGACTACCACTGGTGGCAGATAACATTTCACTTTCATTAAGCAATATAAAATAGACGCGAGAATTCCCGGCTGCCACCCTGACATACCAGGCTTTGCAGAATGAATCTTAAATTGCACTATGTCAGTCAGAGCTCAGGAGTTATCAGCATCATTTAATTAACTTTTTTTTTTTTTTAACGAAAACTAACACGTTGGAATAAAATATAAAAATGTAATCCCTGTGCAAACCCACTACTAAGCATGGCCCCTGGCAAAGGCCCAGGCTGCACCTAAGCAGGAATCAGGACATTAAGCCCTCTTTGTCCCTTTCCTGAAACCTGGCTCCTCAACCAGAAGGGAAGAGGGTTTAAGGACTCCTTCCACTGTGGTCTTAGAAGCCTCAGGAATGAGAAGCAGTTCTCTTTATTGAGACCTTAGCTTCTTTCCTCTTCGCCTAATGGTGTTAACTCTAGCCACTTTCCTGTTGAAACTGGCATGTATTTTTGTTCTAAAAACAAAAACAAACAAACAAAACATTTACCACTTTCCCAGAAAAGGAACAGTAACCGGAGTCTTTGGCTGCAGTTATGAGTGGATATTAATAGCCATGAATTTCACCTATGGGTGTTATCTGTAAGAAAGAATGCATATTTGGGGTCCCACACATGCAGAATGAGACAGGGAGAGGGAAGGTGTCATGGAGCAGGGATAGGAAATGGTTAAGACTCTCAGGGTCCAAGAGAATGATTGCCAAACTGCAGATGGATTTGGGAAGAGGCTTTCTTGGGTGGTGCGGACTCTACCCTGTAATGCACCAATGGCAAATAGACGGCACAGGTGGCACCAGGCTCCCTCCCACACCCAGGACAGACATTACAAATGAGTCACAACACTCTTTACAGTTGGGCTTGCATTCGGCTTCAGAATCATACTCCCGCCCTCCTGGCAGCCATTACTCATCAATAGGTATTGGCACTCGAGAGGTGACCTATTTGGCATCCTTTCTTTAGCCGGAAGACCTGTTTCACCTGTTGCCACCTATGTCATGGGACAGCCACATTGCTGGTCAGAGAATTCAAGCATTCTTGTCTAGATTTTTCAATGGCCAGGAGGAGTCCAAAATCAGGAGTGCTCCCCACATGACTGAATCAGGAGCTGTCATCCAGAAGGGGGAAAAAAAAAAAAAAGACTTTTTTTGGGCCCCTTTATGTAAGAAATAAAAATGTTGTGTTTGCTTTATCATCAATTCTTCAGCTAACTGTTTGTTCTTTTTCCTTCTGTTTTCTTTCTATAAAGAAATAAAGAGTTTAAACATAGGTAAGACCAAGAACTCTTTCCCGTATAATTTGATATGGTTCGTTTGCTTCCTTGTGTTTGCTTTTTGTTTTGTGCTTCTTGTGTAATGTTGTGTATTTTTATGTACCAAATATAGTAACTTTTTTATGTGCTAATTGTGTGTTGTGGATATGATAAGCTTTAGCAATTATGAAATGCAGTCAAAAAGCAACCAAATAAGCTGACAGTAATTAGAATTTCCGGGAGATGCAAGTGCAAGATAATGAACCCTCAGCGAACTTTTATCCCGATTGCTCAGTGCGGTCCATAATTGGGCTAAACAGTTGAGGCAAACTTCTGGCTTTTGTAAATGCTGGACTGGGTTCACAAAAGCTTTAATGAACTGGAAACGGGTCAAAAACTCATTTTCAACTCATTAATGATTTTTTCCCCTGGATATATGGTCATTTTAAAAAAAACAAGTTAATTGCCAATCTGCTGGTCAGAATGAATCCAACAGTCAGATGCATTGGGAATTTTCATAGAGTTAAATCACTTTTAAGGAGTAGGAAGGGCGTAGTCCAAGTAGTTTTCGTCTAAATAGCCTTCGTCATTCAACTGCTCCAGGTTATCATTTAAAACAATATTGGTAAAATTCACATATATAGTGCACAACACACATATGTGTGCATATGGCTCTGGGGAGCTTCCCATTACAAAGTCACGAAAATGTCAGGACCCCAGGTTGCACTGAAATGGAGGAAAAGTGACCTTTTTATTTAGAAGAAGATAGAAAAGCAAAATGACGTATTTTAAAACTCAAGGGAATGCTTCTTCTTACTTCTTGAAATGAAACAGGGAAGGGACTTCTTCCT
This sequence comes from Mustela lutreola, assembly GCF_030435805.1. Classification (NCBI taxonomy): domain Eukaryota; kingdom Metazoa; phylum Chordata; class Mammalia; order Carnivora; family Mustelidae; genus Mustela; species Mustela lutreola. The sequence goes on from NC_081294.1 coordinate 58,138,176, forward strand.
GATGTTACATGAGAATTAGACATAGAGAGGAGTCAGGTTTTACAGGATCATCAAAGTCTGTGGAAAAGCCATGCATATAAGCCCTTGGCCGCCTCCTCCATACTCCAAATCTGGGATGCTTCTAGGTGCCCCAACTGGGCCAAGTTTAAAAAAAAAAAATCAGCAATGCCCTGGAAGGACACTCTCCATTCAAATTCACATACCCCATTTGACTTTCACCATAGCCACAGATATGGAAACAAGGCTGTCCATCTACCCAAGAGTCTCTATAAGAATCTTGGTTGGGATGGGTATGACACCATGGGGAAGAATAAGACCCCAGCAATGACTGACCCCACATCCTCACACATCTGCTCTTCTGCCAGAGTTTTTGAAAAGCCTCTTTGAATCGGGCTCCCTAGAAAGCCCAGAATTAATTATCTTGCTCATAGATAGGCACAGATGTGCAGTGCCCTCATCCTTCTGTTGATCACGCCAGCCACTATTCATTCAGTAACAAAGTACAGCATCTAATTAAAAAATGGCATGAAGTTTTCCCTTTCTGCCCTAATTTGTTTTGCATATGTGGATATTCTCTAAAGACTTAATAGCCAAAAAAAAAAAAAAAAAAAAGAAAAGAAAAGAAAAGAAAAGAAAGAAGAAGAAGAAGGTAGGGAAGGAAAGAAAAGGAACCCTGGTAGCCTACTCTTTTAAACAAGTGATCTAGGCTCGAATTTTAGAAAGACCTTGACTTCCAGTTCAATTATGTGTCTTAATAGCAACCTGAGGAGAAGCTGGAATTAAAGATGGTCTCGATTCACAAACTGTTCCTAAAAATAGCTTCATAGTTCTTTTCTTCCTTAAATCGGGGAAGAACCCAAATAGGGGTGTTTTAATTAGTAATTTACCAGCTGATGTCTACAAGACACATGCATCCAACACAATCATCCCCTCATCTTGCCTTCACCTCTCCTATCCTTTTCCTTCCCATAATTCCAAACTACAATGGAAAAATAACTGAAAAACAAGAGGCCTGTGCTCATTTTCAGCATGTGGCATCAAAACCTTGTCTACCACCCTAGGGCAGAGAGGCATTGACTAGAGGTATCCTAAAGGCAGTGATTTAATAACAGTATAGGAATAGCATGAGCTCCTGTTCTGTTGGGAACCTCTTATAACGCGACAGACACTGCAAAGGGAAGAAACGGTAGGGTTTTGAGCCAAAAGGGACATGTGCAATGACCTGATTTTTTCATTATCCAAACCAGCAATCTAGGACCCAACACAGCCAAGAGACTTACCTCAGGTCACCAGCTGTGTCAGTGTTGAGTTTAGAGTTTCCTGTGTCTTAGTCTGTCCTGATCTGCAGCATATAGAACAGCTAGATGCACGGCAGAGAAAGAGATCCAAGTCTCTGAGGCTTAGTGCCTTCCTATTACATTTCTCACACACAAGAGAATTTCTGTCCTAGTGTAGCTTAGGGCCTTGGCAGATCTTGGTTCACACCTGTGGCCTCACTATTACCCAAATTCAAAAACTATGTCTCCTCCCTCAGTAATCCAGATTCTGGGTGTGATATCAGCAAGACATCAAATTTCTTTAAAAAAAAAAAAAAGTCAACTTTATTCATATCCACACTGAACAAGAGTAGAGAAGATCTGAGGTGTGGACTGGGGAATCCCTCTTGGAACCTCCCAACACAAAGTTAGGAAAACTCTAGGTTGCCCCAGTCTTCATGATCTGGTATCCTGGAAGCACTGAGAAAACATGAACTAGAAAGAAAACCTTGTCTCATGGAAGTGTTCCTCAATTCCACTTGAGAAACATATCAAACCCAAAGGGGGAAGTAAAGAAGACTGATACACACAAAACATAAACACAAAAGCAGGACCAGAGCAGAATCTTTCCTACCAGCTAAGTGAAACTGTGGTATTTTAGCACGACGGGAAACCGTGAACCCTCTGCGTAGCCTGAGGAGCTCAGGTCCAGTTAGAAGGCAGTAGCTAAGAGCCAGGACATGTGAGAACACTAAGCTGTTGTGTTAGATTCTTTCCAGTTCAATAAAGTGGAAAGACGCTAGAAATGTCTAAAGTCTTGCTAGGATTTTTGTCACCTCTTTGATCCCATAGGCCAGCTGCTTAGCCCCCTTCTCATTTCTCTCTGTGCTTCTTCCAAAGCAACAACCCAGCACACAAGTACTATTTGGCAGTAGACCCTGTGTCCGGCTCTCTCTACGTGTCTGACACCAACAGTCGGCGAATCTACCGAGTCAAGTCTCTGAGTGGAGCTAAAGACCTGGCTGGGAATTCAGAAGTGGTGGCGGGGACCGGAGAGCAATGCTTGCCCTTCGATGAAGCCCGTTGTGGGGACGGAGGGAAGGCCGTGGATGCCACCCTGATGAGCCCTCGAGGTAAAGGCTACCAAGGAAGAAAGCCCCTTGTCTCAAGCTTGGCTTGCCTCTTAACGGGAAATGAACTAAGCCCAGGCAATCCCAAATATAGCTTCCCCTATAGTAATCTCACTCTGATAGTTTACTTTGATATGTGGGTGTTTAAAAAAAAAAAAAATTGTGTTTATCTGAAGTAAACGTCATTACCCACATAGACCCCAAATGGAAAGTGGGGTGGACTGCTCCTAGAGATTTTGGACTGCTGCCAGTCACACGGAGTCAGGGGGAAATGTTAGCTCCATGAGCCAGAGTGGCAACTGTTCGGGCTGGAGACAGAGCCCAGTGAGGGGCTCCAACCACTCCCAGATGTTCATGGTCGACAGTAGTGTGCATAGTCTTAATCACAGGCCCTGTCGTTTTTTAAGAGTCAAGTGAATGGTAGCAGTTAAGAATGGGATTAATTTCCAAGGACCTGGGATTGGCCGGAGGGATGGGGGAATGTTCCTAGAATTGAAGGAACTCTGTTTGGAAAGGACCAAGGATACTTAGGGTTAAGGACTGATTGGTCCTTTGAAGGCCCAGTTCTTATTAGCATTCTTAGCTACCACTAAAGGATCTGGCAGTGTGGATTAAGGATGAGGAACCTTGGGCTTGGGGCATAGGGTAAAGGTGCACAAGAAATAGAAGCCACTGTTTGCATTTACGGGGAGCGTGCTAGGACAGGTGTTCCCCCAGGGCATACTGAGTAGAGTCAAGGCTTAACTGGGAATGTTTCCTGAAGGATATATTTTGAACTGGGAGTCTGTGACAGCAAGAATCCCTGTTTCTTCATCTTGTTGTTGTAATTAGTTGTGAAGGGTATTCAAGTAATTTACTACCAATAATTTTTCAAGTAATGAACTTGGGAAATAACTTCTTTTCTGAAGAGAGCAGATGCCAAGTTATTTCCCCATTTATTTATTTGTAGACTTAGCTCATTTGCAGCCCAAAGTTCATTCTTCAGTTGGGTGGTGATACAGCCAGCACCCCAGGAATTACGCAGGTCTTAGCACAGTGTTCATGAGAAAGGGTGTTACCCTTAAAGGTTGAGAGCCACTGCTCAAAGCCTGAGCATTCGTCCAGTAAGGTCCCCGGTCCTAGAAGGTAATGCCCAGTAGAGCATCCCCACCTCTACCCCACAAGCCCTACTCCTTGCCAAGAGACATACTCCCACTGTTTGTCTTGATCAGGTATTGCAGTAGACAAGAACGGGCTCATGTACTTTGTTGATGCCACCATGATCCGGAAGGTTGACCAGAATGGAATCATCTCTACCTTGCTGGGCTCCAACGACCTCACTGCTGTCCGGCCACTGAGCTGTGACTCCAGCATGGATGTGGCCCAGGTAGGACTTTCTTATTTTTCATTACTATGCCACACCTGGCTCTTAGCCTGAAGTTCTCACCTGCAGCCTGTTTGGGTTGAAAGTGGGAGTGGGAGGAAGAAATATAGATAGAGATTACAGGTTTGTTTGTAGAAGGTTTGAGATGAACTACACAGCAAGATGGAATGAGAAATGTCAGATAGGAATGAGAGAGAGCACAAGAGAGAAAGGAAAGCTGTGGGTTGGGGGGTGGGGATGATTTCTGCTCAGATAGTGGAGCCGGTGACACACTCCAGCCATGGCAGATTACAGGGTAGGAGTTACTGTGTAATTACCTCTCTTCTCAATCATTATTGCAGGTTTGAGAATGTACTACTATACAGTGTTATATGTCAATCAGAACTTCCCTGTTAATCTGAAATGATTGCATCCTTACTATATAAACCTTTACTTTGTGCAGTAGTAAACTAGAGCAGAGCTGTCTACAATAATCTCCCAAGTGATATTATCTTGGTATGGGCTCTTATGGGGGCAGAGAAGAGAGACTCATACAGATGTGCAGCAGGAGAAACTGAACTTTCTTAGATAGATCCTCAAACATCCTGAAATACATGTTTGCCCTGTCTGTAAGGGCCTTTTCAACCTTCAGTCAACCTCATTAATTTCAGCTCAAATTGCACAACAAACTGACAGTTGCCACCGAGATGGTCACTTCAGTTTTGCAGAAAAGGCCCAGCTCATTTCTTCAAGCAAATTCTCAAGTTATAGTTCACTAGCCAGCCTGTGCATTGGTGGCCCTTGGGTCAGGCCACCTTAAATCAGCGTGGCTTCTTTTGTGTATTAGATAAAAGTGCTGCCTCGAAATGAACATAGCCTCCTTAGGCCCATAGCTTGGTGAGCAGAGGCTGTGATGGATTACATTAGCTCCTTGTGCAGTGAATTATCTGTACAACTATATATGATGACCCTGACCTTGGTCCAATCATCTGGGATGGAGAAGAGCATCATGGCTAGAGCTGGTGATCTACTCTAGGCACAGTAGATGATATCACAGGAAATGTTTGTTACATGGCCTCTTCTTCATTGTGTATATTCAACATGGGCAATGAGCAAGTGGTTTGGTGACAGACACTTCTCATATAGTGTGGGTAAAAAAGTCCTGTTCCCCAGCTGCATAAAACCAATAGACGTGTCCTACTGTTAAACACTGGGCATGTTGGAGGCTGCTCCTTAATTTGATGCCATGTCATTCACAGGTTCGCCTGGAGTGGCCAACAGACCTTGCTGTCAACCCCATGGACAACTCCCTGTATGTTCTTGAGAACAACGTCATCCTTCGAATCACTGAGAATCACCAAGTCAGCATCATCGCAGGACGCCCCATGCACTGCCAGGTTCCTGGAATTGACTACTCCCTCAGCAAATTAGCCATTCATTCCGCCCTGGAGTCAGCCAGTGCCATCGCCATTTCTCACACTGGGGTCCTCTATATCACCGAGACGGATGAGAAGAAGATTAACCGTCTACGCCAGGTCACAACCAATGGGGAGATCTGCCTTTTAGCTGGGGCAGCCTCAGACTGTGACTGCAAAAACGATGTCAATTGCAACTGCTACTCGGGAGACGATGCCTACGCGACTGACGCCATCTTGAATTCCCCATCGTCCTTAGCTGTAGCTCCAGACGGTACCATCTACATCGCAGACCTTGGAAATATTCGGATCAGGGCGGTCAGCAAAAACAAGCCTGTTCTTAATGCTTTCAACCAGTATGAGGCTGCATCCCCCGGAGAACAGGAGTTGTATGTTTTCAACGCCGATGGCATCCACCAGTACACTGTGAGCCTGGTGACTGGGGAGTACTTGTACAATTTCACTTATAGTGCTGACAACGATGTCACTGAACTGACTGACAATAACGGGAATTCCCTGAAGATCCGTCGGGACAGTAGTGGCGTGCCCCGCCACCTGCTCATGCCTGACAACCAGATCATCACCCTCACAGTGGGCACCAATGGAGGTCTCAAAGTCGTGTCCACGCAGAACCTGGAGCTTGGCCTCATGACGTATGATGGAAACACTGGCCTCCTAGCCACCAAGAGTGATGAAACAGGATGGACAACTTTCTATGAGTAAGTACATTTGTAAAGTATTTCTCGACAGCGCCCTATCCAAGCTGGCAGCAGGATTGGCTGTCCACGTAGCTTTTAGAATTGCTCAGTCACTTTGTTTTCCTGACCTTTTTTTTTCTTAAAGATTTTATTTATTTATTTGACAGACAGAGATCACATGTAGGCAGAGAGGCAGGCAGAGAGAAAGAGAGACAGGAGGAAGCAGGCTCTCTGCTGAGTGGAGAGCCCGATGCGGGGCTCGATCCCAGGACCCTGAGATCATTACCTGAGCTGAAGGCAGAGTCTTTAACCGACTGAGCCACCCAGGTGTCCCTGTTTTCCTGACTTTAATGTCAACTTGTGGCTTCAAGATATTCATGTCCCCTCTCCCTGACTTTGAAGTGATTTGCACTGTTGGGTCTCTGATATTGAGCATCCTCCCTACAAGGGCTGGTGATTTCTTTTGCCTGCTTGCCCCTCCAGTTTCAGGATATTGGAGAGGCACAGCGCCTGGGAGAGCAAGTGCTCATTAACTTTGCTGATTATTCATGTTTGCCATGGGTGCGGAAATGAGAATCTAAAAGGCAAGATCCTGGTGAGACTCCCGTAATTTGCCAGTAGGTCCAGCAACACACTTGATTGCACAGACAGGTAGATAAACTCTGAATTTCCTCCTTAGCAGAAGCAGATCAATACAGATAAAGTGCTAGGTATATTAAAAGATGTGAGAGCTGGTCATATTTCCCCTAACAATTATCTCCTGCTTAATAGTCCTGCCGTTTGTTTTGCCAAAAAAGCTGTTTTCCATCACTCCTGCAGCCAGCGCTTGGTCACACTGCCTGCTGCCACAGGTATTAACCAGTGGGATGCTGGCTAGGGGAAATTGCTGAGACGAGATTCCCCCAGTCCCTGATGAGACTGGGATGGAATTTGCAAATGTCGGGCTTTCTGTGATCGTGAAGGATCTGGTTAAGCTCGCCTTTGGAGTACTTGCTTGCTTTCTGTCGAGGTGTTGCTGCTGGCTGAGAACTTAGTGAGTTGGGGAGGGGCTGTTGCAGAAAGAATGGGGGTCAAGCAAGGGAACAGAAAACCCCATTGTTGACAACTCCTAAGTCCAGGAATTTTCACTTCCAGTTGGTGGGCAGATGGGTTTGGGAGCATGGAAAGGAAGCTGTTGCCACCTGCTGGAAATTTCCTGCATTGCATAATTTCTTTCCCTTCCTCCCTTCTGCCTTTGGGCCAAGCTGTCATTCTCGGATTTCAGAAGCATCCTAGTATCCTTCAGGCGCTGGGACTTGATCAGACTTTACCAGCCAGTGACTCTACCCCTGTAGGCACCATCTGAGTGCTATCTTTAGCTCTCACACCAGCTTGGGCTAAAACTATATGATAACCCCAACACCGGTTAGATTTTCACTTTCTAGCAGTTCCACCTAAGGACCCAGCGCATTTCAGAGATAATTTGTGGACTGACATGACTGAGGACAAAACAATGTCACTCTCAGAAGGCCAGAATTAGGCTTGACTTAGAGACCATAATAAAGAAGTTTGGGCGTGGGTCCTCCTTTAGACACTAGCTCTAACTGGGGGAGTATTTTTCCAGGAGGGGACCCTAGTTGAATTAAAATAGGAGCAGGATGCTTAAAAAAAAAAAAAAAAAAAAAAGATGAAGAAGACGTTCACAAGTTACATGGAAACTGCATGATTGTTCTCTTAAAGAGCTGCTTTTTGGTAATGTGGATAAATCCAATTATCACAAATTCTCAATTGTAGGGCTTCAAATGCATTAGGTTTTCTTGTTCCTCCTAAAAAGATGGTGAATTCCTTTTGTTGAGTACTTTTATACATGGTCAGCTGGGGAAGAGCAGCCTGCATCCCTCAAGGGCCCAGGACCCTACTTAAAATTACAACCATCCCTACACACGCATACTCTGTCTCTCTCCCTCCTTTATTTTAATCCTTACCACTTGTTACCATCTGACATACTCTGTATTTTAAACCATGGTTTATTTTTGCCCTGTCCATCATGTGTACATCACAGAAGCAGGGATTTTCACCCATTTTGTTCTTAGTCATGTCTCCAGCACCTCAAACAATGACAGACTTATAGTAGGCAGGCAGTAAATACTTGCTGAATAAATGAGTCTTTTGATCCCTTTGGCCCCACACAGGCCAAGACTGCAAAGGCTCTACTAAGTGGCCTCCAGATCCTATTACTGGAACACACAGCTCCTTGCAACTATGTGCAGACTTACTTGCAAAGAGACCTGAACCTGAAAATACTCCATGGGCAAGTTAGGACAGCTGTAGGAAACTTACTCTTCTTTGACAGTTAAAGAGAACATAACATGCTCTTTCTGTGGCCCCTGAGATCCTGGCCTCAACCCCAATCCTCTGTTCCCCAAAACTAGAATCTCCAGTTTCTACTACAGCTCTCATTAGGAAGTATGGCAGCTGGCACCATCATCCAGGTCCAGGTGCGCTGGAATTAAATCTTTGCCTGGATCCCAGGTCATGCAACTCCCCATACAGTCCCGGCTTGCCTGAAGGAGTTGAAGGTATTATCTGATACTGAGTAGTCCATTAGGTACCCTGTACACAAAGACTTAAAAGTGTTTTATTTTCTTATTTTTATAGAGATAAAATTGACATACGGAAGTCCAATGGACATAGTCAACTGTACCCAAACAGAAGTGTTTTTTTATTGAGATAAAACTGACATAGTCAAATCATCAACATAATGATTTGATGTTTGTATATATCGTGAAACCATCAATTTACGTCACTGCCAACAGTGTGCAAGGGTTTCCTTTTCTCCACAACTTTGCCCACACTTACTTCTTATATTTTTTGATAATAGACATTTTGGTAAGTGTGAGGTAATACCTCATTATGGTTTTGATTTGCATTTCCCATTGATTAGTGGTGTTGAGCACCTTCCCGTGTACCTGTTGGCTGTTTGTGTGTCTTCTTTGGAAAAGGGTCTATTCAGAGCCTCTGTATGTTTTTTAATCAGGTGGTTTGCTTTTTTTTGCTATTGAATTGAATGAGGTGTTTTTTTAATATCAACCCTTTATCAGAAATATGATTTTCACAAATTCTCTCCCATTCAGTAAGTTGCCTTTTCACTCTGTTGATGGATTACTGTGCAGAAGCTTTTCAGCTTGATTCAGTCCCACTTGTTTATTTTTGCTTTTGTTGCCTTTGCTTTTGAGGTCAAATCAAAAAATTGCAGAGACTAATGTCAAGGAGCTAGCCACCTAGGTTTTCTTCTAGTTTTATGGTTTCAGGTCTTTTAGGTTTTTATCATTTGGGGTTAATTTTTGTGTAACAGTCCAGTTTCATTATTTTGCATGTGGCTATCCAGTTTTTCCAACACCATCTATTGAAGAGACCATCCTTTCTCTGTTGTATATTCTTGGCCCTTTTGTGGTGAATTAAATGACCATACATGTGTGGGTTTTTAATCTGGGTTCCCTATTCTGCTCTATTCATCTGTATGTCTGCTTTCGTGTCCATCCCATACTGTTTTGATTACTATAGCTTTGTAATATAATTTGAAATCAGGGAACATGATGCCTCTAGCTTTGTCTGTCTTTCTCAATATTGCTTTGGCCATTAGAAGTCTTCTCCGGTTCCACACAAATTTTAGGACTCTTTGTTCTATTTCTGCAAATAATGTCTTTATAGTTTTGTTAGGGATTGTATTGAATTGTGTGGACATTATAATTTCTCCAGTCCATGAACATGGAGTATCTTTCATCAATGTCTTAGAGCTTTCAGTATAAGAGGACTTTTACCTCCCTGGTTAAGTTTTTACTAGGTTTTTTAATTCTTTTTGATGCAATCATAATTGGGATCGTCTTTCTGCAAGTTTGTTATTAGTGTATAGAAACACAACAGATTTTTATGTATTGATTTTTGTATCCTGCAACCTTACTGAATTTATTGGTTCTAACAGTTTCTATACATGATATCATCGGCAAACAGTTACAGTTTTACTTCTCTATGATTTAGATGCATTTCTTTTTATTGCTTAATTGTTGTGTCTTACTCTTTTTTTTTTTTTTAATTTTTTATTTATTTATTTGACAGAGAGAGATCACAAGTAGGCAGAGAGGCAGGCAGAGAGGCAGGCCGAGAAAGAGGAGGAAGCAGGCTCCCCGCCGAGCAGAGAGCCCGATGCGGGCCTCGATCCCAGGACCCTGAGATCATGACCCGAGCCGAAGGCAGTGGCCCAACCCACTGAGCCACCCAGGCATCCCTGTTGTGTCTTACTCTTGATCTTAGAGGGAAAGCTTTCAGTTTTTCACTAGATATGATGTGAATCACATCACTGGATATGATGTTAGCTGTGGATCTGTCATATATGGGGCCTCTATTATGTTCAGGTACATTCCCTCTGAGAGTTTTTATCACTAGTAGATGTTGAATTTTGTCAGATGCTTTTTCTGCGACTGTTGAGCCATCCTTGCATCCCCGGAATAAATCCCACTCTCAAAGTACTACTGAATATGATTTTCTACATTTGATTTAAATATGAATACGATTTGAGGACTTTTGCATCTATATGCATCAGAAATATTGGTCTATAATTTTCTTTTTGTGTGGTGTCCTTGTCCTGCTTTGGTAGCAGAGTAATGCTGGCCTCATAAAATGAGTTTGGAATAGTTCCCTCCTCTTCTGCTTTTTGGAAGAGTTTGAGAAGGATTGCTATTAATAAGTCTTTGAATGTTTGGTAGCATTCACCAGTGAAGCCATCTGGCCCTGTAGTTTTGTTTGTTGGAACGCTTTTGATTACTGATTGAAACTCCTTAGTAGTAATCTCTTATGATCCTTTGTATTTCTGTGGTATCAGTAGTAACGTCTCTTCTTTCATTTCTGATTTTGAGTCCTGTCATCTTTTCTTCTTGGTGAGTCTAGCTAAGGGTTGTCAATTTTATCTTTTAAAAAACCATGTCTTAGTCTCATTGATCTTTTTACCCTCTATTTCAATTAAATACCTTTTGTTTGTAGTCAGAAAACATGGAAATCAGGCATATTGGTTAGAAATAATTCCTAAAATATGGGAACATACAAACATATGCAGAAAACTATCCTTAATGTTGAAATGTCTGTATTTTGAGAGAACTTCTTCCACACATACTCATTTTTCACCCCTGTATACTATCAGGAATATATTTCTGTGCTCCACTCTTTCTACTCAATAATATATACATTTTTCACCCTAATGGATAGAAATCACTGTCATTGTGGTGCCTGCGTGGCTCAGTGGGTTAAAGCCTCTGGCTTTGGCTCAGGTCGTGATCCCAGGGTCCTGGGATCAAGCTCCACATCGGGCTCTCTGCTCAACAGGGAACCTGCTTCCTCCTCTCTCTCTGACTGCCTCTCTGCCTACTTGTGATCTCTGTCTGTCGAATAAATTTTTTAAAAAATCACTGTCACTAATTTTGATGGCTTTAGAGGTTTCTACTTTATGGATATATCCTTATTTAACAAATCTCTGACAAATGACCACTTAGATTATTCTAACTTGTCACTATTAGTAAATAACATCTTTGTACACCCATCTGAGAGGCAGTTTCTTTAACAGATTAGATGACAAAAGGGAGGGCCTGATTCCCATCTGTGTATACCCGGAAAGCCCTGGTGGTGTAACCACTATAATGTATTATCTGTACTACCCATTGCCTACTGCTCTGGGCAAATGATGAGGGTAGAGCCAAACCTGGGATCCCCACTCAAAGCTCTCCCCTCCCCACACCCTTTGTCCAACTGGCCTTCCAGCTTAATGTGGTTCTGTTTTCAGCCTTCAGACATCTCCAGAAGCAAAATTTCTTATCACGTTTTCTCAAATAACTTACCAGTTCTGCATTCCTTTATTCTCAAACTGTTTGCCAGGCACCATCTGTATTTGCTTTTGTAGTCCTCTGTGACAAAGTCAAATAAGCCACGATGGTTCTGTTCACTGGCTGTCCTACATGCTGTACAAGATCCAGTCTCCAACACTCAGAACCAACCAACTTTGTCCTTGTCCCCAGTCAAGAGGGAGTCACACCTAGAGGTCAAGTCAACTACTTTCTTTGTTCCTCCTTCCTCTCCTCTCTAGTAACATCTCATGTGGGAAAGCTCAAAGGCCTCTACATCCAGCCCTTAAAAAGAGTTTCTTTCCTACGGCCTATGGAGGGCCCAAGCTTGCTGATTACAATGGATCTCCCAGAGTAGGAAAATGTTCTACCAGTGGGACACCAAGGCTTTTTGCTAAAGGAGATGGAAGCAATAATTCCACAGTTTAAGAGAAGAGTAGAGATGATATTCACAAAGGAGAAGGGCCACTCTCAGGGAACTTTCTAGCAGCAGAACTTGATCAGGTATACCTAGACTCGGGGGCTGAATTCAAGTGAGTCATCATGAAAACAGTCTAGGAAGGCTGCTTGGGGAGCTTGGTTTGTTTGGGGCTACAAAACCAGAGAAAGGAGTATAGGCAGTCAGACCAGCGATGCTTGAGCCAAGGCATGGAGTTTGCATTTGGCCCAGGCTGACAATCCAAGCCTAGGAGGTGGCAAGTGCGATGAAGTTATAGGAGTATGGAAGAGGAAGGACATAGATGGTCTACAATGCCAAGTCTTACTGATTGTGACAAGGAGCCTCAGTGTGATACACTACCCAGCCACTCTACCTTCCAGTCTCTCTGGCTCTTGTGTGATTCTGAGTGGTGGGAAAGCCTTCAGTTCCAGTAACTGTGCTTCCAAACCAGTGTGTCTGTCCTCCAGCTATGACCACGAAGGCCGCCTGACCAATGTGACACGCCCCACGGGGGTGGTGACCAGTCTGCACCGGGAAATGGAGAAGTCCATCACCATTGACATTGAGAACTCCAACCGTGATGATGATGTCACTGTCATTACCAATCTGTCTTCAGTGGAGGCCTCCTACACAGTGGTACAAGGTAAGCCCCCTACCCACTAAACTCACCCACAGACCCCAGCAAGCCTGGGAGGACTTCCAGAGACCGGGAACACCCATTAGCTTGTTATTTTAGTCAAGTGTCCACTGTAAACAAATTCTACAAGAGGTCAGTCTTGTAGAAAATGACTTAATCAGATTCAGGAGAATGTCATCTATACTAAATGAAATGTCTAGAGCTTTGGGAATGTCTATGTACTTCCCTGAAAATGTCAGTTGCCATCCCCACTTGGTTTTACCTCTCCATCATCAGCACTCCCCACCAGCCCAACACACACAGTTACCTTCTCCAAGGCTCTTTATCCTTTTGGCTACACATCTTCCTTTTTTGGCCACATCCTGATTCTTCTTCCAAGCACTCGTTTGTTGGGTTGATTGCCCTGGAATCAGAGCCCTTTAGCAATCTCTTGCCCAGACTGGGATCTCAAAGGTTTCTGACCACCCCATAGTTACTAGCACTGTTTGACATGACACACAGTGAGGGACAAGCACAGGAGCTGGCAAGAAAAGGAATTGTGCAGATTAATTTTTCTTTTAATTAAGATATAATGTCAGTGGGCTAGCCCGTTGTCAGAGGATAAAAGTGTCCTCTCAGTAGATAAATGGTGACATTTCTGGACTATTATCCCACGACAGAGCCTGTTTCAATGACTCTATTTCTGCTCTGCCAAATGATTAATGATGTAGATTCTGTCTTTCTGCATGATGGCTGCAGTTTCAGGAGTGACAGATACACATTTGCTCACTATCCCAAAAGCCAGCATCTCGAAGCCAGCCAAGCTGGACTCCTTTGCCCAAATAATCAGGAAGCAATATATCTATAAAGGAGTTTCAGACTCACGTTTCCTTCCTGGAACTTTTCGATAAGGAAAAAGGTCACAAGTCTGATTGACTAGTGTAGATTCCCTTTGGGAAGATAAACACATGTTATCAGCACCCACTAGCTCAGTCTACCTTACGCTGTTTGAATCTCCAGAGTTCTGTTGAGGAGAGCTGGCATGGTGGTGGAGTCCGCAGCAGAAGCATGAAGGCCAGGAAGGGTGCTTTTTCTCTTGATTTGATCTGTAGCTAGACCATCAACTTCAGGTTAGATGGTAGGCAAAAGGGAAAAAAAAAAAGAAATAGTCTTTTTTTCCCCATTTAAGATAAAATATATATGTTAAAGATTAGGGATTTGATTGACACAAATTGTGTAGGCAATAGACATCTTTAAAGGTACTATTAATAGTCTTCAGTAAGTAAAAGAAAAATATCACAGCATAATTATTTTCTGGAGTGCCACATATTAATAATGTTTTTCTTTCCACGGATCAGTAGCATCTCTGCTACTCACCTTAACATTGTATGTGTGTTAATTGAAGGCAGCCTTAGACTGACAGCTGCAAAGTACCATGGAAACCCATAAAAATAGGGGTTCTGTTCTCTTATGACTAACAGAGTGGATAATTTCTTTCCCTACCCCCACCCCCACTTACATTTCTCCAGATCAAGTGCGGAACAGCTACCAGCTCTGTAATAACGGTACCCTGAGGGTGATGTATGCCAATGGGATGGGTGTCAGCTTCCACAGTGAGCCCCATGTCCTAGCGGGCACCATCACCCCCACCATTGGGCGTTGCAACATCTCCCTGCCCATGGAGAATGGCCTCAACTCCATTGAGTGGCGCCTAAGAAAGGAACAGATTAAAGGCAAAGTCACCATCTTTGGCAGGAAGCTCCGGGTAAGTGGTTCCACCCAATTCGTCACCACTAAGTAGTAGGGGATACACCTTTTCCTCAGGAGCTGAGGCAATTTCCCAGGTCCCAAGCCTCCATTATTCCTTTCTTCCATGGGAAAGACAAGTCTTTCTCCCATAAGACAGAAGCCCTATCCCTTTGGGGAAAACCATGTCTGTTTACTAGGAGAGAAAATGGTGCAGATTTACCCTCCACTCTAGCTTGGGATAGCTACAGTCTTCTTGTCACACTTGCTATCTGCTCCCTAGACTCTCACTCTTTGGCCAATTCGACAAACTACTTGGTGCCTGGTGCCAGCTTTGTGTGGAGTAATTTGATGAATACTGGAAGAACAGAAATTTTATAATGTACTCTTCACACACAAGGAGTTAACAGTCCAGTAGAATATGTAGGAGCAGGGTAATCCAGTGGGTTAAGTGAGAGAAGCGGGGAACCTGGGTAAAAACTCTGCCTTCAGCTCAGATCATGATCCCAGCATCCTGGGATCGAGCCCCACATTGGGTTCTCTGCTCAGCGGGGAGCCTGCTTCCCCCTCTCTCTCTGCCGGCCTCTCTGCCTACTTGTGATGTCTATCTGTCAAATAAATAAAATCTTTAAAAAAAAAAAAAAAAAAAGTGAGCGAAGCATCCAGGGCCTGACAGAATCAGAGGAGGAGATATCACCCAGCCCAAGGTGATCAGGGAAGGCTTGCCAAGAGGAAATCACAAGCAAACCACAGCAGAAATTTTCAACCAACCATAGCTTCCCCAGACTGGGCAGCTTATCCACAAAAAAACTAACACGCAACACTCACTAAGGACTTTCATGATGCAAGCTCTATGTTACATGCTTTACTTATTTTCAACAGCCCCCCAGAGGGACTTCCTTCTGTTTTTCAGATGAGGAAACACAGGTTCTGGGAAGCTACATAACCTGTCCAAAGGCACCAGGGCTAGAAAATGGCACAGCCAGGACCCACTCCCAGTTCCATCTTTGTGTCTGCCTCACTTGCCCATATCCTTCACCACCAATGATGGGATTCACAGTCATCCAGATAATCTGGGTCCTGCCCTAGTCATTTACCCAGCACTAGGAGGGTCTGATTCTTAATATCATGCTAACCCCTTCCCCCATGGCAGGGAAACCTAGGGATCCCAGTCCTCATCAAATTCAGCACACATTAAATACTGAGCACCTACTATAAGCCAGCACTGGAAGTCAATACGGTACCCCAAATAAAATCCCTTCCCTCATGCCCCTGATGGTCAAGGGTGGGGAAAGGAACCAGACAGGCAGATAGGCAGTATACTAATGAATAACTCAAGTAACTGCAGATTAAGATACGTGCTGGCCTGAGAGTAAACAATGCAGCCCCACAGGGTTTAACCACTACTTGGGAATCACACTTGGGTAATAACTTTGGCTGCTATTGGGTCGAAATCCACCCCACCCAGCCTATCTCCCCACAGGGCCAGGCCACTCCATATTAGGATTCTGCCTTTGTCTAGTTGGAGCTCCATTCCTCACATTAGGTTATCAGCAGTCTCCCATGTTTTTCTTCCTATGCTGGTATCTGCAAAGTTGCAAACGGCCATATCTTCCTAAAGACAAAAATGAAATGAGATTAGTAGCTAAATCCTTAATGACTGGATTTCAGGGCTGTATAATTGATTTTTGATATGCTGCACTGTAGAAGTTGATTATAAGTAGTAATCATGCTTTTTCTCTGATAAATCAGTTATGCATTTTGACTAAGTTTGCAAAATAAAGATAAATGTGGCCCTTAAAATAAAATGGCTATAATCCCAACTCTGAATATTAAAAATCTTAATAATGATACTTGTGGTAATTAGCAGAAGTTAGGCACGCAAGTCTTATAACTGAATTTCTGCCAGGGTTAGATTTGCTGGCATCATGTTTATGCAAATCAAAACACAGCTTTATCTATCAACACCTCAACATTTAATTGTCTGGTGTTAGTTCCTGTAACAATAATCACATATCCATTTAGCTCTCTTAAATGAAAATCACTATGAGATTATAACAGGTTGAGTGGACTGAAAATGTAATTTGAAAATGAGGGAGAAAGCCTGGAATTTATTTGCATCTCATTTATTTTAATTCAATTCATAAATTGTTTAGTGAATGAAATAAAAGCAACTCCTGGAAATTGCAGGGGAGCAAGTGGAAGAAGGTGTAAAAGAAAGGGGGAGCGTGCTGTGGATGAAGAGAACTGGGGAGTGTCCTTTTAGGTTCTCCGGGAGCCCAAGGCAAGGAGGTTTGCAGCCCCTAAACTAAGGGTACCTGTTGGCGCGCACAGGGCAACAGGCTCTTCTCACTTCCAGGGCTGACATTTCTTTTCCCTCTGTCTTGATTTCCACTGTCAAACAGGGCCCTGAAATTTTTCATTCATTCCTTCAGATTACAAGAATGGACTCTGAGGAGAATGCTGCGTTTTACAACGGTCATCGTTTTCCTGTGTATAACTAATTCGTTTTTTTTTACATTTTCTCTTTGCTTTAAGTCTCCTCTGTATGTGGGCTGCAAATTAAACCAATACTATACATTTTTTTAAAAACACGTTTGCTAAGTGCCAACTCTATGCCAAGCACTATGGAGTGAGTAGACTAGAGAGAGAGAAAGAAAACTAAATCCTTGCCAGCAAGAAGTTTGCATTCCAGTGGAGAAAGCAATGTGAATCGTGTGGTGTAAGCTGTAACAGAGGCAATGTCACAAGGAAAGCAGTAGTTGGTTGTGTCAGGAGAGGATGGACTGAGGCCAGATAACAAATAAGTCCTACAATCTCAGGAGCTTTCCAATCACAGTGCAGAGAAGGCAAGCAGCTCGGCCTCGTGGGGACTCGCTGCATTGCTGTCCTGTGATCCCGCCACAGTAGGCAAATGACCTCTTGGGTTGCTCTGGAAGGACAAGGAGCTGAATGAGCAGAGCTGGGCATGGCCTGCATCACTTCACCTGAATCACAAGACAGCCTAGGAAATGTCGCCTTTGTGAGAGCCTAAGGAAAAATAAAAGGAAAGAGTTGGTGAACACATAGCAGGGTCTCTGCCATCTTGATCAGGAAGAGCTTCAGGACTGAAGAGTGGTAGGAATTAGCCTGGCAAAGATATGGGGAGGGGGTGATCAGATCAGAAATGTTCCCTGTGACGCAACAGAGAGGTCAAAAAGGGGAAGAGCATTTCAGGAAACCTTAAGTCAGGTGCGCCAGAGGGAAAGGGAACTTGCAACACTATGGTACAGAAAAAGAATGCGTCGGCCAGAGGCAACACATGGAAAGGAATATTTTGCTAGGATGACATTTATCCAGAGGACTGTGGGGAACTGTTCCAGGTTTTAATTAGCAGAGTGATGTGTTGGGATGTGTAGTCTTAGAAAGACTCTCGCATTTCCTCAGGTGTGGAAGAAGATAGATTAGAAGGAGACAAGATAGGAGGAGAGGGACAGAACAAAGCAATTGCAGTAATCCAAACAAAGAACTAAATCACTAACAGTAAAGAGAGAAAGACGGGGGAGGGAGGGATCTGAGAGATACTTAACATACACAATTAACAGGATTTGATAAGGAGCAGGGTTGCTGTATCTGGCTCTCCTTTTTAGGCTCCCTCCCCACAATCCTACGGACTAGGAAACTGAGTGTCTAGCCTCTGTGAAGGAGAGAAACTGGGGACTGAACCCCAAGACAGACGTGTGACATTCCAGCAGACCCAGCCCTGCTTCTTAATATAGGGGAAAAAACGTTGCTCTTTCATGAAAAGCAGGGAGTTTGTAGAGAACTTGTGGTGCAGCAACGGAGGAGATCAAGCACTGAAGCAAGCTGACTTACCTCTCCCAGGTGC
This sequence comes from Mustela lutreola, assembly GCF_030435805.1. Classification (NCBI taxonomy): domain Eukaryota; kingdom Metazoa; phylum Chordata; class Mammalia; order Carnivora; family Mustelidae; genus Mustela; species Mustela lutreola. Next base: position 58,156,553 of record NC_081294.1, read on the forward strand.
CATCAAGCTTCTAGGAGTCTGGCCATTTGAGTGATGTGAGGAGCAAGGCTAAGCTTCCCTAGAATTCAGAAGAAACCAAAAATCCCAATGAAGCTACCATGATAGACCCCAGTGAAATTCTAAGCCACCCAGGTAGTCCTTCTTCCAGCAACCTAGTCAGGGACATCTCTTGGGTGAGGAACAGCCTTTCCATATAGGCGAGTGAAATGTCAGATGGTGGACGGATAGACCAACAAAGAACCTTCCACCAAAAGTTTTATGATGCTTTGGCAAAATTTAGTGTGTTAGTCCTTTCTTTCCAGCACAAACTCAACGTGAGACTCATTTTCATCATGTCTCCCAAGGTTGTCTCAAGGAATCTCATTTGAAAGATTTTCTACTCCACTCCTTTCTCTGTTCTCCCTGGCTTTTCAAACACACAAAACGGTTCATCAGGGCCCCTGTAAGCTACGTGAGCACTGCACCGCTGTGTCCCTGATGACAAGTGCCATGTGATAGGCACTCAGACAACAGGTGAGGAGGGACAAGGGGATGTCCATGCCCCTTTAAGGGTCCTCCCTAGAAGGTGCATGTGTGTGTGAATTCCACACCACCCCCCAATCTCACCAAAGCAGGCATGAGTTCACAATCCCATTTTCCCAGTATCTGTCAGGAATCTTCCCATTGCAAAACACAGGAAGCCCACTCAGACTTGCATAATAAGAAAGGGCATTCATTGTCTTGCCTAATTGGGCCCCCACAAGCCCAAATGTTGTCATCAGGCTGACACCTCTTTTTCTCCCATTTTTGTGGTCCCCTTCCATCCCCCAACATTATTTCTCTTGGTACTTGAACTAATTTTCTCCCACAGTAGACCGGTGACCTCGTCACACGGGAGTCAGGCAGAGATGGCCAAAGGTGACTTTAGGCTGACATCAGCTTAGCTTAGTGAATGCAGAAGAAAGGATCTCCCACACCACTTATTCCAAAAAAAAAAAAAAAAAAAAAAAAAAAAAAAAATCACACACACACACACAAAACCCCAGGAGGTCTATGATTGGCCAGTACAAGGTCAAGGTCACATGTGGACACATGTATCTTGTGTTGGACATCTCAGTAAAACCACCTAAACAGGGAAACCTTACAGAAAGGGAGTGCTGCACCCAAAGAAGGAAGGAATAGGTTAAATCACACACACACACACACATGCGCGTGCACACACACCAGATATATTCTACACCCTCCATCCCTCCAGAGCCTAATCATAAGTCAGACTTCTGGTCCTGATGCTCTGTTCATGTATCATTCCCCCCAACCCCCAACCTTCCCCACCAGCAAGAGGAGAACAGAAACCAACCTCTTCTGAGATTTAAAACTCCTGCTCTTCCCTGAAATGGATTCAGTGCATGATTCTCTCTGAAAAGGAAGCAGACATCCACCCTCTAAGATGTTGCCTCCTGATTACGATTTACATAGAGATAGCAGAAGCAAAAAGCAACTACATGTGTAGGTAGCAGAACAAAAGAAAAATCATTTCCAAGATCATTTTTCATCATGATATTGGTATTAGTGTCCTTCCCAAGAAGAGGTGGGAGCAATTTTGTTAGGGCTTCCGTATGATTAATAAGACATTGCAGTTACCCACTGGCTTGTGTTAGTTTGACCTTTGTGGCAAATGACAGTGACCCAGGAGCGAGGTGGGAGGCAGCTGTACGTGCGAACACACACATGCACTCAGTTGTACATGGAGCCCGCTGAAGTAGCTCTGCTAATAGCCACAGTTACCAAGAAAGCCTGGGCTTTATCAGTCCCTTCCTGCTGCAGTGCTCTCAATCTGCACTGATATTTCATATTTCAAACATCTATGTGTCGGCAGTGTAGGAGGCACTCAGTGTATACAGGTGAACGAAACCGTCAAGACTCAATGTTACACTGTGAGCAGTGCTTGTGCAGACAGGACTTGTGATAAATTTAATATCAGCTTAAATAATATAGAATTAGAAGGGCAAGCCTTTGCAAACATTAAACAATGTATTCCCCACACAAGTATTACTTTTGGCTGACTTGCTATTTTGGACTGTGTGGTGGAAAAGTGGAAAGACCCTCCTGTCATAGCAAAGGGAAACAGATAATAATCAAATAACTGATCAAATAATAGAAAGAAATTGTTATGGGTGCTAAAGAGAAAAATACAGGGTGCAAGTAAGGGGGAATATCTGATGTAGGTTAGGCCACTCTAAGAGAAAGATATCTGAGCTGAGAACTGAAGAGTAGGAACTTTCCAGGCATGGGATGGGAGGCAGCCTCCTATTCTAGTGGATCAGCATGTGCAAATGCCCTGAAGCAGACAAGACTGTTGTGTATACCCTGAGCGGAAGGAGAGCTAGTGTGACTGGAGCAAACCAGCTGGAGGCAAGGTCAAAGAGACAGGCCCTTAGTGACCTTGGTAAGGATCTTAGAAATATACAAGTCCTCCCCAGATGGACACATTGGTGAATGAAAAGGACCATTTATCTGCAGACTAGACTATCTTCCTTCTTAGAGGCTAGGAGACACACGACATGCTGGGATTCTGGAAAGTTCAGATTGAGAGGGGACAAGTACAAAACCTATTCAGGTCATCCAGGCTGAGCCTACATACCAGATGCCTCTCTTCTCTACCAGCCCACCCACCTCTACTAGAATATTCCCACAGTACCTGAAATGAAGTTCTCTGCCTGTGAGGGGCCTTTGCTTACTATACAAGCTTTCACTTGCTGACTTCCCAACTGGGATATTCTCCCCAACCCTTTCCTTGCCCTCACCTTAGTCATCCTTCAAGCTCCCACTGACACAGAACTTCTTCTAGGAAGTGGTCCTTGTGAGCCCAGTTCTAAGTGTCCTTCCTCCTTCCCATAGTTTTTTGTGTTTGCTCTCATTACAGCATAATTTTTTCATGGTTGGCTCCTCTGACCTGTAAGTTCCATGAGAGCAAGGACCATAAATGTCTTGCTCTACCTTGAATGCCGATCCCAGTAATAAGCATACCATAGGTGCTCAGTAAATATTTAGTGAATTAATAAATGGGATTTTAAGTTGACATCATGAAAATCCACTCTCTCTAACTTCTATTAATTCCAGGTTTTGGGAGCCTCCCAGAATGACTCTAATTGTTCTTTGGAATGAAGCCGTTTAGTTATTTGGAGATCACAGATGTCCTAGTCCCATTTTCTCTTCCCAGTTTTCCACATTAGAACCTTAGATCATGAGAGTTGCCATGGTTCTTATACTGGGCCCCATTCAACCCCCTTATTCACAAATGTGTGCTGAGTACCAATGACTTTCAAAAATAACAATGGACACTAAGAAACATAAGGTCCCTACCCATCAAAGGCTCACAGGCCATTACAGATGGAAACTGAGGCATTAAAGGTGAAAGACAGCTTTGCAGTGATAAAACTAATCAGTGTCAAAACTGAAGAGTCAAAACTGCAGCTCAAACTTAGGTCTTTCCTGGGGGCGCCTGGGTGGCTCAGTGGGTTAAAGCCTCTGCCTTCGGCTCAGGTCATGATCCTAGGGTCCTGGGATCGAGCCCCACATCGGGCTCTCTGCTCAGTGGGGAGCCTGCTTCCTCCTCTCTCTCTGCCTGCCTCTCTGCCTACTTGTGATCTCTCTCTGTCAAATAAATAAAATTCTTTAAAAAAAAAAAAACCTTAGGTCTTTCCACCTCTCTACCTCACCATCATCCAAAACAGCAAGTCATCCAAAAAATAATGTTTGCTTAGGGAATACATTATTTAATATGTTTGCGGAGACTTACCCTTCTAATTATGCATTATTTAAGCTAATATTAAATTTATAGCAAGTTGTTTTGTCTGCACAAGCACTGATCCCAATGTAGCATTGAGTCTTCTTGCATGGCAACAGGAGGGAGCGGCTTTAGAAATCCCAGAGGACTGACCCAGAAAGGAAATGAAGATGTCCTCTAGGCCTGACTTTTCCTCTGGGTAGGTGACTATCTAAACTCGCTAAAGCAGGAATTCAGCTTTTAAATGTCTCCAGCCGTGGAAAATCTCATGCCTTCCCTCACTCACCTTTTTGGGATTTCCCACACTCAAAACATGACAGGCAAAGTGTTCCTCCGTAAGTCTAGCTGAAACCTCTCCTGCTGTGCTACAATGCCTTTTCCTGGAGGGGATCCAGCCCAGTGTTAATTTCCTCCTTCATGTTTCTCGAATCACCAGCTCCTGTCATTGCCCCTCAAGCTAAGTTAGAGTCACTGGTTATGGGCCCAGCAGGGCCATTTTGACGACAGCGTTTCCTTTTCTCAGGGTTTTTTACGAGCCTCCTTGTGACAGGCATGTACTTGGTGAGATCAAAACATTCTGGGGGGAGATTCCACAGGGAAAACTACTTCCCAAAGTCTGCCCTCTGCAAAAATAAAAACCATGCTAAATAGCTGAGTTTTATTAACTGGGGAAGCCAGGCTGAGGAAAATGCCCGATAATTAAAAATAATGGCTTCCTTACAAACACAAAATTGTATTAATTTAAAAATTGGTTTCTTTATCACTGAATACCTACCAAGCTGGCTGGGAAGGGAATTGTGCTGATCCTGGCAGTGAAAATAATTCAAAATAACTTTTATGTTCTCCAGGAAGCCTCAAGGTTAATTTAAATATTGTTAGATGGGTAATTTAATTCAGAATAAGAGAACAGTGTGGCTAAATTAAAGCTCCTGAACACTCTCAAGTGGGGGCAGATGCCCATGAAGGACTGAGCATGCTTGTCCAGCCCTCCAATGCCCCACGGCCCCCAGCCCCCAGCCAAGGCACCTCCTTTTCACAAATGGCATGCTCATAACTAAAGACACTTGATTAGGCTACACAACAGACCTGAACTTTCAGCTGCCAGTAAGTTTATCATTTTTGATTATTAGAGGGATCGGGCATTTTTATAAGAATTGTACATTTCAAAAGTTGACTCAGAGTGACATGACCAATATGGCAACCTCAGTCATTCCCAACTTTGTCCCCCATCACAAGAATAACAATTATTGATGGACAAGACACTACTGAGACAATCCTAGAACATGGGGGTGAGGCCACAGAGACCAGGACAGAGTGGAATAGAAGTCTAAGAGCAACAGCTACACACTGACCACGTTGCCCCAAGCCAGTGTCATAGCACACAAAGAGGTCTCCCTGGAGTGTTTAGGTCCTCCATAGGGGGATGAGAGTCCAGAGGGGACATCCAGCGCCCCCCCCCCACACACACACATACAGCCTTGTGGGTTACTTTGTGAAAGCCCCTACTCTGGTCTTACCCCAGAGTTTGACCCCGAGGAAACTATGATAAAGAAGGAAGGCGAAGCTTGCAACAGCCAGCACACAGATCTTGGTAGACCGAGTTCCTACACACAGAGCCCAGAGACTACTCTCAACCAGCACCTATCTGCAGAACCGAGTTGTTGGTGCAGTCCTACCACGGAATTTCAGCAGGAAGCAAATCTGCCGTATTCAGGGCCTCACATGAGGGCCCTGGAGCCCTTGCCCAGGCAGCGGAACTGAATCATAACCCCATGTGCTCTAGGTGTGGCTCCCAACTCAATCTGACTAGAAGGGCTGGTGGGAACACTTGAAAGCTGAATACCCCAGTAATGACAAGGTGAGAGGAGGACAGAGCTGATCACTCCCAAAGCAAAACCAGTACCAGACAGGGAGGGTTCCCCTGCTATGCCCACACAGGAGTTGGTTCACAGCTCCACTCCCTGTTTAGTACAGCTCCTGGCCATTCCTGACCAGAAAGCCCATGCAGCAAATTCTGTAAGTTCTCAGAGCAGGCCCTCCCACCTACCCAGGCAAAGGAGCCGAATCAAAGCCACACCCACTACTGAGTGTGACTCCCCACCCTGACTGGCCAGAAGGGCTGGTGGGAATGCCTGGAGGTTACATACCTCAGCAAGGTCAAGCCTTGCTGCATACCTAGAGGCAGGGACACAAGCTGATAGCCTATGGAGCAAAGCCAGTGGCTGTACTCAGCCTTGAAACTTGGAGCAAGGGTCGGTTTGAGTCAAGACCACAGAGAACCTTACAAGCTCTGGAACAAGTTCTGCAGCACCAAGACAAGGAAACTAATCTATAGCCTTACCAAGGCACCTAACCAGAGACAAGGGGAGCTGCAGAGCCCTTCTCACAGCAGCACTTGAAAAGAAGGCATAGTCCCTGGTTTTCCCCACACAAAACAAAAAGAATGGCCCCACCCAGACAGAGAATTCAGTGAAAACTCTTCCCTGTTAAGGAGTCTCCAAGCAGGCTGTAAAGGACCTAGATCCCATCGTGCTGCCCTTCCGGAGCAGAGAAGCTGAATTCATAGCTCCATCTATGGCTGAATATAGTACCCAGTCCCAAAAGTGTAGTAAGCCTGACCAGAGAACTGAGAAACCACTGAGCTCATCCTATAGCCTCAGCTGGGCAAAGACCCAAGCCAGAACGCTGCTTCAACTTTTGTCAACCAGCAGCACACTCCCTCACCACTGACCTCAAAGCTCAGGCAGTTGCCTTGTCCAAAAATTGACCCTGAAGCAAGCAAGACACACTTGCCTAAGGACCTAAGGACGTTATCAGCAGGCACATCCAGAAACCCAGACTGGGCTGACTGGGGAAGAACTGTCTCTACCAAAGCAAATCTTTAAAGTCTTGAAGAAACTGCTTACTCAAATGTATAGATACAAATGTAAGGAATTGAGAATCACAATAAATCAGGTAAATATGACACCCCCAAAGGAAACTAATGAAGTTTCAATACTGACCTTAAAGAAATGGGTATGTATTAACTGCCAAAGAATTAAGAATAGTCCTCTTGAAGTTTAGAGAACTACAAGAGCACCCAGACAGACAACTGAACAAAATTAGGAAAATAATGCATGAACAAAATGAGAAGTTCAACAAAGAAGTAGAAACCATTAAAAAAAAAAAAAATCCTAGACCTAAAAAATACAGTGACTAAAGAATTCAGTAGAGTGCTTCAAAATTATACTTGACCCTGCAGAAGAATCAATAACCTGGAAGATAGGATATTTGAAATCACCTAGTCAGAGGAATAAAAAGAAAAAGGAATGAAAAACAGTGGAGAAAGCCTACAGAACTTATGGAACATATTCAGAAGAAATAATATCTCCATTAGGGGAATTCCAGAAGAAGAAGACAAAGAGAAAAGGGTTAAAGCAATAATGACTGAAAACTTCTCCAACCTGGGGAGAGAAATGGACATCCATGAGGCCCAAAGGCTCTCAAATGCATTACCTTCAATAGGACAACACCAAGACACATTATAATTAAATTGTCAAAAGTCAAAGACATGGGGGTGCCTGTCTGGCTCAGTCGGTATAGCGTGCAACTCTTGATCTTGGGGACATGAGTTCAAGCCCCATGTTAGGTGTAGAGATTACTCAAAAAAAAAAAAAAATTAAAAAAAATTTTTTAAAGACAATTTTGAGAGCAGGAAGAAAAAAGACGTTCCACTCAAGGAAATACAGACTTTCCTGAACAAACAAAAGCAGAGGAAGTTCATCATCACTATACCTGTCTTATGAGAAATGCTAAAGAGAGTTCTTAAAAAGGAAATAAAAGGATGCTAATTAACATTATAAAAGAAACTAAAAAGAGATGGGAGCCTGGCTGGCTGAGTGGACAGAGCATGCAACTCTTGATTTTGAAGTTCTATGCTCAAGCCCCCTGTTAGGTGTAAGATTATTTAAAAATAAAATTAAAAAAAAAAAAAAAAAAAGGAAAGCATAAAACTCCTTTTAATGGTAAATGTTAGATTCTATAATATGTTAATGGTGGTGTGGAAATCACACCTCTAAAAGATTAAAAAAAAGTAGTAAATAAAAATAACAATAACTACAATAATCTATTATGAATTACATAATATAAAAATATGTAAACTATAGTATCAATAACCTGAAATTTGAGAGGAGGTAAAAGTGTAAAGTTTAGTAATTCTATTAAAATCAAGTTAATATCAGTTTAAAATATAGTATAATAGTTTGAAGATAATTTGTGTAAATTATGGTTACCACAGAGAAAAACCTGTAGTAAATATACAAAAGAACATATTAAAGAACTCTAAGCATACTGATACCAAAAGACATTAAAGAAACAAACAAAAAAGCATATAAGAAACAATAGATCTACAAACAGCTAGAAAACAGTATTTTATTTTTATTTTATTTTATTTTAAAGATTTTATTTATTTATTTGACAGACAGAGATCATAAGTAGGCAGAGAGGCAGGCAGAGAGAGAAGAGGAAGCAGGCTTCCTGCTGAGCAGAGACACCTCCCCCCTCCCAATGCAGGGCTCCATGCAGGACCCTGGGATCGTGACCTGAGCCAAAGGCAGAGGCTTTAACCCACTGAGCCACCCAGGTGCCTCTAGAAAACAGTATTTTAAAAGGAAAGTCCTTACTTAGAAATAATTACTTTAAATATAAACACATTAAATTCTCCAATGGAAAGTTATATAATGGCAGAATGGATAAAAAACAAAATTCAGTAGTATCCTGCCTATAGAAGACTCACTTTAGGCTTAAAGACACATACACATTGAGATTGAAGAGATGGAAAAAAGATTTCACGCATATAGCAATAACAACAACAATGCAGGAGTACCTATACTTCTATCAGACAAAATAGACTTTAAACTAAAAATGGTATTATTATATAGTAATAAGTCAATCCATAAAGAAGACATAACAATTATAAATATTTACTCAACACTGGAACACCTAGTTTATAGAACTAAAGGGAGAAATAAAAAGCAATACAATAATAGTTGGGGACTCTAATATCCCACTCTCAACAATCATCGAAGACAGAAGCAAAAAGGAAACAATAGATTTGAATAACATTATTTACTAAATGGACCTAACAAACATATACAAAACCTTCTATCCAACAAGAGCAGAATACACATTCTTCTCAAGTGCACATGGAACATTTTTTGGCGGGGGGAGTGGAATGGACCATATGTTAGGCCACAAAACAAGTCTTAGAAAATTCAAGATTGAGGACACATTGGTGGCTCAGTTTGTTAAGCTTCTGGCTTTGGCTCAGGTCATGATCTCAGGGTCCTGGGATCAATACAATAAAGGCTATTCATGAAAAGCCCACAGTTAACCCCAACTCAATGGTGAAAAGCTAAAAGCTTTTCCTTCAAGATTAGGAATAAGACAAAGATGCCCATTCTCACCTCTCTTAATCAACATAGTACTGGAAACCCTAGTCAGAGTAGTTAGGCAAGAAAAAGAAATAAAAGACATCCAAGTTGAAAAAGAAGTAAAACTGCTGCTCTCTGCAGATGACATAAAATTATATATAGAAAACCCTAGGAATTTCTGGGTGGCTTATTAGGTAAAGTATCTGCCTTTGGCTCAGGTCATGATCCCAGGGTCCTGGGATCGAGTCCTACATTGGGATCTTTGCTCAGCAGGGAGCCTGCTTGTCCCTTTGCCTGCCACTCCCCCTGCTTGTACTATCTCTCTTTCTCTCTCTCTGGCAAATAAATAGGTAAGATCTTAGGAAGGGAGGCAGGGAGGGAAGGAGAAAGGGAGAGGGAGGAAAAAAGAAAGCAAGTAAGCCCTAAAAACTCCATCAGAAAACTGTTAGAATAAACAAATTCAGAAATGTTGCAGAATACAAAAGTCAATACACAAAAATTTTTGTTTCCATATGCTAATGAACTATCAGAAATTAAAAATATAATCCCATTTATAATTACATCAAAAAGAATAAAATTAGGGTGCTTGGGTGGCTCAGTCACTTAAGCATCTGCCTTTGACTCAGGTCATGATCCCAGGGTCCTGGGATTGAGTCCTGCATTGGTATCCTTATTCCACAGGGAGTCAGCTTCTCCCTCTGTTCCTCCTCCCACTAGTTCTCTCAAGCTCTCTCTCCCTCTCTCTCTCAAATAAATAAATAAAACCTTTTTAGATAAAGGTTCCTAATGAAATCATTAGGAATAAATTTAATCAAGGTGGTGAGAGATCCATGCACTGATGTATAACATACTGTGTGAACCCCTGGCCCATGCCAACTCCCATTCCAACAGTCATCCTACAAGGGCAGCTCCAGAACCAAGCATGCTAAGACCCTACCCATCGCCCATGCCTGGTTCAGCTCAACTGTCCTGGCAGGATACCCCTGGCACAGAGCACTCCAGGACTCCCTGATCTGCAGCCACTCCAGCTCCAGTCATCCTACCAGGCACACACAGTTTATGCAGGGGATATTTCTACATCAGGCCACTCTTAGGACAGATGGCTGTTCCACCTAATTTATAAAAGGAAAACAAAGTCAAACAAAATGAGACAGAGGACTATGTTTTAAACAAAAAAACAAGAATATGTTGGCTAATTGAATTTAAATTTTAAAAAAAGAAGAAGAAGAACAAGATAAAACCTCAGTAGGGGGAGGAGAAGCTAATGAAAGAGAAATAAATAATTTACTTGATAAGGAGTTCAAAGTAATGGTCATAAAGGCGCTCACTGAGAAGAAAAATGGTGGAATACAGTGATAATTTCAACCAAGAATTAAGAAAATGTAAGGAAGTGCCAGACAGAAGTCACAGAGAGCTGGAGAATGCAATAACTGAACTGAAAAATACACTAGAGGATATCAGCAGCAGATTAGATAATATAGAACAGATCAGCAACCTGAAAGACAACAGAAAAGCAAATAGGAAAAAGAATTTCAAAAAAATGAGAATAGTTTAGAGGACCTCTAGAACAACATCAAGCATACTGATATTTACATGGGGTTCCCAGAAGGAAAAGAGAGAAAGGGGCAGAAAATTTATTTGAAGAAATGATGGCTAAAACCTTCCCTAACCTTGCACGGGATGGGGTGGGGGAGGCTACATCCAGACACAAGTAGAATATAAAGTCCCAAACAAGACAAACCCAAAGAGATCCACACAAAGACATTATAATTAAAATAGCAAAAGTTAAAGATAAGGAGAAAATCTTAAAGGCTGCCAAAGAAAAATTGTCAGCAGAAACTTTGCAGGCCAGAACAAATTGATAAGATATATTTAAAGTGCTAAAAGGGAAAAACTGGGCACCTGGGTGGCTCAGTGTGTTAAGCCTCTGCCTTCGGCTCAGGTCATGATCTCAAGGTCCTGGGATCGAGTCCTGCATCGGGCTCTCTGCTTAGCAGGGAGCCTGCTTCCTCCTCTCTCTCTCTCTGCCTGCGTCTCTGCCTACTTGTGATCTCTCTCTGTCAAATAAATAAATAAAATCTTTTTAAAAAATAAATAAATAGAAATAAAAGGGAAAAACTTGCAAGCAAGAATACTCTACCCAGCAAGGTTATCATTCAGAACTGAAGGAGATATAAAGTGTTTCCAGCAAAGCAAAAACTTACAAAGTTCATCACCACTAAACAGCCTTAAAAGAAATGTTAAAGGGTCTTCTTTAAGCCAAAAAGAAAAGACCATAACTAGAAATAAGAAAAAATATGAAAGAAAAAGATCTCACTAGTAAAGGCAAATATATAGTAGAAGCAGTAAATCAGCTACTTAAAAAGTCAAAATGAGGGGGCGCCTGGGTGGCTCAGTGGGTTGAGCCGCTGCCTTCGGCTCAGGTCATGATCTCAGGGTCCTGGGATCGAGTCCCGCATCGGGCTCTCTGCTCAGCAGGGAGCCTGCTTCCTCCTCTCTCTGCCTGCCTCTCTGCTTACTTGTGATTTCTCTCTGTCAAATAAATAAATAAAATCTTTAAAAAAAAAAAAAAAAAAGTCAAAATGAGGGGTGCCTGAGTGGCTCAGTGGGTTAAAGCCTCTGCCTTCAGTTCAGGTCCTGATGGCAGGCTTCTGGGATCAAGCCCCCCTCAGGTTCTCTGCTCAGCAGAGAGCCTGCTTCCCCCCCCCCCAACCCTCTCTGCCTGCCTCTCTGCCTTCTTGTGATCTCTGTCAAATAAATAAAATCTTTTTTAAAAAAGTCAGAATAAAGGTTAAAAGACAAAAGTATTATTAAGTAGTTAAGAGATACACAAAATTAAAATATGTAAAATAAGACATCAAAATATAAAATGTGAGAGAAGGCATAAAAATGTGCTTTTAAAATGTGTTCAGACTTAAACAACTATTGGCTTAAAAGAGACATATGTGTGTAACTATGCTATGCATATATGTAAATATGCCATATATATATATACATATATATATATGCAAATATAAATGAACATCATGGTAACGACAAACCAAAAACATAAAATACATAGACAAAAAAAAATAAATAAATAAAGAGAAAGGAACCCAAACATAACACTAAAAAAAACAATCAAACCACAGAGGAAGAGACCAAGAGAGGAAGAACTACAAAAATAACAACTAACAAAATGGTAATAGGTAAATATTTATTGATAGTTCCTTTAAATGTGAATGGACTAAATGTTCCAATTAAAATACACAGGGTGGCTGAATGGATTAAAAAATAAAAAAGCCATAAAACCCCACCTACATGCTGCCTACAAGAGACTAGTTCAGACCTAAAGACAAATACAGACTGAAAGTGAAGGGATGGAAAAAGATATTTAGTGTAGATGGAAACAAAAAGAAAACTGGTAGAGTAGTACTTCCATCAGACAAAATAGATTTTAAAACATTATTGTAACAAAAGAGAAAAAAAAAGGTATGATGTAATGATACACAATTCAAGAATCAAAAAAAAATTTTAATATTCACAAATATTTATACAGCCAAAATATGAGCACCTTATTATGTAAAGCAAAAATTAATAGACATAAAAGGAGAAATTGGCAGTAGTGATAGTAGGGGACTTTAATACCCCATTTATATCAATGGAGAGATTATTCAGACAGAAAATTAATAAGGAGGGGCACCTAAGCAGCTGCCTTAGGCTCAGGTCATGATCCCAGGGTCCTGGGATCAAGCCCCGCATCAGATTTCCCAATCAGCAGAGAGCCTGCTTCTCCCTCTCCCTCTGCCTGCTGTTCTGCCTACTTGTTCTCTCTCTCCATCTCTTTAATAAATAAATAAAGTCTTTAAAAAAGAAGAAAATTAATAAGGAAACATTGGTCCTAACCGACATATTAGGCCAGATGAACTTAATACATATATATAGAACATTTCATCCAAAAATACAGAATACACATTATTTTTCAAGTGGACATGGAATATTATCCAAGATAAATCACAAGTTGGGCCACAAAACAAGTCTCAATACATTCAAAAACACTGAAATCATATCAATCATATTTTCCAACTACAATGATATGAAACTAGAAATCATTTACAAGGAGAAAACTGGGGGGAAAAACACCAACACTTGGAGACTAAACAACATGTTATTACATAACCAGTAGGTCACTGAAAGAAGGAAATTAAAAATACCTTGAGAAAAATAAAAATGGAAACACAATTACCCAAAATCCATGAGATTCAGCAAAAGTAATCCTATGAGAGAAGTTCATGGCAATACAGGCCTACCTCAAGGAACAAGAAAAATTCCAAATAAATAATCAAATTTTAAACCTAAAAGACCCGGGGGGGGGGGGGGGGGGAAGAAACCCAAAGGTAATATAGAAGGAAGAAAATAATAAAGATCAGAGTAGAATGAAATAGAAACTTAAAAAAAAATAACAAAATATCAATGAAACTAAGATATTGTTCTTTGAAAAGACAAACAAAATCAATAAATCTTTATCCAGCCTCATTAGGAAAAAAGAAGGCCCAAATAAAAAAGGAAATGAAAGAGAAATGCAAAGAATAGTAAGAGATTACTGTTAACAATTATAACTTCTAGGACAACCTAGAAGAAATGGGTGAGTCCCTAGAAACACACATCCTTCCAAGACTGAACTGTGAACAAATAGAAAATCTGAATAGACAGATTACAAGTGATGAAACTGAATCCATAAGTTACAACAAAACAAAAGTCCAGGACCAGATAATTTTAAAGGTGAATTCACCAAACATTCAAAGAAGAGTTAGTACCGGGGCTCCTAGGTGGCTCAGTGGGTTAAGCCTCTGCCTTTGGCTCAGGTCATGGTCTCAGGGTTCTGGGATCGAGCCCCACATCAGGTTCTCTATTCAGTGGGGAGCCCACTTCCCCCTCTCTCTCTGCCTGCCTCTCTGCCTACTTGTGATCTCTCTGTCAAATAAATAATCTTAAAAAGAAGAAGAAGAAGAAGAGTTAGTACCTATCCTTCTAAAACTATTCCAGAAAATTGAAAGGGAAGGAGTTCTTCCAAACTCAATTTATAAGGCTAATGTTACCTTGATACCAAAACCAGAAAAAAGACACCTCAAAAAATACAAAACAAAACAAAAAACAGCCTCTGATTAACGTAGATGCAAAATACCTCAACAAAATATCACCAAACTAATTTAAACAATACATTAAAAGGATCATAAACCACAATCAGGTAGAATTTATTCCAGGGATACACGGATGGGTTAAAAATATTCAAATCCGGCGCGCCTGGGTGGCTTAGTCGTTAAGTATCTGCCTTTGGCTCGGGTCACGATCCCAGGGTCCTGGGATCAAGCCCCTCATCAGGTTCCCTTCTTGGCAGGAAGCCTGCTTCTCCCTCTCCCATTCCCCCTGCTTATGTCCCCTCTCTCACTGTGTCTCTCTCTGTAAAATAAATAAATAAAATCTTTTTTAAAAAAATTCAAATCAAGCAATGTGATACACCACATTAACAATATGAAGGATAAAAATGATCATCTCAATAGATTCAGAAAAAGCATTTGAACAAAAGTCAACATCCATTTATGACAGAAACTCTCAACAAAATAGGTATAGAAGGAATGTACCTCCACATAGTAAAGGTCATCTAGGACAAACCCCCAGCTAGCATCACACTCAATGGTGAAAAACCACTTTTCTTCAAAGTGGAGGAACAAGAAAATGCTGCTTTTTCCATTTTTATTCAAAATAGCATTGGAAGTCTTAGCCAGAGCTGTTAGGCAAGAGAAAGAAAATCCAAATTGGAAAGGAAGAGACAAAACAGTCACTATTTGCTGATGTCATGATACTATACATAAAAACCCCTAAAAACTCCACCAAAAAACTTAGAATAAATGAATTCAATAAAGTCACAGGATACAAAATTAACATGCAGAAATCAGTTGCATTTCTCTATGCTAATAACAAGGTATCAGAGAGAAATTAATAATCCCATTTATAATTGCATCAAAAAGAATAAAATTTCTAGGAATTAATTTAACCAAGGAAGTGAAAGACCTATACTCTGAAAATTACAAAACACTGGTAAAAGAAATTGGAGATGACCCAAACAAATGTAAAGATATACCATGCTCATGGATTGAAAGGACTAACATTATCAAAGTGTCCATACTACCTAAAGAAATCCATAGATTTAAAGCAATTCCTATCAAAATACCAGTAGCATTTTTCACAGAAATAGAACAAACCTAAAATTAGTGTGGAACCACAAGACCCCAAATAGCCAGAGCAACCTTGAAAAAGAACAACAAAACTGGAAGTTTCACACTCCCTGATTTCAAGATATAATACAAACCTATAGTGATCAAAACAGTATGGTACTGACACAAAAATACACACATAGATCAATGGAACAAGATAGAGAGCCCAGAAATAAACCCACATTTATATAGGCCATTAATCGATGACACAGGAAGTAAGAATATACAATAAGGAAAAGACAGTCTCTTCAATAAATGGTGTTGGGGAAACTGGACAGCTACATACAAAATAAGGAAGCTAGATCACTCTCTTACACATACACAAAAAGAAACTCCAAATGAATGAAAGACCTACATCTGAAATCTGGAAAAAAAATAGACATATTGTAATCTTTTGGACAACAGCCTTAGCCTCATATGTATGATAGGTCTCCTTAGACAAGGCAAACAAAAGCAAAAATAAACTATTGGCACCACACCAAAATAAAATCTTTTACACGGCAAAGGAAACCATCAACAAAGCAAAAAGGCAACATACTGAATAGGAGAAGATATTTGCTAAGGATATGTCCAATAAGGCATTAATATCCAAAATATATAAAGAACTTATACAATTCAACACCAAAAAAAGCCCAAATAAGCCAATTTAAAAATGGGCAGAAAATGGGGCGCCTGGGTGGCTCAGTGGGTTAAGCCACTGCCTTCGGCTCAGGTCATGATCTCAGGGTCCTGGGATCGAGTCCCACATCGGGCTCTCTGCTCACTCAGCAGGGAGCCTGCTTCCTTCTCTCTCTGCCTGCCTCTCTGCCTACTTGTGATCTCTCTCTCTGTGTCAAATAAATAAATAAAATCTTAAAAAAAAAAATGGGCAGAACTCTTAAAATGACATTTTTCCAGGGACGCCTGGGTGGCTCAGTTGGTTAAGCAGCTGCCTTCGGCTCAGGTCATGATCCCAGCGTCGTGGGATCGAGTCCCACATCGGGCTTCTTGCTCCGCGGGGAGCCTGCTTCTCCCTCTGACTCTGCCTTCCACTCTGTCTGCCTGTGCTTGCTCTCGCTCGCTCTCTCTCTCTGACAAATAAATAAATAAATAATCTTAAAAATGACATTTTTCCAAAGAAGACACACAGATGGCCAACAAACACATGAAAGGATGCTCAACATTACTAATAATCAGAGAAATGCAAATCAAAACTACAATGAGATATCACCAGTTAGAATAACTCATATCAAAAAGCTAAGAAATAGCAAGTGTTGGCAAGGATGTGGAGAAACGGAAATTCTTATGCACTCTTGGTGGAAATGAAAATTGGTGCAACCACTGTGCAAAACAGTATGGTGGTTCCTCAAAATTTTTAAAATAAAAATACCATATGATCCAGTAATTCCACTACTGGATATTTAGCCCAAGAAAACAGAAATACTAATTAAGGAAGATACATGTGACCCTATATTTATTGTAGCATTATTTACAATAGCGAAGATATGGAAGCAATCCAAGTGTCTATCAGTAGATGAATGGATAAAGAAAATGTGATTGATATACACATATCAATATCATGTGTAGATATCAATCACATCTGTATAATGAAATATATATATTGGAATGTGTATTTGTGTGTGTATATGTATATATGATGGAATATTACTGAACCATAAAAAAGAATGAAATCATGTCACCTGCAACAACATGGATGGATCTGGAGGGCATTATGCTAAGTGAAATAAAGCATACACAGAAAAACAGATACCACATAATTTCACTTGTATATGGAATCAGAAAAACCAACCAACCAACCAAACAGAAACAGATTCCTAAATAGAGAACAAACCAGTGGTTGCCAGATGGGAGGGAGTTGAGGGTAAGGGCAAAACAAATGAAGGGGATTAAAAGGTACAAACTTCCAGTTGTAAAGTAAGTCATGAGATGAAAATTATAGCATATGGAATATAATCAATAATATTGTAATAGGGGCACCTGGGTGGCTCAGTGGGTTAAGCCGCTGCCTTCGGCTCAGGTCATGATCTCAGGGTCCTGGGATCGAGTCCCACATCGGGCTCTCTGCTCAGCGGGGAGCCTGCTTCCCTCTCTCTCTCTCTGCCTGCCTCTCCGACTACTTATGATTTCTCTCTGTCAAATAAATAAATAAATAATCTTTTAAAAAAATAATAATAATATTGTAATAACATTGTATGGTGACAGATGGTGACTACATTTATCATGATGATCACTGAATAATGTCTAGAATTGTTGGATCACTATTCTGTACACCTAAACTAATATTGTATGTTAACTGTACTTCAATAATAAAAATTAAAAATAAATAGGGGCACCTGCGTGGCTCAGTGGGTTAAGCCTCTGCCTTTGGCTCAGGTCATGGTCTCAGGGTCTTGGGATCAAGCCCCGCATCGGGCTCTCTGCTCAGCAGGGAGCCTGCTTCCCCCTCTCCCTCTGCCTGCCTCTCTGCCTACTTGTGGTCTCCCTCTCTGTGTCAAATAAATATTTTAAAAATTAAAAATCAATAAATTTTTTAAATGAAGTGAAAGAGATGTCAGGGAAGTTTGTATCAACACAAAAGTGCCATAATATTAAAAGCATCCTGAAAGGACAGCTACCTTGGACAGTCTCCTGGACGTAGCCTCAATAAGAAATAAACTTCAGTCATTTTAAGAAAAAACAAAATATCTAGAAAAAAAATTTAACCAAGGAGGTGAAAAACCTATACTCTGAAAACTAAGATTGGTGAAAAAATTGAAAATAACACAAATAAATGAAAAGACATTCTGTGCTCATGGATTGGAAGGATTAATATTGTTAAATAAGTCCATACTACCCAATGAAATCTACACATTCAGTGCAATCCCAGTCAAGCTACCAATGACATTTTTCACAGAACTAGAACAAAGAATCCTAAAATCTATATGGAATCACAAAAAACCTTGAAAAAATAAAACAATCTTGAGGAAGAACAAATCTGGATGTATCACGCTGCTTGATTTCAAGATATGCTACAAAGCTCAGGTAATCAAAACGGTATGGTACTGGCACAAAAGCAGACACAGAGATCAATAGAATAGAACAGAAAGCTTAGAGAAAACCCCACCATATATGGCCAATTAATCTACAACAAAGGAGGCAAGAACATAAATAAGACCATCTGGTCAATAAGACCATTGAAAAGACCATCTCTTCAATAAATGATGCTGGAGAAACTGGACAGCTATATGCAAAAGAATGAAACTAGATCACTATCTTATATCATATACCAAAAAATTCAGAGTGGATTAGAACCCCAAATCCCAAAACTCCTCAAAGAAAACATAGGCAGTATTTTCTTAGACATCAGCCTTAGCAACATATTCATGGATATGTCCCCTCAGGCAAGGGAAACAAAAGCAAAAATATACTACTGGGACATCAAAATAAAAATCTTTTTTTTAAGATTTTATTTTTTTAAATAATCTTTACACCCAATTGAGGCTAAAACCACAATACCAAGATCGAGAGTCACATATTCTACTGACTGAGACACATGACTGAGCCAGTCAGGTGTCCCCAAAACAAAAATCCTTTGTACAGCAAAGGAAACTATTAACAAAATGAAAATGCAACCTACCAAATGGGAGAATGTATTTGCAAATCATACATCTGATAAAGGATTAGTATCCAAAATATATAAAAAGTTTATATAACTTAATATCAAAAAGCAAATAACCTGATTTAAAAATGGACAGAGAACTCAAATAGATATTTTCTCAAAGAGACATACAAGAAGGCCAAGGGGCTTGAAAAGATGCTCAACATCACTAATCATCAGAGAAAGGCAAGTGAAACCAATGAGATATCACCTCATAGCTGTCAGATTGACTATTATCAAAAAGACAAAAATATCAAGTATTGGCAAGGATGTAGATAAAAGGGAACACTTGTGCACTGTTGGTGGGAATATAAATTGGTGCAGCCACTATGGAGAACAGTATGGAAGTTCCTCAGAAAAACGTCAAAGAAAGACAAATACCATATGATCTCTCTTATACCTAGAATATAGAAAAAAAAAAAAACTTATATTACAGAGAATGGATCGGTGTTGCCAAAGGCAGGTTATAAAGAGTGGGAGAAATAAGTTAAAAGAGACAAAAAATTGAAAAAAAAAGCTTAAAATGAAGAAAGGCTCCAAATATGCAACTTAACTCTATACCTTAAAGACTAGGAAAAGGACATCCTGAACCCAAAGTTACTAGAAGGAAGGAAATAATGAAAAGTGGAGATAAATAGAGAATAGCCAAACAATAGAAAAGATTAATCAAACTAAGAATTGTTTCTTTAACATGATTTTTTTTAAAACTGACAAACCCTGAACTAGATCAGTCAAGGGAAACAAGATCAATCAAGGGAAACCCTGAACTAGATCAACCAAACCAACAAAATTATAAATGAAAAAGAAGACATTATAACTGATAGTACAGAAATACGGAGGCTTGGGTGCCTGGGTGGCTCAGTCGGTTAAGCAACTGCCTTCGGCTCTGGTCATGATCCTGGAGTCCCAGGATCAAGTCCCACATTGGGCTTCCGGCTCTGCAGGGAGTCTGCTTCTCCCGCTGACCTCTCTCCTCTCATGCTCTCTATCTCTCATTCTCTCTCTCTCTCAAATAAATAAAATCTTAAAATTAAAGAAAAAAAAGAAACAGAGGCTCGTTAAAAGGCTACTATGAGGGGTGCCTGGGTGGCTCAGTCGTTAAGCATCTGCCTTTTGGCTCAGGTCAGGTCATGATCCCAGGGTTCTGGGATCAAGCCCCCATCAGGCTCCCTACTCTGTGGGAAGCCTGCTTCTCTCTCTCTCACTCACCCTGCTATGTTCCCTCTCTCAACGTCTCTGTCAAATAAATGAATAAAATCTTTAAAAATAATAATAATAAAATAATAGAAACTATACATGAACCAACTGGACAATCTACAGAAATGGACAAATTCTTAGGCAAGAGAAACAAAACAATCTTGAGGGAGATTAAAAGAAGACTGAATCAGTAATCAAAAATCTCCCAAAGAAGAAAAGATCAGACCCAAAGCCTTCACTAATGATTTTTGCCAAACATTTAAAAAAGAATTAACAGCAATCCTTCTCAAACTCTTCTAAAAAATAAGAGGAGGAAATACTCCCAAACTCATTTTATGAGGCCAGCATTACCCTAAGTAAATCAGATACCAAAACCGGGGGTGGGGGCGGAACTACCAGAAAAGAAAATCACAGGCCAGTATCCCTGATGAAAACAGATGCAAAAATTCTCAATAAAATACTAATAAATTGAATTTAGCAGCAAGCACATTAAAACAATCATTCACCAGGACCACCAAGTGGGGTGTATTCAGGGATACAATGGTAGTTCAACGTACATAAATCAAGCAATGTAATACATCACATTAACAGAATTTTTTAAATCATATTATCATCTCAATAGATGCAGGAAAACATTTGAAAAAAGTAAATATCCATTCACAATTTTTAAAAAAATGCTCAGGGCGCCTGGGTGGCTCAGTCGTTAGGCCTATGCCTTTGGCTCAGGTCATGATCCTGGGGTCCTGGGGTGGAGCCCCACATCAGGCCCACTGCTCAGCGGGAAGCCTGCTTCTCCCTCTCCCATTCCCCCTTCTTTTGTTCCCTCTCTTGCTGTGTCTCTCTCTGTCAAATAAATAAAATCTTATTTAAAAAAAAAAAACTCAACAAAAAGTGTATAAAAGGAATGGACCTCAATATAATAAAAGCCACTTATGACAAGCCCACAGTTAACATCATACTCAATGGTGAAAGATTGGAAGTTTTTTCTCTGATATCAAGACAAGGATGCTCACTCTTACTACTCCTGTTTAACATGGTACTAAAAGTCCTAGACCCAGCAATCAGGCAAGAAAGATAAATAAAAGGCATCAAACTTAGGAAGAAGTAAAATGGTCTTTATTTGGAGATGACATGATTTTATATAGAGAAAATCCTAAAGATTCCACCAAAAAAACCCTGAGATCTCAAATTAACTCAGTAAGTTGCAATATGAAAAATTAATGTACAAAAATCTATAGCCTTTCTATACATTTATGCTGAATTTTCTTAAAATAAATGTCCCATTTACAATAGTGTCAGAAACAATAAAATATTCAGGAATAATTTTTTTTAAAGATTTTATTTATTTATTTGACAGAGATCACAAGTAGGCAGAGAGACAGGCAGAGAGAGAGGAGGAAGCAGGCGCCCCACTGAGCAGAGAGCCCAATGCGGGGCTCGATCCCAGGACCCTGGGATCATAACCTGAGCCAAAGGCAGAGGCTTTAACCCACTGAGCCACCCAGGCGCCCCCAGGAATAAATTTTAACTAAGGAGGTGAACGATTTCTTCTTGAAAACTGTAAGACATTGATGAAAGAAATCAAAGACACAAATGAATAGGTATCCTGTGTTTTCATGAATTAGAAAAATTAATATTGATGAAATGTCAATACTACCAAAAGCCATGGGGTTTGAAGGTTTTTTAAGATTTAATTTATTTGAGAGAGAGCACAAGTGGAGAGAGGGCCAGAGGGAGAGGGACAAGCAGACTACCCACTGAGCAGAGACCCCCAAACAGTGCTCTGTCTCAGGACCTTGAGATCATGACCTGAGCAAAAGTCAGATGCTTAAGGGACTGAGCTACCCAAGTGCTCCCAAAAGCCATATTTAGATCCAATGCAATCTTTCTCAAGATTTCAATGGCACTTTTTATAAAAGTTGGAAAAATCCTAAAGTTCATATTAAACCACAAAAGACCCTGAGTAGCTAAAGTAATCCTGAGAAAGAAAATCAAGAGGCATCATATGTCCTGATTTCAAGCTATACTATAAAGCTATAGTAATTAAAACAATATGGTAGTGGTATAAAAATGGACAAATACGTTTGTACTGAACCATTTGTCTCTAAGAACATGTTATAAATGCTCTCAAGGAAAAAAAAAAAAAAATACACCAATGGAACAGAATTGAGAGCTCAGAAATAAACCCAAGGATATATAGCCAAATACTATTTGACAAGGGAGCCAAGAATATTCAATGGAGAAAAGATAGTCTCTTCAATAAATGGTGATGGGAAAATTGGACATTCACTTGTAAAATAACAATAGTGGTCCCATACCTTACACTACTCACATAGATTAACTCAAAATGGACTAAAGGCTTAAATATAAGACCTAAAACCATAAAATTCCCAGAAGAAAATAGGAAAAAATCTCTTGGACACAGGTCCTGGCAATGATTTTTTTTTTTTTATGACACCTAAAGCACAAGAAACAAAATCAAAATTAACAAATGGGACAAAATCAACCAAAAAGCTTCTACACAGCAAAAGAAACAATTAACAAAGAGAAAAGATAACCTACAGAATGGGAGAAAATATTTGCAAGTTACATGTAAATAAGGGGTTAATACCCAAAATATATTTTTTAAAAAAACATAGGGGCACCTGCGTGGCTCAGTTGGTTAAGCAGCTGCCTTTGGCTTGGGTCATGTTGCCAGGGTACTGGGATCGAACCCCTCATCGGGCTCCCTGCTCGGTGGAGAGTCTGTTTCTCCCTCTGTCCCTGCTTGTGCCTTCTCTTACTGGTTCTCTCTCTCTCTCTCAAATAAATAAATAAATATCTTTAAAAACAAAAAACAAAAGAACTCATACAACTCAATGGTAACATTAAAATAATGCAAATTGCCATCAAAAGAAATGAAATCTTGCCATTTGTGACAACATGGATGGAATTATACTTAGGGAAATAACTCAATCAGAGAAAGACAATTATCATATGATCTCCCTGTTATGAGGAAGTTGAGAGGCAATGTGGGGGGTTTGGGAGATAGGAAAGGAATAAATCAAACAAGATGAGATAGGGAGACAAACCATCTGAGCCTCTTAATCTCACAAAGCAAACTGAGGGTTTGCGGGGGGGGGGGGGAGGGTGGTTGGGTTATGGACATTGGGGAAAGTATGAGCTATGGTGAGTGCTGTGAAGTGTAAATCTGGCGATTCACAGACCTGTACCTCTGGGGCTAATAATACATTATATGTTAATTAAAAAATTAAAATAAAAAAATAATGCAAATTAAAAACAGGTAAAGGGAAGCCCCCGGCTGACTCAGTTGGTAGAGGATGTGATTTTTTATCTCAGTGCCATCAGCTAGAGCCCCATATGGGCATAGAGATTACTAGAATGAATGAATGAATACATACATACATACATAATAAAAATGGACAAAGGACCATTTTGGCATATGAATAGCTAAAAGATACATGAGAAGATGCTCAGCATCACTAATGGTGAGGGCATTGCAAATCAAAACCACAGTAACACCTCACACGTGTTAGGATGGCCATCAAAAAGACAAGAGTAAATGCCAGCAAGGATGTGAAGAAAAGAGGACTCTTGTGCACTGTTGGTAAGACTGTAAATTGGTGCAGGCACTGTGGAAAAAGTGCGGAGGACCCTCAAATTTTTAAAAACGGATAATACAAAATCCAGCAATTCTATTTCTGCGAATATATCGAAAAGAAATAAAGAGTCTGTCAAAGATCTATCTGCCCTCCCACGTCCACTGCAGCATTATTTACAATAGCCAAGACATGGAAATGACCTGTGTGCTCCTCAACAGATGAAGGGATAAAAAGCTGTTTATGTATTTATAATGGAATATTATTCAGTCATAAAAAATGAGAAAATCCTGTCATTCGCAATGATATGAATGACTCTTGACAACATTACACTAAGTGAAATAAGTCAGAAAAAGACAAATACTGTATGATCTCATTTATGTGTGGAATCTTAAAAAATAAGTACAAATGAAAACTCAGAGAGAAAGAGATCAGATTTGTAGTTACCAGAGGTAGAGGCCAGGTGGAAAGGGAATTGGAAGAAAGTGGTCAAAATGTACGTATTTCCAGTTATAAAATAAATAAGTACCAGGGATATACTTATGGGTGATTGTAGTTAGCACTGCTGTATGTTATATAGAAAAGTCATTAAGAGAATAAAATCCTAATAGTTCTCATCACAAAGTGAAAATTTTTTTAAAAGAAAAAAAAAACCATCTATATGAGATGACAGGTAGTCATCTCATATAGTTTAGTTAACTAAACTTCTTAAGGATTTCATTTCATTACACCCATAAGTCTTTTATGCTGTATAATTTAAATCTATACATTGATGTGTATCAACTATATCTCAAGAAAGTTGGGGGGAATATGTTAATTTGAACCAATGCTATAACAAAATCCCTTTCCCAGGGATGTGGTAAAATGAGGAATAAAATCCCACCTTAAATTATCAATGGCTAATGATTAGCACTTACTACTACCTTATAGTTGGTACACCCAGGCCAGGGGTCAGAGGCCTTGTCAACTCTACATAGTAGCAGTAAACCCAAATGTTAGTAGTCAGAGGTTGGGGACCCCTCTTCTGGTTTTGCCCACAATTCAGTTTCTTCCATAATCTTAGCACGCTTACCTACGAATATAACTGTTATAAGGATGCTCATGTTTATATATATGATTTGCATGTTCTTTCCCATGGTTACATATACAGTAAATATTCATATATATACACAGATAGATATGCACATGATTATATATATGGTTATATATATATGATTTGCCTGTGAGCCTCTCTCAGGTAACTGAAGGTAGAGATTTCTATCACTCCAACTGTATTTTAACCAAGAGTATACATCAGAATCACCCAGCCCCTATTCCCTAGGGGGCTGATTCAGCAGCTGTGGAATCAGCCCCGCAGCAGTGCTCTGAGAGAGCATCCCAGGTGGTGTACAACCACATGCCCGGTAGAGAGCAGCGGGTACAGCCTAGCGGGGAGACACTGAGTTCTGGTCTCGGATCCTGGCTCTAGCACTTAATATTTGTATAAACTTGAACAGGGCACTTAAACCTGTCTGTACCTTGTGTGTAAAGTGGGGATAATGGTGCTTGCCTGGGAGTGTTGTGAGGATTAAATAAGATAAAACAAGGGTAGCTCTGAGAACACACTAAGCCCATCATAAATTCTCAGGAAACACTGCTTTGTTGGTGTTGTTCATCCCTGCATTCCAGAGTAGGCACCAAGCCCGATACCAGCAGAGATTTAATGCTCAGTAAATAATAAATGCACAAGGAGCTGTCTGATATTAACAATGAGAAGCAAAGAGAGAAATTAGTAAGGAAAGGGAAGGGGGATAGAAAGATGACCAAGGAGATAGGAAATACATAAGCATGGTAAGGAGTCATCAGCAGCCCGCTCAAGAAACCCTGAAAATCCTTCTCCATTGTTACCACATTATTCATTCTGCCTAATAAAATGTTGGCAAGGCCTGAACTGAAATTTTCAGACTCACAGAATTAATAGTCTTGATGGCCTCCTGCATTTGTCCCAAATGAAGCAACCCAACATGACCAAACTTCTATTTCCAGAGGAAGTGATCATTCTGACCCCAGCTTGTGGTTTGCTTTAAATATGGTGACTCTAATCTGGGCTCAAGATCCTCAATAATTCTGACAGCATTAACTTTTGGACCTGTTTGGGTTTTTTTTTTTTTTTTAAGATTTTATTTATTCATTTGTCAGAGAGAGAGAGAGAGAGAGAGCACGCACAAGCAGGGGGAGCAGCAGGCAGTGGGAGAAGCAGGCTTCCTGCTGAGCAAGGAGCCTGATGCAGGACTCAGTCCCAGGACCCTGGGATCATGACCTGAGCCAAAGGCAGAGGCTTAACTGACTAAGCCACCGAGGTACCCCTGGACCTGTTTTCTAAAAATCCTACCATTCCCCCTTTGCTTTCTTGACTGTTCTTCCCCTGGCTGCCTGTTTGATTACATGAATCTTCCATTTGAAGTTGGGTCCCCTGTAATCCCAAGAACGCACCACCTTTATCCTATCTCCATCTTTTGATGCTTTTTCTTTCTGAAATGTTCTCTCTCGAGTGATTTATCCCCTTCTCTCTGAGATGACTCCATGGAAATAGCAATATTTTGAGGAATCAAGTAGTCCTGGGTTCAAATCCAGCCTCTACCACTTGTCTAGATTTATGACCCCCTCTTAGCTCAACTGCCCATATGTAAAATAATTTCTGCCTGTGTTGTGAGAATTAAAATGGAGTAAGGCGTGTAAAGTACCTAGCACAGTACCTGTCAACGCATGAGGGCCTTATATCAGTTTAGATTAGTTTCAACTCCTAAAACCAGAGATTAAAAATAACAATGGCTTAAATAAAATGTGGCTTTATTATTTGTTATGACCTAAAAGGAGTCTAGAGGGAAGCCATTCATGGCTAGTATGGATGACCATTAGAAGACATGTAGGTCAACAAGGATCTCGACTTTCTCTGGATGAGCCATCATCTTTGAGGCTTGCATCCTCAAAGTCACCCCATATTTACAAGGTGAATGCTGGAGCTTCAGGATCACAGCCACCTTCTACCCAGGAAAAGGAGGAAAGTGAAAGATCCAATGGGTGCCTATTTCTCAGTGCAGTCAGTTTCCTTTAAGGTTCCCAGGAGACCCAGCTGACAGCCAGCACTTACAGCACATTAGCCACCTTTGTCTCTGTCAAAAGCTGTGAAATGTAGTTCTTTACCTGGGTACAATGCTGCTCCCTGGAATACAGATGTCTGTGGTATCAGAATTATTCTGTGTCTCCCCATCAAGCTATAATAAGGGGCCCCCAGGGGCTGTGGCAGTGCTTCACAGTTCCTTCGTCATTTGACAAGTCAGGGCACTCAATGCATATATAATGCAGGAATCAGTAAAGCCGGTTAAATGTCTAAGTGGTTACCTGGCTCAAGTGGGAAGACCGAAGTTCCAGACCAACCCCACCACTTCATTGTTATGTGACCTTGGGCAAGTACATAACCTCTCTGCTTTGGATTCAGTTTCCTTATTTGTCAAACTCCAGCTCAGACAGAGATGCAAACTGCCTAACACAATGCCTATGTACACTAACCCCAACATGTGTTAAAGTTATTATCACCACCATCATCACCACCATCATCACTGTTATTATTAGATGCTATTGAATTATTAGATAAGATAAGGAGATACCAGATCTCTCTCACTTCTCTTCCTTCTGCCTGTTTAAATCTTTCCTTGCCTTCAGTGGTCACCCCAGGGACATCTGGATTTGCAGTCTATTATCCTGAAAGAGCCCAGGCTCAGTCGGCCTCATTTTATTCACTTCCAGCTATCCACTCAGGACTAGCCAAATCTCAAGAGTCCCTCTCCTTTGCCCCTAACCAGAGTCTAGTCACCCAGCTCCGCCTTCTGGGACAGGCTCTCTTCTCTGATCAGATCAGCTTCTAAATAAATATTAAATTATGTTGAGATGTGTTCCACTTTTTCTTTCAAATCTGAGTAAACCAGTTCCTTTGTTGGAATTCCCTAGCGCTGTTGAGGTCTCCCCACTGATGTCTTGCATCCTTGACAGTGGCAAAATTTTTCTCTAGACAGAAGTGAAGAAGTTCACATAGCAATAAGCTTTCCTATTCCCAGATCTTTGCAAAATACAGATTTCTCAGTCATCGTCCCCACCCTCCTGGGTACCTTAAAAAAATCTTGGCACCTACTCTTTTTTTTTTTTTTAAGATTTTATTTATTTATTTGACAGAGAGAGAGATCACAAATAGGCAGAGAGACAGACAGAAAGAGAGATGAGGAGAAGCAGGCTCCCTGCTGAGCAGAGAGCCCAATTCGGAACTCGATCCCAGGCCCCTGGGATCATGACCTGAGCCGAAGGCAGAGGCTTAACCCACTGAGCCACCCAGGCGCCCCTTGGCACCTACTCTTAAAGCTCAGTAGCTACTCAGCCAGTGATGTGCCAGAGAGGGGTTGAAAGTGTTCAAATATACAAATTATTTTGCCCTCCAAGGAGGCTGAGCAGGGCATTCAGAACCCCAGTGTCCAGGGCTACTGTATATGACTAATTTGTACAGTGCACGATTTTCACTGTTCACACTTTCTATGACCGGATGACACTCCTTATAATTGGGCAGTGCATGGTCTATGTAACTGCTCATGGAAGCCATGCCTGACTGCCTTAGTCATCTCTGACCTTAGTCCTGACCTTAGTCATCTCTGACCATAAGCAGCCTCATTTCTGTATCTTAGCGCACCTTACAAATATTACCCCTTTCAAGAAGTTTAGAAAACACTACTCAAAATAACTTCAAGGTTAGTTCTTCCTCCAGTGAACACCTGTTCCCTGGCCATGTCAGCCATATCCTCCATAGAAGCTAACATACCCAGGTGATAGCTCTCAAACCAAGCCCTTGTGTTTTCCTAGGTCCATGGAAGAAATCTCTTGTCCATTGACTATGACCGGAATATTCGGACAGAAAAGATCTATGATGATCACCGGAAGTTCACCCTGAGGATTATTTATGACCAGGTGGGCCGCCCGTTTCTCTGGCTCCCTAGCAGTGGGCTGGCAGCAGTCAATGTCTCATACTTCTTCAACGGGCGCCTGGCTGGCCTTCAGCGTGGGGCCATGAGTGAGAGGACAGACATCGACAAGCAAGGCCGAATTGTGTCCCGCATGTTTGCTGATGGAAAAGTGTGGAGCTACTCCTATCTTGACAAGGTAGGTGAACGTGCTGTCCTCACTGGGATGGGGCTTTCCCTTATTCACACCACTCTTTTTAAGCTGACCTGATATGCTCTGCCACAAGACATTTAACATCTTTCCTCTGACTCTACAAGGTCTCCCTTCATACTCCCATCCTCACTGGGAGGGAGGAAAGTTTCATAGCTCATCTCTATTACCATTAAAAGGAGGGGAAAAAAGTGTTAGACACTTGGTAATGGCAAAAAGAATGGATTGTCTGATTTTATTAAAAAAAAAAAAAGAAAGAAAGAAAATGTTGTTGAAGCAGACAGCAGACAGAATCATCCCACTGGCATCACAACTAATCATTATTTATGTATCGGAAATGCAATGATTCATTTCTGCCTTGCCTGAAATTAAGTCATCCAGGTAGGGAATTTTGCCTAAAACTCAAGCACAGGAAGCAACATCCTCCTACATGGCCTGTTGGCCGAAGTGGCCAATGGATTCTTTCTACATAATTCCCTGTGTCTGAAAGTGCCAAATTCAGGTCAGAAAGGGTCAGGTTAGAGCAGCAGTGAACAGAGGTCGCTTTGGGGCACAAGTCAAGACTTTTGAAGGCTGTCCTGGTCCTCTAAGTCATTAGACAGGTATTTGCTCAGCTTGGGCCTCTCCCCTATATGCACCACGACACAGGTTCCAGCTCCAGTTCTTCCTTTCTTGCCTCTCCATTACAACAGTCACTTGCAGACAGAGTAGTGACCTCCTCTGTAAGAGTGGGGCTGATGTCCCTTTGGTCATCCCTGAATCCTATTCTCATTATGCCATAAAATACTAGAATGGTTGACCAGGGAAGGCAAAAATCTCCCAATTGCCTCAGGTTTGAGACCATTTTTGGCCCCCAAAATTGATGATTCTGGATTCATCTTTTCAGTAGTTTCTAAGCGAAAGATACGCTTTCTCTTAAGATGTAATCAGGGGTGGCCAAAACATAGTATAGGTGTCCTGTACTGGGCCAGTGGCAGTCATTTCTAAACAATCTTGGGATTTCTTGTTATCAAGCCCGAGAGGCAAACTCAATGCCTCTTACCTCAGTCCTTCAAGCCCTCTCTACTTAACGTATGGTCCCAGCAACATCAGGACCAACCAGAAGCTTGTTACAAAAGGAGATTCTCAGGCCACCTCCCCCTTCATCCTTCATCCTCCCACCAAACTACTAAATCAGAATCTGCTTTTTAACAAGATCCCTGGGTGTTTCACATGCACATTAAAGTTCGGGAAGCACTGGTCCAAGTAGCCACCATAGTCCATCAGAATTAGCTTGCCCAGTGAAATCAATCTACTCATAATCTCTGGTCTAAACTTCCCTACCCTTCATGATTTTTGAATTGCCATTTTGGGAAAAGGAATAGATTCTGGCTTTTTGAGTGCTTGGTCTTAAAGAACTGACTCATGCATTTCTTCCCTTTTTCCTTCCTCCAGTCTATGGTCCTCCTGCTTCAGAGTCAGCGTCAGTACATATTTGAGTATGACTCCTCTGACCGTCTCCATGCCGTCACCATGCCCAGTGTTGCCCGACACAGCATGTCCACCCATACCTCCATTGGCTACATCCGCAACATTTATAATCCCCCTGAAAGCAATGCATCAGTCATTTTTGACTACAGTGATGATGGCCGCATCCTCAAGACATCCTTTTTGGGCACCGGGCGCCAGGTATTCTACAAGTATGGGAAACTCTCCAAGTTATCAGAGATTGTCTATGACAGTACTGCTGTCACTTTCGGATATGATGAGACCACCGGTGTTTTAAAAATGGTCAGTCTTCAAAGTGGGGGTTTTTCCTGCACAATCAGGTACCGGAAGATAGGCCCACTTGTGGACAAGCAGATCTACAGGTTCTCTGAGGAAGGCATGGTCAATGCCAGGTTTGACTACACCTATCATGACAACAGCTTCCGGATTGCAAGCATCAAGCCCGTCATAAGTGAGACTCCCCTTCCTGTGGACCTCTACCGCTATGATGAGATCTCTGGCAAGGTGGAACACTTCGGCAAGTTTGGAGTCATTTATTATGATATTAACCAGATCATCACCACCGCTGTAATGACACTCAGCAAACACTTTGACACCCACGGGCGGATCAAGGAAGTCCAATATGAGATGTTTCGGTCCCTCATGTACTGGATGACAGTGCAATATGACAGTATGGGAAGGGTGATTAAGAGGGAGCTAAAACTGGGGCCTTATGCTAATACCACTAAATACACCTATGACTATGACGGGGATGGGCAGCTCCAGAGTGTAGCGGTCAATGACCGCCCAACCTGGCGCTACAGCTATGACCTCAATGGGAACCTCCACTTGCTGAACCCAGGAAATAGTATACGCCTTATGCCCTTGCGCTATGATCTCCGGGATCGGATTACCAGACTTGGTGATGTACAGTACAAAATTGATGATGATGGCTATCTGTGCCAACGAGGGGCTGACATCTTTGAGTATAACTCCAAGGGCCTCCTAACAAGAGCCTACAACAAGGCCAGTGGGTGGAGTGTTCAGTACCGCTATGACGGTGTGGGGCGGCGGGCTTCCTACAAGACCAACCTGGGCCATCACCTGCAATATTTCTACTCTGACCTCCACAACCCCACCCGCATCACCCATGTCTATAATCATTCCAACTCAGAGATAACCTCACTCTACTATGACCTCCAGGGTCACCTCTTTGCCATGGAGAGCAGCAGTGGAGAGGAGTACTATGTTGCCTCAGATAACACAGGCACTCCTCTGGCTGTGTTCAGCATCAACGGTCTCATGATCAAACAACTGCAGTATACGGCCTATGGGGAGATTTATTATGACTCCAACCCTGACTTCCAGATGGTCATTGGCTTCCATGGCGGACTCTATGATCCCCTGACCAAGCTGGTCCATTTCACTCAGCGTGATTATGATGTGCTAGCAGGACGATGGACCTCTCCAGACTATACCATGTGGAAAAATGTGGGCAAGGAGCCAGCCCCCTTTAACCTGTATATGTTCAAGAGCAACAATCCTCTCAGCAATGAGCTGGATTTGAAGAACTACGTGACAGGTGAGGACACTACCATCTCAGTTGGTCAGCGACTCCCTGTGGGGTGGTTGTCCTGCCAGACTGTTGGGAACTTCAAAAGAAGGTCTTACTTCTAATGATAGGGCAATCCTGGAGACCTATAAACACTGGTCTGTCTAGAACAGGCTCTAGAACAGTCGGATAACAGCAGTACAGAGCAGTCTTCAGATCTGCTTGAAGATGTCCTAGCCATTTTCAAGCCCATTTAGTTGAAATAACTTTTATAAGAGCCCTCCCTACCCCAAGAGAGGAAAGCAGCCTCATGAAGGGGGAAATAATGGGACTCTGGTGTCAGATTCTCTCTCCTACTTAGAAGCCAAAAGACTTTGGGCTAGGCTTCTAATCTCTCTGAGCTGTAGCTTCCTTTTCTGTGGAAAGGTACTAATAAAACCAACCCACAGAGTGATTGTGAGAAGTAAATGAACTTACGTAGGTAAAGCTTAGTGCCTAGCACTTAGACAGTAGGTGCTTACAAGAGTATCTGCTCATGCTATTACCATTATAATTACAAATGAAGCATTGAGTTAGTATAGGTATGACATGACTAAGACCCAGTTCCCTACCTCACAAGCAGGCTGGCAAGATACAAAGAGCCAATGATAACACAGAGCTGAATTAGGTTTGTCTGTTCAGTTGTTTATTCAGTAAACATTTATAGAGTGACATTAGGCTAGATTCTGGGGATAGAAATGATGAATAAGACAAACACCCTTCTCTCAAAGGGGGCTGTGTATGTGTGTGTGCCTGTGCATGTGTGTGTGTGGATGACTTTAAGTTTGGAATTTGTGACATAGTACAGAAGTGTCCCGTGTCAAACTGGGCCTAAAGATTGAAGGGAATCTTGGTTGGCAGAAATGAGCTCAAGACTAAAGAAAGACTATGAGTTAAAAGGACATGGGAAGCTTGGAGAAGGGTATGGATTGAGGGGCCAAGGAGGGCAAATAATCTCCTGCCTCATGATAAATGAGAAATTGGTAAAATAAGGGTCCCTATCTCTTATACCATCCATATATCCATCCATTCACCTATTTGACAAATATTTTCATAATATCTAACATATACTGAGTATGAGAGATGCAGTGGACAGCAAGATAAAGAAAGTCCTTATCCTCAGGGAAATTAGGAAATCAGGATGGATGGATGGATGGATGGATGGAGAGACCAACTTTTGGCAAGGAAGCCAGAGTCACCCTGTCTGTCCATGCATTGTTGAGGAGCAACAGTAGGGACCCCAACTCCAAGCCCCCCCCCCCAGGGTCCAAGAACCTAACAGCTCTTGGTCATGAGCCAAGGAGACATCAAACTCAAAGGGACCCTACGCTCAGGTGACTAGAACTCACTTGTACACCCTCAAGAAAGGAAGAAGCAGCTAGCCAAGCACAGGGCTGCCCTCAATGTCCCAGGATACAGAAGGATGACCTTAAAGATCAACTTGTAGCCAAGCATACCTCATCCTTACATTCCAGAGCCTTTGAAGATGAACCCAGCATCCCCCTACAACCATAGCAACTGGAACGTTTTAAGCCCAGGAGCTATGACCAAGCTAGTTCCCTCCTGTTCTCCCCACCATACCTCATCAAGAGGCCCTGCCCATGGTACTCTGCCATGGTCTCTCATTCCCATGGTTTAGCATGACTTTTATCTCCCAGTTGACTGCACTTTCAAATTAAAGGACCTCTCAGGAAAACATACACACACATAGGTACATACATAGTTTCAGGTAACAATACGTGCTATGTAGATAAAATGGGATTGGGGTTAGACAGATCATGATGGGAAGCATCTCCCATATTTAGGGTGCTCACAGAGGACTTTCTGAGGAGGTGGCTTTTGAGCAGAGACCTTTATGAAGTGGAGAAGGGAGAGGAAGAGTGTTCTAGATGTAGGAAGCAGTGTGAATGGGAAGGCAGACCATGCCTATCTTAGCCTTGGGAGAAGAATTCCCTCCTTCTCCAGAATGTGCTTCCCAAAACACAGCTTGGCATTAGATAACTTAGGGATGAGTCAGCCAGAGTCAAATAAAAAGAAAGCCCTTGGAATGGACACTAGATCTGCCAAGGTCCAAACAAAATCATTCACAGAGCAGTCAAACTCACAAATCCCCTCAACGACTTCCCTAGTTCTCCTGCAAAGGAAAAAAAAGAAATTATCAGAATTTTCTGAATAGCAATATGACTCTCCTCATTCAGAGCTTC
Organism: Mustela lutreola; assembly: GCF_030435805.1. NCBI lineage: Eukaryota > Metazoa > Chordata > Mammalia > Carnivora > Mustelidae > Mustela > Mustela lutreola. The sequence continues at coordinate 58,190,872 of NC_081294.1, forward strand.
ACAGAGACTCAATAAGTGGGAATCAAATCAAGTTGAACTAAGCCCAACAAAATTGAATCCAGAAACTATGCGAAAGCATCTAAAATAAAAGGTAGTGTTAGAGAAGCACGTGCACAGAGCTGATGCGAGCAGTCAAAGCTGGGGAAAAGAGGGGCCAGGCAGAGCAGAGTGTCAGACCAGGCACAAGCCCACACCTGCTGCCCATTCAAGATGAGCTGCCCCCTGGAGAGAGGATCCTAGCAGAGAACACCAAATCATTCTCTACTGTTTGAATGTTGGCTAATCTGTAAACCCCATCTAAATTAGTCTTAATTTGCCACTTAGGAGACGAGCAGAGTGGTTGAACTTGCCGCTCACAATTTAAGCAGAAGAAGTAATTAAGATGTAGTCGGGAGGAACGCAGAGAACAGAACCTTCTCTCGCTGGTGCTCAAAAAAAAATCATTGATGTTTTGGAAACAGAGCTTTCTGAATGCAGGAGGCAGCTGCTGAGGCTGGAGGATGTTCTGCTTCCTCCTGAAACTGTAAGCACAAAGGAAAACAGCATAGAGTCCCCCTGAGCTCAGAGGCCCCCCGGGGTTCGAGCAGAGCTGTAGCCACCAGGACAGGGTAAAGAAGGGCCAGAAGGGTTTCCTTTCCCACTCACAGCCTCCACAGCAGCACCTTGCCCAACCGGTATTTTTTTTTTAATAAACATATAATGTATTATTAGCCCCAGGGGTACAGGTCTGTGAATCGCCAAGTTTATACACTTGACAGCACTCACCATAGCACATACCCTCCCCAATATCCATAACCCCACCACCCTCTCCCTACCCCCCTCTCCCTGGCAACCCTCAGTTTGTTTTGTAACAGTAAGAGTCTTTTATGGTTTGTCTCCCTCCCAATCCCATCTTGTTTCATTTATACTTTTCCTACCGCCCCCCAAACTTCCCACATTGCATCTCCACTTCCTCATATCAGGGAGATCATATGATAGTTGTCTTTCTCTGATTGACTTATTTTGCTAAGCATAATACCCTCTAGTTCCATACCCGTCATCGCAAATGGCAAGATTTCATTTCTTTTGATGGCTGCATAGTATTCCGTTGTGTATATACACCACATCTTCTTTATCCATTGATCTGTTGATGGACATCTGGTTCTTTCCATAGTTTGGCTATTGTGGACATTGCTGCTAGAAACATTCCCAACCAGTGTTTTTTAAGGTGATATATTGACAATTGATACATCTGTGATAACCAGATATTAGAGGAAAGGATGTAGAAAAACAGACTGGGAGACAGACTCCCTCCTCTGACAACTTCCAGGACCTCAGTCTTTTCCAGTTCTGGCATGGCAGGAAACTCCTCAGTCCCCGACAAATGGGAGACCCATTCCACCCCCAAGCCTGGTCTGTAATTCAAGCCCATTCATCCTGATGTTAGAACCTGAGTCCATCTCAAGACCCAAGTGTTGGCATTGCTAATCACTTGTGTGTCACTTGGATGATATCTCAAACTTTCTGAGGCTTCATTTCTTCCCCGCCAAAATGGTGGTAATCATAATGTTCACGCCATGGGGCTGTAAAAAGTAAATGCAGCCTGCTGTGTAAGGTGCCTAGCGCAGTGCTAAGGCTAATGAATGGTAGGGACGCATTTGTTACTTATAAGCAGCCATGGACTTGGACATGAGGAGTTCATAGATGAAGAGTGGAGATACCACCTCTGTGTTGTTTTCTAAGGAAACAATACATCTGGAGAACCCCCCCCCCCAGACCCATCCTGAAATTGATCCAAATTCTGGCCCAAGTGGCACTTCTTTGGCAAACCTGACACCCCAGACAAACGTGAGTTAAGCAATCGTCCTAGAAATCATCTGCAATGACTTGTATTTTCTCCCCACCCCTGCTCCCTGGCAGGTCTTTGGGGTTTACAAACTCCAGGCCCATGTGAGCATAGTGGGATTTTCTGGAGTTGAATTTCCCTGAGTAAGGAGGAAGTCACAACCTCCTTCTCACATTAACCCCGGTCTTAGATCTACACTTAACACCTAAGATACTTTTCTGACAGCATTTCTGGAGACGGAGGGTATGCTTGGTGGCCACAACGTCATCACATGCCCTGAAGAACATGAGAGTCGAATAGTAATGAGCCATTAGGAGGGGCCCCCTCATCAGCTCCTGCCCCAAAGGCTCCCTCTCTACAGACTGTGTAGGGAGCCTGTCACTAGATAACACTAATTACCTCAAAAAGGAAGAAGGGTATTTGTGTGGTGCCAGAAGTGTTCTCTGCAGAGTGGAAGAGATGAGCTACTTGAATAAACATTTCAGGATAGGTTTAGACTCAGAAACTAAGCCATGTTAGAAACTTTAAGGAAAAGAAAAGAAGGTAGAAGACATGTGCTATTGGCCTTCATGGAAGCAGCCATTAAAACGTCCAGTCTCAAAGCAGTGGGTTCTCAGCATCACCTCCCAATTACTAGGGAGGGATCCCAGCAATGAAAAGATCAGGATGGGGATAGTCTTGGGAGGCAAGACCTCTCTTGCCTTTCTTGGGATTCCGCATATATCCTACATATCCCTGATGAAAGGTGGGATGATTAGAGATAGTCTACAGATAAGGTATTAGATCACATGGAAACACAAATGGGGAAAGTTTGCCTCTTTAGTGCTCTTTTGATTCTTCCAACTCAGTCCAGGAGAAAGTCACCACCTAATGCTGGTATGTGCTTCACACCCCATTAACACTTCCAATCTCCCCTTTTAACAAAGAGAGTAGGTCTGAGACTCCTCAGTACCAGGTAACAAAAATCATGCTCTAATTTAATCGCATTGCTATGTTTTCTTTGTTTTAATTTTACAGTTGTTTTCTGTTTGCATCAAGGGAGTCTGCTCTCCCATTTATGGTAGTAATATGAAGTTTCTTTTTTTTTTAATGGACTTAAGTGAAACAGGCAAATTTATCTTTTTTAATCATTAAGTCAATACTACTACAGGAGACACCTGGAGATGGCAAATCAATCGAGATGAGTGACCGTGAATGTCCACAGTTGGGAGATCCATCCTGTACAGCAGCCAGCAGCCACCATGCACAGAACAGGTGCTCTGTAAATATGTGACCATTGCTGGATTAGAGCCATGCTACTGCCTGCTAGATGCAGACACAAGGCAGTTGCAAACTTGTATTCTTAAATGACCCTTCCATGGTAACTACACATATTAGTCATAGTCCAAATTATTCAAGGAACCGGTCTGTGGCCAACAGCGATGGATGGAATGTGGATCCCAGATTCCCTCCCATCAGAAGGTTCTTTTATGCCTCCATGTTTAGAAGCAAAGTCAACATTAAACTCCTCCTAACAGTCCCAGTGCAGGAGGTGGTTATACCTTGCTTAACCCCTTCAGAAGCCTTCTCTCGGGCACCATTAGTTCCTCTTGTTACACTACTCAGAAAGGCTTTCGCCACATATATTCGGTGTTCTTTCATTCACTCGTTCCATGTATACTATCCAGCACCTATTTTGTGCCAAGCATTATCAGAGGATCTGGGAGAACAGCAGCGGATAAAACAAAAATTTTAACTCCCTTTCCTAATGAAACTCACATTCTCAGTGAGGGAGGCAGACAGTAAACAATAAACACAAATGATACAGCATGTTAGAATGGGATTGCTTTGGGGGCAGGGGCTGGAGGATGAACAAAATAAGGAGACTTGGGATTGCTGGAGGTGGAGAGGGGGAGCGGATTTTAAATGTGGTGGTTGGGTTTGCCTTATCCAAGAGGCCTTATCTGAACAAGACTTGAAAGAGGAGAGAGAGCCAAAAAATACTTTTAGGGAAGTAGACTCTGGGCAGAGGTGCTTGTCAGTGCAAAGGCCTAAGATGAGTGTGTGCCTGGCATGTTCAAGAAATAGCATCAAAGCTGGAGCTGTGGGAGCAAGGGAGAGGGCAAGAGAACATGAGGTCAGACAGTAACAGGCGAGTGTCCTTATGGACCAGTCGGAAGACTCTGGCTTCTTCACTGAGAAAGATGGGGGTTCCCCAGGTGTTCTGGGGAATGGCATGGTCTTCTCCAGGTTTAAAAACTCATTCTGGCCCGATAAGGTATGTGGGCAGAAAGGTGGAAGCAGGGAGCCAGTTAGAAGTCAAGGTGAGGGACGATGGGCCAGGATCAAGATGGCAAAGTGATGACAAGTGGACACAAATTTGGGATCAATCTTAAAAGTAGTAGTAAAGGATTGAACCATATGACCCAGCAATTTCACAGCTAGGTATGTATATAAGCAAGAGAACTGAAAACAGGTTTTCAAACAAAATCTGTACACAAATATTCATAGAAGCATTATTCATAATAGTAAATAAATACATACATACATGCATACAACCCAGATACCCATTAACTGATGAATGGATAAACAAAATGTGGTATAACCAAACAATGGAATACTATTTGGCCATGAAAAGAAATGAACTCTATTGCTATGTGCTACAATACGGATGAGCCTTGAATACATTATGCTAAATGAAAGAGACCAGACACCGAAGGCCACAATTGTATGACTGCATTTATAAGAAATGTCCAGAATAGGCAAACCCACAGAGATGGAAAGCAGTTTAGTGGCTATCAGGGACTGAGGAGAAAGGAGAATGCAGAATGACTGCCAGTAGGGATAAGACCTCTTTGGGGGTGATGAAAATGTTCTGGAATTAAACAGCAATGATGGTTGTACAACACTGTAAATGTACTAGAAGCCACTGAATTGTGTGCTTTAAAATGGTTAAAACGATGAATTTTGTGTTATGTGAATTTTACCTCAATTAAAAAAAATAAAGCATTTGCCAATGGATTTAGATATGGGGAGTAGGGAAAAGAAAGGGAACAAGGATGATGGCTGAAAGGATGGAGTAGCCATTATGTGAGATGGAAAAGTCTATGGATGGGACAGGTTTGGGAGGAAGATCAGGAGTCCAGTGTTGGACAAATGTTTGAAATATAATTAGATATAGTAGTTTGGAATTCACAGAGAGGTCCAGGATGGAGATATAAATTTTGGAGTCAGCAACAGTATGTTGATGGTACATACTGGTCCTAAGGGTGGGTCAGAGCCCCATGTTTGTGAGAGTACATAGAGAGTAGAGAGGTTCACAGACTGAGTCATGGGCATTCCAACATTGAAGAGATCAGGAGGCAGATGAGGAGGAACCAAAATAGGATAAGGAATGGCCACCAAGGTAGGAGGAGGACTAACAAGTGACTATATTGTCCAGAGAGCCAAGAAAAAAATAAAAGCAGGAGCTTTTGTCAAGTACTTCTGATAAGTCAAAAAAAGATGAGGACCCATATTAATGTCAGGCTTGGCAACATGGTGGTCATTCACAACCTTGACAAGAGTAGCTCCAGTGGAGTATTTAGAGACAAAGCCTGATTCAAAGGAGAATGGGAGACAAGTAGTACAGAGAATTATTTTGATCCTGAGACATTTTTGTCAAGGAGGGTGAGAGAAATGGATGGTAGCAAATGGGAGAAGAAGGGACAAGAAAAGAATTTCTTTTAAAGTGGGCATTTGGTAGCATGTCTTTATGCTGACCAGGTTGATCCATTGAAAAGAGGAGTAATGCAATGCCATGGGGGAGAGAGAGAGTTGCTGGAGTGATGTCCTTGCGGGCACAACAGAAGACAGTACCCACTGCACACAGGGAGAGCTGACTTCAGCAGCTCCACTAGAGTAACAAGAAGAAGGCAGGAAATATGGATACAGATGCTGGAAGGCCAGTAAATGTGATGATGAGAGTTTAGGGGAATTCCCCTCTGACTGCCCTGGGTGTTTTCGGAAAAGAAAACAAGGTCAGCTGCTCTAGTGAGAAGGGAAAGCAGATGTTGATGGTTTTAGCGGAGAGGAGAAGATGTAACATCCCCCCGCAGAATAGGAGAATGACTGATGAAGGAAGGGAGTAAAGTCAGGCAGTAGGAAGGCACAGCTGGGGTTCACGGTCAGGAATTTAAAGTGACACCAGTCAGTGTAGTTACATTTGTTTCTCCAGCCACATTCAGCTGCACAGGTACAAATAAGAAATAGGCGAACGTGTGGATTTAACCAAAATTGTGATTTCACCAAGCAAGTGTGCTAAAGCAAGAAAGGGACCCAGGAACTGAGAATATATATAAGGAATGAGTGTCATGATTGGCCATGGACGTGTGCTAGGTAAGAAAAGAGACAAGGATGCTGATGAATAGGAACAAGAAGTTTAGGATGGATTGAAAATCCTAGGGAGGAAAGGAAAGGATCAAGGAGCGTGGGTGTCAGGTTACAAAAAGGAGTAAATCACAAAGAGTTCACGTGGTGGTCAGAGGCTGAAGTGTAAGAAATTAAGATAATGGAGGATCAGGATTACTGGTGATGACAGGGTCCAGAGGATGATCAAGGGTTGGGGCTGGTCATGAAAGGAATGAAGAGGCCAGGACATTAGAGGAGTCAAGTGTTTGTATAATGGAATCACTATGAATGAATTTAGGGAGAGAGGTGGAGAGAAGGAAAATGAAGCAGAAAAGCACCAAGAAATGCAGGTGAGTGGCCTGGGAATCAGTAATGACTGCAACAAGGAGCGCTTGTATCTCCAGGCCCAGCAATGGTAGGAAAAGAGTTGGGAAGATACAGGACACGATGTTTGGGCGCCCATTATAAACAGGGATAAGGAGCCTAAAAAGGGGATTCGTGCTGGACTGTGGGCAGATGGCATGGGTGGGGCTGTGAGTGCTGCAAGTGATGGATGTCCAGGGCTCTCTGCTGATCACTGTGGAAGGAAGCAAGGCAGCCTGGGAGCTGCAGTCTTACTCTGAGAGCAGGACCTGTGAGGAAAGAGGTATAATTCCCAAAGCAAGGGACTCAGCCATGACCCTAGCAGGGGAAGGGAAGTCTTACTCTAAACACACAAGAGCACTCTCTAGCCTCTCTTTGAAGAGTGGGCATCTGTGAAAAGGGTCTCAGATGCTAAAAGAATTTGTGGCTTCCACATACTTTTGGAACCCCCTCTCCACAATGAGCCAGCTGCAGTGCAGTCCCCCACCCCTGCCAATGTCTGCACAGTGTTCATAATCACCCCTTACCCTCTAGTTGATCATTGTACCTCTAGCTTCCAAACACATCAACTGGCCTATAATAGATGCCCCCAAATGAAGGCCTTCCTATCTACTGAGCAATCTATGTGCCAGGCCTGGTGACAAGGATTTCTCCTCCACTTTCACAACAACCCAACAACATTGGTACAGCTATCATCTCAATTCACATATGAGGAACCCCAAGCTTAGAGAGAGGCAGGAACTTACTCAAGGTCACACAGTAAGAGGAGTCGAAACTAGATCTTACTCCAGCACTGGCCCCCTCAGTCACCACACGGTAACTCAAGTGACCAAGGTTGGAAGAACATCCTTCCCAGGATCCACCACGTAAAGTGGCTCTGGGTCTGGACCAGGAGACCCTCACAAGCTCTCACCTTTCTCCCTTGCTGGACTCCACACCCAACCACTCATTTTGTTTTGTTCTCTCTCTAAGATACTCAACTGCTTTCCATCCATCATGATTCATAAATCTTTATTTTTGTTTCTACCATAGATGTGAAAAGCTGGCTTGTGATGTTTGGATTTCAGCTTAGCAACATAATTCCTGGCTTCCCAAGAGCCAAAATGTATTTCGTGCCTCCTCCCTATGAATTGTCAGAGAGTCAAGCCAGTGAGAATGGACAGGTAAGCGGAGGTTACTGCCAAGAATCTGAATGATTGTCCTCATTCCCTTTTGTAAACAGAACTGCACAGGAGCCAAGGGCATGTCAGTAGAGGAGGCAAACATCGGAGCTGGGTATAAAAAGGTGCATGAAACATTGTGACTTCCCAGGAAAGCGAATGTCAGTGCTGTCACCTGTCTGGCACAGCACATATTTCTGCCCAACCTCAATTATTACCTTAATTGTGGTATCATTATCTGTTCAGTATATACCCTTGAGTCTCTCCTTGATTAACAACAGCACAGAGAAACCTAGCAGCAACCCACCATCTGCACTGCCTATAAGATCATAACCCTTTTGGCTTTTATGGGATGTCATATAACTGTGGTTTGCAGTATCTATCCCATTAAAGAACATTTTTATGCCTGACATAAAACCTCAGCGCTTTATGGCCCAAATGTATACAGATTAAGTTTTTAGAATAGAACATAATTTGTGCTCAGGTCTTTCAGCGATGACCAAGAGGGGGTCACTTTCCATTTGGGTGCTGCTGAGACCTTCAGCCCGGTCAGACAGGAGGCGTGGGCATCGGTGTTCAGATAACTCCTGTTATAAGACAACACCCGGCCACGTAAAAGTCTGAAAGGTCTCAGATGCTCTGAATAACCATCCACACTGTGTAACTCGAGAGAGATGAGGAGGAGCTGGTGGGTAATTGAGAACAACGTTCTCTCAGTTCTGCCCTGTGGGGACCACTCAGTGGATGAATAGCCATCATTTCTCTCATTTATCTAAGTGCCGTTACCTCCCAAACACAGCCCCTTCCATTATCCCAGTCTGTCCCCCAACCACCAATTGAGATGAGTTGTAATTTGTGAGTAGAGAGCTCAAGGCCAAGGAGATAATGGCGATGTCGTCCCTCTGCAGAACCAGGGCGAAGATCCAAAGCAAATGACTAAAGCCTGGGGATATTCCCTCTGGCCCACAATGCCAGAACCTCTTAGTCCAGTGCTTCTCAAACAATAGCATACAAACCACGCAGGGTGTGTCCTGTTAAGACGCAGCTTCGGACTCACTAGGTCTAGAGTGAGTCCTGAGATTCTGTTTTTCTAACAAGGCAGGTCCCCACAATTCCCCTGCTGCTAGCTGTGCTTTGCGTAGCAAGGCCTTAACTCAAGGAAGTTAATGAACACCCAGGGCACTGGCCTTGAAAACAATCTAGGTCACAGCAGCAGGGCTCATAGCTTCTCAAAGGAACCCCCTGCCCTTCAGGTCAGGATATTCCCGGGTCTGAAGTGTGCAAGGCAGCTGCCAAACCATCTGAGAGCAGAGCGACTCTCTCTTCTCCAATAACAGAGAGACATGGCAAGTGTATAGGCCTGGATACAAATGTCAGCAAGGCGGCGAACCTCTGCACCGTCTTTTTAGTTGGTCACAGTTACAAGGCGGACAAGGCCACACCATCAGAGCACTGGGAACCAGCCAGCCTGGGCTAGCTTCAAAAGATAGGACTATATGAACTCGTATCATTACAGATGGAAGACTAGTTCTTGCAGGGAGTCCAAGTATTTCCCTTACTGACCCTTTTTCAATGAGCTTCTCGGCCTATGCAAAGAGCTGTCCAGACCATCATCTCAGCCTTCTGTGTTTCCTTCTGCCCACAGCTCATTACAGGCGTCCAGCAGACAACAGAGAGGCATAATCAGGCCTTCATGGCTCTGGAAGGGCAGGTCATCTCCAAAAAGCTCCACGCCAACATCCGAGAGAAAGCAGGCCACTGGTTTGCCACCACCACACCCATCATCGGCAAGGGCATCATGTTCGCCATCAAAGAAGGGCAGGTGAGCACCGGCGTGTCCAGCATCGCCAGCGAGGACAGCCGCAAGGTGGCTTCCGTGCTCAACAATGCCTACTACCTGGACAAGATGCACTACAGCATCGAGGGCAAGGACACCCACTACTTCGTGAAGATCGGCTCGGCCGACGGCGACCTGGTCACGCTGGGCACCACGATCGGCCGCAAGGTGCTGGAGAGCGGGGTGAACGTGACCGTGTCGCAGCCCACGCTGCTGGTCAACGGCAGGACGCGAAGGTTCACCAACATTGAGTTCCAGTGCTCCACGCTGCTGCTCAGCATCCGCTACGGCCTCACCCCCGACACCCTGGATGAAGAGAAGGCCCGCGTCCTGGACCAGGCGAGGCAGAGGGCTCTGGGCACCGCCTGGGCCAAGGAGCAGCAGAAAGCCAGGGACGGGAGAGAGGGGAGCCGCCTATGGACTGAGGGCGAGAAGCAGCAGCTTCTGAGCACGGGACGCGTGCAAGGTTATGAGGGATATTACGTGCTTCCCGTGGAGCAATACCCAGAGCTTGCAGACAGTAGCAGCAACATCCAGTTTTTAAGACAGAATGAGATGGGAAAGAGGTAACAAAATAATCTGCTGCCATTCCTTGTCTGGATGGCTCAGCAGGAGTAACTGTTATCTCCTCTCCTAAGGAGATGAAGACCTAACAGGGGCACTGAGGCCGGGCTGCTTTAGGATACCAAGTGGCAAGAAGGCTCACATTTTTTGAGTTCAAATGCTACTGTCCAAGCAAGAAGTCCCACATCCTGAAGTAGACTAAAGCCTGGCTGAAAATCCTGAGGAAAAAAAAACAAACGAATGAATGAACACACACACACACACACACACACACACACACAAAATGTTCCAAGTTCCCCTAAAATATGGCCCACTTGTTCTGGGTCTACATAGAGAAAGAAACAATAGCAACAACAGGAAAAAAAAAAAAAAAAGGAAAAAGACGCAAAATGTCTAAAAGGAACAAAAGAAAACACAACAAAATAAGAACACAAAGAACAAAAAAGCAAAACATACACATTGACCGAAACACAAAGACGTGAAGACAAGAAGGCCTCATACTCTATTACCTCACTCATCCACACGTGAGCGACGCAGAGATATCCAGCAGGGCCGGCGTCACAGACCAGCTGAGGAAACCCAGTCAGACTGCTTGTCGGACAAATCCTACAGACATTTTCGTTTAAACAAATACAGGTGCATTTAAAACACGACTTTGGGGGTGATTTGTGTGTAGCGACCGGGGAGGGGGGGGAAATAAAAGTGAAAGAGTGAACACTGGAAATAATTTTTAAAGAAAATTAAAAAAAAAACTAAAAACACATACACAAAAAAGGAAATTAATATCAAAAAATCAAAGCGAAATAATACCGTTCAGCACTTAACTCTCAGGTCCCAACTTAGTGGGGCCCGAGCTAATTTATTTGAGCGCAGAGTGTACAATTTAATTCAAAATGGTGGCTATAATCACTCCAGATAAATCTCATACTCTTTTGTCTTTGAAGATTCCATTGTGGACAGTAATACGCAGTTACAGGGTGTAGTCTGTATAGATTCCGTAGTTCGTGGGTATCAGTTGCGGTAGAGGTGTGGTGTTGTGACACTCTTTTGCTAACGGGCACCACTTCTGATCACCCTGTACATACATAAGCCTCAAGGCACAATCACTGTTTCAGATTTAAAATTCTTAGTGTGTTTGTTTGGTCCAGAAACTGAGACAATCACATGACAGTCACCATGAAGAGAGAAAAATAAAAAAATTAAAAAAAAAAAAAACCACAAAAACAAACAAAAAAATCAGAAAAACAAAACAAAACAAAAAAAAGTCTAATAAGAACTTTGGTACAGGAACTTTTTTGTAATATACATGTATGAATTGTTCATCGAGTTTTTATATTAATTTTAATTTGCTGCTAAGCAAAGACTAGGGACAGGCAAAGATAATTTATGGCAAAGTGTTTAAATTGTTTATACATAAATAAAGTCTCTAAAACTCCTGTGGACACTGGTCTTCTGTGACGAATGCTTGCGGGGTGAGGAAAAGGTAGAGGCTACCAGAGGAAAGGGTGGCTGCTGCCACACACAGGGTGAGCTGGTATTTTGGACTCAGGGAGGAGACTGTGTTAGAGGCGCGGAGTGCTCCCCAAACTGCTCTGAATGCTAGAGTGATCTCTGCCCACGCCTGCAGCCTCTCTCTGTGGAACAGGGGTGAGAGGAAGGTCTGGACCCGGGTCCGGAGGAGCCTCACACCCAACCACCCATGGATGGGTCCCTCCAGCCCTAAAGGGACAGCCACGCTTCTCCCCGAGGCCACATTCTCCTTGTGGGAAATGCTGGCAGGAAGTGAGGACAAACACTCTTGCCACACTGGGAGGCATGTGTGTATCTGTGTGTGTCTGTATTTTCTTCCAGATTCATTAATCCCCAAACTGGCACAGCGGGGGCAACCCAAGTAAGAAGAACACTTATGATTTAGACAAGTTTTTTTTTTAATTTCCATCAAGCCCACAGAGTAATACTATCAACAACAGCTAGTATCTGTTGATGCCTACTAATGCCAAGAAGAGTGCTAAGTACTCTGCACACAATATTTTCATATAGTCCTCATTTTTCATTCATTCAGCAGCGTCCTATGGAGAGTTTGTCCCATGCCAGGTCCTGTGCTCAGGGGCTAAAGAAGGCGGGTAGACATCCACGTGGGTCCTCACCTCTTGCAGACAAATGATAATCAAAGCATTACCTTAAGTAATGAAAATGGCGGGATGTTAAGCACCAAGAGCGTGTATAAAGCTATGGAAAAAAAAAATTTTTTTAATTGAAAATTAAAATGTTTTTTAAATAAAGATGTATAAAGTCATGGAAGCACATAGCTGGAAAGGTAACCTAGAGTGAGAATGGCCCAGAAGTTGCTGCAATCTGAAAGTAAGCATTGACCAGATGAAGAGAAAGGAATGCATTCCGGACTCAGGGCACTGGCCTATGCAAAGGGCCAGTGGTGAGCCAGGCGAGAACACAGAAGAGCTTGGCAGGAATCAGAAGATGCACAGATTAAAGACTGGGGTAGTTTTTTTTTCTTTTCTTTTTTGCTGTTGTTGTTGTTTTTAATTAAAAACAAGAGGGAGTCTGTTTTAATCTCATAAACCAATGCTTTGGATATAGTTTGGAGAACAGGTTGGGGAGCAGATGTGGTCATCTTCATGAGACAACAGAGAAGGCTGGTGCCCCCTGGCCTGAGATGAAGGCATTTGGGACTACAGCAGGGAGTAGAATTGAATTGAGGGGGTAGATTGCATTCACTTTGTGGGTGAGGAGACTGAAGCTAGTTATACCCCCACCCCCCAACCCCCTAACCCCCCCCACCCCCCACCCCCCACCCCCCACCTCGGAGCTGGTAAGTGGTGGAGTCAGATTCAAGCCCAGTCATGGCTGATTTCAGACATTCCCCAGGAAGTCTAGTTAGCACAGCACTGAGACCCCCTCCAGCGCTCCGAGAGCCGCTGCCGGCTTCCCAGTCAGGCAGCCAGGCCAGGGGTCGCTTCCCCAGGTGGGAGGATGGGGGGAGAAAGGCCGGGTTACCCTGCTTTACACCAGGTGTCAGGTCTCATAGGCCCTGTTAGCATCAGCAGCAGAGCAAAAGCTATGATTTAGTAAAGCAAACAGGAGGACAAAAATGTCTCAGACAACTTCCCTCTCAGAAGCACATATGAACATCTTTGCCAAGTGAGTCTGGTCCATTTCCCCTCATCAGGGAGGCAGGAGACTGCTCCTCCTGTGTGCTCTGCCACCTGCCTTGTTTAATCCCATGGGCGTCAGGACCACCTGCATCTGCACTCACAGACCAGCCTCCCACTGGTCACAGCACCAGCCTGAATCTTGGTTCGGTGGATGTGACAAAGGGGTTAACAACTGCGTTGTGTCTCCCTGGGGAGAAGCAGCCAGTGGGACCATCCACAACAGAATTCATCACAAGCAAGAAACCAGTGGGGAGCTCCCTCAACCCGGAGCTCCTCTGCCCCAACCAGACCCGTAGGTGGAAGGTAGACTACGGACACATAGTATGGCACTCGGGAAATCCCATGTCACCAGAAATGCACAAGAGGGGGCGCCTGGGTGGCTCAGTGGGTTGGGCTGCTACCTTCGGCTCGGGTCATAATCTCGGGGTCCTGGGATCGAGCCCCGCATCGGGCTCTCTGCTCAGCGGGGAGCCTGCTTCCTCCCCTCTCTCTCTGCCTGCCTTCTACCTACTTGTGATCTCTGTCTGTCGGATAAATGAGTAAAATCTTTAAAAAAAAAAAAAAAGAAAGAAAGAAATGCACAAGAGCCTGAAACTCTCTTCTTGTATGCCAACCATCTCTGAATTATTCATGAGTTTCCTACTACATCCAGCCCAGTCCAACCCCTCATAATACACACATACCCATAACATGGGAGGGGGAGACAGCCTTGGGTAAGAATCCGCTCCTGCCTGTCCTCAGGCTAGTCTCAGAATGACAGGACGGAATGCCTGACCTCTCTCAAGGTATCTGCCCCTTGTTACTGAATTCTGGAAAGGCAGTGCAGGGGATAGAGTTGTGCACTCTGAAGTCAGCCTGCCTGGAAACAAATTCTCACTGGACCCCCCTCCCTGAACGTGGGAGCTGGAGATGGTTATATGGATCAGTGGGGTCCATAGCAGTAGCTGCTGCAAGAGATAAACCCAACATAAGTTAACACAGAAACCTTGAGTTCTTACTCACACAGCCGTCAGCTGTGGGTCAGTGATGGAAACGGCTGTTTCACGCCGTCCCTCAGAGCCCCAGCCCCCTTTCATCCTGCGGCTTGCTCTTCCAGATCCTCAGAATCTTTAACATCCTCTCCACTGAGCTGGTTGAGGGAGAAAGATCCAAGACCCTGTGAATGACTATTTTTTTTTATTTTATTTTTTAAGATTTTATTTATTCACTTGACAGACAGAGATCACAAGTAGGCAGAGAGAGAGGAGGAAGCAGGCTCCCCGCCAAGCAGAGAACCCGATGTGGGGCTTGATCCCAGGACCCTGAGACCACCACGACCTGAGCTGAAGGCAGAGGCTTTAACCCACTGAGCCACCCAGGCGCCCCGGGACTATTTTATTTTTAATGGACCACAACCTGATGAAGGGCCAAGCCCCCTGCCTCCACCCTCCTATATCCATGGACTGCAAAGGAGACCAGAAGAATATCATCTACGATCCTCAGAGGAGGAGGAGACGGGGTATCGGTGAGCCCAAGCAGTCTCTGGTATATAAATCAATATCCAAGAGCCTCTGTTTCCTCACCGGCCCGTAAGGACAGGTGAACACAAGACGGCAATGATGATTAAATGGAATATTGCATGTATCACTGATGTAAGCTGAGTCCTCAGGAAAAGGTGGTTTTATTTTTAAATCTTTGCTTCAAGCATAGGTTTTCGAAGCATGGAAACTAAGGACTGAGCCTTCCATCATATAGGAGAGATTTTTATGCAGGGGTTGGGAGGAGGGAGAAGGCCCTTCCCTCAAATCCCACTCCGCGTGGCCCCCTCCCCTCTCCCAGGCCTGGGGAGCATGAACATGTACACCCTGTGTGAGACCCTGCCTCACAGCCTCCAGGGCTCTTCAGAAAGGTCAGCATTTGGAAGGGTGAAGGTCTCAGCTACATGAAGACTGGCTCTCTGAGCAGGACACTCATTGGGACATCCATCAACCTTCCATCACCAAGCACAGTTTTGTCCCTGGCCCTGTCAGAAACTGGGCATACCAGACCATCACGGTCAAGAGCTCACAGTCCAAGGAGAACAAGCCGAGCAATGGGACCCAGCAGGTTCAAGGGTCCATAGAAGTGATGCACAAATAGGAAGCCCAGAGGAGAGGACTGCAAGTTCTCTCCAAGAGCATTTGTGCTGAGCCTTCCCAGGGGAGAGAACGCCAGTTAGAAAAGCTGGAAGAAGGCTTTGTGGAGGGGAAGACAGTGTGTGCTGCATGTGGGAGGATGGACACATGCGCAGATCCACTGGGGAGAAGTTCAGAAAGGCTGGAACCATGGCTACACCTGAGCACCACCACCACTCCCCCCGCTACGTATTAGAATCACCTGGGGGCTTTCTAAATCCATCCATGAGCTCCACGTCCTGGGTTCTGGGCAAGTGTAGGCTTCAAAGCTCCCCCAGGTGGTTAGAATGTTCCGCCAGGACTAAGAAGCACGTGGGTCAGAGCCCAACAGGAGATGCATGGCCTGGGATGGGGCCTGTCAGAGAGAATGAGGCAGGAATGAAAATCGGGCCAGGAAACTGGACATTGTCCTGCAGGCCATGAGGGGGCCGATGTGGGGTCCTCCACAACTAGGAAATCCTTCGATCAGAAGGGGAGGCCAACACAGCAGAGGCTGGGAGATGGCCTCAGCCCGACTGTACCCGCCCAGCTGAGGGCCTGAACTGGGGTGAGAGGGCGAGGGCAGAGGGAGGTCTCCTCAGGACACTATTCCAGAAATGAGGACAAGGTTGGAGAACTCTCTCACAGGTGGGGGCAGGGGGTGTACAAGGTAGAACTCCAAGGGCTAGAAACTCGGGGCCGCTCTGCAGGGGAAGCCTCAGATATAGCAATGTCCCTGCTCCCCGCCTCACTCCGGTAAAAGGACACACCACCTCAGGAGAAGGGTTCAAGTGGAAGTCTAGCTGAGGCTTACCTTCAGGAATCCTCTGAGGGGCCCAAGGTGGGACTTTCCAGGAGAGTTCTGGTCTACCACACCCACACCCAAGTCCCCCCTTCCATCCAGTCTCTTCCTCACTGACTGCACCTGGTTCCCAAAGCCCCACCTTCCCCTGATCACTTCGTAAATGCTGGTAAATGCTGGGCTCGAAGTCTGGCCACTAGATGGCGGCCGTCCCCATAAAATCTTCTGAGAGCGGCGCCTGGCTCGTCCAGGCTGTTTCACACGCAAAGCCCTCTGTCGTGCCTTGCACTTAAGTGCATACTGAATGGTAAGCTACTATTGAAGGAAAATAACGGAACATTTTTGAATTATGGTCTTTAGAGCCAGAAACAAAAAAACAAACTCCACTTTAAAGTCCACTGCTCTCCTTTCTAGCTAAGCCTGGGCTCTTAACTACTTCTGAAGACTCAGTTTCCTCCCCCTGTAAAATGGGGGCAATACCATCTCTCAGGATTGTTGTGATGAACACCCAATCTAGTTCCTAGCATGTGGGGATGGCTACTGACCCACCACCAGTGACTACTATTCTCAGCCTGTGAGGACTGAAGATAGGCCCCCTCCCCCTAAGACTAACTGCATACACATCCCAGTCCTGAAGCCGGACCTGGGAAGGAGTCAAGTATCCAGGGCCCCCTCCATCCTCCTACCCCATAGCCACATAAAGCAAAAGGGCCTTGCTCTTCTTCTAGCAGGCCCTAAGGATGGGAGGCCCGCGACCCTCCAGGAATGACTTTCCCGGTGGCCATCCTCCCAGAGAGGAGCTAGGAATGCTTGACTTGGGTCCTTTCTCTGGGGTCTCAGTTACAAGGGTAAGGGTGATGGGAGGTGATCCCCCAACACCTAAGTCAGCTCCACAGCCCTCACCAGGGCTCCAGGGTCCCCAGGCCTAGTGAGAACAGAATGGAATCTCCTCTGCCCCATGCCCCCTCCCTGTCTTCAGTGTTACATGAGGGGGCCACCTACATAAACCATCCCCTTCACCCCCCTCCCTTGCTCCTCTGTATTTTTTCAATAGCTCCCCACCCTGGTCTCCTTCTCCCACTGAACCAATTCCAGTGGCAGTGAAAGCGATCTCCTTGCATTGATGCATTCAAAAGCCCTTTTGCCCAAATGGATGGTATTTGAACTTCGCCACCCCCTGAGAGACCTGTGAGAAGCTTGGAGAGAGGCAGTGACCAGAGACTACACCATTAAGACAGGCCCCTCCCAGGGGGCTGGAGCTCCTCCTATTCCCAATCTACCACGAGTTGGTTCCACTTCCAGGCCACTCCTCCCACAGCCCCTTATTTTCACGTCATCTCAGACAAATACAGGCAGATTTTATTCAAAGACGGGCTCCTAGCCAGAAGTCTGCCCGGTGTCTGTCAATCAACCTCATGAGCTAGAGGAGTTGGAGACCATGACCACTGCCTGGCTCTGCCCCCAGGTGGCGTGACTAGATTAATCTGGAAACTAGAGATGTGAAGTGACAGAACCCCAACTCAAAGCAAAAACTGGGAAGTTCAAAGAGAAGGTCGCTTCAGACATGGTGGGATCCAGGGACTCAAAAGAGGTCTTTGCTCCACCTCCAGTTCTGCTTCCTTTGGGGTGTGTTTTATTCCCAGGTGGGCTTTCTCCACATGTGGGAAAGATGACTACTGGCAGCTTCTCACCTCCATCCCTGTAGTGTCCATGGAAATGGCAGTGAGGCTCTCCCTCTAATTCACAGAGAACTTGAATGAGCCCCAATCCCATTAGGGCCATAAAGAGAGGGAAAGGGTGGTCCCCCAAGGAAGACAACTGTCCAGACAGAAACTAAAATTACACATCTGCCCATTCTATTAATGATTAGTGCCAGACACATCTTGGGTGTTTAGCTGGCAAAGCCAGGTGCTGGGGATACAAGGATGAATAAAACACAGCCACTCAGGATCTAGTGAGGAACACAAGCAAATAATAGCGATACAACATGGAAGTGCTGGGGAAAGAACTACACTGAGCATGGTGAGGATTTGGGAGGGAGGACATGGACATGAGTGTAAGTAGTGCACTGGGAACATAGAGATTGAATCTTAAGAGCGAAAAATTCATCCAGCCCCTTATGGCTTCCCATCCAGGTTCTTGCCCACCTACCATGGGCCTTTCCCTTTCCCTGGGAAGACAGGAAGCCTCTTTCCAACACCAGTCTGGAGAGCCTCTCCCTGGGCTGAACTGTGTATAGGAGGCTGGATGTCCCCCACTTCTTCACTTTCTCCCTCCCTCCTTCAGCACAAGGGGAGCATGATTTCTCCTCAGTGTCAGCCATGTTCCGTAAGGAGAGGTTCTGCCCATCAGACCAGTTCACGTGCAGGTTTCCTCAATCTGGGCATCAGTTACATTTGGAGCCTGGTGGCCCTGGGATGTGGGCTGGGCTGGTGTGGGGCTTGTGCAATGTGGGGTGTTTAGCAGCAGTTCTGGCTTCTACCCACTAGGTGCCAGTAGCAGCTCCCTGCTCGGCTGCGACAACCCAGAATGTCTCCAGACCTGGCCAGGTGTCTTTTGGAGGGGGGAAAATCGCCCTCAGTTGAGAATCACTGCACTAGCTCACTCTCCCTCTACTCCCTCTGCCCTCACTCTTTCCTGACTCCAGACCCCCAGCCTTTGGAAAGAACAAGCCTCTGCTCTCTGGTTACGCAGGCTAATTCTCCCTGAAGAGACATCTACCAGTACTTGCCTACGTTCATCCCAGAACAACCTCCAAGCCAGGGGTTCTGGAACTCTGCCTGATTCTCCTCTTCTTCAGGGCTCACCACCCAGGAGTTACTTGGTAGCTGAGTTCGTGAGCCTACTCTAAACTGGTGGCTCTCCTCCTCCCCTCCCAGACCCTCCCTCCACCACGACCTGCCACCAGTCAGTCTTTCCAAAGGAGGTGCCCCTGCTCAGAAGAAGGCAGAGGCCCTGAGCGTTCCTGAGACAGAGCCGCAGCAGGCTCTGTCTGCAGCCAGAAGCAGACGCCTGAGCGTGACTGTGACCATGAGGAGGGTCAGAGCATTGCACGTGAGAGCACCTTCCCGGGGCACCTGGGGGACAATGCTTGGACTAGAGATGACGGGGTCCTGTTTTATTTCCTCCTTCCCGTTCTGCCCCTGTGCTGCTGGCCACACAGCCCCTGCAATGGATCCGGGAGGATTTCCTAAGAACAGAGAGAAGGCAGGCCAGCCCTTCCCTACCAACCACATGCACGCCTCACCCCACTGCCTCCGGGCCTCAAACCCTGCCTCTCCCTGAGGTACCTACCACACAGCCTGAACTTGGGAGGCGCAGGGACTGCTCACAAGACTGTGATGTGGGTCTCTTCCCAGCCCTGTGTTCAGTGACATCCCCCTGGTGGCTTGAAATGAGACATTGTGGGGATATCCGCACCGAGGAAAGCAGTCCATTTCCAGGATGGGGGGGGGGGGGGTTGTGGTGGGGAGGGGTAACAAAAGAGAACAAAATTGTCCAAGGGGCCTTGGGAAAGAGGAGAAAAAGGAGATCCTCGGGTAAAAGCTTTCTCAGATGTACACCAGAAACGAATAGAACATTGTGTCAACTACAGTTCTGAAAAAAAGCTTTTCGGTTGACTTCAAGGATGTGGGCACTTTGAAACTCAAAGGTCAGGAGCTCAGGCCTGGCACCATTATAAAATTAAAAATAACTTTGGCAGAAGCAGCAAGAGAAAGTCTTCTACATTCCTCCAAATTTTAAGCGTGTGTTTAACCACCTCACAATGACATTGTTTGGGCCACAGTTGGGACCACCCTCTGCAGTGGGCACAGATCCCTCTGTTGGGGGCCCAGGCATTCATTCCGCCCTCCCACCCCACCCCCAACCCCCCCAGGCCCTGGAATGCGGCCTGCGGACACTTCAAAACACCCCCACCCCTGCCCTCTCTGAAGGGAGGTTGCAGGCCCTGGGGGGGTGGGCGGGTTCATCGCAGCATCAGGACAATACAGGGGCTACAAAGGCTGGCTGTGCCCCGCCCTGTGACACCACCACCACCACCACCACCACCACCGCCCCGCCCCCAGCGGTGAAGAGCTATCCCAGCTCCAGAGCTGGAAAGGGGATTGGCTGAGGTCATCCCCACTGGGCCATCACAGCTTGACTTTCACCTCTGCCTGACCCTGGTGCCCAGTCCTGGGATCTTACTCCCTCCTAGGTGTTCCTGGCACACTCTCTAGGAAACAACCTGCACGCAATCTCCAGCCCGGAATCTTTCCCAGGGGCCCTCAATCTAAGACACCCCCAACCTGTTCTGGCCTCTCTGGAGAGGTGCAACATGGCGTGTTTTGCAGGGGCTAGTTTTAAGCGCTTCGTGATGGGAGGGTGGGGGAGAAGAGGGAGAAGCATGATGAAATAAGTGTGTGCACATGGGTTACTGTTTGTTTCCCAAGCCAGCATCTCTCTTGAAGGGCACAGCAAGGGGACAAAAGAATGTCACCTGTTTGTTGGATTTAGCAACAAAAGAGGACCTCTGCAGCCACAGCCACCTGCTCTATTGGCTACACAGAGATCAGAGCTCGCAGAGACGCACCCTCTCCCTCCCTCCAGGCACAAAACACACAGCCTGCATTCCAGGTGTGGGTTCTTGAGCCAAGCGGAGCCGAGCCGGGAAATGGGACAAAGTCGGCCCCGCTCACCTTCAGTGCAAGAGGTGAAGCTGAAGAATGAGGCTTGGGATCTGCTCCTGGTCCTGGCCAAATCCTAGCCTCTAGCACGGTCACTCACTTGTGCATGACCCTCTGATGTTCACAAAACACATTCATTCATTCATTCCTCGAAGGCCTGCCCGACTTACTGGTTGCCAGCTTCCTGGCTCGGAAGGCCCATTTGTGATGCGAGCCCTAGCTCCATCTTCCAATACAGGATGCACACACAGATGGAGAGCTTCCCCACCACCTGGAAGCGGGTACTCCTGGCGTCCCTGCTAGCAGGAGGGCTCTGCTGAGCACCCTCCAGGCCAAGGGCTGTGTCCACGCGGCCGGTGGTTCCAAGGGGAGAGAGAATTTGCCTCCCACCCCCCTCACTAATCCCCCTGCCCAACCGAGGCGCTCACTGATAGCGCTGACCCTTGGCCCTCCTAGGGGCAACCATGTTACTTATTAACCTGCTGATTGGAAATGAGTTTCTCTCCTGAGGTGCTGGAGCGAAGCCCGAGAACCTGTGGAGGGAGGAGTTTCTTCTTCACGCGCCCTCACAGTAGCAGCTGCACCAGTCACCATTCACCTAGAACTTTACCAAGATCCCACGTGCCACGGGACCCTTCGACATTCCCTGGGTGGGCATTGCTCATGTACACCACTCCATTTTTGTGGCAGGCAGGCCTGGGTCTGAATCCTGGCTTACTTAAATGTTGAGGCCAGAATGAGTACTGGATATGGGAAGCGCCATCAGCACCTGGAATGGGGTAACGCTCAATGGCCACAATTGCCACTATTATTGCCTCATTGTTGTCCCCCAGAGAAGCCCCTGGTTACAGAGCTGAGCCACTTTGGAAGTGAAGCATCATCTGCCTGCTCTCATCCCATCCTCTGGCCGTGGCCATATCACAAGGCAGGCCAACTCTGAAGGCCTATCCCCTTGCCTAAAGGGCTGCCAAATGTATGGGTTTCCCTTTCTGGGCTGGACCTTATGTTTGATCACCATGAACTGGAACAGAAGACACCAAGTGACTGAGGCCAGAGAAAGGGTTTCACTTGCCCACTGACCCCTGCTAATTCCATGCAGGTGCAAGTCTTCAGCCTTCCAAGCAATTTCAGTCCCTGAGCTGGATCAGAAGGTAGACATCAGAGGGGCTGCATGGCACCTGCTGCTGAGCTCTTAAAGGGACATCCAGGGAGCTGGCCAAGGAGATGATCTGGAGAGTGTCTCTATCCTTACTCTGGGTCAGAAATTGTGACCCACAGTCACATCTAAACCCATATTTCTTTTCTCTAATTTGGAATATAATGGGAAAATTTCTTCCCTATCTTTGTTTGTTGTCCTTTATAAAGACTTACTATAAAAAATGTTAATTTATGGGCGCCTGGGTGGCTCAGTGGGTTAAGCCGCTGCCTTCGGCTCGGGTCATGATCTCAGTGTCCTGGGATCGAGTCCCGCATCGGGCTCTCTGCTCAGCGGGGAGCCTGCTTCCCTCTCTCTCTCTCTCTGCCTGCCTCTCCATCTACTTGTGATTTCTCTCTGTCAAATAAATAAATAAAATCTTTTAAAAAATGTTAATTTATATGAAATACATTTGGAGCTCGGACCAGTTGGCTCAGCAGGAGAGAGAGGACGGTTGACTGGTTCTCAGTTACAAAGCTGCTCAAGGTCCAATATCAGAAGTCCATAGATAGGAAGGCAAGAGATCATCTTAAGCAACGCAGGGCACACTTTTAGGCCACCCAGTAGCTGTTCTTGCAGTTCAGCCAACATTTATTGGGTGTATTCCATGCCAGGTGCTGTGCTAAGTGACAGGAGAGTTGAAGAAAATATAAACCCCCGTACCTTCGATATTATTGTTTACTTATGAACATTTTTGCCATACTTGAATTCTCCCTCCTTCCCTCCCTCTGAACTGCTCAAATGGTTGCCAAACAGTTTGAACGTAAGTTATAGACATCACAACACTCCTCCTTTCATGGTCCCGTCTCTGCCTCCGGAGAACAGGGGCTATCCTTCTACAGAACTACAGTACTGTGACCACTCATGAGGTACTTAACGTTGATGTAATATTGTCTAAAATATAGTCCATGCTCACATTTACCCGATTGTCCCAAGGATGCCCTCTGTAGCTTTTTTTTTTTTTAATTACTCCAGGATACACTCAAGTATCATTGCATTTGGCTTCTTCCTCATGATTTGATGGATATAGAACTCTGTAAAGAAAACCAAAGAGCTCTCAAATAAAGACTTTTGAGAAAGAACCTTCAGACTCAAACTAAAAAGAAAAACCTTCCATAAGGACCCTTGGATGCTGCATTCTCATTCCTCACCACAGATGGGCAAATTATTTCTTACAGGGGCATATGGGCTCCTAATTCTTCCAACAGATTAATGCCATCTGCTCCCTACAAGGAGGAAGAATGGTTAAAAAGTGGTGTCAGGGAGTCTTAGGTCCTGATCAGGTATGTCTTCTAGCACATGCTGGGGTCAGTGTGTGCCGGGCCTATTTTAGGCACTGGGAATGGGGTGGGGGGAACTAAAACCCTGTCCTCACAGGGTTTATGGTCCAGCTAGGAGAAAGGGTTGGGGAGAGGAGACAGAAAGAAAAGAATGAGGCTAGATCTCTAAAGGATAAAGTAAATGGAGGGACATATAACCCAACCTTGGACAGTGAGGAAGGAAGGCACATCTAAGCTGCCAGCTGAAGGTGAATCTTGCAGCTGAAGACAAAGGAAGAGTATTCTGAGAAACAGCTGAAGAGCACGCGTGTGTGAGCCACATACGCAAGCTCAGTCCCACAGTGTAAGGACAGGAGGCATGGAACCAAGACTGGAAGCATGCACTGGGGCAGCCCAGGCTGGGCCCTACAATACACGCTAAGTTGCTGGGACTTTCTCTTAAGACCAGCGAAAAGCCACTGAGGGGTTAACAGAAGGTGTTCTGGCACATTCCACAGAAGGATCAGATAAGTGGGCAGAGAAAGGCCACCTGAAGGCTGTATTCAGTGCTGGCAATGGTGGCCTGCATCCAAAGTAGCACAAGTGGTGGGGCGCCCAGGTGGCTCAGTTGGCTAAGCACCCAACTCTTGATCGAAACTCAGGCCTTGATCTCAGGGTTGTGAGTTTGAGCCCCACATTGGGTGTCACACCCAGCATAGAGCCTACTTAAAAAAAAAAAAAAGAAAGAAAGAAAGAAAGAAAGAAAAAGCAGAACAAGTGCAGATGGAGACAGCAACAGATACATACTTCCGAGACAGGATCCAAGGCTCTTGAAGGTAGAATGTACACAGGGAATAAAAAAAAGAGATAAGTCTAGGATGATACTGAGCTCTTTGTAATTAAAAAATGTTTTAGAACAGGGTTGGGTAAACTAAAGCCTGTGGGCCAGAGGTCTGTTTTGTAAATAAAGTTTTTTTGGCACACAGCCACTTGTTTACACATAGTCCATGGCTGCTTCCTGCTATAATAGAAGAGGTGAGTAGTTTCAACAGAGACCATATGGCTTGCAAAGCCGAAAATATTTATTATCTGGTTTGTATAGAAAACATTTGCCAACCTCTGCTATAGATTACTGTATCCCAGAGATGCCTCATGAAGAAAAACAATATTTTAGTCAAATAAGATTGGGCAATTCTATACCATTTTCTTGGCTTCTCACTGTGGATATATAGGTACACTGAAAGTCTTGAGGAGTCCTACAGCGAGGAAGTCTCTTTGTTAAAGCCAACATTTTCCAAATGTATTTGCTTATATTCAGTTTAATTCTAAAGAATGTACCCGTGGACACTCACTTTGGAAAGACTAGGAAGTATTCTGGAAGGGCAAAGATTGGTGAGAATCCAAGTCATGAGATCAGTTAAGAACACTATTCAAATAACAAGAATCACACAAAAGGGCCTGAGCCAGGGCTTAGGTAAAAAAAAAAAAAAAAGAAGAAGAAGAAGAAGAAGAAGAAAGTATGGAAGGCCATGAATGCAGAATCCTCAGCTTCCTACTTAGATGACTGTAAGCAACATGAATGGAGATAGGGACGTAAAAGAGAGGAGGAGGAACTGGGAGGAGGAACAGAGGAGGAAAAACAAACTTGAGGAAAAGGGGTGAATTAGACACATTGAATTTTCTTGGCTCGCAGTAATCCATCAACTTCTGCTTCCAGAAAAATAGAATAGGCAACTCAGAAAACTATAAAGTACTCATGAAAGAAATTGAGGAAGACACAAAGAAATGGAAAAATGTTCCATGCTCATGGATTGGCAGAACAAATATTGTGAAAATGTCTATGCTACCTAAAGCAATCTACACATGCAATGCAATCCCTATCAAAATCCCATCCATGTTTTTCAAAGAAATGGAACAATTAATCCTAAAAATTATATCGAACTAGAGGAATATTGAAAAAGAAAGTCAAAGTTGGTGGCTTCACAATTTCAGACTTCAAGCTCTATTACAAAGCTGTCATCATCAAGACAGCATGGTACTGGTACAAAAACAGACACATAGATCAATGGAACAGAATAGAGAGCCCAGAAATAGACCCTCAACTCTATGGTCAACTAATCTTCGACAAAGCAGGAAAGAAAGTCGAATGGAAAAAAACAGCCTCTTCAACAAATGGTGAGATTGAACAGCTACACGCAGGAAAATGAAATTGGATCATTTCCTTACACCACACATGAAAATAGACTCAAAGTGGATGAAGGACCTCAATGTGAGAAAGAAATCCATCAAAATCCTTGAGGAGAACACAGTCAGCAACCTCTTCAACCTCAGCAACTTCTTCCTAGGAATATCGCCAAAGGCAAGGGAAGCAAGGGCAAAAATGAACTACTGGGACTTCATCAAGATCAAAAGCTTTTGCACAGCAAAGGAAACAGTTAACAAAATCAAAAGATAACCAACAGAATAGGAGAAGATATTTGCAAATGACATATCAGATAAAGGGCTAATGTCCAAAATCTATAAAGAGCTTAGCAAACTCAATACCCAAAGAACAAATAATCCAATCAAGAAATGGGCAGAGGACATGAACAGATATTTCTGCAAAGAAGACATCCAGATGGCCAATAGACACACGAAAAAGTTCTCCACATCATTCGGCATCAGGGAAATACAAATCAAAACCACAATGAGATACCACCTCACACCAGTCAGAATGGCTAAAATTAACAAGTCAGGAAATGACAGATCCTGGTGAGGATGCGGAGAAAGGAGAACCCTCCTACACTGTTGGTGGGAATGCAAGCTGGTGCAGCCACTCTGGAAAATAGCATGGAGGTTCCTCAAAAAGTTGAAAATAGAGCTACCCTATGATCCAGCAATTGCCCTACTGGGTATTTACCCTAAGGATACAAACGTAGTAATCCGAAGGGGCACCTGCACCCGAATGTTTATAGCAGCAATGTCCACAATAACCAAACAATGGAAAGAACCTAGATGTCCTTCAAAAGATGAATGGATAAAGAAGAAGTGGTATATATATACAATGGAATACTATGCAGCCATGAAAAGAAATGAAATCTTACCATTTGCGACAATGTGGATGGAACTCGAAGGTATTATGCTTAGCAAAATAAGTCAATCAGAGAAAGACAACTATCATATGATCTCTCTGATATGAGGAAGTGGAGATGCAACGTTGGGGGTTTGGGGGGTAGGAAAAGAATAAATGAAACAAGATGAAATCAGGAGGGAGACAAACCATAAGAGACTTTTAATGACACAAAACAAACTGAGGGTGGCCGGGGGGAGGGAAGTAGGGAGAGGGTGGTGGGGTTATGGACATTGGGGAGGGTATGCGCTATGGAGTGCTGTGAAGTGTGTAAACCTGGCGATTCACAGATCTGTACCTCTGGGGCTAATAATACATTATATGTTTATAAAAAAATAAAATTATAAAAAAAATAGAAAAAGCAAACTTTTCCCTTTTCTTTAGACTAAGTAAAACCAAGATCTTTGGACACTATACAGAAAACAAAGGTAAGAAGACCCAAAGTGCAGAAAAGGAGGCAGATGGCTAGGGACCTCAGGACCTGAGGAATGACATATGAGTTCCCTGGATTTTCTTTTTGTCTCACACATCCCAGATTGAGTGCTAGAGAAACCAAAAACTCAGAAATGTCAATTGGTCCAGACAAAAAATGTTCAACAAAAGTTAGCTGGAAGACCAGAAAAGGGGCAGACTAGCACACAGAAATCTTTTAGACAACAGCCATCTTACTGTAGCTTTTTTTTTTTTTTTTTTTACATCTTTCTCTAGCCACAGAGAAAAACTGTGGCCCTACTTTCAGTCATACTAATAAAGGCCAAGTAGTAATCCTAAACAACCATGTTTAAGAGGCTTTCATGAGGAACCCCAATAACCTCCTAGGATTGTGCCAGAGAGGCCAATGTGTATCCCCCTGGTGTCAATAAGACCAAGTGGGAATTTGGACTTCCACCTCTACCCAGCAGTAATAGGATGTCATATCTCCCCACCACCTGAGGCCATTCTCCACCCCTGCTGGAACGGTATCAGAGAAAGCCAGCAAAAACCAGTTTACATGAGATCCAAGTCTCAGAGTATAATAGAAAAATGCCCAGGTATTGGTCAAAAAAAATTACTCATCAGGGTGCCTGGCTAGCCCAGTCAGTAAAGCATGTGACTCTCAATCTCAGGGTCGTGAGTTCAAGCCCTAAACTAGGCATTGAGCCCACTTAAAAATTAAATAAATACATATCACTCATCATACCAAGAACTAGGAACATTTCAAGCTGAATGGAAAAAAAAAGACAATCAATAGATGCCAGCACTAAAATTAGAATTTCTGACAAAAATTTTAAAGCATCACAATAAAAAAATGCTTCAATGAGTAATGATAAATACAGTTGACACAAAATGAAAGAAACAGAAAGCCTCAGCAAAAAAATAAAGGAGAACCAAATGGAAAGGTTTGAAATGAAAATTTTAGCGATTAAAATGGGAGTGTCTGGATGGCTCAGTCAGTTAAGTGCCCTGGGTTTGGGTCAAGGTCCCAGGGTCCTAGGATCAAACTCTGCATCAGGCCCCACATCAGGCTCCCAGCTCATCAGGGAGCCCACTTCTCCTTCTTCCTCTGCCACTCCTCCTGCTTATGTTCTCTCTCTCTCAAATAAAATCCTAAAAAAATTAAAATTTAAATGTTCAGAGGCTGGGTTCAAGAAGAGAAAGAAGGGGACAGAGGAAAGAATCAGTGATGTGGAAAAGAGAACAATAGGCATGGCCTAATCTGAACAACAGAGAGAAAATAGACTGGTGAGGTGTGGGGAGAGAACAGAGCCCCAGGGAACTGAGGAAATATAATAAAAGATGGGAGTCCCGGAGAGGAGAAAAGGTGAGACTGTAAAAAGAATCAGAAATAATGGCTGAAAAGTTCCCGACTTCGACAGGAATCATCAAACTGAAAATTCAAGAAGCTTAGTGAACCCCAAACAAGATAAACCCAAAGAAATCCATGCCAAGACACACAATTAAGTTTTGGTGGGTTTTTTGTTTGTTTGTTTGTTTTTGTTTTTTTTAAAGATTTTATTTATTTGAGACAGAGAGAGCACAAGCAGGGAGGAGAGTCAAAGGGAGAGAGACAAGCAGATTCCCTGCTGAGTAGGGATCCTGACACAAGACTCCATCCCAGGACCCTGGGATCACCACCTGAGCCAAAGGCAGCCACTTACCTGACTGAGCCATCCAGATACCCCCAAAATTCAGCTTCTGAAAACTAAAGACCCAGTAAACAAAGTATCCAAGCTTTACTAGGCTGTCTCAGACCTTTGAAGGCTACTACTTATGGTAGCTGAGTAACCAGGGCTGGAGAGATAGGTCTCTCCGTTCAGCCTGGATCAGGTGACAATGGCAGTGTGGGAAGCCATGAGGTCAGAGAAACTTGCATGATTTCAGGGTGACCACCTCCTAGCTTGGATTCACCTTGTGGAAACAACCTCCTGTGGTTTTTAGTGGAATGGAAACAGGGTTTTCTTGGTGTGTTGAACACACTAAATCTTCAGGGTCTTTCTTCCTGCTGCTCCCATAGCCTGGAATGCACATTCCTTGCCTCTTCCCATTGCTGGCTACCTCAGCTTTCTGCATAAATGTCACTTCTTCAGAAAGGGCTTTCTCCTCCATCCCTGCCAAAAGTAGATTTTCTACCAATCCCCACACTATTAAATTTTATCATTGCACCATCCCCCCCCCTTGTTATTGACCACAATGTGCAAATATTTCATTTGCTGACTTGTATAGTGTAGCTCACCACTGCTAAACTTAAGGTCCATGGGATCAATAACCACCCTGTGTCCTGAGGGCTTCCCCCATGATCTGATACACAGAGATCCCCACCCCCACCCCATGTTGCAGGGGGCTGAGCCTGCACTTCATCTACAGCATCTCATTTAGTTGTCACATGTTGACAGTGAGGTGGGTATTGTTGCTCTCATTTTACAAACGGGGAAACTGAGGCTCAAGGAGGCAGAGTCTCATGCCGAAAGTCACACACTGACCAAGATGCAAAGTTTCATGCACGGGCTTCTTCATCCCCACCCCCACCAATGTATTTCCCACTGCACCACCCAGCCCCCCTGCTGAGGCAATTTATCTGGGTTTAAGCCCCAACCTTACACTCTTCTTGCTAGTGTCTTACTAAATTCACAGAGATTGCTCATCTAAAATTCGGAGAATGAGGCATCAAACGGCAAGCACTGGACAGGTAAAGAGCCCTTCATTACACCCGTCTCTAAGCAGTTGGGCCGGAGTTTTATTTCAGAGCCTGGGTACCATGGTGATGCAAGCTCTATAAATACCCGAGGCTCCTTTCAGCCAGCCTGCTGGGTATGGCACTGGCACCCCCACCCATTTCCCACCAGGGCTCCTCTGCTGCTGCTGGGGTGGGGGTAGCGGAAAGCACCCCTCAGCAGGAACTCCCTCCCTCTGCTCACACTTACTTTCTTTCTCCTCTCCACATCCCCACCCTACCCCTGAAACTGAGATTTCTTCTCCACCTCCTCCTTCGGTGCATAATTCATTTCCTCATCCCCGGGTGAAAGACTCAACAGTTCCCAGCCCCCCGTACCCAGAAGACTCTTGCATGGGAGAATCAAAGCCTCTCCTACCAGCCCTGTGGTAGCCCCCTGTCAAGAAGAAATCCAGTTCAGTTAATAAATGAACAAACAAGGTTGGGGGGTAAGTCCGGGGGTGGGGGGTGAGAGGCAAGCAGCCTAGGGAGAAAAGTGCTCCTCGTTCCATGGAGAAAGCTTAGCCTATTGAACCCCCTGATACCTAACTCCCCAGATGGGTCTCATCCATGGCACTAGAGGAGGTCAAGAATCATGTTGGTCTCTATTCAGCTTAGAAGTCAGAACCCCCACCTCAACCCTGTCCTCTCATTGTAAACTCAGCTATGACCGCAGCATGCCCCCTCCCACCTCCAACTACGCCAAGCAGATAAGCAATCCAAACGAAAGCAGGAGTTCCAAATAATCTGGATATTCCTCTGTCTTGAAGTTCCTCCTTCACTGGCACTCCTTCATATCGCTGTGAATTTAGAAGCTAAAACCTACTTACTGGAAGGAGCTGAGTGGGAATCTTGGCTCTATTATTTACTATGTCACTGTAAGAAATTCACTTCACTTCTTGGAGTCTCAGTTTACACATCCATAAAATGGGACTAGTAAGAGCCAGGGCAATGAGTCATTAGTCATAGACACTCCACCTACCTGTAAAGTGAGGAGGCTGTGCCAGACTTATATCAGTTTATTTTCATGCACTGTATTAAGCACTGAGGACCCAGAAGTAGATTAAAAAGCCATCTCTTCTGTTTCGCCTCTCATAATGCTAAGGTTTCTTCTATCCTAATTTTCTCTGGCTTAGGACATGTTTTCCCATCATTGAAAAGAACAGTCCATGGGCCCAGTTATGAACCTCAAATAATGCATGGCTATAGAAAAAGGACATTCTGGACTCAATCATGGAAATGGAACTGTGTGCCTTGTCTGAGATGTGTGGGAGGGACAGCATGGGGTAGGGAGGTACGTGCATGGAGTCGGAAGAAAAATCTCAGCAGAAGTCTTCACAGCCTCCATTTTCCTTGAAGAATGTAGAGTCGAACAAGAAACTACTCTACTGCTAATATGTCTGTTCCTTTTTTTTTTTTTTTAAAGCTTAATTTCTCCTCCTTGACATGTTCATGAAATGTTACCTTGCCACTCTGAAATGCTTGAAACACATGTGTGCAAACTGGCCTTTCTTCTTTGCTCATGCAGTGAGGGAAAGGATTTAAGTGGGCGTCTCTTGTAAAAAAAAAAACAAAAAACAAAAACAAGGCGAGGGGCACCTGGGTGGCTCAGTGGGTTAAGCCTCTGCCTTCGGCTCGGGTCATGATCTCAGGGTCCTGGGATGGAGCCCGTGTCAGGCTCTCTGCTCAGCGGGGAGTCTGCTTCCTCCTCTCTCTCTGACTGCTTCTCTGCCTATTTGTGATCTCTGTCTGTCAACTAAATAAATAAAATCTTAAAAACAAAAACAAAAACAAGGCGACCTGTGCCAGGCTCAGGTATTTCCTATGGGCCCCCTGGAGGTGAAAGCGAATGAGGAAAGGCTTGTCCTTTGGTCACTTCTGCTTAGCTCCAGTACCGGCCATACCTCCAGCTCAGCTCATGGGCAGCAAGACACGGCCCCAACAGGAAGGCCGGGAGAGGCTGGGCTTCTTGTCTTCAGTTCACATTCCTGTAGTTCAGTCACCTGTAGAATAATGTCCAGCTCGCCCTATCTCGTGGCTGAGCTGGT
This sequence comes from Mustela lutreola, assembly GCF_030435805.1. Taxonomy (NCBI): domain Eukaryota; kingdom Metazoa; phylum Chordata; class Mammalia; order Carnivora; family Mustelidae; genus Mustela; species Mustela lutreola. The sequence goes on from NC_081294.1 coordinate 58,222,564, forward strand.
TTTACCTTTAATCCCTTTCACGTTTGTCCTCAGCCTTGGAGAATGCCTGGGGATGATTCACCCGCCATCACATGGGGCAAGCAGTCATCTGTTTTATTACCTCACCCTGCTTGCCGCTTCTGGGAGATAACCTAGGATTCTTTTGTTGGGGGCGGGTTTGATGGAGGTAGTCAGGACTCAAAAGCAGATGAAGGCTTTAAGGAGTTACTTTCTATTATGGTCTCTCTTTCCTGCTCCCCTGCTCACGTCTCAAAGCCCAAAGAAAAAGGGAAAATCCCAGGGCTTGGGCACCTGGGCTTAAAAAGCAAGCTGAATTTAACAGTCTCCAACATGTTTCCCTTCACAACAAACACCAACCAGTGAGAAGGCTAGGTTGCAAGAGACGACAAAAAGGAAATCAGCAGTTGGGAGGATTGTCACAAGCAACCACGCCCAATTTTCAAGAAGGCAAAGGACACCACAGGTTTGTGTTTTGGAACAGAAAAGACTTCATTGATTCCAATTTCATAGGGGCATGCTTGCTGCCAGGCTTGGCACTCCTAATGTACCACAATGAGGCCCCCGAGGTGATGGCTTACCACTGAGTGCCAAGCCCTCTATATTTCTCATCTCCTGGAGCCATTAAAACAAGCCCTGTGGAATCTATGGGATGGTTTTCAGACCTAAGACTTGAGACTTTGGTTAAGGAAGTTACTCACGGTAACACTGGGAGAAAACAGGGTAGATGTGGCCCCAAACAGTTTCCAGAGCTCCTGCTTCTTAGCAGAATACTTATGAAGCAAGCATCAAAAGAGACAAGCATTCATCACCATCCACAGTGTTCCAGATCCAGATTACGGTAGGTATGGGAACTGCAGCATAATTTAAAAAAAAGAAAAGAAAAGAAAGTATAGGTTAGTGGTTAAGTGCCGAAATCAAACAGACCTGAGTATACTTACTGGTTCTATATCCCTTGCCAATAATATAGCATCTTAGAGTCTCAGTTTTCTCATCAGTAAAATGGGTATAAGTGTGCCCTACTCCAGAGGGTTCCCTTGAGGATTATATAAGATCATGTGTGTAAAGCACCCAACACCATGCTGGCTTTTGAGCTATTACTCTAATCTATAATAGGATTTTATATTGTGAAAGCTTGGCCCAAGCAGAGGACATGATGAAGGCTATGGGAATCCTCCTTAAAAGGGTGGGGAACTCCTACTTTTGGGTGTTGTGAGCCAGTCTGAGCCCATGATTCTGAACTCCCGTGCATGGCATCTGTGGAATGAAGGTGGGTAAGAAGGGCTAAACACGAAGCCCTAGGTCAGGCCTCAGGGAAGTAACTGACTTTGCAGAAGGCATTTGGAGGTAAGGAACTGCCATAGTGGGTCTTATCTATTAAGAGAAAATGAGCCCACAAACATGGGATTCCTTCCCTTGCTCAGGACACTTTGGCCCATACAGCACAGGATGCTGGCTCCTCTGGGAGACTGAGGTTCTCAGACAAGAGGATACACTGCACTGGGCTCCATTCCTCCCAGCCAGGTTCCTGCCACATATCCAGGGCAAAAGTGGTTAAACACACATTCAGGAAACACAGACGAGCTAGCTATAGTCATGCCAACTTTTTATATTTAATTACATATTTTTAATTTCTCAAGAAACGCTATCTGATTTTAAAATTTCTTCTAATTTTTTTCAAAATGTGATTTTGCTTTGTTTCTTCTTCCCCCAAATCCATAACATACCTATCTCAAATTATCACAGGACAGAACCGCTTGTGAAGCTGGAGCCCACAGCCTGGGACGGGCTATTTAACTAACAAGTCCATCATTCCTATTACTTTACAAAATGCTTCCCCTGACACCCCTTGGAAGTCGTCCCGGGGGGAGGGGATTCATAGTATGCACTCCTAATTTTAGGGACCCAGAGGAGAGCCAGCTACATTAGCAAACATGGGGGTGGGGGTGGGGGTGGGGGATGGTGAAACAACATGGGGAGAAGAATGGAATGAGAGGGAGACAGATGGTGCGTGTGTTGGGGGAAGGGATCAGAGATCCAGGAAAACTTATGTTCCCTGAATCGTAAGAATGTTTCCATTTAACCACTTCTTGCCTGACTCGTGATTCTACATAAAAGAGAAGTGGGGAGTTGTAAGATTTGGGGCCACCTGTACTTAGAAGCGAGGTGCAGAGCCAGGAGCGTTGGGAAGCAGGGGCGTAGCGGTTCTTGCTCCAGTCACCTGGGGATCCAGTCCGCGTCGGGGATCCAGGTAAGGGGTGGTCTCCCTTTCCCCTGGCAGGGGCGGCCTAGGGGCGGCCGGCGGTTCGGACTGTCCCACGAGGGGGCGCGTCTTGGGTCCTAGGACCCGCCCTCGCAGCGCTGGGCGCGGGGAGGGGACCCGGGAACCCAGGCGCCCAGCGCTCCGCCTCCTGTTTCCGGGGCAGCGCGGTTACCTGCACCGCCCGAGCCGCACCTGGCGGAGGCAGAAGTCGCAAAGCGAGAGAGCGCAGAACGCCGCAGCGGAGAGTGGCGACGGCGCCCGGCCAAGGGGGAGGAAGAGGAGGAGGCGGTGGTTGCAGGCGGCGGCGTGGAGGGCGCAGCGCGCAGCGCGGCGGAGGAGGGCAGGCGGCAGCTGCGCTCGGCTCGCTCTGTCCCGCCGGCCGGGCGCGTCCCCGGGCCCGCACCGCGCCGCTGCGGGCGCACATGGCAGCGTGAGAGGCCGGTGGCGGGAGCAGCGGGCAGCGCCGGGTCGGAGCCTCAGGGCCGCATGGACCGCGGCGCCACCGCGGCCGGCCCCCACTAGGGCCCCCAGTCCGCGGGCGCCACCCCACCCCCATCATGGTGCCTCGGCGGCCGCCCGGGCTGAGTACGGCCGGCCGGAGCCGCTGAGCCGGGGGCCCCCGCGGCGACCGGGAGCTGCATGGGGGAGCGCGGGCCGCGCTCGGGAAGATGCCCCGGCCGGAGCTGCCCCTGCCGGAGGGCTGGGAGGAGGCGCGCGACTTCGACGGCAAGGTCTACTACATAGATCACACGAGCCGCACCACCAGCTGGATCGATCCGCGGGACAGGTAGGACCCCGGGGAGCCCGCACACCTCGCGTTCCGGCCTGGGCCCCCTCCTGCCCCGGGGACCACCAGCCGGGACTGGGCCGGGGGTGCAAGGGAACTCTGTGAGCCTCTTGCGCTGTCTTTAGTTTGCCACCCCCTCCCCAACCCCCCGCTGTCTGGGGCGCTGCTCCTGCTGGGGTGGGCTGCTGGGAGGAGAGGACGGCCAGTGGGTTGGCCCACGCAGTCCCACCGCCACCCGTTTGGAGGGCTTAGGCCCCAGCCGGCACCTGCACGGAGTTTTGACCTTAAGCTCTAGCCCCGCCCCCTCCGCCCCCTTTAGGAAGAGGTCGGGCGGGGGCGGGGGAAGCAACCTAGCCGAGTGATTCTGGGGCTTCCGGGGGAGTCTTTCCCGGGCAGATGGGGGGAGATGGGGAAGCATCTGGTTAGGAGGGGGTAGTTGGGACCCAGGATCCAGGGGGAAACTGCTGGAGGAAGAAGGACACTAGGCAGAGGGGAAGGCAGCCTGGAGTGTGGTTTTTGACAGGTGCCTGGGAGGTTCTGAGAAGAGCGCAGGAGCAGCCAGGGGGCCTGGAGGCCGGGAGTGGGAAGGAAAGGAAGGAGCGGGGGAGGGCTGATGGGGAAGATTGGTTCTCCAGGAATCTTACAGCAACTTGGAAGCTCTTAGGATGCAGATGGAGGTGAGAGGCCTCCCGCAAAGCCCAGCCCATCACCTCGTTCTCCTCCCTTTCTTCCTGAGGGGCCAGAGCTCCTCAGCCGTGTACCAGCGCGTCGTGACCTTGGTGGGCACCAAACTGACTGTAGCACGGGATGTGTGTGTGTGTGTGTGCGCGCGCGCGCGCGCGCGCGTGCTGAGACAGGTGGAGTCTGAGATGAGATGACTGGTGTGGTTCTTAGCTTCCAGACTTTCTCCCGGTTTTGATTGCTTGGCATTTCTTTACACATACCATCCCCATGTATATCCTGGGGTGCCCCCTGGGGGTAGGGGTGGAGAGGACCACCCTCTGAGATTGCCTTGTCCTTAATGTCTTGGTCTGTGGTCCTACTGTCTTAGGAATGTGGAATTTTCACCTCGTCATCGCGACCTTGGGTATCAGGTGCCTGTAAAGCCATAGAGGTGAATTTTTTGGACCCTTCATCTGGCGGGGTTGGGATTGAGGTCCCAGAAGTCCAAGATGGGGTGTGTAGCAAGGTGAGGCTTTAAAAAAAGAGGCAGAAAGAAAATTTGAGTTGAGATTCCAAGTAGTTTCTGTGAGCACTTTAAGTTCATTCATTTAACATTTACTGGGTGCGTGCTTTATTCTCAGTACCACACGGGATGTCTCATTAATGTAACCTGGAAGAGAAATCAAGAAAAGAAAGCTCTATGCCCAGTGTGGGCCTTGAACTCACTAGCCCAAGATTGGGATTCGTGGGCTCTACCAACTGAGCCAGCCAGGTGGCCTTGGAAGAGAAATTTTTTTTGCTAAAGGAAGCATCCCATGAGCAAGCTGCTTTAACCACTGAGCCCCAGGTTCCCTGTTTGTCAGATTAATTGTTTGCTTGGAATGGAAGGACTAATAGAAGAATTCTGAAAGTTGGAAGGGGCATAGATAATCAGCGCCCAGTTCTTATTTTCAAACCTAAGAAAAAATTTGAGGCCCTGAGGTGTGATTTGCTTGAAAATCTTGATCTTTCCATCACTCCCCATATGCCAGACTCTTTACCAGCTCTTGACATTCTGACCTCCAAATTTGTCCTGACTCACTATCCTTCCCTGCCCCACTCAGGGTCCTCTGTACCAGGGATGCTGTTGCCCTGTTGGTGAACAGGGCAGCCCCTTGTTCCTTATAGAACAGACATGAGTTCAGTCTTCTATTTCCAGCCTGGTTTTGGTCCCAGCAGCTCACTGAGGCTGGTGTGCTGTCAGCGGCTGGACGTTGGAGGATAGCCCCACATTGAGCGCTGCTAACTTACCCTAGGTCACGAATCTAGGGACTTCTCTGGGGCCTCTGGGAGGATAATATAGCTATAGAAAGCTTCTCAAACAGCAGTAATTTTTCATCCCTGGACAAGGGCGAATGGAAAACTGACTTGGCTAGAGCATTATTTTTTAAATTTTGGTATCATGTGAACCACCACCTTGATGTTGTACTAAATGAACTTGTATTGTGTGACTTTAAGTCAACTCAATTTGAAAATTTTTTAACCACTTCTACAAATGGGAAACTAGTAATATCTGTTGGCATAAATAGAAAGGATCCTGAAAGAAATAGTAGAGGAGGAGTAAAATAACAACCCAGCGCCATTATATGTTAGGTCTGTACTGTAGCTTGCCCATATCTCAGCAATAGGTATGCCCAACCTTTGTGGGCTTTTTTTTTTTTTTTTTTAATAAGATTTTATTTATTTGAGAGAGACAGAGGTAGTGAGAGCGAGTACAAGCAGGGAGGAGAGGCAGGAACTGGCTTCTCACTGGGCAGGGAGCTCAACAGGGGACTTGATCCCAGGACCCTGAGATCATGACCTGAGCTGAAGGCAGATGCTTAACCGACTGAACCACTCAGGTACCCCATTCCCAGCCTTTGTTTTTAAACAGACTGGCAAGCATTGGAGAGGAATTAAAAACATAGTAGCATTTAACTGAGCCACTCACTTTCACCTTGCAAGTCATTGGTTTTAAATGCATCTTTGTACTTCCTGGTCATCCTACCCACACTAGGTTAGTTAGGGGGTGCCGAAGTTTGGGGTGCTGAGGTGTTCCTAGCACAATCCTGGGGTCACTGTTAAGGTGGGCTAACTGAAAATTTGGGGAAAGGGCTAAGTGGAGGGCGTCCACTTATGGCTGTCTGGGATTTCTCTCCTGCACACCCCGTTTGGGATTTCTGTCTTACAGTCTTACCTGTGTGGCCTAGGGTAAATCACTTGACCTCTCTGAGGTACAAGTATGTGCTCCATTGGTGAGAGAAGATGGTTGATGAGAGGTGTTCACAGGACCCTGCCAGGTCTCAGATGTGATTTCAGACTCCTCGGCCTCACCTTACCCCTCCCGACCCCATGGCAGAAGGAGAGGGGGAATTGTAACAAGGAAGAGGAAAAAAAAAATGACAAAGTCAAAAAGAGCCAGACACCTTGGGGTGGTGGGGTAGGGGAGATAAAAATCTACCAAGGTGTTTACATCTCTCCATCTAATTAATGCTCTTAAACAAACGATCACATAAAAAATAAAGTTCTACTCCTGAAGCTTATGTACGTGTGTGTGTGTGTGTGTGTGTGTGTGTGTGTTAGCATTTGTCTTGGCTTTTTCCTTACCTGAATCAAGGGGATGCCCACCCATTCCCTTGAATTTAAAAGAAGTAAGTCAAACAGGCCTTCAGTCAGAAAAGTGATTTCTTAGCCACGAAGAACAAAATAGCGTCTCGGGTTACCAACCCTGAAGAATGTCTTGGCACATTCCTCCCTCTGGGGCTGAGCTGTTTTCTGTGCTGTCCGCCATGGAGGCTGCTGGGGGTAGGGAATCCAGTTTTCCGCTTCCCCTTTCACCAGCGGGTTAGAAGAGCAGCCAGGCAGCCAGCCTTGCCAGCTCTCTTCCCTTCTCACCCAGGGCAGGACTGGGAGGCCGAAATTCCTGAGGACGGTTGTCCCAACAACCGGAGAGAGTCCAGGGGGCAGCTTGGGCCCTGCCTACTGGGCCAAAGGCTCCCACAGCACCACACGCTCCTCCTGAAGCAAGGCCGACCTGGAGAATCAGATGCTCTGGCCTCAGAGCTCAGCCCCTTGGAGCAGTGTTCCTTCAGCAGAGTAACTCTGGGTGCTTCTGGGAGCTCCCAACAAAGGGCCAGCGTTCCTTGTGTATTTAACTTAGTGGTATGCAAAAACAAATATGCTGATTGTTCTCCGAGGAAGAATGGATTGTTTGAACTGGCCTTGCCAGAGAAGGTTCCTGAAGCCTGATTCCTGCTCATTTGGTGGTGTACGTTCAGACCCTTCTTCCAGGAACCACCCAGGAGCTCTGTGGGCACAGTTTCCGAGGCTGTTCTGGAGGCCCACATGGCTAAGAGGCCATGTTAAGAGGACTCCACAACTTCTCTCATGATTGGGGGAACATGTGCTAATCCTGTTCTTTCAGAAATTACTTCTACTATAGGAAGTTGGGCTACCATCCAAAGAGCTTAACCTCCTTCTAGCCACAGATCCTTATGAGAATCCGATAAAGGCTAAAGATGCTTCTGGAAGGAAAGTGCAAATTCAGTTTTGGCACATAATTTCAGGGGGCTCTTGGACCCCAGGTTCATACTCCTGCCATAGATTAACCTAGAAATTGCTCACCAATTTATATGGGCTTTATAAAGAGAGCTTTATATGGGCGATTTCCTTTACTCCTTCTGACAAGCCTGGGAATAGGTACTATGATCTCTGAGGTGCCTGAGGCTCCGGGGGGCTGAGTTTGGTGAAAGCCAGCTTTTGTGGAGGCGAGATATGATTGCTAAGTGCACTGATGCCCACACATCTGACTGCTGCTCTGCCCTGCTCCACCGCCTGGCCTCCACTGCCTAAAGAATTTGGCCTTGGGGAATGGAGTGGGGACAGGCCTGACTTCACTTACCTGTAACCATTCTGGTGTGGCCCGGCCACAGTTAACCAGAGAGCAAGTGTGGACAGTGGAAAGAGGTGAGCTTTTGAATGGTGGCATCTCGGATGTCCTACTTGCTACCCAAGTGACCTTGGCAAGTTGCAAACCTTGGCTTTTGTCTTTTCTACAATAGGGAGGTACACATAGTTGTCAAGGGTAGTTACAGATGTTAAATAAGCTAAGTCAGGTAGAGCAGTTAGCACAGAGCCCAATACCCAGGAGGCGCTTGGGAATGCCAGTCCTTCTGGCTTTTACTTGGAAGTGCCTGTGGAACACTTAAATCAAATGGGGACTGAGTCTCTGCCCTGCTCTGTAGCAGTTTGCAGCTGGGATGGACCTTTCCGGTCATGTAACCCTTCCCTCTTGTTTCACTGATGAAACGAAGACTCAGAGACAAGTGACTTGCCCAAGGTCACACCTTGAATCACTAGGAATGGTCTCCTTCCCTCTTTCTTTTATATAAACTTTTCCCTAAAAATCAGATCCAGTTTCTCCTCACCCATTGTAATGATTCGGGAATATTTTAGGCTTGTGGCTGAGTTATTTTCCATAATCCTTTCTGACTGTGTAGACTGGCAGTTTCCTTTCATACCATCCCAACCGTTTGTGAATCGTGTCCTGGGAATACTGTGACACTGAATTTACTCTGTGGTACTCACTGGGCTGAGCCTTTCCTGTTAGGATCTCATTTCATCCTTTCACCAACCTTGTGAAGTAAGTACTGTAATTATTTTCGTGTTCAGAGGAGGACACTGAGACTTAGAAAGGTAAAGCAAGTTGCTCAAGGTCACCAGTAGGTGATGCACCTTGAATTGGAGCCCAGGTAGTGGGACTCTTGAGTCCACACTCCTATCTGGAACTCCTAGCTGTTCCAGATAACCCGTCAATAAGGTGGGCTTGGGAGTTTCCATGTATTCCTGCGCTGAAGCCGACCTGCTGTGCCTCTCAGGGAGATATTGAGGATGCTTGATCAGTGCCTGTGAGATCCTCAGCAGATCAGGAGGCTGTTGGGCAAAAACCCCACCTTCTGGAAGCAGCCAGCTAACCAGAGCTCTGGGAAAGAGAGCACAGAAACAGAGGCAAAGAAGTTCTAAAGGATACAGTGTGTGTCGAGAGCTCAAAGTCATTTCCAAGTTGCTTGGGTAAATGTTCCCAGTGGCCAGGGAATTAGTAGCCAAGGCAGCTACTCTCCGTCATCACCCCCTCCCCCTGCCCCGGCTTTTTGCCTAGCCAAACTGACCTGATTCTCCAATCCCCCGGGATCCCAGGTAGCTGTGAAACACTGCTCTTTTGAAGAGAAGAGAATCAGGTTGCCTTAGTTACTGGGAGGGTTGTAACACCAAGCTCAGGTGCACATAAGGAGAGAACAGTGCTCAAATACGTCTGAGTTGGAAGGTGGCCGGCATGTTGCTGCAGACCTTCCTGAACTGGAAGAAGCCTTAGTCAAGTTATGGTGGCATTTCCAGGGTTTGCCAAGTGAGGGGCAGTTGGCTGTCCATGCTGATTGTCAGGAGCTCTCTCGGGCCATCTCTCTCTCTCCTCCAGGCAGTGAGGACCTGCAACCCCCAGCACCCAGAGGGGGGCTCTGGACAAGAAAAATCCACTTCTTTTGGAGAAATGGCTGGGCTGACATCTCCTGGGGCTTCCACTTGGGCAGGGCTGAGGGCTGATTCTGGGCTGAGCGTGTGTGAAAAATTCACACGGCCTGTGTCTTCCAGCACGGGCAGGGCCAGTCGGTAGCAAACCCTGCCACAGAACAGCGAGAAGCTCTGCTTGCTGCTGACAAGCTTCTCGGGCTGCCTTGAATCCCTGTTTCAGAGTGAGATAAAAGAAGAGAAAACTTAGAAACTGGATACAGTGGTGTTTTGTTATTCAACCTTCACCAGCAGGCCATTAAGCCTCCAGCTCCTGAGCAGAAAACCTCTTGCCAAAATAATGGGGGGAGATTGAGACGGGGACAGGCGTTCACTGTTGCCATGTTGGGAGCACACAGAACATTTTCTAAAGATGCTGGATGAGGGCGGGGGGAGCCGGTGGAGTCGAGAGAGTGGGGAGGAGTGGAAAAATGGACAAGTGTGGTGGGTCACATTCTCCAGTCCTCCCCCCTTCCCCGCCCCCCCGCAGTTGCCTCCTCAATGCTTCTACCCATGACATCTCACCGTTGGGAAGAAATGGGATCTTTCAGTTTCAAATGTCTGCCAAAGAAAAAGGACCCAGGCTTAAGTTCTCACTCAATGGTCAGCCAGAAAAAAAAAAAAAAAAAAAAATGAAGCTGCATCAAGATTAGGGACACCTTTGTTGCCTTTTTTCTTCCCCTGCTCCATTCATCACTCTCTGGCAGCCGGGACACCAGGCCAACGGCAGCTGCTGACTTTCCCCAGCCGGCTGCCTGCTGTTGCTGGGCCTGGTTCTGTAGCAGCCCAGCTGTCCCCACGCTGGCTTTCTCCCCGCCCAGTGGCGGTTGCTTGTTTGATTGGTCACTGGGGCAGCCCTTCTGATCCACTGACTGGTGCCTGACTTGGAAGGATGAAATATCAAGATACAGGCATCAGGTGGCTTCTAGGATGAGGTGACCTTGGGACAGCCTTCTGATCTTGCATCTGTTGTGGCTTTTCTTAGATAGTTAGGGCTCTGTAAGCATTTCACTTCGTATTCCAGGAATTTCCTCCCAAGTGCATGGCTTGTCTTTTTACTGCTAACAAGGCAAACAGTAACTGGTTTTAACGTTGGCGATAATGAAGATAATAATAGTTCGATGTAATCGTCTCTATCCAGTACCTGCCGTGCGGCAAGCTCTGTTGCTCATTGTAGATTCCTGGCATTTTGCAAATAGGGAAACTGGGACTAAGAATGGGCAAATGACAAGCTCAAGGTCAGGCAGGTAGAAAGGCAGAGTTGGAATCTGAATCGAGGTCCATCTGATTTCAATGCCTTCCTCTTGGCATGACGGCACTCTCAGTAAATTCAGAGAGAGGAAGGGAAGAGAGAGAGGGAAGCATAAGGAAAAGGAACTTTTTAACGACAGAGGAATCAACAGAAACACACCTATTAGTGTAGTGTTCGCTGTGGAGAAACACGATTGTGTGCTTGCAGCCAAATACGGGTCCCACAATTCCACACTATTCCCTGCAATTGATAATGTCTTCATAAAGATCTTCGCAGGGCACCAGACCAAGTTCTGGCTCTCTCGTTACACATAGTCAGTGACCTCAAATTAGTTTCTTTTCCTCAGAGTAGGACCTCCCTACACCCAAGGATGACATGACACCAGACTCGGCAAGTCTTAGCCCAGTGCCGAGTGCATATCAGTCTTTCTGATGGCACCTGTTCCTGGTGAGGCGCATTTGCCCTCCTGTACATCTGTAGGGGAAGTGGAATGATCATTCCTTCCTTGGCAACTCCAGTGTCTTCTGGTAGGCCAGGGCTCATTCTGGGCCACGTTGACATCAGAGCTTGCAAACCGCCTTGGCAGCACTCGTTAGATAAGTAAGTCAATAAAGTCTACCCCCCACCCCACCCCCAGTCTTATCGGAGACAAGCCCTTCTTTGGAATTTCTGGAGCGGAGTGACTCTTGGCGGGCGAGCTGGCACCGGAGCTGAGTGTGAAGCAAGGGTAATGAATCGCGGTTGTCAAGGCAGAACTGAAAAGGCTGCTGCAGAAACTGGAGGTATCTGGAATTCATCTGTGACTCCTTGATACCATGTCTCCTCACTCCAGAAGTCCTTCCTTCCTCTCCACCCCCCGCCTCCGGAACTGCCGGAGAGCCATTTGAGGACCCAAGCTGCTGATTTTAGTGTGGTGGTGGTGCAGAAGGTCCTTGGTACTTATCATGACCCACCCAGCCAGGGCTGGCCACTCATCCAGCAGGTATTTATTGAGTGCCTACTGGGCTTCAGGCTCCGTCGCCAGGGCTGAGATCAGAGCAAAGTCCCTGCGGCAGCAGGGTGCACCCTTGGGTGAGGGAGAAGGGCAAACAGTGAAACAGATAAGTTACATTACAGCTGGGGGGCTTGGTGTTCTCCGAAATTCTTTTACCCATCTTGGGAAGGTGGAGGGACAGACCCTCCACCTCCTGCTGCCCCTGTTGGCGTTTGTGGTGTGAACTTAAGATTTGGACCTGGGAGACATTTGTGCCTTCGGCAGGGTGTTGCCAAGAGCCTGTCAGGATGAACTGGGCACTGCACTAGGAATTGGGAATGCAGGGGTGAGACACAACAGTCCGTCTGCGACTTGTAATATTTACTACAAATGAGTAAGAGAGTCATCAAGCTATGCAGATAGAGTTAGAAATGCCAGGCTCTCTGGACCTTGGTTTTCCTTCCTCCCCTGTTTCAACTGGACTCATTTAATCATTCAAAAATATTTATTGAGTGCCTGGAAGTGGGTAGGGTGTCTGTAATATGCCAGACGTTATTCCAGCACTGGGGACTTGGGAGTGACAGGACCAACAGAAATCCTGTCCTCGTGGAGCTTACACTTTAGAGCAGAGGTTGCCAAACTTGGGGAAGCATCAGAACCAGCCGGAGGGCTTGTTAAATCCCACTCCTACTCCCTGCCACCGGTGCCTGGTTTGTGTCCATAGGGGTGCTGTGGGGCCTGGAAATTTGCGTGTTGAACCTGTCCCCAGATGTTGCTGCTGGTCCTTGCCCTGCACTGCTCCCGGCAGTCGATTCATTGAATCCTCACAGTAGCCTGGAAAAGGACTGTATTATTCCTGTTTCACAGACAGGGAAACCGAGGAAAGCGGCTGAGGATACCTGGTCCTCATTCTTATGCCAAGAGAGCGAGAGAAAGTGGTTTCGGGAGCAAGCGCTGTCCCTGCACGGCTGTGATGGCATGAGCATACCCTTGTCCTAGTTCTTTGGCTATCCTGAAGCCCAGCGGTGGCAAAATCTGTAGGGGTCCCCCCTCCATTGTGAAAGAAAGCACAGGGAAGCAGGAAGTCTGAAGGGATTCTGGAAGCCAGAGGGACCTCTCTTTACATCGGAATGTATAGGATCTCTGTATCGGTACTCAGGAGAGGATCAGAGGGAACCCTCCTCTCTGTTTCTCATTGGCGCTGAGCCAGGACATCCATGCCCAGCTGCTCTGCCGAGAGAGAGGGTTGCCGGGCTCCTTCACCCCTTGGAACTTTCAGACCCTCCTATCCCCATCCGACCTCAGCTCTAGGGAGTACAGGGGAGGTGTGTGGAAGAGGCAAGTCCCTCTCTGGATTCTCGCTGAATCCTCACAATTTTGAGGGAGCCAATGTCCATTCTTGGTCCCCTTGACCACAGTTTGGATTTTATATCCCAGCCTTGTCAGTGGCTAGTTCTATGAGCTTGGTTACGTTACTTAAACCTTAGTGAGTCTCCATGTCTTCACTGGCAAATGAGAATACGTTAGAGTGTACCTCATAGGGTTGCACAAAACCAAATTAGAGGTGTCTCATTATAAGTTCTAAACTTAAATAACTATAACTATTCTCTGGGTAGTTCTACAAGCAGCAAGTAAGGCCTCCTTGGTACATTTTATTATTATTATTATTATTATTAAAATTTTATTTATTTGGGCACCAGGGTGGCTCAGGTGGTTGAGCATCTGCTTTTGGCTCAGGTCATGATCTCAGGTCCTGGGATTGAGCCCCACGGGAGGTTCCCAGCTTAGCAAGGAGGCTGTTTCTCCCTCTGCCTCTCCCCTGCTTGTGCTCTCTCTGTCTCTCAAATGAATAAATAAAATGTTTTTTAAAATAAATTTTGTTTATTCATTTGAGAGACAGAGCACAAGCAGAGAGGAGGGGAAGAGGGAGAGGGAGAAGCAGGCTCCCCCCTGAGCAGGGAGCCTGATGTGGGACTCTGAGATTATGAGCCAAAGGCAGACATTTAACAAGCTAAGCCACCCAGATGCCCCTCCTTAGTACATTTTATAGCTTTATCGGTCACTATATAATTACTGCTCAATTCATATATTTTGAGTACCAGAGTTCTTGGGCATAAACCATATTCTTCCTGTTTCTCTGGGAGAACTGATCATACTTCAGCGATAAACATAGTCCAGTAAACAATGACTTTTGCTAGAGGGGACTACTGAAAGGTATCTTAACAGCTCAAGGAGTTTCAAAAGGAGCCTGAGTGCTTTATTTCCATCGCTGACATAAAACAAACATTTGCCAGCTGCATTGGAGACCCTGGGTATTTCTTTTAGCTTCCTTACTGGTCACCCAGCCCAAGTTCTCAAAATGTGGTCCCAGACTAGCATATCAGCTTCTCCTGGGAACCCATTAGAAACACAGATTCTCCAAAAAAAAAAAAAAGGAAAGAAAGATAGAAACAGATTCTTGGGACACCTGGGTGGTTCAGTCGGTTAAGTGTCTGCCTTAGGCTCAGGTCAGGCTCCCAGGGTCCTGGGATGAAGCCCCACATTGGGCTCCCTGTTCAGCAGGGAGTCTGCTTCTCCTCCTCTGCAGCTCCCCTTGCCTGTGCTCTCTTGCTTACTTGTTCGCGCTCTCTCTCTCATAAAGAAAGAAAATCTTAAAAAGAAAAAAAAAAGCAAAAAAGAGAAATTCAGATACTCACATTCCACCTACTGGATCCAAAACTTGACTCTACTGCCCCTCAGTCTCAGATCAACTGGCCAAATGTTTGCAGCCAGAATGACCTAAGATATTTTGTTAGTGATCACAGGGAGAAACTGACCAGATTTTTTTTTTTTAAAGATTTTATTTATTTATTTGACAGACAGAGATCACAAGTAGGCAGAGAGGCAGGCAGAGAGAGAGAGAGAGAGGGAAGCAGGCTCCCTGCTGAGCAGAGAGCCTGATGTGGGACTCGATCCCAGGACCCTGAGATCATGACCTGAGCCGAAGGCAGCGGCTTAACCCACTGAGCCACCCAGGTACCCTGAAACTGATCAGATTTAAAGAACTCTCTGAGCACTGGCAGGTGGGGCCAGTTGAAATGGTCTTCATTGGCTTATGACTATTTTAGTATCATCCTCAGACTTGTATTGTGTAAGATAGACCCTCATTCACACTTTCACCAGACCCGACCGTTGCTTGACCTCCCACATCGAGCTTCAGCTCACAAATGAAGGTTAGAAAGGCCCTCCCCATGTGCTTTGCCTGGCCCCCATGGCACCTTACACTGTAGTAGAACAGCGTGGCCCCCTCCTTGCATGTTCTCCATTTGGGGTGGTTGGGTAGCCTGGTGGCTGGCACACAGTAGGAATGCACGAGTCAGGGAATGAATGCTCCCTAGTTGGGAGTTTTAGATTCTGCTTCTGGTCAGAGCAACAAGTCATTTGCCTTCCCTGAGCCATAGCCTCCATTGCTCTACCGTGGAGGAGTAATAACCTTTGGTCCCCTTTCTGCAACAGAGGATAGGAGGTTGTGTTTGGACCTGGGGGACAAAAGGATCAGTCAGTGATTCTCAAGTTCAACTGCACATTGGTCTCACAGGAGGAGAGTGCTAAAAATACCCATGTCTGGCCCACTCCCAGACATTCTGGTTTAATTGGACTGCGGTATGGCCTGGGCACGGGACTTCCAGGGTAGAGCCAGATTGGAGAACCGTGACTGTAGGTAGATAATGGTCTTATAAACACTTGCAAGGTTTCAGTGAGATTATATGAAAGTACCTCCTAGAAGGTTTTAAAAATAAAGATTTCTACAGTTCTATATAGAAAAATTGAGATGATCTAGGAAATATTTAAAAAGCAGTTGTGGTAGGGGAGAAGTAGATCTTTGGGGGATTTCAGTCACCTTGCTGTACCTGCCTTGTGATTTCTTTCCTGGAGTGTTAAGGATCAGAGAGATTTAAGCTCATCTTTACTTTAATGTGAAAATCTTTAAATTCCCATTGCAGCAGTAATGCTTTTGAACAAATTGGTCTAAGCTACTGCGGAGTTGCAGTCTTGGGGGTTGGGCCCCCAGTGCTGCTTCTGTCTGACCTCAGCAGAACCCCGTCTGGATTTCATGCACACATCTGTGTCCTTGAAACTCCAAGAGAGTGGGGCGTGCAGACATTCTCACCATATAGATCATAGCCTGTGGGTAAGAACTAATAATAGCTAACATTTATTAAGACCTTAGACTGTGCCAAGATCTGGGCTGTGGGCTTTGAATGCATTATCCAATGTAATTCTCCGAGCAGCCCAGTGAAGTAAGAACGATACCATCTCCATTCTGCTGATGGGGAAAGTGATGCATAGGGGGTTGAAAACTTGCCCACGATTGTAAGCTAGTAAGTAGCAGAACTGGGATTCAGATTCAGTCTGCCCACCCCAAAATGCACGTTCTTCACGATCGCGTAGGTCAGGCAAGGCTGTCAAGGGAGAGCAACACTGACTTCATCCTGGTCATTCAGACCAGAACCCCTTTCAGTATGGTGATTCCTGCACTGACCACTTTTTCCAGTTGCTCGGGGTCTGTTTGGAGAGGCCAGGCTTTCGTGTTTGCTCTACTCCTGTTCTAGCAGATGTCCCTTTTCAGGAAGCAGGGTGAGTGAGCTGTTTTTCAGAGTACAGTAGGTTTTTTTCAAAATCTACCCCCCAGGGATGAACGTCCTCAACCAAATTTCTCCGTCCATGGCGGTGATCAGCATCTCCACTTTACCCTCCTTATGGGCTGTGTTCAAGAAGTCTCCATCTCTTACTACTTTGGCACCAAAGACTTAGCAAGAATCAAGTTCCTCTTGGACTCTTGGTGTCTGCCCAGCGTATGGGCTTGGTCTGCAGCACTCTTGCTTGCCAACTAGAACATCCTTAGGATGTTTGTTTTGGGGTCCCTAGAAGTCATTTGGGGCATCTCAGGCCCGAAGTGGCTCTAACTGGGCATGAACTACCTTCCAATTCTATTGCACTTGGTTAGAACTGAAACAAAAGAATGTCATTACCTTTGTGTATTTGGTTCCTGGTGGGAACTGTACTAGGAACGGAATCCCATAGTGAATAAAGGCTAACATCGCCTCTCGTGGAACTTAACAGCCAAATAATAAAAACATAAACATAATTACAGATCATGAAAATGAAAAAGATGCTGTATTAGAAAATAAGTCCTTGTGATTGACACCAGAGGTCAAGGCATAAAGTTGTAAAGTTCCAGAATTTGAAAAACTGGGTTTGCTGTGAACTTTAGATAAGATGCATTTGTAATGATCACTCGTCTCCCTCTTCATACAGGGCTTCTTAATTCCGGTGAGTAGATTGTGATCCTCCCTGTAGTGACCACCAACAGGGTTTCTTCTCTCCTTGGGCAAAGGAGCCACATTTCCCCTGAGTCCGGCATCATCTGCTGACTGCATACATCTGAACTGCCGGAGTGGCTCAAATGCTTATTTCCAGGCCCAGCCCCCGTCAGCATAATCAGAACCCATGGATTATGTGGACCCAGCCCCCATGTGTGTGTGAAAGGCACCCTCAAGTGATTTTGATACCCTCTTAAGTTTGAGAGCCCCTGAACCCAACCAGGACTAGAATCCCTTTGGCCTCTGCCCCAACCTGGCCTGCTTTTTGGACCTCCTATCGAGGAAATCTCTTCCTTCTTCCAGACCTCTGTGCATTCTTCTCCAGTGTGCTCTGGCATTCCCTCTCCAAGAATAAATGTTCAGCCTTTTGTGCTCCCACCCCAAAGAAGAACACAGAGGAATTCCATAGCCACTGGCTCCGTAGCCCCCACTCATGCTCCAACACTGGACATCCTCCTCCTCCTCCCAACTCCTCCTCTGACCGCAGTTCCAGAAAGGTCACAGGAGCCCCACGGTGAGCTCTGACTTCCCTGTACCACCTGACAACACGGCGGACCCTCCTCCTTTCCTGGTGTCTTTGTTTAATTTTTGTTTATTTTGTAGAGATGTAATTGACTTGTAAGTTTAGTTTTAGGTGTACAGCTAATGATTCCGTATTTGTATATATTGCAAAATGATCATCACAGTAAGTCCAGTTAATATCCCTCAATACCTAGAGTATTTTTTTCTTTTGTGACAAGACCTTGTACTGTCTGCTGTTAGCAGTTTTCAAGTATGCAATGCAGTATTGTGAACTATGGTCACCATGCTGCATATCCCATCTCCAGGCTTACACATCTCCAGGACTTATTTATTTTGTTAACTGGATGTTTGTACCTTTTGTCCCCTTTCACTCATTTTGCCCACCACACCTCCTGCCTCTGGCAGCCACCAGCCTGTTCTCTATCTGTGAGCTTGTTTTGTCTTATTTTTGGATCCCACATATGAGATCATATCGTATTTGTCTTTCTCTATATTATTTCACTTAGCATAATGCCCTCAAGGTCCATCCATGTTAACATAAGATTTCATTCTTCTTCATGGTAGGTCTATTCCATTATATATATACACCACATTCCCTTTACCCATTCATTCATCAGTGGCCACTTAGGCTGTTTCCATTATCTCGACTGTTGTAAATGAGGCCTCCGTGAGTATGGGGTGCAAATATATTTTTGAATCAGTGTTTTCATTTCCTTCAGTGTTACCCAGAAGTGAGATTTCTAGGTCATATGGTAGTTTTGTTTTTCATTTTTTGAGGAACCCACATACTGTTTTTTGATTTTTCAAGATTTTATTTATTTGAGGGTGCCTGGGTGGCTCAGTGGGTTAATAAGCCTCTGCCTTTGGTTCAGGTCATGATCTTAAGAGTCCTGGAATCGAGGCCCACATCAGACTCTCTGCTCAGTGGGGAGCCTGCTTCCCCCCCTTCTCTGCCTGCCTCTCTGCCTTCTGCCTACTTGTGACCTCTCTCTCTGTCAAATAAATAAATAAAATCTAAAAAAAAAAAAAAAAAGATTTTATTTATTTGATACAAAGAGAGAGTGATCGAGCATGAGCACACCAGCAGGGGGAGCAGCAGAGGGAGAAGCAGGCTACCTGCAGAGCAAGGAGGCTGATGTGGGTCTTGATCCCAGGACCCTGGGATCATGACCTGAGCCTCAGGCAGATGCTTAACCAGCTGAGCTCCCCAGGTGCCCCCATACTGTTGCTCCTAGTGCCTGCCCCAGCTTACATTCCCTCCAGCAGTGGACGGGCCTCTGGTAATGGATGGTGTTGACCCTCTTCTATGGGCGGTCACTCTGTTCCAGGACAGGGAGAGCATTTTGCAGTCTCACCTCCCATTGCTCTTCCCTAGTAGTGTCCCGTGACCCCATACTTCCTGCTACCTCCTCTCCAGCGAAACCTGAAGGGCCCATTACTAGTTTCCTGCTGGACATCATTTCTGGGTCCAGACACACACTGTACTCAACTATAGAATTAAACCTGAATCCAGTCCTTCCCATGAGAAGATCCCCCTATAATGACTAAACATGCCTGGTTCAACTTCTAAAGATCCAAAAAGTGTGCAGCAAAACGTAGGTATTCCTCCGCCCGGTACCCATGGGCCCAGTTCCCCCACTACACACAGGCCACCATCCTCTGAATCCCTCCCTGCCCCTGTCTGGCTGCCAAGTTCTGCCACCCTTTCTTATACAGGCTCTGACACCTGCTTCCTTTTCTGTTTATTCCTACTGAGGCTTGTTTGAAAATAGAGGCCAAACTAGAGGCCTCTCCCTTCTGGCCAAGCTGTGGCCTGCTTTCAGATCGGTCTTGCATAATCCAGTGCTGACTGCCCCTCTCACACTCTGGTCACCCCACCCCCAAGTTTGCGGAGGTACAACCTTCTTAGCCTGACCATCAAAGCTCCTCAAAGCTGGGCCTGCCTCATTTTCTATGTCTCTAATGCTTTGCCCCGCTTTCCTCATTAGTAAGATGAGGGTAGTAGTAGTATTGACCTCCTCCTATTTTTAAAGATATTTTTTACAAAAAACCTTTCCCATGCACCTTTTGGTATCTTTTACATGTTGGCATATAATTTTAAACTAACAGGGAAATTACAAAAATATAAGAAATTTCCATATACCCTTTACCCAGATTTACCGATTTTTACTTGTTGCCCGTGTAGCTTATAGTCTCTCATTTTGTGTGTGAGTATGTGAGTCTAGATATGTGTGCCTATGTATACAGACATATGTAATTATGTGAAACCATGACGTATATAAACCATTTAAGAGTAAGTTGGTTATAGGGGTACCTGGGTGGTTCAGTTGGTTAATAAGCTCCCAACTCCTGATTTCAGCTCAGATCTTGAGCCCAACGTTGGGTTCCATGCTGGGCACAGAGCCTGCTTTAAAGAAAAAGCTGGTTATTACTTTTTTTTTTAAGTTGGTTATTACTCTTAAGTTGGTCATCATGTCTCTTTGCCACTAAATACATCCATGTTTGTCCGTATATGTGTATATAAGAAACAAAACGTGTTCTTACATAACTACGCTACGTCCAGTTTTAATAAGCTTCTGTTAAACTATTTAAATACTTTGCAGAGTGCCCCGCAACGTGTAGGTGCCAGTCATCGTTGCTGTGGTTCGTAAGCTCTCTTGATCAGTCCTCTGTGTGTGGTCCACCTGGGTCAGTGGCAGTCCCGAAACAGGCAGAGCCTTTATGCCGTTCTCCCAGTGTGGGCCCGGTTCCCAGCCCCAGCGGTATCCGTGGGAGCCCCACATCCCTCCCAGGCCACAGGGATGCTGCCTGCTCCACGAGGCCTTCCCTCATCCACCATCTCCCGCCCGGCTCCCGCCTGGAAGGGATCTACTTTAAGTCCAGTCTCTTCTAGTCCAAAGCAGGGAAAACCCATATCAGATGGCTCTGGGAGGAAGAAGCTGCTGTGAGCTTAGATTTCACAGGAATCTAAGGAAGGGAATAGAGGCCCGCACTGCTGGGCAAGTGGGACTGCAGCTGGAGGCCACCAGAGGTTTCTGCTACCTCCCGATACCTGCAAATAGCAGATCTAAAATGTGTTCATGAATTCACAGTCAGTTCTGCCTCTAACTTGCCGTGTAAACTTGGGCAAGCTGCTTAATCTCTTCGAGCCCCCGTGTCCTTGCTTCTTACAAATAAAGCTAAAAGAATAGCCCAGATTTTATTGAGTGCTAAGTGCTGCACTAAATGTCTTATATTTACTCAACCAACTGTCTAAGGGAGGTGCTCTAACTCTTCCCATCTACAGAGGAGGAAGTGGGGGCATGGAGGACCTAAGTTAGTTGCCCAAGGTCACACGGCTAGAAGGTGGCCAGGCTGGGATTCAGTCTCAGGCTTCTGGCTCCAGAGTGTCCGCTCTTAAATGAGCACCCATTCCAAAGGGTTCTTGGGAGAACTGCAGCATGAATGCTTCCACGCAAGGCACCTAGCAGACAGCAGGGCTCAGACTTAAGGACTCACAAATGCTAACAGCTTAGACATTATCAGAGCTCTAGGGGACCCTTATCCCCACCATGGCCCCAGCCTGTCTCATAACCCTCCAGCCCAGCTGTTAACCACAGTTAACTCAGTGGCCAAAAATTTAGTGCTGATTTGGAAAATTACAGAGCTGACCTTGAATTGGGCTCACCTGGTACTGGAAACCAGACTCAGGGATCCTGTGGTACCAACCACAGCAGCTGCCTGCCCAGAGAGTCTGTGGGCAGTTGGCCATCCCTAGATCATCCTTTCTCAGAACTTCTGAGTTGATTGTTTTGATTCTGTGGCAGTGAGTAGGACTCAGTGGTTCCTGTATCTGAGCGCATGCTCGATTCAGAGCCCTGCTCTGGCCTCGTCCCCATGTGGCAGACTCCCACTCATTAGTGTGACCCCTACCCTCTCGCTGCTGGAAGTGTGGGCTGTGGACCAGCACAGCAGCACTGCCTGGGATCCCGCTTGTTAAGACTGCAGGATCTCAGGCGCCTGGGTGGCTCTTGGGTTCAGCCTCTGCCTTTGGCTCAGGTCATGATCTCAGGGTCCTAGGATGGAGCCCCACATTCGGCTCTCTGCTCAGCAGGGAGCCTGCTTCCCCCTCTCTCTGCCTGCCTCTCTGCCTACTTGTGGTCTTTCTCTCTGTCAAATAAATAAATAAAATCTTAAAAAAAAAAAAAAAAGAACACAGGATCTGACTCTACCCCAGGCCCCCTGAATCAGAAACTGGTTTTGGCTTTTTGTTTTTCATATGGAATGCTTCACAAATGTGTGTATCTGCCTTGCACAGAGGCCATGCTAATCTCTGGATCGTTCTGATTTTAATGTATGTGCTGCCGAAGCGAGCGGCAGAGACTGCATTTTAGCAAGATCCCGGTGGTCCTTAAGCATGTTGATGTTCGAGTAGCACTAGCTAGACCATTCAATAGGGCTTACTACTTCACAGCCCTGGTTTTTCTGTTTGTTTTAATTTTTTGTTTTTGTTCTGTGGCTGACTGCCTCTTACTAAGCTCTGATGTTGAGCACACCACGTATTTGTAATATCAGTAAACATTGGATTATTACAGTCAGTCCTAAACAGCATCAGGGGAAAAGAGTTTCTCAGCCTGCTCCCAGAGCTCCACATGGAATAAGGGAATGAAGCTGGATGGGTATGAAGGTCAGTTCAAAGGAGGTCACCCTGCCAAGAAAAGGCAGGTCGGGAGACTAGCGTATTCAGCGGCTGGGCCAGAGCAGAAGGGGGCTGTGTGGGAAGTCCCCAGGGTGGCAGAACATGGCCCTTGGGGACATGGGGCTGTTGGAAGGTGGAAAGTCTTAGGAGGGTAGTGCCTCTGACTCTAACACATAATATGGAGGTGGCCCAGCAGGCAGTGGGCAGAGATCACAAAGGCAGGGTTCCAGCCCTCAGGGAACAGTAGCAAGAGCAAGACAGGGAGGCGTAGGGTCCTTGGGAAGGTCCCCCCATAAGCTTCCCAGGCAGGGGCTTGAGCCAGTGAAATAAATGGCTGGACTAGCTCCGGGTAGGGAAAAATAGTGCCATGAGGGTGCCAGCAGAAACAGTGCCGATGGCCTGGGTGGAGGAGCCACAGTGGCTGGTGGAGCCAGAGTCCTCACCTGCAGCCCCGGGTCCAAGTCAGGAGGAGCCTTTAGGGGGTGGTACTGGGGTAACAGAGACCAGACTCCCAATGGAGCACCCAGGATGGAGGGGCAGGGAGCCAGTCACGGGCAATAGAGAAGGTCTGTAAGACGTCCGTAGACTGCCTTGCCTTTCCTGACACAAGGTTGGCAAGGAGGTGTGGCCAGATTCCAGAAAGCTTACCTGTCACTGCTCGCTGGGCCCTGGTTCACCTGTGGACAGCCTTTTGGCTAAAGTGTGGACCTTGCCCCGACACCTTCCTGAGATAAGGCCCACCGTCATCCCATGGAACACAGTGACAGCCGTCCACGTGAGTGGAGTTCCTCACACCCTGCTGGGGTTCGCTTTCGGTTTGTTTGACGTTGGTCATGTCTGTCTGTGTAAAAGGACTGAAGAACGAGTCATTAGTGAGCTGTCCAAAGTCCCTTTGGGAACATTCCAGGAAAACAATATTCCATCAAAGCCACAAGTGGCTTTTTTTTGTTGTTTTTCCCGTTCCTTCAAAGCAGGGTTTCTCAGACTGTGGTCCATAGACCTCCTGCCTTTGACTCCCCCAAGGAGCCCACAGAACAGATTCCTGGGCCCCCACCTGAAATACACTGAATCCGAACCTCAGCGGGGGCTTCCAGGATGCTGCATCTTTATTGGATTTGATTTATTGGAATCTAATTTTAAATATGCCTCCCAGACAATTCTAACACGCCTTAAGCTTGAAACCCTCTCCTCCCCGCGCCAGGAAGCGCTCTCCTTGCTTTCCATGAACCGAGTGTGTGCCCTGCCTGCTGATTCTCCCTCTGAGCCCTGCTGCCCATCTCCCCTCCTCCGGCTTAAAGACCTCCTCTTGAGGGAGCCTGCTTTGTCCCAGCTTGCGTAAGGGCAGCTGCTGTGCACCTTTTCCCCCATGCATCCACCAGGAGCCATCCTCCTTTTCAAGTCCATGTTCTCCACTGAATGGGGTAGTGGCCTATCAGCCGCCTGGGCCCAGCACTGCCTCTTGCACACAACTGTACCAGTAAACAAGTGGATGGATACTCCCAAAGTCACCTGAGAGGCGACAGGAAAGTCCCGGAATAAAGGATGATGATGATAGATGCTTCCTGGTGAGAATCTGTCACGTCCTGACTCTTCTGGTCAGTCTGAAGTCCTAAGTCAGGTTTTGGACCCAGAGAGCCAGTGTTGGACCAGAGAGCTCCCAGGGCTCTGAGTGTCTGCGGACACCGCCCACCTGTATGGGGCGGAGGCGTCTCCTGTGGGAGCCGAGCTCTCTGTCTGCCGCTCAGGAAGTCTCCTGATGTGGAGAAAAAAACTCAAGGATGGTGTGCCAGCCCCGGCCCAACCCCACACCCAGGGCCGCTAGAATGTGCAAGCCTTCGCCTTGTCATGAGGCATTAAAAAATAGAGCTTTGGCGCCATGGAACTCCCATGAGTTCTTTACCCCCAAGTTTCTCAGCGTTTGCTACCGTGGTTTTCTGCGTAAGCCTCCGTATTGCTGTTTGCCAAACTGGTAACTGTTGGCCCAGCGGGAATCCCATGGCCTGTCTTTGTCGCATCAGTGAAGGGAGAGCCAGCTGTCTGTGGTCGAAGAATGCTGCCCATCACCCATCTCTGAAAAACTAGCTGCAGTTCCTTACTCTTCACTGGAGTACCACAAAACCTGCTGTAGGAGTCCAGGGTCCCTCCTCTGAGCTTGCCTGCTTATCTGTGTGCATGGCACGGGCACGGAGGTGGGGGCACCTGGAGGGACTCTGGGGTTAGCCTAGACTGCTGTGACCTCAGGGGACCTCAGCACAGGAGACAGCTGACCTCTTGATGCATGAGGGCAGGGTAAGGGCAGTCTGCTCTCAATCCAAAGTGGTGCCAGAACCTTCCTTGGTTCTTTGAAGAGAAAGGAGTGGCTGAATTGGAGGGGCAGGGCTGAGCCGCTGAGGGCTCAGCATGCAGCAGGCCCTCAGCAAATGCGGCTTGAGTTGAGTTGGTAAAAGGGAAGCGTCCAGTTCTCGTTGATGTGGGCTGTGTCAGAATCTTCAGGCGCTTGCTATATAATGTCATGAGGGAATCAGGTATTAGAAGATCATAGTTAATTACTGAGTTTCTTTTGTGTATTTTTTATAAGGATATTATTTCTCAATCTATTCCCTTTCTTTTCTCATCTCCCCGGATTACACTCAATTTGTTTCTAGGAGGAAGGCAGTGCTGTGCATTATTTGGTCAGGATTTTATATTCAAAGATAATAAAGTTCAAAAATCCCTCTGGATGCTGATGAAACTTCCTAGAGGTTGTGACAGTCACCGTGTACCAAGCCATTGTACATGCATTCACTATTTCGCTTGTCCTCACCTTCCGGATGAGGCTGCTGAGGCCCAGAGAGAGCAGGGATACAGGGAATTTATCAGCGTCACACAGCAAGTTGGCGCGAGGTTGGGTTTCCATCCAGGACTCAGTGCTCATCACTGCCGCATGGTCTCCTGGAGGTCGTTGGCTCGCGCTGATGTAACATTGCTAACACTCTTTGAGTTCTCCACCACTTCTCAGAGGGTTTTGTGTATGTGTCCTGATTTGAGAATTAGTTAAGCTCTTGCACTCTCCAGGGTGCAGCGACTGGAATCCAGGCGCTGGAGGAAGTTCCTATCTCCTTCCTAAAGTCCACGGGCAGCCAGATCCCACAGACCCTGCTCTGCAGGACAGTGAGGACAGGAGGTGTTGCCCAGCGGTTGGTGGGCAGCATGGACGGAGATTGTGGAGGGGGTGGGGTCATGATGACCCACGGGGCACCTGATCCCCCGTCAGCTCTCACACTCGGGCCCTCTCCGTGCCACAGCCTCCTCTCCTAGTTCCCTCTTTGGCTCCTGCCCTCTTAGAGTCTTAGCTGTTTGGAAAATTGAACACAGAGGTCTTTTCAGAAAGAGTCTTGTTCTCCAGTATTCCTGGTGTCCTTACTCACTGGAGAGAGAGACAGACAGAAGCAGGATTGCGTGGGAAGGAGAGGCAAGTGTATGGGAACCATTGAGATGCAATTGCTAATGACTCCTGGAATTTGTGTCCTAAACGTCCAACTTGCATGCAGGGGTGCTGCCCGCCTTTGTGAGGGGCCAGGCCTCACTGAATGATGTGTTATCAGAATGGTACCATAGCCTTCCGACGGCTTGAAGATCCTGGTGTTAGGAGGACATGGCCATGAGGAGATGGAGAGCCCTTTCTACACAGCATGATTTAGCTTTAATTATATAACCCCTGGGCCTGCTGGCCCTTTGTTCTTGTTCTCTTTGACAAAGGATTTTTTTTTTTTAACTTTCTGATTAGAAACCAGTAGTGTAAGCCTGCTAATCTAACCTCTTTTGGCTTGGCATGTGAACCAGGGAAAGGCCATAGCATTTAATCTGTTTGCAAGGGCCCTCTCAGTATCAGAAGTTCAGAAAAGTCGTCGTGCCCCCCTGCCCACTTAAAAAAATTATTTAGGGTCATTTCTACTGTAATTATAATAATAGACATTCGGAGATGTATTACTTTTTAGTTTACTTTTTGAAACATTAGTTTACTTTTTAAATCATGTAATTTGGGGGTGCCTGGGTGGCTCGGTTGATTTAGTATCTGCCTTCGGCTCAGGTTGTGATCCTGGAGTCCCAGGATCAAGCCCCACGTCAGACTCCCTGCTCAGTGGAGAGTCTGCTTATTCCTCTGCCCCTCCTCCTTCTCTGTCAAATAAATAAAATCTTAAAAAAAAGAAAAAACATGTATTTTTGATTGGGTAAAATATACATAAGATTTACCATGTGAACCATAGTAAGCATCCAGTTCTGTGGTGTTAAGCACATTCACTCTGCTATGGGACTATTACCACTGTCCATCTCCAGAACTCTTTCCATCTTGTAAAACTGAAACTCCTCTTTTTTTTTTTTTAATTTTAAGATTTTATTTAGTATTTTTTTAACACAGCAAGACTGACACAACAAGAGAGGAAACACAATTAGAGGGAGAACAGGCATCCCTGCAGAGCAGAGAGCCTGATGCGGGGCTCCATCCCAGGACCCTGGGATCATGACCTGAGCTGAAGGAGGATGCTTAACCCACTGAGCCCCTCAGGCGCCCCAAACTGTGCCTCATTAAACTCTCTGCTCCTCGTTTGCCTCTCTGTAGCCCACGGTGGCCACCATTCTACTTGCTGTTTCTACCAGTTTGACTGCTCGGGCGACTTCATATGAATGGACTCCCACGGTATTTGTCTTCTTGTGACTGGTCTGTTTCATTCAGCGTGACGCCCTCCAGGTTCATCCATGGTGTCCCATGAGGCAGAATTCTTTCCTTCTTTGAGGCTGACTAGTATTCCATTGTATGTAGATGCCATGTTTTGTTTATCACTTCCCATTCACGGGCCAGGGTTGCCCTCCCCATTAGACTGTCATGAATAGCGAAGCTCCAGACACAGGTGTACAAATATCTGTTCCCGTACTTGCCTTTAAATCTTTTGGCTTTATTCCCAGAAGTGGAATTTCTGGATCATATGGCAATTCCACTTCGAATTTTTTGAGGAGTCCCTGCACTCTTTTCCACAGTAGCTGTACCATTTAAACCCACAGCAGCAGGGTGCAGACCTTCCCTTTTCCCCGCCCCTTCACCAACACATTTGTGATTTTCTGGGTTGGTGTATAGTAGCCATCCAAATGAGTGTGAAATGGCATCCCGTGGTTTGGATTTGCGTTCCCCTGATAATAAGCAGTGTGGGGCATCTACACAGATATTCTTAAAAAAATCTAACTCCTCAGGGCACCTGTGTGGCTCAGCTGGTTAAGCGTCTGCCTTCAGCTCAGCTCATGATCCCAGAGTCTGGGCTCAAGGCCCCGCATCAGGCTAGTGGGGAGTCTGCTTCTCCCTCTGACTCTCCCCCTTCTCATGCTTCTCATGCTCTCTCTTTCTCTCTCTCAAATAAATATAATCTTTTAAAAAAAATAAAAAATCATCATGTCCTTTCAAATAGAGAGAGGCAGTAAAATGTATGTTCAAGGAGCTGAGTCCTAGAAGCCACACAGCCTGGGTTTATTGCGAGTCCCACTCCTTACTGACTTTTGTTACCTGGGTCCACTGCAAGACCTCTCTGTGCTTCAGTTTCTCATCTGTGAAATGGGATCCCATGAAAACAGATCTCACAAGCCTACTGGGAAGACTCAGGGCATTAATCCCGTTATGTCTTGTAGAATACTTGCTATGGATGGGCCGATGGCTTTGCGTCATTACTCTTAGTGGACAGAGTTGAATCTGCTGCCTTCCATCAGCCAGGAATAGTTTTCTTCTCTGCCAACTCTTTTTCAAGTAGGGGTGTTTGAGGTGAGATGGTGGCTAGAATCTGGTGGCTTTTCACATCCCAAGGGTGGGCACGTCAGGGGGAAGAAGAACCGTGGCAGCCTTTGATACCATCCTGAAACCTGACAGAATCTGGTTTGGAGAGTGAGTGTTTACAGAGCTGGTAATTGGTAGGGAAGTGGGACTGGGCCTGGCCATCTAGTGGAAAGGAAGCTGCTGTGGTTCCTCAACCAGTAGGCTTTACAGCAAGTAACCATCTGGAGGAGGAATAGCTCCTAATGCCTTAAAGGAAGACAGCTAAGGTTTGGGTTGCTACCCGTATGACCATAGGGCCTGGGTAACTGTTCCCAGGCCCGCATTGCCTGTGTCCCCTGTGTCTCAGTGTCTGAGCCTCCATATAGTGCCCCATCTGTAGAGCATTAGCCTCGTTCCAGAGAGATCAGGGTTTGCTTTCCCTGAGGTAAATTCCAGGCATGCCAGGAGAAGCCTGGGGTTACAGCTTTCCCTCTGCTTCCCAGAGCACATCTCTGACTTGGTACCCTCAGGGGAAGATGTCCTGGCAAAGTCATCCTCATTCCTGATCCTTCCCTAAAGCCTAACCCAATTTCCTTAGCCAAACAAGAGGAGCAAACTCACTGAAGGAAGGGAGAGCTTCCCTTCTCCTGCCTTCACCTGGTTAACCATCTTTTCCAAGCCCAGCTTGAAACATCATTTCCTCAAGAAATCATTCCCTGACTCCCCAGATGGGGCCAGGTTTGGTGTTTACATACGCTCGTAGAGCAGTATTCTTTTCCTTTAAATCAGTTGTTCGATGATAATTAGCTAATTAGATCTCATGTGTTTTCTGTTTAATGTCAGCCTAGGACTCTTCTAGACAGCCATTCTCAAAGTGTGGTCCCTGGCGGTCCTGGAGATTCTCGGAGGGGGTCTGTAAAGTCAAAACGTCATGATAATACTAAGAAGTCATTTGCCTTTTTTATGTTGTGTCTATCATGAGAAGACTGTGGAGTTTCTAGAGGCTACATGATATATGGTTTTGCAACAGGCTGATGCAAATACATCTCTTAGGACTCAGCTGTCTGTTAAGCCATACATTAAAGTTTTGCAAAAATATAAAGTAATGTGGCTCTTCTCACCAATTTTTTTGGAGGGAACTTAGAAAAACATTTAAGTATAAAAGCACTTAAATTATAAATCTGTTATACAGTAAAATGTTTTAAAATTTATATTAAATTTATAAATATAAAATTATATTTAATTATAAGCATGTGTGTGTTAACATGCGATGGGATTACTGTTTTTATTTTCAAAGAAATTAATAAATATTTTCAAATTTTTTCTGTTTTGATTCCTAGTATGGTAAATATTGATAAAGAAAACACACATAAACAGAACCTCTTTGGTGTCCTCAGGTTTTAAGATAGTGAAGGGGACCTAAGACCAGCGGGTTTGAGAACTGCTACCCTAATCATGAGTCAGTAACCTCTTTCTATGAAGATCTAGATAGTAAATATTTTAGGTTTTGTGGATGATACCACTTGTCCTAGCCACTCAAATTTAGAGCACAAAGGCTGTCATAGATAATATGGAGACAAATAGGCATGGCTTGTCCCACTGAAAACTATGTTTACAGAAGCAGGCGCGGCATGCGTTTGGCCTGCAGGCGATAGTTTGCCATCCTCTGCTCCAGACGATAAGCTACAGGTCAGGAACCCCATCTAATTTGTTAATTACTTTATCCCCAGTACCTACCCCCTGGTCTGGTCTACTTAGTAGGTATTCAGCACTTTTAGCAATTTAGCTGCTGGCAGCACAAGTCAGAATGTATAAAAAACAGTGGTTTAGCTTCAAGATTTTTTTTTTAAGATTTTATTCATTTATTTGACAGAGAAAGTGAGAGAGCACAAGGAGGCAGAGCAGCAGAGGGAGAGGGGGAAGCTCCCCACTGAGCAAGGAGCCCAATACGGAGCCTGATCCCAGGACCCTGGGATCATGACCTGAGCCAAAGGAAGACTTTTTTTTTTTTTTTTTTTTTAAAGATTTATTTATTTATTTGACACACAGAGATTACAAGCAGGCAGAGAGGCAGGCAGAGAGAGAGAGGAGGAAGCAGGCTCCCCGCTGAGCAGAGAGCCCGATGCGGGACTCGATCCCAGGACCCTGAGATCATGACCTGAGCCGAAGGCAGCGGCTTAGCCCACTGAGCCACCCAGGCGCCCAGGAAGACTTTTTTTTTAAGATTTTATTTATTTATTTGACAGAGAGAGAGAGAGAGAGAGAGAGATCACAAGTAGGCAGAGAGAAGAGAGTAAGCAGGCTCCCCACTGAGCAGAGAGCCCGATGCGAGGCTCAATTCCAGGACCCTGAGATCATGACCTGAGCCAAAGGCAGAGGCTTAACCCACTGAGCCACTCAGGCGCCCCCAAAGGTAGACTCTTAACGACTGAGCCACCCAGGTGCCCCTTAACTTCAAGATTTAACTTTACTTCTTTATCATATTAAAAAAAAAAATCACAAGACAGGCCAGTCAGGGTTGGAGCAGTAGCTGCACATGGTCACCAGGGACCCAGGTTCCTTCAGCATCTCTGCTCCACCATTCTTAGCATGTTTCTTCCATCGTTATACTCACATGGCTCCAACAAAGCTTAAAAAGGCTCAAGGGAATAAAGTTAATCTGCCAATAAATTAACTGCCATCATGACAAAACTTTTTTTTTTTTTTTTTAAGATTTTTTTTTTTTTTGAAAGAGCACAAACAGGGAGGAGAGAGAGAAGCAGGCTTCCCCCTGAGCAGGTCCTGGATCCCAGGACCCCGAGATCACGACCCAGGCTGAAAGATGACACGTAATCGACTGAGCCAACCAGGCACCCCACAACAAAAGTTTTTTTTGTTTTGTTTTTGTTTTTGTTTTTTAAAAGATTTTATTTATTTATTTGACAGAGATCACAAGTAGGCAGAGAGGCAGACAGAGAGAAGGAGGGGAAGCAGGCTCCCTGCTGAGCAGAAAGCCCGATGTGGGGCTCGATCCCAGGACCTTGAGATCATGACCCGAGCCGAAGGCAGAGGCTTAACCGACTGAACCACCCAGGCGCCCCACAACAAAGGTTTTTAAAGACAGAACACAAAATCCAGATTCTCAGCAGCTCAGTCTTCCCCATGTGCAGCACAGACTAGAAAAGGTACTTAAACATAGGAGGAAAGACAGCAGAGACAAACTCAGAGATGGCAGATAACGGAATTAGCAGAAAAATGACCTTAAAGTAGCATAGGTATGTTTAGGATTCAAAGGAGAATGCACCAGTAGAGAAATGGAACCAAATAAAAATTCTGGATGAAAACTATAGTAGTTGAAGTGAAAAATCCAGGAGGGGGATCGAATGGTAGATTGGATGTTGTAGGAAAACGGGGGCACTGAACATGAAGTCAGGGCAATAGACACTATGCAAACGGGGCCCAGAGAGAACAGCGGAGAGAGAGAAGGTCAGAAACTCAGCAATCTGTGGGACATTCAGCAGTCTAAGAAATGTGTATTTAGATTCTTCAAAGGAAAGAGAGTGAGACAGAAATTGAGGAAGTAAATATATTGGAAGACGTAATGACAGAAAAGTTCCATGGTCGATGAAAATTAACCCACAGACCGTTGAAGGTCAGTCCCCCACACAGGAGAATCGTGGGAAGAATCCCACCTAGACACATCATAATCAAATTGCTGAAAACTAAAGACAAAAGAGAAAACCCTGGGGCACCTGGTGGCTCAGTGGGTTAAGCCTCTGCCTTCGGCTTGGGTCATGATCTCAGGGTCCTGGGATCGAGCCCTGCATGGGGCTCTCTGCTCAGCGGGGTGCTTTCCCCCGTCTCTGCTTGTCTCTCTGCCTACTTGTGATCTCCGTCTGTCAAATAAATAAATAAAATCTTTAAAAAAAGAGAAAACCTGGGCGCCTGGGTGGCTCAGTGGGTTAAGCCGCTGCCTTCGGCTCAGGTCATGATCTCAGGGTCCTGGGATCGAGTCCCGCATTGGGCTCTCTGCTCAGCAGGGAGCCTGTTTCCTCCTCTCTCTCTGCCTGCCTCTCTGCCTACTTGTGATCTCTCTCTGTCAAATAAATAAATAAAATCTTTAAAAAAAAAAAAAAAAAAAAAGAGAAAACCCTTAAAATCAGGTAGCAAATAAATATGCACAATATAACAGGAGAACAATGAGCCCTGTTACTGTCTTCTCATCAGAAACAAAGCCCCCCAAATTGAATTCTATCTCCACAGTGCTAAGCCAGGGGGTTGGGGGACCGTCACTCTACAATGCTATATCCAATGGAAAAAGTCCTTTAAACATGAGGGTCAAATCAAGATATTTTCAGATAAAAGCCGAGAGAAATTCTCACCAGCAGACTTACACAAAAAGAAATGTCAAAAGAAATTCTTCAGGCTGAAAGAAAAGGATATCAGATGGACACTTGGATCTCCATGGGAAATTAAGAGCCCCGGAAATATAAATGACTTCAATGTTTTTCTTCATTTCTTTAAAAGATAATTGTTTAAAGCAAACATAATAGTGTATTGTGGATGATTTCTCTAGAGTAGGAAAAAAAGAAACAGACAAGACAAATAGAAAACAACTGGCAAGTTTGTAGACTCTAATCCAGATATATTAATAATTTATTAAGAGTAAATGGATTAACAGTCTAGTTAAAAGGTAGATACTGGGGGCACCTGGGTGACTCAGTGGGTTAAGCCTCTGCCTTCAGCTCAGGTCATGATCCCAGGGTCTTGGGATCAAGCCTCGCATCGGGCTCTCTGCTCAGCGGGGAGCCTGCTTCCTCTTCTCTCCCTGCCTGCCTCTTTGACTCCTTGTGATCTCTATCAAATAAATAAATAAAATCTTTAAAAAAAAAAAAAAAAGGTAGATACTGTCGGGTTGGGGAGGGAAAAGGCAAAAATGTATAAACTGCCTCTGAGAGATTCCTTTTTTTTTTTTTTTAAGATTTTATTTATTTATTTGACAGAGAGAGATCACAGGTAGGTAGAGAGGCTGGCAGAGAGAGAGAAAGAGAGAGAGAGAGAGGGAAGCAGGCTCCCCGCTGAGCAGAGAGCCCGATGTGGGACTCGATCCCAGGACCCTGAGATCATGACCTGAGCCGAAGGCAGCGGCTTAACCCACTGAGCCACCCAGGCGCCCCGAGAGATTCCTTTTAAATAAAAATATACAGCTAGGCTAAAAGTAAAAGGATGAAAAAGGATGGGAAAATACCAATCAATAGAAAATGAATGGCTATAATAACAAAACACAAAATATGCCAAAAAGAAGAGTATTACCAGATACAGAGTCAGAGGTCTTGTTTATAATGGATCAGTTCCTCAAAAAGATCCTGAATGTGTGTACACCTAATAGCAGAGTTCAAACTACATGAGTGAGGGACTGGATCCAGTGGAGCTGGTTTTGCAGCTTTTTGCAAGAGGAAGGCTTCCTCATTCTAGGCCTGATTTTCTTGAGTCCGTGATGAGGACAGAGGTGGGCAGAAGCAAGCTGGACTCCATGGCCTCATTCTGTGCTCAGCGTTGTGAGCAGTGGTGTCCTTCCTGTGCCTCTCAGAAGGCAGGCCCTGGGGCTCTGTGACAGGAGCCCTTATATGGAGCTCCCACAAGGCAGTCCACCTCTTCTTGCTACAGAGCATTTTCTGGAATCTGCCGCTCTCACGTGAAATGCCAGCCAGCTCATGGGGGTGTAGTTCCTGAGGCTGGAGGCAGCTGGGGTCTTGGAGTGATGGGCATGGTCAGTGTTGGTCACTGGGAACTCTAGGTGTCCCAGGACACAGGATAAGGTGGCCACGTCCATCCTGAGGCGGACTCCTGCCATTCCGATGCAACAAGGGGCTGTGTCAGCATCTGGTAGGAGAGGGGGAAGGGGTTACGGGAATCTTAAAGCAGTGAGGAAAAGTTGCCTGGATGAGGGAGGAGGAGCAGGTTCTCGGCTGGGGTGTGCCTGGTTGGCAAAGACCTGCATTGTTTTCGTGCTGTCCCATTTTCTGACAATTCCCGCAACGATTGCTTGCTTGCTTACTTGCTTCCTTCCTTTCCAAACTTTTAAAAAATTCTTATTAAATCCATCTAACAAAATGGACGATCCTAAGCATTTTTAAGCGTCCAGTTCCGTAGTGTCAAGCGCATTCACATTGCCGTGCACCCATTACCCTCATTGATCTCCAGAACTCTTCTCTTCTTGCAAGACCCAAACGCTGTCCCCATTTAACTCTAACTCCTCATCCGCCTCTCCCTCAGCCCCGGCAACCACCATTCTACTTTCTAGGAATTTGACTCCTATAGGTATTCCATGTAAGCGCAATTATACGGCACTTGTCTTTCTGGGACTGGCTTATTTCAGTTAGCGTCATGTCCTCTAGGTTCACCCACATCTCAGCTCATGTCGGAATGTCCTTTTTTTTTTTTAAAGATTTTATTTATTTGACAGACAGAGATCACAAGGAGGCAGAGAGGCAGGCAGAGAGAGAGGAGGAGGGCTCTCTGCTCGGCAGGGAGCCCGATGTGGGGCTTGATTCCAGGACCCCGGGATCACGACCTGAGCCAAAGGCAGAGGCCTTAACCCACTGAGCCACCCAGGCGGCCCCAGAATGTCCTTTTTAAAGGCAGAATAATATTCCATGGTAAGGATACACCACCTCTTGTTTCTCTATCTGTTGGTAGACACCAGTGTTGCTTCTGCCTTTCGGCTCTTGCAAATAATGCTCCAGTGACCATGAGGGTATAGCAGTGATTCCTTCCTGTTCTGTTTTGTTTCGAGGTGATGAGGTGGATGTAGGGATTGAAGTTAGTGGTTCGGGACACTGACGTGACAAAAACATGCCTCTGAGATTGTTTATCCTTATAAATCTGCATTTTTGAGGGATCAGCTGTCAAGATTTTTTTCAGTGGTTGAGGTCTTTTAAAGTCTGCCCCACGCCTCTGCCAATCCTTTGTCCTTTGTGTCCCCGTGGTGACCCACTGAGTTAAGGTCTCATTTCTGGCATTGGCCACCTTAATCGCCCCTGGCTAACAGAGTAGCCAGACTCCCAAGATGATTTTCCAGCTACGCGTGTTGCAAGTCCTGTTGGAATTTCCTTCCATCGGGCTTTCCAGAGCAAATTGCTCTTCTTCTTGGAAACTTGTCATGGTTCTCCAATACCCCCAATTTCTGAGCTTGACTCAGGGCCCCACCGGCCTTCCTAGGTCCTTCTTCCTCTCCCTCCTCTTCTCCTTCCTTCCACTTCTGCGTTTATCCATTGGTTCATTTGTTCACCCCGTGTCCTATATTTTTGTATTTGTTTCTGACATGCGTGTCTAGTATTAACTTATTCAAATGGTGTGTTAAAGGGCCCAGCACAAAGTTAATGCTAGACGGTTTTAAAAGAGTTTTACCTTCTGGGGTCTCATGAGCTCTCCACTGACAACCTTATGTGATAAAGCCTTTCTTTCCCAGTTGACAAGTTGGGAAATGGAGCTTTCGAGTGCAGAGAAATAGGTTTGTAATTGGTCCTTAGGTCAAATTCAGAATCAGAGCCACGGTGTTGCTCTGGGTGACATTATGGCTTTGTGAGACCCCAGGAAGCTGGAGGCAGCAAGATTAAATGCTCAGGGTCTCTGGATGTCTCTCTCTCTCTCTCTCTTTCTCTCTCTCCAAGTAAAGATGAGGCCTTGCTGGGGCTGTATTTGATTGAAGAACGATGAAAGGCCAGTGCTTGTCGATGGTCCCTAACAAAAGCCCAAGTGTCAAATGACATACTATAGCATCAGATTGGCTCCTTTCCCAACTCTGGAAGGATAGATGATGATAATACAAGCTCACGTTGGACGGAGCGTGCTTCTTTCTTTATAGGGAATCCAGGAGCAAGAAAAAAGCCTTGTCAGAGTATGTTGCATTCCTGCTGACAAAACTTCTCAATGCTTGGCTGGATCAGCCCGGAAGTCGAAGCAAAGCGGGGCGGGTGTGGACTCCTTCCTCCAGTGCGCAACCCACGGAAGTGCTGAGGCCGAGGACAGCAGTGGGGGCAGAAGCACCTGCAGAGGACTGAAGGACTTGCTCAGGTCACTCAGCTAAGAGCTGAACCGGGCCTCCCACCGTGGAGGAATCCAGGGTCCCTGCTTCTTCTAGCGTATCATACAGTCAGCATTTAACACCTATCTTCTACTTGAAGGCTGTGTAGTACAATGAGAAGGGGGTTGGCTTAGGCACCGCTTGCAACCTTGACCAAGTGAGCTCAGCTTCAACGATCTCATCTGCATGTGGGGATAAGAACACGTGCATGCCTGGGCTGCGCTGAAGACTATTGAGCTCTTTGGGTAAAGCAGCCATCAGGTACCCAGGACAAAGTCAGTTATTAACGGTGCTGTTTCCTGAGGAAACCTTGCTTCATCTACTCTGCCTTCACTTGGTGCACACAGCCACCGCCTGGGACTTGCCCCGGGTGCTCAGGATTCTTGGTTGGTTGCATCTTGGGTGCTATCACTAAAACAGAAGGTTCTGATTGGGTGCAAACATCTAGGTGCAGCCATCCCTACTTTTCTGATTCCAACATTTCCACTGGTCTATGCCAGCAATCTTGGGGTATGGATGGGGAATTGTCTCATTTCCTTTTCCCCAAAGGTATCTGCATGACCTCACTGTCTGGTGACTCTTTGCCTGGGGCATCTGATACTCGGTCTGCTTCACCAACATGAATCCTGGGCTGGCTGCTCCCATTTCTCCCACCTCCAGTAAAACAGACATGCCTCATTGAGAAAATCCCCTCTGTCTGGACGAACAGGTGTGCCTCAGGATCTTTCCTGCCCGTAAAATCGGCCTTGCCCTTTGGCTCCCCTCTCAGGGTACCCTTTCCTACCCCCTTGGTAGTATCTCGGGAAGAATGTTCTACCCTAGAGTTTCCAGGAAGCCACTTGATTGCATTATGGACTGATAACCTCATTTACCCTGGAGCACAGAGACCTGTAGTTTGGAGTTATACTTAGGATAACGTATGCTGGCATTAAGGCCCAAGTGAAAAATTGAGAAGGCCCAGTTATCCCTAAGCCCAAGTCCAATATCACTTAGAAGGCTTTGAGGTTTCTTATTTTCCATATTTAAAAAGGGCTCCTTCTTCTTTTGAGACAGAACTTCAAAGGACTCATTCCAGGCCACACTTCCTTTTGGTAAATCTTAACCAGTGTAAATGTTTACTTTTGTGTTGTAAATCCTAGGAGGTGGAGGGAGGAGGAATTTCAGAAGCAGGTGTTCTGCCAGCAAAAGTTAAAACTTAATCTGCTGTTTTGGGTGTTTTTGGGGAGAAGGGTGGCTGGGGAGGGGAGCATTGATAATTAATGAGCCATGCTAATGAACCTAGAATTAGTAGACTGCCTTTTTGCTACATTGTAGGAATTCCTGGACCTTGTGCCCATGGCCCAGTGGAAGAGAGGAGAGTTTAGGAAGACCTGCCTTGCTTCCACCCCTGTTGGGGTGTTGGGGGAGGGGGGCTGTCAGTGAATGAAAGTGGGAGGAACAGGCCAAAACAATAATTAAGGAAAGGGTAGAGAGGGCGCCTGGGTGGCTCAGTTGGTTGGACGACTGCCTTCAGCTCAGGTCATGATCCTGGAGTCCCGGGATCGAGTCCCACATCGGGCTCCCAGCTCCATGGGGAGTCTGCTTCTCCCTCTGACCTCCTCGCTCATGTTCTCTCTCACTGTCTCTCTCTCAAATAAATAAATAAAATCTTTAAATAAAAAGAAGGGACGCCTGGGTGGCTCAGTTGGTTAAGCAGCTGCCTTCGGCTCAGGTCATGATCCCAGCATCCTGGGATCAAGTCCCACATCGGGCTCCTTGCTCCGCAGGGAGCCTGCTTCTCCCTCTGACTCTGCCTTCCATTCTGTCTGCCTGTGCTCGTGCTCGCTCGCTCTCTGACAAATAAATAAATAAAATATCTAATAAAGAAAGAAAGAAAGAAAAGAAAAGAAAAGAAAAGGGTAGAGAGATAAACAAAGGGGAAAGTAAAACGATGTAAAGCAACATTCATTAAATATTGTGGTTTTAGTAAAACTCTGAGTTCCTCCCATGATTCCTGAAAGAAGTCTCCACTCACCTGCCACCCCCGCCCCCCACCCTGCCAACCTGGGTTCCCTTCACCACATCCACAGACATGAACAGGAGGGTCTTGGGGATTGACCTGGGGACCTGCGCTTGCCACTAAAAAGACTTCTGGGTTTCAATTTGCTGCCCAAGAAGACTACTTATGTGTTGTGTAACTTGAGGAAAGGCATTCACCATCTCCAAGACTCCGTTTTCCTATCAATAAAATGGAGCTAACAGTTGGTACCTTCTCAGTTGTGAGGTTGACTTGAGATTGTGTGTGCTCAGCGTAGTGTTTAGTAACCATTACTGTGACCCCTACAGAGCCCACATATATATATGGAATGTGCTGGAGGAAGGTCATCTGGTGGGAGGGGACCCTGGGATAAAGAAACTAAGACATACCTCCACTTCCACAGGTACTCATTCCTTGAGGTCCCCTTTGCTTTGCTCTTTCATCTCTGTTCATCTAGAAGCGGGTGGGGCTGGCCGGGCAGGAGAAGGGGACCTAGAACATTGAGCGGCATGCCCTGAGGGAGTCTGGGACTGTGGGCAGACCGTGGCTGGGTTTAGGAGATACAGGGCTCTGCAGATTAGGAAGAGGAAGAGGTGGAAAGAGCTGGGCCCTCTTCACCATCCTCACCGCTCAAGCTGCTGAATCTCTGGTGTGGTCAGAATATTCCACAACCAATCCCTTCCTGCCTTCCCAGAGCCCCAAACTGACCTCAAGACAGTCCCTTGTGGGTGACTTACACAGCCCTTCCCAGGTTTGGGGTCACCAGACTACCCCCACTCCCACACTCAGGGTCATGCTTCAGCCTGCAACCTTGCCACTTCCTCACATAACCTTGAATATGAGCAGCAAAACCAGAAAACAGCCTGACTATGAGGCTGGGAGCAGCAGAGGGAAGTTAAGGGCCATCCATGCAGTGGAGTGCTGCATAGTAATTAACAAGCATGAGCTCGAGCTTCAGGTGCCGATAGGGAGAGAACCCCAAAATACATAATTAAACAAATAGCAATCAGAATAGTATATTCTGTATTTAAAGAATGGGGTTCAAAATATGTATACATCCGTATGTGTTAATCTTATGGAGGGGGTTGAAGGAATTCTCTACTCCATGGAAACATTTAAGTAGCTGCTGCTCCAGGACCACCCCTGGGGAATCACAGCTTTAGAACCACTTTGTGTTCATACAGCCCCACTTTTCTCACCTCACTCAGTGTCCTGCCTGGCTGGCGTTGTGACTTGAGTGTGCAACCCCAAGTCAACTGAGGGTCAGGTGAGGGAGATTATGTATGTCCTGTAGTATAATTCATCCGTTTTAAGATTAACTTGTGGGCTTTTGTTTTGTTTTGTTTCGTTCTGTGTGTTAACATCTTCACATCAGGGCTGCATCTCAGAAATGCTTTTGGCCCGGGTCCTTGCCCACAACCCACTCAGACGCTTGTGTTCCCGCTAACGCAGCCGGTGCTGCTGTCCCTCCCGCTGAGCTCTGGCCACAGACCGCTTAAGGACGACTGTGGACACACCTTTGTTCTTTCATCAGAAAACCTTTCTTTGGCATTTTTGGGTAAAATCAAGTAGAGATCAGGATCCGAACTCAAAGTAGTTTTCAGGAGCTTGGAAGGAAACCACAGAGACGTTATCAGAGCAGGTGCTGCCCCAGCTCCCAGCGGCACAAAGAGCGCCAGTGTGAGCAGCGCACAGGTGTCTATGACGCAACGCTGAGAAGGGGTTCCGTCTTATCAAAACCTGAGCTCATTTATTTTGCTTCTTTTTTTTTTCCATATATGGAAAGGAGCTGTGTAATTACATGTCTACATAAGTCCAAGTGAAAGCTTTTTCAATATATGTAAAGTAAATATTCTAAGGTAAAGAAAGCACGGGTCTATAGTTTATTGGCATGTTTTTCTTTCTTCGTTTCATAAGTAAGAACACGGTTATGTCACTGAGGCTTGCGTTCTCAGTTTTGTGGAGTATGAGCATGTACGATCAGCCTACATGTACACACACGTGTGTGTGCATGTGCTGGGTACAGACCCATGCTGGTATGACTGGGAAGATGTTTCTGGAAGGACACACAGGAAACCTTAACTTTCGTCTTCCTTGAGGGGCTCATGTCTGTGCGTGAGGAGGGAAAAGGTTTCTGTTGCCTGTGTTTGTGGAGCTTTTGTGTTTCTCGTTTTTCTTTTTCATTGTTATTTTCTCTAATTTTTTTTTCCTTTAAAGAAGTGAAGAAACCTTTAGTATCAACCCTGTCTTGGGCCTCCAGAGTTCGAGATCTCAAGAGTGGGACCCCAGATGTAGCCAGGTTTGGTTATCCCTCTCCCCAGGCCGAAAGGCAGCCAGCATCTCCAACATGGAGACCAAGAACTCCATGAGGCTCTTGGGTGTTCAAAGAAACTACTCGCCAGCCATTTAGCTATGTTCCTGCCCTCTTCCCTCCCTGTCTCCCTTCTTTCCTCGTGTTTTCGAGCATGTCTCTTGGGTATAATGTCAAACATCTAAAGGACCCCCCCTCCTTCTAGAACTGGAGGGGGTGTCCATTTTGCAGCAGAGGTGCCTGAAAAATGCATATGTCATTACAATCCTTGACCATCGCTTCAGAGCCTCTAAGTCTGATAATGTGGCAGTGGTGATGTGAGCCTCACCACGGGAAAGATGGCTTCTCCGTGTAGTTATCTTTTTTTTTTTTTTTAAGATTTTATTTATTTATTTGACAGAGACACAGTGAGAGGGGAAACAGAAGCAGGGGGAGTGGGAGAGGGAGAAGCGGGCTCCCCGCTGAGCAGAGAGCCCGATGTGGAGCTCGATCTCAGGACCTTGGGATCATGACCTGAGCTGAAGGCAGAGGCTTAATGACTGAGCCACCCAGGCACCCCTCCTTATAGCAATCTTGATGTGAGGGCAGGTGGCATTTTATCAGGTTACTAATGGTGGACTGCACCTCTGCAACACAGAGAGGCTCCTCTGAGGCAATGTCAGTCCAGAAACACTGAGCTCAGTGCTGGGGTGGCTGCCAGGGCCTTCCAGAAGGAGGCGGACATCTGGAAAGAAGACAGCCAAATCAACCTCCACCTGCATCATATTCCCCGCCCCCCCCCCCCCTTCCCCCTGCCGTTCAGCCCAGTTGCCCAGGTCTATCATTCTGGGGACTTGGACATGCTCCTAAAATTCCCTAACTTGTGTCCTGTCTTTTCATCTTACCCTCCCCTCCCATTCCAGTCTCCAAGATGATCTTATTCCAAAGTTTCTTAGGCAGCCTGATCCATGCCATCCCCTTACATGAAACATTCTGATGCTCTAACAGGGCCCCTGGAACGTTCACCCAAGTACAACCCTGATTTTGCTTCTCAAGCCCCATCCTGTCCCCCACCCTCCACCTTCCCTACTCTGGTGATAGGTCTGCAGAGGCATTACAGAGCCTTTGCAAACGCTCGTCCCTCTACGTGAAATGTTCTTCCCTCCTCTCTCCACTTGTTTACACCTACTCACCCTTCAGCCCTGAGCTCAACTGGAAGCCTCCTCTAACATTGCTGAGTAGGTCAGACCCCCTGTACACAGTCT
Source organism: Mustela lutreola (assembly GCF_030435805.1). Classification (NCBI taxonomy): domain Eukaryota; kingdom Metazoa; phylum Chordata; class Mammalia; order Carnivora; family Mustelidae; genus Mustela; species Mustela lutreola. Next base: position 58,264,055 of record NC_081294.1, read on the forward strand.
CGTGCCTCTGTGTGTGGCCGCTTCATTGCATTGCTCTCCTTATTTCGGGCTGTCTTCTTCACTGCCCTGAAAGCTCCCCAGGACCAGGGATTTGGTCTGTTTTCCATAAAACTGTATCCCCTGTGCCTGGCTCCAGTAAGCTCTGAACATCTATGTTACACAAATGAATGGATGGATGACCCTTCTGCTAACAAGGCTGTGATGCTTCTCCCAAGAACCCGCGGCGGGCCCTGCCCCCAGCAGGATGGGACTGAGGGGGCTGATTGGTGGGATGGAATGCGACAGGTCCCTCTGGTATCCTGGATACCAGAGAGGGTGGGAATGTAAACTGGGCCCAGAGGCTGCATTCTTGAAATTTTACTTGGGCCCAGGAGGAGCCTGCAGGGAAGTGAACCTGACCTTGAAGTTCTTGCCTTTATTTTTTACCCCCTCTCAAAAAAATCAAGATAAAAGGTGCAGTCATGCAGAGCATTCTTTCTGAGGGAGCTGTGAGGTGGGGGCTTCTAAGTCAAGCTCCACTCATCACCCCGACCTCCTTCCTGCTGGTGCTGGTGTGACTCCCAAGATTCCTGGGCAATGCAAGTGCGGAGGAGGTGAGGTTCCCTGGCTCATGCTCCCAGGGCACTATCGGGAATGGTTCCTGCAGCCGTAACCCCAAACAAGGTGCCACAGAAGTCAGAAGGAAGCAGGTGCTCACTGAGCATCTCTTATGTCCCAGACATTGGGATAAGCCTCTTTCCTGTGTCCCATGATGGGGGCCTCGCCACACCTGTAAGCAAAGAAGTCAGCCGCTTAAGCAGATGAGGAATCAGGGCTTGGGAATTGAAACGATCTGCCCAGTCACATAGCTGGGGGAGGAAATGCCAGGATTTGAACGTAGTTCCATCTCGAGGCTTCCTACCCCCTGTTCTGACCACTGGGCTGGCTCCGGGTTGCCTTGACAACCAGCACCTGAACATAGCAGAGTCTTCCTGCCACTTCATTAGCTCTTTTGTTTACAAAACTTGATAAGGGAGATAGGATAACTCTCATTTCTTCAAATAACTAAACGGAGGCTTAGGCTTACAGAACTTAGTTAAATGGCAGAAGCAGGATTCAAACACGGTTTCAGCCACCTGCAAAGTCCTTGCTTTTCTGTACCTTCAGCAGACAGGTTTGTGTGGCTTAGAGTCACTTTTCCTCTCTGGTCCCCGGTTTCCTCATCTGTAAAATGAGGGCAGTGGACAATGTCAGGCGTTTCCAAATTATTTTCTTTTTTTAAGCAATGGAGCCTTTTCAAGTGAAATCTTACCTTGAACCCTGGCATGTGAAGCCCTCCCTTTCCCAATGTCACCAGCCTGCCTGGATATGGGGGTCTCCTATATCCCATATATTCTCAAACAGAACCTAGTCTAAGAATCTCAGCTGTAGGCAACTTTCAAAGGCCTTTCCAGTGTAGTCTGCTGTCTCTGCTTCTGTAATTTGGGAGTTAATAGAAGAGCCAGGGCCCATTCTCATTTTAAAAAGCAATACCTTCTGGTTTAACATCTCCTTGGGACTCCAAGCCAAATATATTGAGCATATGTCCCAGAATACACCTCCAGTGTGTTTAGAAACTGGCTTAACTATAGGGCATAGATAGAAAGTTCATTGTGTGGTTGGTGTTCTGACTTGCAAGGAAATCCATATAAATTAGTAGTTATTGCAAGGCATTAACCTGAGTGGGTTGAAATTGCTGCACCTTCACCTTGAAGCTTGTGCCCATGGGCAAGTCACCCAACCTGTCCTATCTACCTAACCTGCTTTTTTTTTTTTAAGATTTTATGTATTTATTTGACAGAGAGAGAGAGACAGTGAGAGAAGAAATACAAGCAAAGGAAGTGGGAGGGGGAGAAGCAGGCTTCACGCTGAGCAGGGAGCCCAACGTGGGACTCCATCCCAGAACCCTAGGATCATGACCTGAGCCGAAAGCAGATGCTTAACAGCTAAGCCACCCAGGCACCCCCCCCCCCGCTTTTGTTTCTTTGGGTGTCGAGGAGGCGATGTTGCCCAGACTCTAGTATGAAACTGGGGGATTGGTGTACATGCTCCACAAATTATCAGTCATTGTTAATAATCTCGATTGCAAAGCATTCATCATTTCTAATGTACTATGACCATAGTTAGAAATAGGCACTGAGCTGGGAGGTCTACGTGGTGGCAAACAGCCCTGCCCGGTGTGCAGACCCCCCACTCTCAAACTATGTATGGCACTTATGGATGAATTCTCTTTTCCTTACTTTTGACTTACTCAGTCTTTCAACAGATAGATCAGTGATTCTTAATTGGGGAAGATTTTGACACCTCCTCCCCCATCCGCCCCCAGCACAGAGAACATTTGGCAATGTCCAGAGACGTTTTTGTTGTCAAAACTGGGAGAGAGGGTGCATCTGATTGTTAGAGACGAGGGATGTGACTAAACACCCCGTGATGCATAGGACAGTTCCCCTGCAACAAAGAATCATCTGGCCCAAAACATCAACAAGGGCTCATGGTGAAGGCCAAGGTGGAGACGCCTGGAAAGCCATGTTGAGCACCCACCATATAGGCCTGGTGATGAACAAGACAGACGCGGTCCGCTGCTTGTGTCGATCTTGTCGCCCAGTGTGCACTGCAGGGGGTATAGGGAATAGAGATGATATGACTAAACAAAGAAACAAACATAAAATTGCCGTGTGTCTTCAGGAAATAAAATGAAGGAAGTGAAATGGTGCCGTGATGAAGATTAAGCAAGAGGGACCTAATTAAGATGGTTCAGTCAGATGAGACCTTTTTGGGAAGGTGACAGTTAAACTGGGATCTGAAAGCCCAGGAGCTAGCCATGCAGAGAGAGAGGGAGTGCATTCCTGGCATGGGTCTGAGTGTGCTCGGCGGCTGGAGTAGAGTGAGCTGTGGGGAAAATGATCAGAGCTGGAGGAGGCTGGAGAGTCAGACTTAGGCCTGGGCAAGAGCGTGGGCTTTGTTCTAAACACAGTGAGAAGCCACTGGAAAGCCTTTAACAGGGATATGATAGGATCTCCTTTATTTAAAAAAAAAGATTTTAAAACTGTGAATTGAAAGGGACTTTTTTCCTGTGTTCAAAATGTTGAGAGGTGCTAAAGAAGCCAATCCTGGCTCCCGGGGAGCCGTGCCCCGCCACCTGTGGGAGAGTTATGTGAAGGAAGGGGCTTTGAGAGGAGAGAAGCAGAACTGTACCAGCTGGGCTCTGAAGAGCTGAGGGATTGGGGTGGAGGGCCCAGGACTTGGGGGAGGGGAGGAGGGAGCTGCCCCCCCCACTAGTTGCTTAGGAGGAGAGAATCCAGCTGACAGGTCGTGGGCCTGTCAGGGGCACTCTCATTTAATGTGAAGGAGCATGTTGTTGGTCTGTGCTTGCCAACCGGTTCCCACTTCAAGTCCAGGGGCCCCCGGGTTTGGGGAATGCTGTTCTCTCTGTATGTGACGGTTCAGTGTATGGGTTTTGTTTGTGTCTGCCACTTGCCTGTTATGTCACTGTAGGTTAGTTACTTGTGCTCTGTGTTCCTCAACTTCCTCATCTATAAAATGGGTAAGTACCTACCTCACCAGGTTATGCCACTGAAACAAGATTCTCTTTGTAAAGGGCTTATTAGCAGAGCTCACAGTGCATAAGCAAGGTTTAGTGAATATTCATTATTACATAGTTAGTTCAGATAAACACTTTCACAAGCGATACATTTCATTTAATCTCTACTTTAATACTGTGAGATAGGTACTACGATTTTTTTCAGCAACTTTGTTGAGATCTAATTCACATAGCCTGTAAGTAACCATGTAAAACATAAGATTACATGGCTTTTAGTATATTCGAAGTTTTGCAGCCATCACCACAATCACTCTTAGAACATTCTCAGCACCCCAAAGGATACCCTGTACCCCTTAGCCATAAGCCCCCTCAATCTCCTCCCACTCCTCCCCCCAGCCCTGCATAACCACTAATCTACTTTCTGTCTCCATAGCTTTATGGATTCTGGGTCTTTCACATAAATGGAGCCATGTAATATGTGGCTTTTTGTGTCTGGCTTCTTTGCCTTAACATCATGAACATCATGTTTTCAAGGTTCCCCCATGCAGTAGCCTGGTTTCAGCACTTCATACCTTTCTATTGCCAAATAATATTCCACTGAATGAATACACCGCAGTTTGCTGGGCCATCCATCAGTTCTTGGATATTTGGGTGATTTCTACTTTGGGCCATTTTGAATAATACTGGCATGAAATTCACTTACAGACCTTTAGTGTGTGTCTCAGTTTACGTTTTCTTGGGTATCTGGTAGGTACCGTTCTTACCCTTATTTTGCAAGAAGGAAAGCGAGGCACAGAATAGTTACGTCACTTGCCTGTATCTCACGGCTAGCGTGTGACAGAGCCCTCAGAACTCAGGCCGTCTGGTTCCAGAGACTGTGCCCTCCTGAGAGTGTTCTAGGCAGCAGCTACTGTGCGTGGAGCCAGAGACCAGGAGGGCAAAGCCAACATGTCCCTGCCCTTATGAAGCTGACTGGGAGACACGCTGTAAATAATCAAAGACTCACACAAGGGGCGCTTGGGTGTCTCCGTCCGTTAAGCATCTGCCTTTGGCTCAGGTCATGATCCCAGGGTCCTGGGATCAAGTCCTGCCTAGGGCTCCTTGCTCTGTGAGGAGTCTGCTTCTCCCTCTCCCTCTACTAGTCTCCCTGCTTGTACTCTCTCATTCTCTCTGTCAAATAAATGAATAAAATCTTCAACAAAACAAAGACTCACACAACAGCTAGTGTGACAGCTGTCACAGCAGGAAGATAGATGAGGTGCTGGCAGGGGGGTTGGTGGGTCCTGGGACTTGCCCTCGGGAGAGGTGCTCAGACTATGTCTGCAAGATGCAGAGATGCTAACCAGAGATGGAAGGAAGGGGAGAGCGGCCTCGGACGCATGCAAGCCTTCCAGGGTGGGGCCAGGGGAGTATGAATCCTTCAGAGGTCAGGCATTAACCCAGCAGTTAGTAGGCACAGGGCTCCATAGATCACAGGTCCTAGGCACAGTGCTGACTGAGGAAAACCTCTCCAGCCCAAGCACCAGGCAGGGACCTGTCTTGCTGTCAGATGATACCGATGTCTCAGTCGTGGGGGGCGCAGGGTGGGGGACAGGCACTTGTGCAGATTTCAGTCCCCACCTCTCATCCGAAACCTCAAAAGGTTGGTATGCTTCAGATCTGAACCTAGGGTGGTGGTTTTTATCTTCTTCCCTCCAGGTAACAGGCCTTTCAAATAGGGAAAAGAATATCCATTCCTCTTCAAAAGGCACGGGTGTCATTGGCCGATGAATAGTGGATTTGAGGGACAGTAAGGTACCAATCCACAGATGCACTTCTGCCAGGGGTTTGGCCAGCCAGGTCCTCCTCTGACCCTTTCTTAAGTGAGCCGTGCAGAGGACCTGGTCATTCACGCAAGGTCTGCAGGAGAAAGCCCTTGTCATCTCTTGCTAGCATTTGAGCCTGCCACTTCCCCAGGTGGGTTGGGAGTGGGTATCGTGAGCTAATTAGGAGCATCCCACACGTTTAGGCGCTGCTGCTCCCTGCCTGGTGCCAGTGGGCAGCAGGATCTGGAGCTGAGTGTGCAGCCTGTCTTACAGTCCTGGCCATGCAGGCACTGGTTCCAAGTGCTTCCTCAGACCCTGGGACTGGCCCTCTACAGGGGGTTGTCTCAGCGGGGAGGGATAGGGAACCCACTGAGAGACTTTCAGAGGTGGGGAAGGTTAGACGCAGCTCGAGTCCAGTGCACCTGGTTCTATCTGAATTGTGCGGAGCAGAGGAAGGGAGAGGGAAAACACAGATCGGGGTCGTAGGTTCCAGGGGCTGACGGAGCTGAAACAGGGGAGGAACCATGGAGGGGAGAGTCTCGTAGCACAGTGAGGTCCTCGGCACCCGGGCAGGTATGGGGCAGGCCTTCAGCTGGGTCTGGGTCACAGTGTTAGGTGCTGTGGGTGAATCGCAGACATAGATGGCAAAGCCCGCCCCCCTCCCCCACAACCAAGAGCTCACAGTTCAGCCGTTGAAGTGTGCACACAAGTTTTAAGCAGAGGAAAGAGATGTGGGGTTGGGGTCAAGCTGATGGGGTTCAAGCAGAGGGAGATCTCTGAGACCTGATGAAGGTCCTGAGGTTTTATAGCTCTTGAAAGGGCAGGAACTCATGTGTTTGGAGGTGACCCAAGGGGTCATGGAAGACCTCACATGCCGAGACATTGAAGTGAGACAGGACCCAGGGACGGGACCGTGCTGCATGGACGAGAGGTTTTGTGGAAAAGCAGAGAACTCCCAAAGCATAGATGAGGAAGAGCCTCGATCTAGTCCAGGAAGCCTGTAAGTGACAGGAGCCCACAGAGATTCCTGAGGAGAGGAGAGCACAGCGAACAGATCACGTCGTGCCTGCATGGGGACACTGTGGTGGGGGCTCCTGAGCATTCCCACCCTGACCCAGGGGGCTTAGCCTCGTGCCCACTGCCAACTACCTGTGTCTGGGCGCCAAGTGGGGAGCAAAGGGCGTTTTCAGTTCCAAAGTAAAGCAACTCATTTCTGTTTATACCCTGCAAGGAACAACTGGGCTGCCAGCAACTAGGGGACACAGAAGTACCTTCTTGGGATGGAAGGACCTAACACGTCTTGAGTGCAGTCACGAGCCTTGCACAAGATTTATCTGTAATAGCCTGTGTTTTGAGTGTTTACTATGAAGCAGACTCTAGGCTAATGGTGTGTCTACATTCTCTTGCATACTTTTCACAACAGGTGTAAGTGATAAATCCCCACTGTATGGATGAGGAAAACCGAGCCTCCTAGACAGGAAGTAGCTTGCCCCAGGTCACAGGGTTCAGATCGGCCCGATTCTAGAACATCCCTGCTTCACCACCCCATGCTGTTTGTCAGCAGCAGCACAAAGACCTGGTTGCAAAGATGTTGCCGACTTACACCTCAGAAGCTGAACTCTTGCTTCCGGGTGTTTCTTCCTAGTCCTTAGGGTTTGGACCTCTCAGAGGTTCCTCCCAGCACCCCGACCCAGTCCTCCACTGATGGCATTTCTTGGTAACCCGTGTGCTTCTCCCTTGGTTCTGTCGGGACGAGAGTGCACCGCCACGGCCAAGCGGAGCTGACAAGACGCCATCGAGCTGCAGACTCCAGCAGAGGCTCGCAGGTCCTCTCTGTGCTGAGCATTTGAACTAGAGCTCCTCTCATCCTTATTTTCCACCTGCAACAGTCAGGAGAGGACAGTGGAAATGTATTAATGATCACTCTGGGACTCAAAGACCTCAGACCCTTTCTGTGAATGGAAAGAAGATGTGTTTGGGTGTTTTAAGGCAGCCTTGCAGATCGTTTCTGAAGAAACTTTATGGGCCTGAAAAAATGTTCACTAGCTTGCCTGCAGAATTTTCTTTTGATTTGATTTGATTTTTAAAATATTTTGTTTATTTATTTGACAAAGAGAGAGAGAGAGAGATCACAAATAGGCCAAGAGGCAGGCAAAGAGAGAGGGGGAAGCAGGCTCCTGGCTGAGCAGAGAGCCCGATGTGGGGCTCAATCCCAGGACCCCAAGATCATGACTTGAGCCAAAGGCGGAGGCTTAACCCACTGAGCCACCCAGGCGCCGCTTGCCTGAAGAATTTTCATGTGTCCTTCTAAGCTTGAGAGAGTCCAGTATCCCATGGGAAAAGACAAGCTGTTAAAACTCGGCTGCCAGGCCTAAAGCTTCTACCAATAAGTCGTGGCACCTTGCGCATTTATTTCTTCGGATCTCAATCTGCTTCCTCGACTGTAACGTGGGGGTGTTACTTTTGCCTTGTAGAATTGTTCTGTGGGTCAGGGTGAGATTCTAGAAGTGACAAGAGCTCTGCAAATGACAAAGTGGAGATACATGTGAGGGATAACGGTACACAGTTGCCTTAGCTCCTGGGGTTCTTGAAGTCACCTGATGAAGCAGTAGATGGGAACATACTGTGAGCGGGGAGAACCTCTCTACGTCTCTGCGACGATGGTATTACTGCTCAAGCCTTAGCAGCTTGTCTCCCTGCTCCCACAGCAGGAGGAGGGTGGAGGGAGGCTTGACAAAGCAGTGCAAGGGATTCCTGTTCCAAGGAAAGGGTTCATTTAGAAGAGGAATCACTTAAAACAGAGGCCAGACATTTACAGTAAATATTGGGGGAGGGGGCATTTTATTAGGACTTCACTTTGGAAAACAGAACTGAAAGTCATGACAAGTAAGTGTATTTTATGTTATATTTAACAAAAGTTATAATTGCAACTATGCCGTAATGCTTAGTATGAACAAAGTGTTGATTTCCCTTTTGCATAATTATTTGGGCACAATTAACAATAGCAATAAGAGCTTTCTCTTCTCGTTTGACTTTCTCAGCAGACTCATAAGGTCATTTTTGCAAAATATTGGAGAGAGCTTCAGCGGTTCCCAAGGGCCTCATTTAATTCCTGTTGTCACTGACGTTCTTCTCTCTTGAACAGCCTCTTGTCTCTTCTTCATCCCAGTGGATCTCCTCCTCACTTGTTAACTGAGGAACTCTGCCACTCTTTGGGCCTGGTTTGAGGATGCTTTCACCCTGCATCACTTAGAATATTAGCTATTTTCCTTTCAGTTGATGTGCGTGTTCCTTGCACTGCTTTGTCAATCACTGAGACATCCAGCCAGCCCATGAGGATGTTGACTTAAAATGTTAATGGCCTGGGCTGGGGTGGACACCGAGGTTAAGTGGAGAATAATATTTGAGTAGCACTGATTTTTTTAAGTGTTTGGTTCCTGGGTTAAATTTTCAGATTGTGATGACTCTTGCTTCTGCTCATGATCTTCTAAGTACAGGGATCAACATAATAAATATCCAGTTATCGAGTTTCCCATGACCGAGAGTGTGGGCTCTGAAGTCAGGACGCTTGGGTTTCTATCCCAGCATCTACTTGTAGATGTGTGACCCTTGACAAGATAATTAAGTTATCGGAGTCTCAGGTGTTCCCACCTGTTTGAAGGGGACAGTGTTAATCACTAACTCATGAGGTTCTTATGAGGATTAAATAAGATTGTTGCTGTGAAGAGCTTGCTTTAGTTCTGGAACTTCTTATATCCTCAGCAAGTATTAATTACTATTATTGCCAAGTGTTGTTGTTCATAGTTTTCATTAGAACCTTGCTTATCTGTGGCGCAGTTTTTCTGTGGAGCTGCTGTTCACAATGGCAGTAACACTCTACCTCCAAATCCAAGGTCTAAAATAAATGAGACTGCAGTAGTCTGGAACAAGAGTATGGCCAGCATCCAAGGACTTTATGTGGTGTGCAAGGCTCCGCCCTATACCACCTTGTCAAGGAGAAATGACAGATCCCATCTCATAACAGAACCAGATGGCCAAGAGAGGAAGGCACCTTCAAGAGCTGTGGCCTGGCATGCCCCAGCCCTTGCTCTCCAGCTGTTTGGAGCTTGGGGCTCCCTGAAATTAATTAGGTGCTTTGTGTCTGATGGAAGCCGCAAAAAGAAAAAGGATATGGGAAGGGCAGATTCTTAACAGATTCCTGTCAGCAGATCTGGAGTTAGGCTAGGAATCTGTATTTTGGAGATGCAAAATCACTTGAAAGAGATAGCACACACCTTGCACTTAGCAGGCACGCCTGAATGCTTGTTGAGAGAGTAAATGCATGCAGAATGCGCTGGAACACCTCCTGTTTTGCTGTAAGCAAAGAAATTCAGCTGAGCTGTTGTTGAGAAACTTGTGTGACTACTTAGAATTAGTTAAAAAGTAAAAGCTGAGGACCTCCCAGGGCCCAGGTTTGGAATGCTCTTTGAGTGAGATTGTTCCATAAATTGGTGGTGGTTTAGAAATGATTGCCAGACATGCCTTATTTTTTAATGAGACAGTGGATGTTTCGGGCCTTGTACAATGATTTGAGTGGGAGCCTTGTGGTGAAGTCAGGCGCTGTGTCTCTGTCGGTCCCCCACCTGCTTTCTGTCTGACATTGGGGCGTGGACAGATGTTCTTAGGGTCTCTTCGGCGTTTCAGGGACCATGAAGGAAGGGCAGAGGGAGCTGAGCAGAGCCAGAAATGTACCTGTAGCTCCTGTCTTAGGCAGCCATGGTTTCCTGATCCTAAGAAAATCATTCTGAATCTGTGACAGTGGGATTGTTACTCGAGGTTCCTTCTTCCTTTCCTGATGGGGTCCTCAGAAATCACCCCCAGGCATTGGCAAGAGCCCTTAACCCACTGGACTGGCCCCTGAGTGACAAAAGTCCTCTTCAGAGGTCAAGGCTGGGGTCTCCCCAGGTCAGCTGCAGTGACTTTGGAGCAGTGGAGTGAACGCTGTTTCCTGGGGCCTGGGATGCAGGAAATTCTTGATGTAACTGGTCTGGGCCACCCCCACTCTAAGACAGACCCCCGGCGTGAAGCACGTCTGTGGGGACTGTTTTCTAGTCCACTGTGTTGGAAGGGCTCCCTCCGGGATTCCATTCTTCCTTCCCTGGGGCTCACCCTTGCCTTGCCAGGAGAGGGAGTTTGGATTTCTATGCCGCAGATCCCAGGGGCTGCTCCAGGATCCCCCTGCACCTTCTGTTGAGCTACCGGTGTTGAAAAAGACGTCTTATGCAGATCTTGCTCTTTCTCTTGGGACCTGTTTGTGGTTCCCCCACCAAGGTAGAACGAGAACCCCATGTTTGCCATTGTCTCAGTCCATGGTCCAGTCTGGACACCGGCCTCGTTTTCCCACATACACCCTGAAATCAAGGCGAGAGGGCTGAACAAGATGAAGAGGAAGCCGTATGTGGATCGGTTTCATTTCCTAGCCTGGCTGAAATCTGATGGAGGTGTTTTTATAGGGTCCTTGTCAGGCAAAGTCAGACCAAAAAACCCAAACCCCTATAGGTTCATTATCATCATAAGCATTGTTCTGGGCACTGATCCCTGGGGAAACCGCAGTGACCTGAGCAATGCTGATGCTTGCCTTTGGTCAAGGTCGTTGTCCACAGGGTCAGACTGTTAAGTGATTCGAAGCGAAGCTGGGATCTAACCTGGTCTGGAAGGTAGGAGGAGTATTGTTCCTGTGATGGTAATTTAATTACTTGACATACCTGCCATGATCAAGACCACTGAGTATAGAGTACCGAGCACCTACTCTGTCTAAGCACCATACAAACACCTGGCATGGCGGGGCCCCTCTACCCCATGAGGTGAATGTTACTGTCAGCCCTATTTGGCAGGTGTGGGACGCTACATGGAGACATGAAGCGATGTAAGCAGGGCACACAGCTGTCAAGTGGCAGAGCTGGCCCTGAGCTCCGGGGATGTGACTGCAGTGTGTGTGTGTGTGTGTGTGTGTGTGTGTCTCACACGTGTGCCTGCGCAGAAGTTACAGTAGGGTGCAGCTCAGGGAGACCCAAGCTATTACCCTCACCCTCTCTCCTGTCTTACTGCCAAGGAGGGGCACGTCCCCAGGATGTTTGCAGGCTTTATTCCGCCTGGGCACTTACCCAGGCTCCTTTAATCCACAGCCGGATGGGAAGAGCTGCTGGCGCTGCTGGCAGAGGGAAGGGCTACACATCATTGTCCCTTTCGTGAAACACACCTCTCAACAAGTTCCGGGGTGGGGTGGGAGCTTGGCCGTGAACACAGGCCTGCCTTTATCCCACCTCGGTGTTGGATGGGCCAGAGGGGAGCTCCACTGACTTGCCAGCCGGGAGTGATGGCCATCACAAACAAGGGCTTCTCCAAAGAGGAAATACAAAGGCTCCCTCCGGAAAGCTGGGGCCGCAGGGGATGGAGGAGTAGGCTGGTTAGGGTCTGCCTGAGAAACACAAAGAAAGATAGAAATGATCAGCCCAGGAGAGCGCCTTAAGAAGGCTGTTCCTGAATGTGGTTGGCCTAGCAGGAATTTGGTTTGGGGTGGGGTGGCCAGTCCCCGGACCATAGTCTGGGTTCTTGGCGAGGTGGGAAGAAAGAGGTTTCTCTCCTGGTGGAAAAGTTCCCGAGTAGTCCGGGAATGACAATAGCTAACAAGACTCGACTGCTTTTCATATGCCAGACACGATACTTAGTGTCATACACACATATTCTGTAACCGCCCCACCCACCCAGGAGCCCTGTGAGGTGGGGGCTACTGTTAGCCCCACTTTACAGAGGAGAAAACTGAGGCATGATAAGGTTAACTGGCATGCCCAAGGTTCTAGAGTGCTTAAATGGAGGAGCAAGCTGAATTCTCCTTCCAACTCTGCCACTGAGTGACCCTGGCCACGTCACTTCCCCTCCCTGGGCCTCAGTGTCCCCATCTCCACAATGAGATGGATGGACATAATTATTTCAAAGTCCTCAGTACTGAGACACCGTGATGTGTCACAGGGACTTGTAGGGTCCCCCAGCCACAGAGGGGCACCTCAGTTGTTAACAGACCTCTCCACTTCTCCTCATGCATACACATTTCTGAGCAAGCCTCCTGAAATCTCCTTTCCCATATAGCAGTCCCCAGCTTATGACTGTAGGGAGGTTTTTGTTTTAAATGTCTTCTGTGTCTAGCTCAGGAGACCCCTTTTTCTCTTCCTCCTCAAAGCTTTCTGTCTCCTGTCCCTCTCTGCAGGGCCTGGTCATGGCCAGGCAGCCTTGCCTTCAGGACAGCCCTGCAGGCAGACATCACCAGCCCTCTGCTGTTTACTGCCCACCCATCACAGGACTGGCTCGAGTTCACGCAGTCGGCAAGTGGCTACTCCCAGCTGAGACTTACAGCATGGTCTCCTATAGGGCACATAGTAGGTCCTCAAAGAATGCTGTTCTTCCTTCTCCTTGTTAAACTGGCTCCCATTTTGCTTCTGCTGGCAGACAGAGAGCAGCATAGGGCTGGGAGTAGGCTTGACTGCTTCTGGCCCACTGGGCCAGGGTCTTCCAAACCCTCCTGCATTGAGAAGAGGTGGTCTGGACCAGCAGTTACAACAGCCCCAACCTTGTAACCAGTAAGTTGCAGAAGGCACAGGTACAAGGTCTCCTAGTAACCTTGATTTCCTCAGAGCAGTACTCAACTGAGCAGAAAGGGTGGTGATCCACTCTCTACTTCTGCTGCTTAAAACACCTGCTTCATCTTCTACCTCCAGGTTATTCCTTCAGGGTTCCATGAACCTTGAATACCAGAAACCAGGGACCACTCACTGGAAAAGTCCAGAAGTTGCTGTTCCCTCAGTGATCTCATTGGACATAGCTTCTCTCATCTCCTGACTCCCGCTGTTGCTATGTTGGTTTCATTCAGTTTTCATACAATGGGCTTCGAGGATTCAGGACACGTGCAGAAAGAGGTCTCTTTCCTTCGTGGCTCAGGACAGAAGCCCTGGGGGTCATCTGTCACTGGCCCATACTGGATCACTTGTTTGCCCCTGACCTGGGGCTGAGGGTTCAGAGGCATGGAGTGGGGGTCGGTCAGCCCGCATCAAGTGTCCATCTCCAGAGCTGGGGTGAAATCACCTTCCAAAGAAAGCACAGGGGCCAAGAATCCTAGAGATGATTGCCCTGGAGAACTGACAGCGTGCTCACCCAAAGAGGTAGAAATGGTTGTTTGGTGTCAAAGTCCCAGCAGCTGTCCTTCATACCTTCCCCTGCTCGTCCCCAGGGCCAGTCCAGCAGGCTGCCCACATGGGCCAGGTGGGCACCTGGACAGAAGTGGAGAGCTCCTCTTGTGGACTAACTTCTCCACATACCCTGGGCCTCTACCTTTAAGCAAGGTTCTCTTTTTCTCCACGCAGCGATGAATGGGATGTGGTGATGGCAGGGTGGGGATGGAGGAGAGCCGGACTTATCACAATCGTGTACTCATTCTCCTCATTGGATTACTCAGCTTTTTGTTCAATAAGTACTCCTTAACACCTAAGGCCTTGCAGACAGTGGGTTTAAGAGTTTTCCAAACTTCAGTCATTGGGGCACCCTCTTCCCAGTTGTTGGCAAAAGCCATGAAGCAAAATGATGTTCTCAATCCCTAGCTGCTAGCTGACAGGGAGGCTGTGAGCCTGGGGGCTGAGGTTGCTTTATGAAAAGGGAGCCCGGCAGATGTTGGAGATTAAAGACTCGGTGTCACCAGACTGAGACTGTGTTCTCAGTGGAATCTGAAAAGCTGGAAGGGAATTGAAAAGGGTATCCATTTTCTCCCTGGGAGAGCCAGTGCCTGCTCCTGCCTTGAATGTGTGCTGGTGCTGTTGTCCTGTGTGCCACCCAACAGTGTAGTGCACACCCGGGGTATGTAAATTACTGATGACGTTCACAAGTGAATCCAACACAACACCTTGCCTCGAAGCGACTTCCATTCTAGTAGGTGAGAGAAGCCGCAGAACACGAATGAAAGTGCTGTCAAGGAGGACGTGAGGGAAGGAGGGTCCAGAGGACACGCGCTGGAAGACCGGAAGAGAGGGCTCCCTGGGCAACCTGTGACGGTGGCAGGGCCTTGATGGGAGGGGAGGGGCTTCCGGGGCCTGCCCGTGGCGGTGCTGTTTCTGTCCACTCAGGTGTCGCATTTATACTTGGATCCTGACAGTGTTGATTAGTGGACTGTCCATTCAGCACCGAGACCAGGATGTCTACGCAGTGACCTGCCCCTTCCCTGCATGCTCTCCATCCTGGTTTGCTCCACATTCTCTGCCCTGTGGTCCTGGAGTGGCAGCTGGGATAGGAGAAGCAGCCGATGGGGATGCAGACCCCAGAGCTGCTCCTTCCCAGCCATAGGACCCTCTTCCCGGAGACCGGGCAGTCATCTTGAGTACCCACCTCAAGGACGGTGGGAGTGTAAGAGGAGCCAGGGCCCAGAGAGTGCTTTGCACACAACCTGGCATGGCGCGAGCTCAGTAAACACAAACAGATATGATTTTGGAAAATATGTCCCATGCACGCTTACTGAGTGTAACCAGTAATTGAAACATTGTGGGCTTCCTGTCCTCATTGTCTCCCAGCTCTGTGACTTCAAGCAGGGTAACCTCCTCGAGCCCGAGTGTCATCATCTGAAAAATGGGATGCCCATGCCAGGTGATCAGTAACACTGACAGAGCCAGAACCGCACAGTAGGCCTTCCACAGCTATTTCCTGTGCCTGAGTGGCCTCAGCCGTACTTTGGGCTTGTCCCTTGATTGCTCTAGTGTCATTGAGTTCCCAGCTTGGTGCCAGGGCCTCCCACTCTTGTCTTTTCTGACTGTCAAAATAACTTTGCACAGGGTGAGCATCTGTATTCCCTGTTTTACTAATTGCCGGGTGGTGCTGGGTGGTTACGAGAATGCAGAAACTGCTTGCCTAGGCTCAAGTCCGGGCTCTGCCACTTGCCATTTGTAGGGCCCTGAGCGACTTGGTTTAGCCTCTCCAGGCCTCAGTTTCCATCTAAAATGCAGATAACAATCCTTAATTATACAAAGCAGAATCTTCTCATGGGATTGCTGTGAGGATTACACTGGGTTAGCATGCGTAACTCTTAAGTCAATGCTTGTCAAATAGTAATCATTTGGAAATGAGGACTGTCGCTGCCATGATTACCTAATGAGTTGAAGTTACTCAGCTGGGAGGGGACTGAACCTAGATTTGAACCCAGACCTATGTGCTCCAAAGCCCAGCTGTTCCTTCCACTTCGCTAACAGGCTTCTCTCCCCACTTGGAAACCCTTCTCTCTATTTTGGGTCCTACTAGGGGACCGGGAACAGCTCCTGCCATGTTGCCTGTCGTCCCCGGGCCTTCCAGACTCACTTCTGCAGATTTGCTCACCTCCTCCTGTCTTCCCTAAGACGAGGCACTTACCTCCCCCCCCCCAACCCCCAAGCCTCCTTAGAGCTACACCATGACCAGTCTGTCTCTTCCTTCCAGAATTTTCTTCCAGTCCCTTGCTGTTCTTCCAGACCCTGAGGCAGTTCTTGCCCTTTGCATGTCAACTTCTCAAGTAAACAGACAAGAAGCTACTAATGTACAAACAGAGGACGGCCCTGCTTCTGGCACCAGCCAGCTTTGACAGTTGCCCAGGTTTTTCTCATCTCCCACCCCAAAGAAGGAGGGTTGTTGCCCTTCCCCTCCCTAAGTCTCCAGGAGAGCTGGACCGCCTCTGCCTTTGCACCTAGGTCTGGCTGGCTGTTCCTTCATAGCTGTGTGTGCCACTGGCCAATCACAGCCCCTCTCAAGGCCTAGTTTCCTCTCCTGGACGTGTACATGGTTGTGAAGGATGGACACATATAATGTTATTTATTTGGTTGAACAATCACTGCCCTTAGAGACCCAGGCCACTTCCTGCTTCCTTTCGGGAGCCTCCTAGAAATAGCCCAGCATACAGGGATCTCTCCTTTTTGGGAATCCTGTGGCACCTCTCATGAAAGTTTCCTTTTGAACAATGTCTTCATTGTTTTCATTCCTCCATATACATATTATCATGTGTGAATGAATATGTTTATTTCCAGGGATTTTAAGTTTATGTAGAATTTGGCACTAGGCGCATAGTAGCTGTGCAAAAGATATTTGATCATTAGCTTAGGCTCTTTCAAAAATGAATGTTTTTCAGGATTGATGCCCTTGAGCAGATAGAGGTTTAATTGTTAAGTCTTTCTCATTGGTTTCTGGGTTCTCTAGGGAAACTGAAAATTTCAAGCATTCGAATAAATTTCTGAAATATATTTGAGCTTACTTTTTTTTAATTTTTAAAAGATTTTATTCATTCACTTGACAGAGAGAGACACAGCAAGAGAGGGAACACAAGCAGGGGGAGAGGGAGAAGCAGGCTTCCTGCTAAACAGGGAGCCCAATGCAGGGCTCGATCTCAGGGTCCTAGGGTTGTGACCTGAGCCGAAGGCAGATGTTAAACGACTGAGCCACCCAGGCACCCCATATTTTAGCTTACTTTTTAAAAAATTATCCTTTCTGTCCTCCATTCTACATTTTTTGGGTCCAGGCTGAACCAAGCACTAGCAGTGTCCTTTGTACAAAATAAATATTCCTGAAGTTCCCAGGACACTTGAGTGTTCACTCTGAACCCAGGTACAGGGTCTGACCTCTGCCCATCTGCAGAGGGAGGTGTTGGGTGCCCACAGAGTCTCCTCCATTGGCGAGTTTCTCCTCTGTGGACCTATTTTGGTTCTGTCAGTTCAAAATCTTCACAAGGAGTGTTCCCAGGTCCTGTTCTTTGGGGGGTTTCTGGTTTGCTTTGGGGTGTATGGAGGGCATTGAGTTCAAGGGTAAGCCTGTAACAGGCCCTGGAGTGGGCTGTGTGTTTTGTGCCTCTGGGACTCTGCAGAAGGCTGGTGCTGGCTTTGTAAGTGTTGGGCTCAGTGACTTTACCTCGGGAGGGAAGGAAAGGGGGGAAAAACCCCCCAAAGCCCCTACCAACTCAAAACGTTTCCCCGTGGAAAAGAGAGGACACTCACAAGTCCTGTGTTTCCATTCATTCAACAGATAGGAGCTACCCCTATGCTGTGTTGTAGTAAGACAGCAACAGTGAGCTGGGCAGGTCAGTTCTATTTCCGTGGGAAAGACAAGACAGACAGTCAGCCCGTCAATAAGCAAATACAGAGATGGGAAGTAGAAGGAAGCACAGGGGCCCACCCTGTTGAGCCCTTGTTCCGTGCTGGGGTGCTTGCTGCATGGGGCCTGCAGAGGGGAACCCAGCGCTCTGTGCTCTCAAAGGCCTGGTGTGCTTCCCCTGACCTAGGTGGGCTCCCCTGTTGCTGTCTGTGAAATGGGAGCAGTAGTAGTACATCAGTGTCAGGCGAGGGTCCTCCGTGTCAGCTGGGCTCGGGAGACGCTGGCCCGCGCCCTGCCCTGGTCTGGGGATCATCTGTGCTGATGGAGCCGTGGCTCCCTAGTAACAGAAACCCACAGACAATGCACAAGGATCCTTCCTGCCCTCGGGTGTCAACTCCTTCCCTCAGGACTGTCCAAGGGTCACAGAATGCCTGTGCCAGAGAGAGATTCCCTTCTGCATGTGCTGATGGTACTCATGAGAATGGAACAGGAGGAGGGGCCGGAGGCTTCCGTGGGGACCCAGTGGGATACGCAGTTCCTAGGGAAGGAGAGCTGGCTGCTGCCACACTTCTCCGGTTACCAGCTGGGAATGAGGAGGGAGTCCTATTGAAAGAGTTCGTGGTGGAGGGAAACAAGCAGTGAGCCAGGGCTCAGGTGGCCTGTGTCCAGCTCTGACACAAACCGGGGCCCCGGGAGCCCTGTCAGTTTCAGAAAGTCTCAGAGTGCCCAGTTGGCTCATCTGTAAAATGGGGGGGCCATGATGATGGTGAGAATGCCGTCGTCCTGATGGTTATTTGCAAATCACATAAGGTCAAGCATGCGGAAGCACTTTGAGGACCCTAAAGGATTTCTTCATTTACAACTTTCCCTTTGTTAGGTCAAGCAAAACTTGGAAGGTAGAAGCCCTCACTGTGAACCCTGCTGGGAATTCCAGTGAAATATTTCCGTCTTCATGTGTTCTTTCATGAGGTCGTGTGTTCATTCAGTGAGCATCTCCCTCGGCACTCCCTCCTGTGAGGTGCTGAGGTGGCAGTGCTCTGTAGGACGCTGCTCAGGCCCTCTTAAAACTCGTGGAGGTGGCAGACGCAGATGGTAAAGAAAGAACTCTTCAATCCCTGCTTTAGATCAGCAGGTGCCCAGGGAAAGATGTTCTGGGCAGCAGGAACAGCAAAGAGAGAGGCATGGAGCACGTGAAAGAGCGTGGAGTATGCATGGGGTGGCCTTGAAGCCATGGCCGCAGCCGCAGCAGCAGGAGGCTGCCATTTTTCTGAGCCAGAACCTTGTCAGGGCTGAGGGGATCATGGATGTGAATGGGTCAGAGTTGTTTTAACAGCTCCTACGGCCCAGGATTCTGTCAAGTCTTCTTACCACAGTTTGTGTTGTCACAGGCTGGTCTGATCCCCATCCACATTCTGTCTGACACAAAGTATTCCAAGCTGCCCCCTGGTTACCACCCTCCACTAGCACTCCTCCAGCGAAACCTAACTGGTTGTAATTTGGGTGATGGACAATGGTTTGGGATTTTTCTGTTTGTCTATCCAGAGCCTTTGTGGGGAGGATCTAGAAATAATTGTCAGGTCCCCCCAGGGCCTTTCACATCAGCCCCTAGACAGCTTCCCAGGTCCCTTCGGGGTCTGCTCTGGGGTGGGGACCCAGGAGGGCTGGGTGCGTTCCTGTCCTGGCAGCCGGCCCAGGGCCTTGTGGGGCTCTCTCCAGCCTCCACTGGGCATTGTGGCTCCACTTCTCAGCAAGGATCATGTAACGAATGTTGAGGCTTGTTTTCTTTCAATGTGTTAATATTTTTCTATACTTTGCATTTCTCCCTACGAAGAAAATTAGGGTTCATTTGGAATGGTGGGGTTTTTTTTGTTTTGTTTTTTGTTTTTTAATGAAGGGGTAGTAAGAGGTTCTAAATAGGAGAACTGAAGTTGTGTTGAAAATGTACTTGGTATTTTTAGTATTTTTTTCTGCCTTTTTTTCTGGTTATAAAAGCAGTGTGTATATGGGCGGGGGGTGGGAGTCCTTGAACATTACCTGCTCCACTGAAAGGCAAACACGGTCAACATTTTGGCCTTTTTCCTTGTAGTCCTTTTCCCTTTTTCTTGCAGGCAGGTAAGATTGTGCTGCACACACAGTTTTATATCCTGCTGTTTTATTTCTTTTTAAATTCTGTAATACAAGCACTCTTTGCTCTCATCGAAAGGCTTCGTGAGTGTACATTTCAAATAGTTGCATCAAATGGTTATTACCAACCATTCAGTCCCTATATAGTTTGCCTAGTCCCTATTGATTTTGAGGCTATGTCCATTTTTTAAAAAAATATTTATTTCTTTATTTGACAGACAGAGATCACAAAGAGGCAGAGAGGCATGGGGGGGAAGCAGGCTCCCTGCTGAGCAGAAAACCCGATGTGGGGCTCCATCCCAGGACCCTAGAATCATGACCTGAGCTGAAGGCAGAGGTTTTAACCCATTGAGCCACCCAGGTGCCCCTGTGCCCATTTTTTTAATATGATAAATGATGCTGCATTGAACATCTTTGTGTATGAAACTTTCCACCTGGGTAGGTTGAAAATAGCGGTGAGACAAGTGATGAAGTTTTTAAGGAATCGGGTGCTTCTCTGACTCCTGTTTCGTCAGTCATCAGCCTTGACTTCTGCTCCTGGGGCTCTAAGATGAGCATCTCTTTCAGTTTATCTAGGGCAATTCTTTTCCTCCTTGTCTCCCACAGCCTTACTCACCACATTCCCATAAAACTCCTAATGTCCAGTTTGTAGCTGGGGATAAAAATATTCCTCCCCACCCCCGGTTTTCCCTTCTTCCCTGACTTTCTGGTTTAAACTTCTAGGAAGTAGTTTTAAATTCCATGGTATTTAAAAAATCCCCTCTTCTGGCCACCCAATGGTGTAGTCAGCAATTTCTACTCAGTTTTTGAATAGTTGCTAAGATCTAAATTCAAATCCTTAATCTGCCTCTTATCAGCTGAGCAACCTTGGGCAACTCAGTATCATTCTCGAAGGCTCCACTGGTTTATGCTAGGGGATGAACATAGGAGCTGCTTACATGGCTTGCTGTGAGAACTTAATGCCAATGGCATACATGTAAGGAACAGCACGTGTGCTGGTATTATTATTCTCTGAGGGTTTTGACATTGGGTCCCTACAGAGGAGTATGGGAGGCATCCTTCACACTCTAGATTTTCATGACAAAATGGCACCATGAAATGTCGGATCTGGAAGAATTGGTTGAGATGGAGTCCATCCTCCTTGTTTCAGGGGGAAGCAGAGACCCGAGGAGGGGAGGGGTCTTGACCAAGGTCACCTGGATGGATATAAGATATGTAGCAGAGCTTCTCCCACAGTCAGGCGGCTAGGAGGCCTGATGACTTCAGAATCCAGATGGGGCCCTTCCACCAATTCTGCTGGACACACCCTTTGATGTCCAGAGCTCAGGCAGGCCCAGTGTGGAGATCAGCTGATGTCCCAGATCCCTCCCCTTGCCTCTCAAGCTCCGAGATCAATCCCAGAGCAGGTAGGAAGTTTGTGGGATATTAAAAACACTCTACATAGTCTCTTCTGCACCGTGCAGGTAATCTTCCGTGATACCTCTCTCCCTCTCCCTTTCTCCCTCCACAATTCTCTTGGGCCAGTTGGCTAGTCATACCTTCTCCCCTGGCACTGCAGCTGAAGGCGCCTGCCAACCTGTGGGTTTCTTTTCCGTGTGGCTCACCATCTGGAGTGCCCACCTGGCCTCCTTGCGGGGTGTGTGTGCGCGCGTGCATGCAGGCACCCGTGTCCCAGGGCCGGGGTGTTGTGTCCCTTCTCTGTGCATGAATGGCGGCATGCACAAGAGTAAGAGAACAGAGCACAGAAGACAATGCCCAGAAGTCATCCTGGCAGAATGAATGAATAATTCATATTGTATCTGCTGCTTTCCAGGGCTTCCTGAAATAGCTGTTTTAATTGCTTACTTGTTTCACTGCTGACTTTAATTCGGCTGTCTTCAGCGCAGCACACTTCGGTGTTTAATGTTGACTTGCAGGTGGGGCTTTCCCTTCAGGGAATGACACATTCTATTTATTTTCTTCTTTAAAAAGAAACGATGGGAGGAAAATAGGCCCTTAAAGAAAGTCCTATTTCTCAGAGGTGAAAGCCATTCCCTTTTCAACTCCTGTGCAGAGATCCTTTGTAGTCAGGTACTCTAGGGCTCGGTGATCTTGGAAAATAAGGAAGTAGCAGTGAGAGGAGCAGACAAGGTGAGCTTCTGGACTAGATCAGTCTGCGCCCTGTGATGCAATTCGTGAACACTTGGGTGTCTGCAGCATTTCAGATTCTAGGACGCAACCGGATTGTGCTGACTCGTGCTTCCCTAGAGCAGCCAGTTGCAGTGTCAAAGAAAGATATCAGGAAGGCCCTTATCTGCCTGGGTTGCCCACCTAGGCAACCCAGGAAACCACCCTGACCCTGGGGCCCATAGTGGTGGTCGGAGGGGAGTGAGGGAGGACAGTGTCCTTCCTTCCAGGGCTTTGGCAGGTCACCTCTAGTGTGAAATGTGTGGCCCAGCTTTGAAAAGGCTTCTTCCAGTGGTTCTGGTGGAAAGGCCTGGAGAAGAGGGCGAATTGGAAGCCAGGTGTTTGGAGCCCCTGATAAATGCATATGGCAGCAGCAAGAGGTAGCAAGATACACAGGGCCTGGCCTGATGGAGGTTGTGTGAGTTACAGCCCAAGTTGACAGGTGTCTATCTGAAGACACAGATGACACCAGAAGACCCCTGATGATTGGAGAGATGGTGCCACTGGGCTTTGTGGTCTAGTCCTGCACCTGCAGGACCAAGGTCCTGTAGAGTCTGTAGTCCAGGAACTGTTGACTGCCCCTGCCCCTGCCCCAGGCCCCAGCCCTGCTTGACCTTCCGTCTGCAAATGGATGCAAAGGGAAGGGGGCTGTTTAATGTGAAATGAACCAGAAAGAAAATGATCCTCACTGAGGGCCTTCTACATATACAGCAGCTAAGTGGTTGAGAACCTGAGTTTCCAGATCAGATCCAAAAGCTGGCTCTGTGCTCACTGGCTGTGGGACCTCAGACAAGACATTGTTCTGGACAGGAGCTTAGCAAACACTAGCAAGGGGCTGATACAGCCTACCTATAGGGCTGTGCTCAGGGAGAGGCTGAGTCACCATGACAGGACCTGCAGAGTAGGATGGGGAGGCTGAAAGCTTTGATAGAGAAGGAGAGGCATTTCTTTAGAGTCCCTGCAGTTATGAGGTTGGGGATGCTATTATACACCAGTGGGCCCTAGGCATGGTGCCAGGACCAGCAATATCAGCATCCCCAGGGAGCTTGTTACAAAAGCAAATTCTCAGCCCCACCCAGAATCAGAAACCTATTGAATCAGAAAGTATGGGGATGAGTTCTGGCTGTCTGTGAATTCTCAAGCCCTCCAGAGGATTCTGATGCAGCTCAAGGTTGAGAACCACTGCTGTGTACAATAAGGAGATTCCAGGAAGGGTTCTCATAGAATAAATGAATATGGGTGTGGGAAACAGGGGGCAGGTCAGGAAATCTGGGTGGCTGGGAGGATCCCCTCCATTGTGGCCATGTGACCTTGGACAAGTACTGGAGACAGTCTCAGAAACTCAGTACTGAAAAGTCCTCTAGCAATCACTATGTCATCTTTTCATGATGGGGATGGGGAAATAGTGGCCCAGAATGGGAGAGGGAATTGGCCACCCACAGTCACTCAGTGGCAGAGCTGGGAATTGAGGCCAGTTGGATTTACCTCTCAACTGGCCAAGTGTTCCTGGGTGTGTCAGGTCCCCTCTTTATGCCTCAGTTTGCACATCTGGAAAATGGAGCTGATAAGAGTACTTATAAGATTACTGTAAGCAAATTAAGATTCTGGTACATCAAATATGGGTTTTTTTTTTCTTGACAGTTTTTATTGAGAAATTGATTATTAAAACACACTACATTGTATATATTTAACAAGTGTAACTGGATGAGTTTTGACATACATATGTGTATCTGTGAACTTAGATTTCTTTTAACTCACATACTGCTTTTATACATTACAAAAAGGAAAAAACCCAACTAGATAAACAAAATAAAGCTCCAGTGTTCCTAAAACATCTTCCTATTCAGAATCCAGTTCCTTTTTTAATAAACATTTATTTTATTTAAATTGCAGTATGGTTAACATACAGTGTTATATTAGTTTCATGAATCCAATTCTTAGGAGTTACTTTTTAACCCAGGATTATTGGTGTCTGTGCTTTGAATAGCGTCCTTGTTGCCCTCAAAGTGTTGGTGATATAGCCTTGGTAAAAGGACCCACAGGGGAATTCAAAGGCTTTGGTGCTGGGCTCTGAAGCCAGCAGCCAGCGTGGCAATCAGGTAGAGTTAGCCTACTTACTTTGCACTCCTGCTTGGGGAATGTTGCTAAACAGGTCAGTTCACTGCCTCCTCAACCCTTCCCCACAACCATTTGGCTCCTAGGGGTTAAAAGTGCGCCACTGTTGTCTTTAGGATTTCATCCCAAGCCAGGACACCTTTGATGTCTGTACACGGGAAGGGAAATCTCCATCAGGATTGCAGGCTGGCTGACAGTGTTGTAAGATGTCAGTAAGCATGGTGACACACAGCCCCACTTCAGGGATGTTAAACAATATTTTTAAATGTGCTGCTTAAGATAACTGGAAGATAGTCTGTGGAAGGGAGCCTGAGTCGTGCCTGCTACTTTGTACAACCTCAACAAAGTCTAGCATTGTTTATTATTATTATTATTATTATTACTGTTCTTACTGTAACATACCATAACCAATGCTGAACAGTATTGGTTTCTCTGTTGGTTAAATGAAGGTGGCAGTACATGACACACAGAAAAGTTGTGGAGATAAAGGAAATGATTCCTCTTACATAGAGTATATGGTCCAGTGCCTCATACTTAATTGGCTTTCAGCAAAAGACATTCTCATTATTGTTTCATTGCAACCTTCCCATGCTCTTGACCTTTGCGATGGGTAGCCCAACAGTAGATTAATAAAGGCTAAAACTGTAAAGGGGGCCTTAGAGATACCATATTCCAGCTCCCTTGTTTTAGAGATGGGAAGCCCAGAGAGGGTAGGAAGCCCACAAGCATGGCTATTCTAATGACAACATCAATATTCAAACCCAGATCTTTTCACTCCCCTTCCAGTGCTCTAAGCTGTGCTGTCATGGAAGGATCCCAAAGTAGCCTTCATGGCCAGTTCCTTCTAGGAGGACCAGCTCCTCAGGCCTGCATGATTAGGATGAAGGTCAGAGCTCAAGGAATAGAGAAATGGTCAGATTCCAGGGAGGGGAATCCTCTGCTCTTGGAGCTGGAGGTTCCTGGACAGCTCAGCACCTGGGAAGACCCCTTGGCAACCTAGCTCCTGGGACTGGAAGGAGTAAAAACTGGGAGTTGAATGTTCTCAAGATCCTGACTACAGAAGGGAGCTCTGTATTTGTACCCAGCATTATATGCCAAGTGCTATATTGAGTCATTCCCATGTACTAATTCATTTAGTCTCTGCAAGAACCCTGCAAGGCAGATTTTCTTGACTGCTTTATACCTATGAGGAAACTCGGGCTCAGAGCTGGAGAAAGAATGGACTAAGATTACACAGCTAAGAAGGATGAAACTGGCCCTTTTATACAGCACAGAACTGCCTTAGCCTAACTCTCAATTCAGGAATGAGGATGAAGGTGGGGCGGAGCTGGATGCAGGACAAACATGCATACCAGGTGCCCTGTTCTGTTGGGGTGTTGGGCTTTCAGGAGATTACCCTCCGATGAGGAAATGGGCCAAAGGAAGGGCCCTTCTCTCAGCCTTGTCGCTTCATGAGTGGGAACTTCATAGTCTCATTCAGGTTCTTGTCCAATGGTCATTCTCCTTTCAGTATCATAAGGGCAGTTAGCCCAGAAAATACTATCAGTACCTCTATCTTGCAGGATGTTCAGATACTCACTGTGTTTCCTATAGAGCTGAACTCTGCACCGGGTTGGCTTGATCTCTTGGTGTCATGAGTGTGATACAGGCCTGGAGTTGATTCCAGACTTTATTCTCAGCCCTGTCACTGGATTCTTGCATGGCTCTGAGCAAGTCTTCTCTCTCTGTGCCCGAGTCTTCTTAACAGAAGAACAAGGGCATTCATTTGTCAGATTCCAAATCCCCTGCTCAGTTTTATCATTTCTTAATACCTCCGCACCAGAGGCCTCATTTGGACAACACATATTCTGAAGTTCCGTTTTGTGCATTACCTCATTCAGTTCTCAAACAACACTGTGAAGCAGGTCTGAAAAGTACCTACCTAAAAGGGTTGTTACTAGGGTCAAGTAAGTTAATATCCACAAAGTGCTTGGAAAAGTTCTTGGCATGCGGTAAGTATTTAATAAATGTGTTTTTTTCCCTGTTTTTCAAATTTGAAAACGGAGCTACAGAGAGTTTAAATGACTTGCCCAAGGTCGCACAGCTCGAAAATGGCAGAGCCTGGATGCAAAGCCAGGAGTCTAACTCCAGAACCCTGTGTTCTTAACTACTACTCTATGCTGCCTTTAGGTAAGACAGAAGTTAGAGTAACATGTTATAGAGCAAGGGTACTGTGTGCAACAGGAGTGTGGCTCACCATAGGCATGCTAATTCTCCTTTTAAACACAGCGCTGTCGGAGCACCTGGCTGGCTCAGTGGGTTAAAGCCTCTGCCTTCAGCTCAGGTCATGATCTCAGGGCCCTGGGATCGAGCCCCACATCGGGGTCTCTGCTTGGCGGGGAGCTTCCTTCCTCTTCTCTCTCTCTGCCTGCCTCTCTATCTACTTGTGATCTCTGTCTGTCAAATAAATAAATAAAATCTTAAAAACAAAACAAAACACAGAGCTGTAATAGGCAAACAGGCTATTGCAGAATGTGGGCTGAATTTGGCCTTCCGCTTGTTAGTTGGCCATGCCTACTCTAGTGCACAATCTGGTTCTCAGCACAGTAACCTTAAATCCCAGCAAGTGAAATGCAGAGGGGTAGCAGCATGGATTCACCCCTGTCCATGAGCTGGAAGAAGTTGTGGAATGGATAGACACAGAGACCTGGGAATGGAAGCAGAGGAGGGGCCTGGCCCAAGAACTCAGTGAGGGCAGAGTAAAGACAAGATTTAGGAGCGGCGTGAGCCACCTGTGTGTGTGGGAAAGGGGCAGCCTAAAAAGGAGAGGGAAGCATGAAGAACAGTCTGGAACCTTCCCTCTGGTTTGCTCCCTCCTCTTGTTTTCCCCATAAAAGAATTCCAGGAGTGGGAGTGACCAGGCCAAGAAAGCCTCCAGATAATCCAGCCCCACCAAAGTAGGGAAGCAGAGACGTCTGGGGGTAAAAACGCCAGGATGTTGAGATCGGTGTTTTGAGAGTGGAGGGAGGGAGGGAAGTGTTCTCTTAAGAACGAGAGTTTAGAAGGCCCTAGTGTAAACACCTCCTCCAGAGAGCACATTATGAGAGCCAAACCCACTCCGGCTGCCATTTCCCAACTCCTGGTTTAATTTCCAAAAAGGGAGTGTGTACGCAGTGCCAGCCCCTGGAGTACAGTGCGGCGTGTATTGGTGCTTAACCTGGACACTTATTTTGCCTCCGTTTCCCCATCATGGAAATAAGGATAGAAAACCCAGCTCATAATACCAGCTAATGTTGGTTGAGCCCCGTGTGCCATGGGCTCAGCACAGCTGATTTGAACATCCCCACTTTTCGGACAAAGAAGCAGATTGGGGCAGGTTAGGGTTCATGCCCAAGGCCAAAGAGTAAGTGACTGTGTCTGCATGGGGTTGCAGGGGGCTGACTCTAGAGCCTGTTAGGGTGAAGGGTACTGCTGCCGAGGGTCACGGACATGTCTGATCCCTGAGATGGAAGACGGGCATGATTCTCATGGTGCACAGAACACAAGTCCTCCCCACAGATCCCGTTAACAACCCGCATCTACTCAGGGCTCCGTCCGCGCCAGGTTCTGCGCGGAGCACTCTATGTGGGTTATTTCCTTTAATCCCCACCACACCCTATGAGATCGGGACTTCAAGTTTCACAGAGAAGGACACTCCTCCTAAAGAGGTTATGTAACATGCCCCTGGTTGTGGAAGAGGTACAGCGTGGGATCCTGAGCCTTTGTGGGTAATAGCTAGTCTGCGTCCTCAGCAACTGTGAAGCTGACCACCATCTTCTTCTTCCTGCCTGGGCTCCTTCCTCCTCCAGCCTTTCCTGACTATCCTGTTGCCTAACTCTCTCCGGTCTTCCAACTCCTGGGCCTTTTCACGTCTGAACGGCTGACCTAGCAGCTTATCAACGATCCCTACATCCTCTAATTAATTGCCTGTGGTCCACAGCCCCACTTAGCATGGCCACCTCATACAGTCACCAAATGCCGTGGTGATGGCTCACTGCCTGTTTTAAGAGTGAACCTTGCTCCCTGGCCAGACCCACTGCTCTTGAAGGCAGAAATAAGGCTTATTCAAATGTCAGAGTCCCCCTGGTGTCTAGTGTGGGACTAGGCTGTTGTGTCCCTGCAGTAAATGGTTGTTGCTTGGAGGACTACCGGAAGTGGGGGGGAGAGAAGGAAAGCAGAGGGTGAGGCAGGGAGCTTCTCTACGTCTGCTTCTGCAGCCTAGTTTAGAGGTGGCACTTACAAGGGAAGGCGGTCCTCTTCGTCCCTGTGCCTCCACCCCATCACTTACAACAGAAAGAGGTGTTAGGTGGCTTTTTCCCCCTCAAACTCACCAGCATCATCCCACCCCAACTAGCCCTTGCCATTGCTTCCCCCCATGGGGTCTCTGCTCAATGATCGCCTCCTGCAAGAGGCTTCCTCTGACACTCCCTCCCTTCCTCTCCCCTCCCCCGTAACCCTTGATCCCACCACCCCTGTGGCATTTTTCTGCACAGCATGAATCTCTGCCATGAGGGACTTTGGCAGCTTGTTTCCTGGTTGGGGTGTGTCTCCCGACCAGAATGTCAGGGCAGGTCCCTGTCCATCTGGTTCGCTTCTGCCGTTGGCGTCGATGAAGGTTCAGCCGGGTTCGGTGTGCCCAGTCCTCCTCACAAACTCTGAGATGGTTGTTTTTTCCACACACCTGCCCCCCACGCCCTCGGTTGGGAGAGATGTCTGAATAAAGGTGTTTGGACGGGTCTGACTTAAAGGAAGGGAGGACTTCCAATATGGCACTTTCTCAATGCCCACCCCAGCCTTCAGCATGCCAAAGGTGAAGGGGACATGCAGCCCTGTTCTGCAGCAGCCTGGAGGTGAGGCTGCGGGGGTCGGAGTTGTGCAATGGAAGCTATGGGAACTATGCATGGGAAACACCCCCAGGCGGAGAAGCCTGCCGCCCGGGCTTCTTGTGCCTGGGCGGGAGGAGAGGTTCAGCTGAAAGTTTGGACAGTTCTTGGCTTGCAGCCTGGAGGGCCCTTTAGAAAGTGATCCCGCCCAGCTGTCCTTCGAAGAGAGCTCACTCCCGGGGCCAGCATCCTGCTGGACAGCGATAAAGAGGTTGCTGTGGGAAGCATTCAGATCGCTGGGGAAGCAGTAGGAACATGAAAGATAGGTTACTCGTTCCTCAGTCCCCAGGGAATCACCACCCAGTGTTAGACTTGGCAAGAGGTCTTCCGTTCCTTCTCTGAGCTGCCTTGCTCAGAAAGGATGCAGCATCTGAATACCGAATACTGGCCCTAGCGATCTGGGAGCCCCTGTCACATGACGCCGTGGCAGGAGGGCAGGGAGCCTGTGTTCCTGGACAGGTGGGCCGGTGAGGTCCCTGTAATGTGCTCCCCATAGGGTGCTCCTGGCAGAGCCTACCTGTCTCCAAGGTGACACATCCGGGCCACTTCTCCAGGAGGGCCTATTGTGAAACATTCAGGAATGTTTGTGTTCCTTCAGAGATTTGTAATTAAGAAGAGGCAGAACTAGTTTTCTCTTGGCACTCTTCCTTCCCTCCCTCTTGCCCCCTCCAGCATTTGGGCCATTTTGATCTCATGATTGGGGTTTTTGGTAGCCCAGGACAGGGGGGCTGGAGACCACTCCAAAGCTTGAAATGGGGTGAATCGCTTCACTGGAGGGTGGGGGTTGGGAGTTCCAGGCAAGCCCCCAAGTCCGGGCCGCATCTGAAAGTGGACATCTCTTCCCAGCCCACATTCTTGGCACTTGCCCAAGGGGAAACATTGTAGGCCAGAGAAGCACCCACCATTTCCCAGAGGGCACTGGTTTAAACAGACGGTTCTCTCTGGCAGGAAGAGTGAATGTCTGCACGTGCATATGTGTGTGTGTGTGTGTGTGTGTGTTTAAATCTTTGTGCAACTAAAATCACTTCTCTTCATCCTGATTCTCTGAATGACACATTGCTGCACACTGAATAATTCATCTCCCTCTTGGCATTTGTTCCAGAGAGAATCTTGCTGTCCAGATTTCTTGTAAGTTGCATAGTCTTCCCATAGAAGCGTTTTCTCTTTCCCATGGAAGAGCTCTGGGAGCTAGGCTCTCAGCCCTCTGGCTTTTCCCCCAAGGTTGCATCAGAGGGGAACCCTGAATATCAAACCAGAGCCCCCCTCCTCCTCGGGCCCGCTCCTTCCAACGCCGGGTCCTCTTGACTCACTCTTCTCTACCCCGATGGGCACGCTGTGTTCACTGCATGTGGAAGTCGGCATCTCAGTGGGGTGGTCTTAAGACAGTCACATTACTGAACCTTGTAGCTGATGTTCATCTCACTTCTGACTTCCCCGTGTCGAAGGCCGGAACCATCAGCGGAATTCAGGGTTTTCTGGAAAAGTGATGCATTTTGGTGTTTCAGACCTGCCCATCTCCAGTCCCCCTCCCCACTGAGAGAGTTCAGTGAATTAGTGGCATTGGTGACTTGGGTGACTTTGAAACATTTGATTTTCTTTTCGTCAAGCAGCTCTGCATGATCCAAGTGTATTGAACATCTTTGTACCAAGACACTGATGACCGAAGGTGCAAATGTGCGAAAGCTCCAGGGCCCTTCGCCTGCAGACTGGCATCTGTCATTACCTGTATCTGGAGCTTACTCTGTGCTCCAGGTTGCTGTGAGACTCACTCGGTCTTGTTCATTCATGTTCACAAAGCTCTGGTTTGGGAATCAAGTAGGTGGCTTTAGGTGATCCTTCTAGGGTTTACTAACTGTGTGGTACTGGGCACATTTTCTCATTTGTAAAATGGAGTAAGAGTGCCTGCTACCCAGAGAGAGAGAACATGATATATATAACTCGCTTTCTAGGCCTACATTTAGCCATTATTAAATATTTTAATTATACTGATATATGAACATTACAGAGAAATTAGTAAAAACAATTACATTAGAAACCATGTACCAAGATGACATTTTAATGTACATCTTTCCAGTTTCCCTTCTTTATGTGCTGCTGAAGCAAGCACCCAGTTTCTCTTCTACACACACACACACACACACACACACACGGATTTGTAGGCAAAATATATGATAACAGTATCCTGTAGATTTTCTCTTCCGTGTTGTTTTTCTCATAATATATGAGATCATCCTCCCATATTAGCAACATATAGAACAATACATCATTATTTGTCATTCCTACATATTCATTATCATAGTCACCCATTCCGCAAATATTTATTGAGCACCTGTTGTGGGGGACCCAGGGATCTCTTGCTTAGATGCACCATTGGATGAAACCACTTAATTGATCCCCAGGGAAGAATTATGAAAGGTGCTGATCCAGGGGACCTGTCAGAAGGGGCATATCTTCTTGGTTTTCTGGATTACAGACAGTATATGTAATAAGATTCATATTTCTGTGGGTATGCCTGTGTGGCTCAGTCAGTTAAGCACCTGCCTTCAGCTCAGGTCGTGATCCCTGGGATTGAGCCCTGCATTGGTCTATCTGTTTAGCGGGTAGAAGCCCTGCTTCTCCCTCTCCCTTGGCTGCTCCCACTGCTTGTGCTCTCTCTGCCAAAGAAATAAATAAAATCTTTTAAAAGAGAGAGAGAGAGAATTCATATGTGTGCAGCCGGGCTGGCAGGCAGAGGTTTCAGGGCAGAGAGCGGGAAGAGGAATGAGCCAGAAAGGAAGGTCTGACTGGTGCATTCCTGCTCCCTCCCAGATCTTTCTGTCCTCAGTAATACAGTGACTCCCTGTGGAAGGGTATGCCCGTGTGTGGAGTTTTCAGAGACTCTCAGAGATTTACTGTATAAAATGATGTTGGAGGAGATTAGATTCCTGGTGGTCACTGATCTTCATTCTCCATAAGGAAGAGGAAACAAACCACCTGGTGAAGTTTGAGGATGGGGAGGCACTGTGGCACGTGGCCTTTAGTTTCTGAAGTCTGTGCAGGGCATGGGGGATGGTGGCGTGGGCTGAAGACAGCTTTGCAGGAACTTTATCCAAACTGACACAGGTGTGCCTGAATGAAGAGCCTTCTTTGTGGAGGGAGGTCCTCATCCCCTGTGTGTCTTCTCCATTTTTCCCCCTTTGATTCTACAGTGGCTTATGATTTTCCACAGGACTCGGGAGGTACACGGAGAATGTCAGCTTTCGAGAGAACCCTGTAGCTCACAACAGGAGCACTGGAGACCGATTTGAAGTCCCAGACTTGTCACTGACTTGGAGAATGTTATTTTGTCTTTTTCAGCCTCAGTCTCCCCTTCTGGGAAATGGAGATAACAGTAGTGTTTTCTGAGCACTCATTCCTACCAGGATCTGTGCTACATGTTCCTAAAACACGACATTCTTTAACCTAACCAACAATCTGGACAGTTGCTACTATTATCCCCACTTCTCAGATAAAGATACTGAGACTCAGGGGCACCTGGGTGGCTCCTTTGGTTAAGTGTCTGACTCTTGATTTTAGCTCAGGTCATGGTCATGAGATCAAACCGTGCCTGGGGCTCTACACTCAGCAGGGAGTCTGCTTCTCTTTCTCTCCCTCTGCCCCTCTCCCCTGACCTCAGTCACATTCTCTCTCTCTCTCTTCTCTCTCCCCCAAATAAATAAATCTTTAAAAAAGAAAGGGGGGCGTGGGGCACCTGGATGGCTCAGTCAGTTAGGCATTCAACTCTAGATTTTGGCTTATGCATGAGCTCAGGGTCATAAGATCAAGCCCCGCATCAGGCTCTGCACTCAGCATGGAGCCTGCTTGAGGTTCTCTCTCTCCCTTTCCCTCTGCCCCATCCCTCCAACCTCTCTAAAAAAAAAAATTAAAAATAAAAAACTGAAGCTCAAAGAGATTAAGTTGCCAAACCCACACACCACCCTAAGGGATGCTCACTGAATCCTTCCTCTATGGAGCAGAGTCTGTTGCATATCCTAGATCCCTCTGGCTTCATCGTCATCGACTCCCACAATACAACAGTGAATTACTGACTAACGGAAGCTTTTGGATTCTCATTTATTCAGTCAGGAGGTACTTTTCGCAGCCTGCCTGACTTGGATATATGATGGCACATGAACTTACCGCGTCCTGTCCGCAGGGGCCCTTTCAGTGTTTCTTTCTCCCCCCATATATTTTTCTTTAAGTCTGATTTGGAGTGGGGATAGAAAAGGAGATTGCACAGCATAAGAGAGAGGGTAGTTTCCCGAGGCCTGGAGGGAAGGTCTTCATCAGAACTCTGAGACCCCATCCAGTTCTTTCTCTTCCTCTCCTGTTGTACCTCAGCTTGCCACTCTATCCAAAGAGTGATGAAACAGAGCCTTCTGGTTTTCCAGGATTGGGAAGGGGTGGGAACACACAGGAGAGGGAGAACATCTGAATGTGTATTTTAAGCAGAGTCCGCAATGGGAGAAACCAAAGGCTTTCCAGAGGGGCTGCTCAGACCCACGGGCTCAGACCCACTGGCTGAAATGTTTGACTGATGGCTTGTGCTCTTTTCCAGGCTTCACAGCCCTTAATTCATTTGGTTGGATGATTTGTCTTCTCACTTAGCCACCAAGTGGGTAATTACCACCACTGCCCACCAAAATGGGGTCTTAGAGGGTGGTTATTACTAAAAAGATCGGTTTGGTCTGGATTGTTTAGGGAAGGACAGTGGTGGGTGTAGGCATTTGGGGACCTGCTCAGGAGGAAAATAAATACTTCTTTTGGCCAAATTCATAGAGATAGGACATCTGCTATTCTAGATGCTGCTGTAAGCCAGCTTTCCAGAGGACTAGTGGGCGTGACAAACATGGGATAGACCCCGAATGAAGAATGGGGGTGGGGTGGGCAGGTGGGTTGCAGATGAAGGAGCTAGAGAGGACTAGAGTCTGAGTCCAGAAACAAGACTTGACATTTGAACCCTTTTCCTCAAACCCCCCAGAGATCCAGCAACAGAGGCCCAAAGAAGGAAGATGACTTGGTCAAATCATTTCCAAATTCGTGGCAAAGCTGGGACCAGAATGCAGATTCCCCACCTCGCTCCTGGGTGATCTAATCCAGTCACCTTCCTGGGACAACAGGGACCATGGGGACAGCAGAGCCGGGGCCAGGGCGAAGTCTGTGGCTCTGTCGGGCCAGCCCAGAGGAGCAGGGAGGCTGACAGAAGCAAGGAGTTGCAAGGTCTTGGGGACGGTGGGCTGATGGAGTCTGTTTCTCCTCTCCCTTGCCAGGTACACCAAACCGCTCACCTTTGCTGACTGCATTAGTGATGAGTTGCCGCTAGGATGGGAAGAGGCGTATGACCCGCAGGTTGGAGATTACTTCATAGACCACAATACCAGTAAGTGCCTGGCCGGCCTCCCTTCCCCTTCCTGCACCCCATCCCTCTACCTCTACACCCACCTCCCTCCCCGAGTCTGAAAGAGCTGCCGGCAAAGGCTCTTAAAGCCAGATTGTGTTTTGTTTTATGTGGAGTTAGATAGAGATGTCGATGTGGATATAGATAGATAATGTATGCTCGTACCAAATAACCATTTAGAAGGGTTTTAAATAGAATCTAAAACTCTCCCCCCTTGCAACCCAGCTCCCCAGTTTTGCAGAAGCAGCCACTGCTAATAATTTCTTGTGTATCGTTCCGGAAATGTTCCAATTGTATGTTTGTGTGTACATGCATCTATTCTTTTGTTTTTTTCCTTTTTTTAATATATCTCCATTTTTGGTGCCTACAATTTTTTTTTTTTCCCATGTGAGGCAGATGTGTCATTGTCATTGCCAGGCCATTTTGGAACCAGAACCCCAGCATGTCCCTAGCAGCATGCGCATGCCTGTCTCTGTAGTGGATGGGCACCAGTGTGTGTCTCCGGCCCATCATACTGGTCAGCCCACCCTCACTTTGTGCCCGTGATCCAAGTATCCTGATCCAGAGTGCACATTCCTAGGGTCTCTGTCTCTGGGACTGTGCTGGAGGGATAGATTGAGAAAGGGAGAAGAAAGGAACAGGCATATTGGCTGACAGGTAGAGGAACTCAGGTCATGGTCCCCCCCAGCCAGGGAGAGTTGTGTATTTGGGCTTCATCGTGTCCTCTGAGATCTGCTGCCCCATTTGTCCGAGGCCTGTCTCACTCTCAACTTCTGAAGTGTAGGATTCCCTTTGTCCTTTCAGGCCAGAGGAAAGTGGGCTGAAATGGGATGTGCCTGGCCAAGCCTGAAGGCTGAGAATAGGGTAGGAAATGCTAATAGCCCCTGGTCACTGAACATACATCCTGTGCCTTGTGTTCAGCGAGGCACCAGACAGGCGTCATCTCGTTTCATCCTCCCAGCTCCCCTGTGGGGTGTTAGGAGGAATATCCCCATCTTAGACATAGAACTTAGAAGTCGTAACTGGCTGCTTAACACTCAGAGCGAAAATGCGGTACAGCTGGGATTTGAACTGGTACCAGGGAGGCAAGTTGTGCCTCCCCATTCAGTTCCTCCTCAGGTTTCCACTAGCACCCGGCCGGGCTCTATTGTGCCGCTCATCACTTTGCCTGTTATAAAGCAAGGCAGTATCTCATTCATTGCTCCATTCCCAGGCCTGTGTTTGGTAAGGCACATAGTAGGTGTGCACTTGACCTTTGTTAAATAGCAAAGGGCATACGTGCATGAATTCATGACTGAGTGAATGAATGAGCCGACTTCATTGAAGAGTTTCTGAGGGACAGCTAATGGCATTAATTGCTTTTGAGGGGGTAGCAGAGGTTTTTATTAGCACTCATGATTGCATGCTGGATAATGAGAAGTAAATATGCCTAATTGAGTGTGTGCGGGGAATGAGGTTAATGTTTGGAGGGCTGCACAGTATACTGGGTTAAACACTGATGTATAGGGACCCTAACCAGTTCTTTCCTTGTGTCTAATTGCTGAGTTCATCCCCCTCGTTAAAATCTGATGGCGAGAGTGGGATTTTACAGTGCTTCTGGGAGTTGCAGGAGAACTAGGAGGGAGGAAGGAGTAGCAGGCACCAGCAGAATTTATTCTTGAGAGGATGAGGGCCGAAACGGGGTGTATGGGCAGGTGAATAAATGGGGGCCACCATAAGAAGAATTCTGCCTGAGAGTTTTACCAGCTCTCAGGCTAGCAGGTGCCTTTTGCTTTGAACGTGTTCTCCTTGGAGGGAGGACACCACCTCTGCAGAAGGAGCCAGGGATGGAAGTGGTGTGACTGTGACCCTCCAGGAGGCCCAGGCATTCAGAGCCGTGGACTTGGACCAGTCCTCCATGTGTGTATTATTCATGGACAGAAATTACCTTCTTGAGTTATAGACCCAATAGAATGGAACAAGTTAAATCTACTATCCAACATTCATTCAGTCAGCAAATATTCACTGACCACCTGTCATGTTCCAGGCACTGTTCTCACAACTTGGGATACATGACGAGTTGCAGAATGGCAATGATTCTTGCTCTTAGCTGAAACTCAATGGACTGTACCATGCAGGGGGCCCTTATTTGTCATTTTTAATGCATCAAATAGATGGAGTGATACATGTTAACACATAAAACAAATGCACCATAATTGCCCTCATTGCTCGCCTTTTGTGTTATTTCCATTTATTTGTTATAAATAAATAAAACCAAAGGGAGAATCCTTATTCATACTGCTTCTCTCCTTTGTGATAATTTCCTTTCTATTTCCAAATACAGGGTCACTAAGTGAAAGGTCATGAAAATTTTTTGAGACTTCTGGTCCATATTCCTAGGTTGATAAGTATTTCCAGAAAACTGTAGCAGTCTGTATTGCCACCGGCAGCAAGGGTACTGTTTTCCTCATACCTTGATCAGTATGGGGTTATTTTCATTTCTTTATTATTTGATAAATTCTTCATAGGTTGAAACTGTTACTTCCCTACTTTTCATTTGCATAGTAACAAGGTTGGGCATTCTCCAGATGTTCAGCTGTTTTTAAGAGGATTGTTAAAGCCCTTGGAGAATACAGTAGTGTTAGCCACGTGGGTGTGTGTGTGGTGTGTGTAGAAAGTGGGTGTGTGGTGTGTGGAGGAGGTCGGGGGTGGAACGCAGAGTTCGGGAGTGTGGAGAACGTGTGGAATGTGTTTGCAGGTTGAGGTTGGGAGCATGAGAGAGGACAGAGAAGGGGTTCTCAATGATGGTTTCACTCAGTTGGCTAAATGTTTGTTGGCAGTAGCTGCCTTTTGGGGAGAAAGAGAATGGGGAATGCTGTTTTATGTAGCCAACTTTGTAACCTGCTGAGTGATTAAACTGTGTCCATGTATGGCTTTAATAAAAAGGAAAACTGAAAAGCAGCTAGACAAGGTGATGTGAAAGATCCTGCCGGAGTGTAAAGGTATCTGTTTGGGTTTGATGGGCTTAAGGAAGGGGAGTATGAGTGGAAGAGGCTGGGCCTGGGAGGACCCCCTCAGAGTAAGACTAATTCAGGACTAATTTAGGATTAACAGCTGTTAACAGCTTTTAACACAATACCATAGAACCCCCTGGGCACTTTTGAAAAGCCCAGTTCTAAAGGACAGTTTTTTCAACAGTTGCTGGGACAGCTGGCCCACATGGAAAAAAGTACACCTGCACTTCTGTCCCTACCTCACACCATACATAAAAATAAACTCAAATTGACCATAGACCCAAACATAAAAGGGAGAGCTAGGAGAGCAAATTGCCGTTGATTCATTCCCACCCTGCAGAGATTCTGATCTAAAACCTGGGCATCAGGAGTGTTAATATAGGGGCGCCTGGGTGGCTCAGTGGGTTAAGCCGCTGCCTTCGGCTCAGGTTATGATCTCAGGGCCCTGGGATCGAGTCCCACATCGGGCTCTCTGCTCAAAAAAAAAAAAAAAACCCCAAACAAACCATAAATGAGTCTCAAAGCCTTAGACTGAGCATGAGAAGCAAGGCCCAGGGAGCACACGCTGTACGGGGTCCATTGATACCAAGTTATAAACAGGCAGAAGCGAAGGGAGGAGGGGGTGGGGGACTACTGGG
The DNA here is from genome assembly GCF_030435805.1 of Mustela lutreola. Lineage (NCBI taxonomy): Eukaryota > Metazoa > Chordata > Mammalia > Carnivora > Mustelidae > Mustela > Mustela lutreola. Next base: position 58,301,892 of record NC_081294.1, read on the forward strand.
AAAAAGAGTACAGGGATTGTTAGGGCAAAGGGAATGTTTTACACATTGATTCAAGCAGTGGTTTATAATGTACACGTTTGTCAAAACATAGTGAACTATATACGCTTCAAAAGCCTGCACTTCATTGTATTTAAATGATGGCTTAGTAAAGTCGATTGAAGCAGTGTACTGATGCCCTCTTCTTACTGCAGACCAATTAAATGGAAGTCTCTGGGGTAATTCCAGTGTGCAGCCAGGCTGAAACCAGTATTCTGATGTGGGGTTGTGTGTTGTTTGTCTGTGTGTACATTCATCTATCTGTATTGGTTTCTGCTGCAAGAGATCCTGGGCCACCAAAAATGGTAGCCAAGCCAGCCTTCAGCGGAGGTTGTCCTGTTTGTTCGTATTCCAAGGAGTAGAGCCTCAGCCACAGGGCAGGCACTGGAGGGAGGGTTCATCCGGGCGGGGGGGGGGGGGCCCTAGCTGTTTGTCCAGGGCCCAGCGTTACAGCGAGCGCTCTGGTGGGTGGTCCGCGCTGGAACTCAGCATCACACCAGCCAGCCTTGCCTGCCAGCCTCAGTGACCACTCAGCCCATCTGGTTGTCACGTTTGGTGACACATTGGAATTATTGGACAAGCTTTGCAAATTGCCGTTGATTCATTCCCACCCTGCAGAGATTCTGATCTAAAACCTGGGCATCAGGAGTGTTAATATAGGGGCGCCTGGGTGGCTCAGTGGGTTAAGCCGCTGCCTTCGGCTCAGGTTATGATCTCAGGGCCCTGGGATCGAGTCCCACATCGGGCTCTCTGCTCAGCAGGGAGCCTGCTTCCCTCTCTCTCTCTCTGGCTGCCTCTCTGTCTACTTGTGATTTCTCTCTGTCAAATTAATAAATAAAATCTTTAAAAAAAAAAAAAAGAAGTGTTAATATATCGTGGAATGATTCTCATGTCGCAGTCAGGGCTTCTCAGGCATGTCTGCGTTTCAGAGTCCCCTGGGGAAGCTTTTCCAACTCTGAGTGCCTGGCTCCCACTCCGAGAAATTCCCATGTAAGTGTTCTGGGGCAGACTTCTGGCTTTTTTGTGGTTTTGGTTTTTGTAGCTCCTCGGCTGAGTCTACTACACTGTCAAGACCCCAAAATTACTGGATGAAGTATGAACTTTTTTTTTTGTAAGCAGTTTTGCTGAGAATCTGGGGGAAGAGGCACTTTCATAGGCTGTTCATGAGAATAAAAATCGATAAAACATTTTGGAAGGTAATTTGGTTGTATCTTCCCTCTAATAAGAAATATATCCTGCAGAATTATCACACAAGTTCATAAAATCATGTTTTTAACAATTGTCACTACAGTATTGATTGTGGTAGCAAAAGAACTGAAAACAATCCAAATGTTTTCCCAATAGTGGTCTGGGAAACCACTAACACCAGTCAAGCCTAATGCCATACCGTAGAATACTATACAACTATTTAAATGGTTGAAGTAGATTTAAAAAAAAAAAATTTAAAAATAAATAAAAGCAGCAATAAAATTAAAACAATAAATAACAAAAAAGCTGTTACATCTGTACCCACAAAGAAAGATGAACATGATATATCATTTGCAGATTATAGACTAGCAGACGGGACATGGGGCCATGTTGCACTAAAAATAAATTAGTGCATATGGACACACATGTATAAACCAATTTATGTATCATCAGAAGACAGTGTCTCCTAGTGTGTGAGACTCCTAGCAGCAGTTACCTCCGAGGAGCAGGATTAGAGACATGGAAACTCTCACTTCCTACTTGATAAATTTGCAGTGGTAGAATTGTGAGATTTTCCTTTTTTGTGTTTTTCAGTATTTTTCCTCAAAAATGTAGATTTTTAGGGATGCCTGGGTGGCTCAGTTGGTTAAGCAGCTGCCTTCGGCTCAGGTCATGATCCCAGCGTCCTGGGATCAAGTCCCACATCGGGCTCCTTGCTCGGCAGGGAGCCTGCTTCTCCCTCTGCCTCTGCCTGCCATTCTGTCTGCCTGTGCTTGCTCTCTCGCCCTCTCTCTCTGATAAATATATAAAATCTTAAAAAAAAAAAAAATGTAGAGTTTTAAAAGTTACAATAGAAGACATCTCCAGCCTGGCCGAGACCAGCTGTTTCTTTTCTGTGTCTTTTCTCAGCTAGAGATCTGAGGCTAGTGCTTGAGGGGCACTCAGCAGCCACTGAATCTGAGGGAGTCCACATCTACTGATGGGACACGGGGCTCAGCTTTTTTTTTTTTTTTAAGATTTTATTTCTTTAATTGACAGAGAGAGAGAGGGCAAGTAGGCAGAGTGGCAGGCAGAGGGAGAGGGAGAAGCATTCTCCCCACTGAGCAGAGAACCGATGTGGGGCTTGATCCTGAGACTCCGGGATCATGATCTGAACCAAAGTCAGATGCTTAACTGACTGAGCCACCCAGGCACCCCAGGGCCCAGCTTTATAAATACTTCCCTTCTTAATCTTTTCTTGCAGATGTTCCTCCTCCATTCTTGGTGGAAAGGTTGCAAAGCTTTTCTTAGAAGAAGCAATCTTGTGGCTCCTGCCAGCAACCTTCAGACCTGGTTTTCTTTCCCAGAAAAAGGGAGGAGGAAGAGCTAAAGGTATTGCTATTTGTGGACAGTTTAAAAACTGGTCCCACGGGGCGCCTGGGTGGCTCAGTGGGTTAAAGCCTCTGCCTTCAGCTCAGGTCATCATCTCAGGGTCCTGGGATCGAGCCCCCCATCAGGCTCTCTGCTCAGCAGAGAGCCTGCTTCTCTTCCTCTCTCTCTGCCTGCCTCTCTGCCTACTTGTGATCTGGGTCTGTCAAGTGAGTAGATAAAATCTTTAGAAAAAATACCAGCATGCTCTTAAAAAAAAAAAAAAAAAAAAAAAAAAACTGGTCCCAGAAAATAGGTTGAGCTTTACTCTCAACCACTGTTTATTTACTTTACCTGGGCAGAAGAGCTGTACGGCTTCCTTGGAAGCAGGGAGTCAGGGCCCATTAGTCTCTTTAGTAATTATAGGAGTAGATTCGGAGAGGTTAAGCAGCCTGCTCATTGTAACACAGCATTTATTGGCAGGAATGAAAACTTGACTCTGCTTTTTTTTTTTTTTTTTTAAGATTTTATTTATGTATTTATTTGAGGGAGAGAGAGAGCATGCAAGCAATGGGGAGGGGCAGACGGAGAGGGAGAGAGACAACCGCAAGCAAACTCGAACTGATCACAGAGCCCAATGCGGGGCTCCATCTTACAACCAAAGATCAGACCTGAGCTGAAATCAAGAGTCAGGTGTTTAACTGACTGAGCCCTGCCCGCCCACGCCCCCCCCCCCCCCAACCCCTGCCCCAGGCACCCCGGTCCTGCTGCTTCTGAAATCATTCTCCCTATCCCTTCTTGCTTTCATTGGAAATGCTCATTTGGTCCTGCTCAGGAGAAATGAGAGCTGTAGGGCCTGCAAAAGGTGGCATAAACTCAAATACCCCAGGAATCAGATTCATGACACAAATGAATGAAGCAGACCAGGCACAGGTCTGCGGCCAACTGTGGCCTCAGCGTGGCTGGATCTTCTGAGAAACCAGACACTAGGATTCTAATGTGTTGGTCTCCCCATTTTTACATACTAGTTACCAGCTCACAGTTAGTGAAACACTTAGGGTTAAGCAACACCTGTGTGTGTACTGGCTGGATTCACCACATGGTCCTAATGGTACAGTTTCCAGAGTGTCAGCCCCTCCAAGCCCCACCCACCACTGGGAGCTCTCTGGAGGGTTGGCAGGTGATGGGCACTGATTCTTTGACATTGATGTGACCTCTTTCGTGTCTGCTCGGCTGCCAGCTGTCCCTTTTTAAAAATGTCTATCTTTTGGGGTTTTGACTTTTTTTTCCAAATGATCGCTGTACCTACTTACTCTATACATCATTTTTTTTTAAAAGAATGAAGAAAAAAATCCTACTACCAAGACATCTCTACTCTCGACAACATACTAAATTTTTTCCTAATCTTTTTGACAATGGATGTATTATTTGAATAATCATGAAATTCTCTATGCAGTTTACCCCCTGCACTTCCACTCGCCTGTCAGAGGCTCCTTTCCACTTCATCCATATTTCTTCGAAGACACTTTAGTGGCTGTGGCAGTGAATTATGTAAAATACAGCAGACCTATTTGGCCAGTTCTTTTCCATGTGACCTTGAGCAAGTTATTTGACCTGTGTCTAGATTTTCTCTTTTGAGTAGCAGGGGTCATAACAGAATCTGCTCTTTAGGGTTGGTGTAAGGCCAGTGGGGGTAAAGAGATATAAAGTAGTTAGAACAGTGCTTGGCATTCAATTAATGTAAAATAAGTGCTAGTTATTATTCTCATTATTATTATCATTATTATCCTGATTTGGTACAAGTGCATCTTTACCTGACTCCTTTATTATATTTAATAGTAAATTACTATGGGGGAATTATTGATCTAAGGGTGTTCACATTTTAAAGCTCTTAATTTGCGTAGTCAGTCCTCTTCTAAGTTCATTCTAATTTACATTTCCAGCAGGGAATGAGGTCCCTATTTTTTCCACAGTCTCTAAGATATTATTTATTTTTCTTTACTCCACCAGAACAGTTGACCTTAAGCTTCTCTAATGTCCTTCAGCCTCTATCTAGATTAGAACGCAAACCTGTTTACACAGGTGTAAAATTAGCCTCACCATCAGGAGACAAGCTGGTATCTCGCACTGTCCTTCTCTTGGCTGTTCTGAGATGGCTTGACTTTGGGTATGGAAATTGATTCTGGTTTATTTTGTGTTTGCTTGTTTAATCCAAGTGGAGAGTCACTGTTGTTTAATAGGTAAGTTTAACCAATCTGCTTTCTATTGTGATTTCCACTTACTGTGTTTTTTGATTTCTGGGAGTGGATTCCACAGGCCACCGAGCCAGCAAGACATTTGTGAGGTGCTGATTTGGGTGTTTGGGGTCTGTTCCAGAAACCACCCAGATCGAGGACCCCCGGGTACAATGGCGGCGGGAGCAGGAGCACATGCTGAAGGATTACCTGGTGGTGGCCCAGGAGGCCTTGAGCGCGCAGAAGGAGATCTACCAGGTGAAGCAGCAGCGCCTGGAGCTCGCGCAGCAGGAGTACCAGCAGCTACATGCCGTCTGGGAGCACAAGCTGGGCTCCCAGGTCAGCTGTGAGTACCTCCCCCACCCACGCCCCGCCAGCACCCCTGCCCGGAGCTCTGGGCTGTGCTCCGTCCAGCCTGGCTTGCCTCCCAGTGCTTCCTGTCTCCTTCCATCTCTGCTTCTGCTGCAAACCACTGTCCTCTCCCACCGCCAATGCATTTCCTGCTCCTGCTTGTGCCTTTCAGTGATTCATGAGCCGTTGTCATTCCATTGCTTTCATCTGTCTGCAATCATCTCCAGCTGTACCAACTGCTCGTTGGGAGACAGAGCTCCTCACCGAAAGGGGTGTGGGGAGTAGGTAGTTCATCCTTAATGGATGGAGTTTCAAGTGGGGCAGATAAAAAAGTTCTGGAGATGGATAGTGGTGATGGTTGCACAGCTGTATAAATGTACGTAATGCCCCTGAACGGGACATTTAAAAATGCTTAAAGTGGTGAATTTTATGTTCTGTCATATTTTAGCACAATTAAAAAAAAAAACCTTCAGTGGCTTCCTGTCATTCCTTCCATGGCCTACACTGCCCTTAGTGATCAGGCCCCTGCCCGCCATGCCCACCTCAACTCTTGCAGCCATTCCCTGCACCTCGGGCTCATTCATGAGGCTCCAGAGCCCCCCACTCGGCTCCCCCAGCCTGCCCTGCATCTTTCCGCCTCAGGGCCTTTGCTCTTGCTGCACCTCTGCCTAAAATGCTCTTCTGTCTGTCCATTTGCACAGCTGGCTCCCTCTAACCCTTCCGGTTTCACCCTGCTGGTCTCCTTCTTCCTGTCAGCTCTGAGAGGCTCGCTTCTGACAACTGCCTCCACAGACTCCCTTCCCCCGTTAGCCTCTGCAATGGCTCTCTGTTTATTCCCTTCATAGCGTGTGTCACAAGACGTCTGCTTACACGTCTGTGTTCCCTCCGCGGGCGTATTCACTCTGTCGGGGTGGGGCTCCTGTCTCTTGGGCTTATGCTGGTATCTCCAGAAGAACGGGCATGTGGGGTCCCTGTCCTTCATTCCCAGGGCTCTGCCAGATCAGTATCTGTACGGGAGCCCATTCACCTCTTGCTCTGTGTTGGAGGTTTTTGTCTCTTACCACTATTTCTAATAACCATTCCTTCCCCACGTTTATTGAGTGCTGGATACATGTGGGGCTGAACTTGCTGTTTCACTGAATCCTCACTGCAGCCCTGTGGGCAAGCACAGTTAATCTCCCCTGCGTAGATAACAGAAACAGGTTAGAGGGGTCGGGGACACGCACAGGGTCTTAGAGCTGGCGAGAGGCAGCGGTAAGTTGTAAGCCCATCCCCTCTGTCCCTCCAGCATTCTTACTATGGGCCAAGTAAGGGCCTTACATTAGGCCATGCTGGTAGGATGGCCATGGCTTAGCTGGGTCACTGGACACTTCTCCTGTGTGAAGTCTACACTCTGAGAAGTTCAGTGCACCCAGGGGGAACAAAACCTGCCCAGTTCCTCCCTGTCCCAGCCCTGCCCTTTTCCTTGGTGACCCGAGTAAACCCCCAGCATCTCGGATTGTAGAAGAGAACTTCATTATACACATTAGCTTTTTCAAGGTCAAGTAATATCCGAGAGACTATCCTGAGCATTTGAGCACTTAATCTGTTTTAGGCAGCTCAGGCGGCCGTGACAAAATCTCATCGACTAGGTGGCTTAAACAACAGAAGTGTTTTTTCCCATAGTTCTGGAGACTTGGTGTCCAAGATCGGGGTGTCAGCATGGTCTGGTTCTGGTGGCAGATGGCTGTCTTCTCACTGTGTCATCACCTAGCAGAGAGACAGAGACAGCATGCTGTCTCGTGTCTCTTCTTGTACAGTCACTAACCCATCAGGAAAGCCCCACCCTGGTGACCTCATCTAAACCGAATCCTCTCCCAAAGGCCCATCTTTAAACACTGTCCCATTGGGGGTTGAGGCTTCAACATATGGATTACGGGGGCAGAGGACAGAATTCAGTCTGTAGCATTACCTTTGCCACAGCCCTAGCAGGGAGATACTGTTGTCCCCAGTGAAACTCGGGTTTGAAGAGGTAGGGTCATTTTTTTCTCTCTGAAGTCCTACAGTCTGAAAAGTGACAAGTGTGTATAAAAGCAAAACTTCCTAGTTTTGCTAGGGGACAGGATGCTTTTTACATGGACCCAAATGATCCCCCCACAAACCACTTTGTAATTTGAGAGAGTAAACTGTTATTTTCGCACGGGAGAGAGCTGCAGTCACTGCCTTACACAGGTGTAAAATTAGCCTCACCATCAGGAGACGAGCTGGTACCTCGCACTGTCTGATACGAAGCAGTAAGAACGGCATGGAGGCTTCTTGACAAAAACGCTTGCCTCCGATCAAATCATCAGGACGCAGCCAGACAGACCTATAACATGGACTACCCTACAGGATAATCGGCCTGGACTCTTTGGGGGTTAAAAAAAAACCCTGAAAAACCAGAAAAAGGGGAAATTATTCTAGACTTGAAACAACAAAAAAAAAGCTATGGAGGCATAAACCAAATTAAATGTCTGCAGACTGATTAGACCCTGGATTGGGGTAGGGGGTGGGAAGCAGCCATAGAAGACGTTCTCGGGCATTTAGAAGGTTGTCTTCAGTGCGATCATCATGTTGCGACTGTGTAGGAGAATGTCCTTGTTCCAAAGACATGCACAGAGCATCCTGTTTGCAGCTTCATTTCAAAAAAGCAGGAACGAAAAGAAACAACGGTGCCGTCAGTGTAAGGGAGCTGATCAGTAGCTGCCGATGACACATGGGCAGATTTGAATAGGGTAAACTTTCATTTTGGGTCACCATTTTTAATCATCATTCATTTGTTGAGGGCTTGCTACAAACCAGGTGACCTACTGAAAGAATTGGAGTGGACCAAGGGATGGGTAGAACAAATGTGGGAAAATGTTAAAAATTGGTGGACCTCTAGGTAAAGGAGGACATAATTATATTATTCTTTCAAATTCTCTGTACATATAGTTTTCAAAATAAAAGTTCAAGGTGGGGAAAAGAGCCAAATGGGAAAAATGCATTCCCACAGAGAAACGTGCGGTGGGAAAAGGAAGTTACTGGACTCTGAAGTCAAAGGGCCTGGGTTCAAATCTCCATTCCACGGCTACTCTGTCCTCTTTGGGAACATGCTTCACATCTCTTTACACTTGAGATTCCTTCTGTTTAAATATGGAATGTTAATAGTCCCCTTGTCTCCTGGGCTCATGTCAGAGTTTCTCAGCCTCAGTACTGCCTACATTTGGGGCCAGATAAATCTTTATTGTAGGGGCTGTCCCGTGTATTGTCGGATGTTTAGCAGCACATCTGGTCTCTACCCACTAGATGCTGGTAGTAGCCCTCCACCCCAGGCTGGAACAACCAAAGATATCTCCAGACATTGCCAAATGTATTCTAGGGGGGTGCAGAAATACCTCAGCCAAAAACCAATGGTATAGGTAAAACAATACCTTTAGAACATGTTAATGGCTCAATATTCTTCTTAGCAGGAAACACTTCACATAATATTTTGAGAGTGTGGACTCTGGAGCTGGACTGCCTGGGCTCAAATCCAGGATATGCAACTCACCAGCCATGTAACCTTGTCCAAGTTATGTCACTTTGCTCTGCCTCAAATTCTTCATCTATAAAATTGACATAATAATGGTATCACCTTCATTGAGGTGTTATGGGGCTTAAATTTATTAACAGATATAAAGTACTTTGAATAGTACTTGTCATATTCTTAAGCTCTCAATAAATAATAATTATTTGATAATTATTAGTTCATTGGCATTGAAATGATGAAAAATTTTAATAGATCTATTTGTTCTTATTTTAGCCAATAAGAATAAATACATGATCAGTGGTAGGACGTAATGATATAGTCCTATCATTTGACTCTTGGATGCTCCCAAGAGCTCCACCAAGTCCAAAGGCACCACTGATTTGAATGTTAAAGAACTTCCATAGGAAGTGACTAGGGTCATCTCAGGTAACTAGATCTGAGATCCAAACCAGCCAGGAGTTGGGGTGTCTCCAGCCCAAGCATCCTAGTTAAAGTCTCATTACTTTCTTTGGGCTTTAGAAGCCAGGTCTGCCTTCCAAGTCAAACTCTGCACCATGTTGCTGAACTGGTGAGATCACATGCCTTGCTTCTAACTCAGATGTCCTGCCCAGGCTTGTGAGAGTCTTGCCACCTGGCCTTGGCTGCAGTGGGGCCTGGCCATGGGTGGGTCCCTGCCCTGGGAATGGAGACTTTGTTGTCAACTCTCATGCAGTCTCTAGCTCCACAGAGAAGGAGAAGAGCACTAACATTTAATGTGTACCTATTATATTCCTGCAGGGCAATATGATGGGCATTCCACATATGTTATCTAAAGTAGCCTTCCCTCTCTGAACAATCCTTCAAAATACTGTCATTCCCATTTTACACATCAGAAAACTGAGGCCCAGACAGAGGAAGGAGCTGCTCCAAGGTCACATCAGTAAAAAGTGGCAGAGCTAGCCTTCATACCCAGGAGTATCTGACCTCAAAAACACTTCTCTTAATGCAAATCAACCAGTCAAATTCTAAGGTTCTTATGTTACATTTGGGTCTTCTTGTCCTCTGAAAGATGGGAACTCAGGAAAGCTGGGTTCTTTGGGACCTCATCACATTCCTTCTTCTCTCTAGGCCTTGGTCTCCCATGTGAAAAAGAAATCATTGGGAACCTAGCAGTTAGAAATGCCATTTTAACCAGCTACCTAATCTCACTCACTCCTGAAACAAAGGAAGTATCAAATAAGAGATTTTTTTTGAAGAGTACATGTACAAAGAGAGAGACCTGGAGAAAAAAGAACAACAACAAGATGTGGAAGCTGGGAATTAAATGAGCAGGTGACAGCCTGTCTGATAGACCCAAGAAAAGAGAATACGGGCCAGTCACAAGGAAAACCAGCACTCTGGTCCGTGCAGATCACTGGCAAAAGCTGTGGGGAGAGGAAGGCCTGAAATAAAGACGATTGGATGAAAGCTGTTTTATGAGAAGGACTACCAGATCTCCTCCCCAAATTGGCTCTGCCCATCCCCAGCCTGGTGTTTTTTTTTTGTTTTGGGGGTTTTTTCCCCAAAAGAATAAATATTCTCTGGACTGTGGGATATAAGGCAAGTTCAAAGCTGGGGTGAACCACAATGAAAAGTGAGATATGAACATGGACACACAGGATTTAAGACCTGAGTTTACATGCACCACTTTGTTCCCTAGAATGGTGCCAAGCTCTTCCTGCCTAGGCTGGACAGGAGCAGAAGCTGAGGAATCTGACCAGATAGAAGAGATGGGAAGACGTTCTGGATGAAACAATCCTGTCTGGGGCACCTGGGTGGCTCAGTGGGTTAAAGCCTCTGCCTTTGGCTCAGGTTGTGATCCCAGGGTCCTGGGATCAAGTCCCACACTGGGCTCTCTGCTCAGCGGGAAGGCTGCTTCCCTCTCTCTTTTCTGCCTGCCTCTCTGTCTATTTGTCATCTGTCTTTCTGTCTAATAAATAAATAAAATCTTAAAAAAAAAAAAAGAAAGAAAGAAAGAAACAATCTAGCCAAAGCATGTACCACGTAACCCACGGTAAACAAACTCCACCTTGTTCTGGTTTTGGGGTCCCATTCTTAAATGTGAGCAGACAGCTAAGATTTTACAAATCTGAGGAAAGCCTCTGGCATGAAAAATAGATGAAAAACAGTGTTCATAGCAACAACAGCCACAGTCGTCAAACTGTGGAAGAAGCCAAGATGCCCTTCAACAGACAAATGGATAAAGAAGATGGGGTCTATGTACAGAATGGATTACTCAGCCATCAAAAATGAATACCCAACCTTTGCATCAACATGGATGGAACTGGAGGAGATTATGCTTAATGAAATAAGTCAAGCAGAAAAAGACAATCATCATATGGTTTCACTTACTTGTGGAACATAAGGAATAGCATGGAGGACATTAGGAGAAGGAAAGGAAAAATGAAGAGGGGGCGGAAATTGGAGTGGGAGATGAACCATGAGAGACTGTGGACTCTGGGAATCAAACAGGGTTTTAGAGGGGAGGAAGGAATGGGTGAGCCTGGTTTAGGTATTAAGGAGGGCACGTATTGCATGGAGGACTGGGTGTTATACGTGAACACTGAACCATGGAACACTACATCAAAAACTAATGATGTATGGGGCACCTGGGTGGCTCAGTGGGTTAAGCCTCTGCCTTCGGCTCAGGTCATGGTCTCAGGGTCCTGGGATTGAGCCCCGCATCAGGCTCTCTGCTCAATGGGGAGCCTGCTTCCCTCTCTCTCTGTCAAATAAATAAATAAAATCTTAAAAAAAAAAAAAAACTAATGATGTACTATATGATGACAATATAACATAATAAAAAATTATAAAATAAATCATAGCCATTACCCTCTGGGGGAAAAAATAAATGTGATTCAATACAAAAAAAAAAAGAAAGAAAGAAAGAAAGAAAGAAAGGAAGGAAGGAAGGAAGAAAGAAAGAAAACAAGTGATATGGGTGGGGAGGTGCTTGGAGGGACCAGGGAGTCCACATGAAGAAGAAAACCTCAAGGGAAGCTACATACCCATGAAACAAGAAGAGGGTGCTACATTTTACAGGAAGGAACACTCGGACAACACAAAAGAGCCTTTAGAAATTAAAATATAATAGCAGAATTTTAAAATCCGTAGGAAGACTGGAAGGTAAGACTGAAGAAATCTTCTAAAAAGCAGAGCAAAAATAGAACGAGATGGAAAATGAGAGAGAGAGAGAAAAATAGAGCACCAGGCCAGGAAATCTATCAGAGTAATAAAAGTTCCAGAGAGAGCAGAGGAAACAGAGGAGAAGGAGCGTCGGGTAAAATAATTTCAGAAAAATTTCCTGGAACAGATGGAGGAGAGTTTTTAGGTTGAAAGGGCTCTCAGTGAGCACAAAGCATGAAAGTCAGCTCACACCAAGACATACCCATGGTGAAACTTCAAACATGGAGCCATCCGAGATCCTGAAAGCTTTCAGAGAGAAAAACCAGGTCACACAAAAATTACCGAAACTCGGAATAGCTCAACAGTAACACTGGAAACCTAGAAGACAATGGAGCCATGCCTTCAAATTTTTAAGGAAAATCACTTCCGACCTAGAATTCTATATCCAGCAAAACTACCTTTAATCAACTATAGGGTAGAACAAAGATATTTTTAGACAGGCACGATTTCAAAAGTTTCTTCCCCTTGTGGCCTTCTTTTCTTGGACAGCTGCTGGTGTTCTACTGAAAGAGCTAGTAGGAGGGGGAGACATGGTATTTAGGAAAGAGGAGCAAGGTGAGGAGGATATCTCAGGGCGCCTGTGGGGCAGAGAGAACGACCAGCTCACGCGCCCAGGCCAGGCAGTGCCAAAAGTGGGACCGGGCGGGAAGCTGACCGGCCGCGCAGACCCTGGGAGGGGAGGCTCAGATAACTGGCAGAGCGTGAGGTGGAATCTGTGAGAAGTTTGTAGAAAGTGAGCAAGCATAAAAATGACAATTATTAACTCTAGGAAAAATAAACCCCCAAAAATCTGCTGGAAAGGAAAAGTAAGCAAAGTCAGCTGCATGCCTTTGGCCCAAGGAGTGTTTACAGAGTAAAAGTAATACAAACACTGAAGATGGCTTTTACCGAGCCTGCTGTCTGTGAGGACGGGGGCCGGGGAAGGGGGCACGGGTGCTGGGACAGGGCTGCAAAAGGGAGGGAAGCTAAATCCCTGGCCTCCAGAGAGAGAAGTAAGTAAATAATGCCTAAACCAAAAACACCATGCTGCTTTTTTTTTTTTTTTTTTTAAGATTTTATTTATTTATTTGACAGAGATCACAAGTAGGCAGAGAGGCTGGCAGAGAGAGAAGGGGAAGCAGGCTCCCCACTGAGCAGAGAGCCCTATGCAGGGCTGGATCCCAGGACCCTGAGATCATGCATGACCTGAGCCAAAGGCAGAGGCTTTAACCCATTGAGCCACCCAGGCACCCCGCTGCTTTTTGATAACCAAGAAATGAACTAAACATATTGAAATGACTCCCTTTTGAGGAATGAGATATGGGATAGGTACCTATGGAATGTTCTTTTAGAGCAAAACCTTGTCCTGTGTGGGACTGTTAAATTGGTGTTTGTATATAACTTGAATAAAAGCTTAACAATTAAAAATGATAAAAAGGTGGGCAGTTAAAGTCAGCCTTTACGGTCCAGTTTGAATATAAGATTCCTTGGCTAGAGGAGTAGTGAAGGGACAGAGGTCCAAGGGGAGGGAGGTTAAAGATTTGTTTCTTGATTACAGTGCTGGTAAGGTGAGTGTGTTCACCTTTTTTTTTTTTTTCCTTTGCTCCCAGTGCAAAAAGGTGGTTTTATGAAAGCATAGGGGCAGGACCCATGGGTAGAAAGAGCTCAAGTGTGTTTCTTTTTTTTTTTTTTTCAAGTGTGTTTCTTTGGTGAAAATTAATCCAGCTGCACACATGACTTGTGCACCTTTCCTCGTGTATTTTTTAGTAAGATAAAATGTTTACTTAAAAAATAGTATCAAGCCACATCCCATTCAGCAGCTCGGTGGTACAGATAGTGCACTTAGCAGTGGTGCTCCAGATCAGAGAAATCCAAGCCCCCCAGTGGCCCAGTTGGTGGGAGTCTCTTCTTTTTTGGGTTCCCGTCCCTCCAGGATTTTTGAGTATGCCCCAGGACCACTCCATGTTCTGCAGGTCAGCGCTGGGTGGCGTTGCCGGTCCCCACAGCCATGCTCTGTCTGGTGGGGTAAGGTCTCGCAATTTTTCCTGGGTCCCCAGGCTGCTTCCATGCTCACCTTTACCGTTCCCTGGAGTGTCTGTCGACCCTAGTCCAGCAGCATCTCGGGACAGCAGAGGACAGCGGAGGCAGGATGGGCCGCTCACAGAACAGACACCCTCCTTCTTGAGCTCGCCCCATTTTCCTCATCAGTGACTCTCTCCACTGTGTTTTTACAATTGATCAGGGGGTAACAAATATCAATGACCTTAACATTTTGTTGAAAATTGCCTGTCTGGGAAATGTGGCTTAAATCAGCCTCCAGCTCTGTATCCAGCCAAGTCCCACCCTGAAACCCCTAACTCCAGCAGCCACCAGGGAATTAGAAGGGCAGGAAATGAACGCTTCCAGCTGGAAACAGAATCTGCATCTAACATCTCTGTTCCACGCTCACAAGGAGGACCGCAAGGTTTCCCCCACTCAACCCAGGTGTTCCTGCCACCCATCTCTTATAGGAAAACCCAGCCCCCCCACCTCCTCCTCTTCCTCATTGTAAACTGGGCAGGAATGTAACACTGCCTTTGGTGCAAAACATCTTTTCTGTTATTAGGCAGAACATTCTTATTTCCCCTCTGCTGAACTTTTCAGTGTTACATTTTAACTTTCCCGCCATGTGATCGGAAGATCCGTTCCAGTATTTTAACCAGATCCAAAGAGCAGTATGCCCTTCGCAACTGTCACTTACACCTCTGGACCCTGGACATTGCCACCAGTCCCTATCCTCAGAAAACGCTAGGTCCCAGCAGGTGATCTCGCTGCATGTACACTGTTGCTACACTGTTGCGGTAACAGTGGGGGGTGGGGGAGGATGGAATTGCAAGTATGGTGGGTTTAAGGCCCCACGGGAGAAACTTCCCCAGCCTCCATACCAAGAATGCCTGTCCTTGTCCTGAACAGTGAGGTTGTGTTTACATTAAGGGCACCATGAATCTTCCATCGGGCCCCTTTCCCTCTTCACAACACCAGTTCGGAAGCTCAGAGTCAGGCTGTGGCATCTGGTGAGGAAATGGGACCTTCCCTGTTTGCCTGAGCCCTAACTAACCTCACACCCATGGGTGTGCTTCCTCATTCTTGTTTTTCCTTTGTCTCATTTCTCTTACTTTAAATATATTTTACTCTTGTGCTCATTTTTGTAAGTCTTAAGATGTCTTTTCAAGACCTAAATACTATTTTAACATTTTAAAAATGCAGCAAGAATACAACGACGTAATAGAACTGTGGATAAGCAGGGCGCCTGGGTGGCTCAGTCAGTTAAGTGTCTGGCTTTGGCTCAGGTCATGATCCAAGGGTCCTGGGATCGAGTCCCACGTTGGGCTTCCTGCTCGGCAGGGAGCCTATTACCCACTCTTCCTCTTTCTGCCCCTCTCCCCCTGCTCATGTTCTCTCTCTCTCTGTCTCAAATAAATAAAATTTAAAATCTTAAAAAAAAAAAAAAAAAGGAAACAAGGAATTGTCGATAAGCAGTGGAAAATAACTTGTGAGAAAAGATTATTGTATTGGGGTGATGGGAGTAATTTATTTTCCCTTAAAAAGGGAATGAGTAATTTATTTTCCCTTAAAAATGTATATTAATATTGCAAAGTATGATAAAAAATATCTTTAGTAATTTTTTCTGATTGTAAAAGTATGTTCATCTTAGAAAATGTAGAAAATAAAAATACAAAAATGAAAATATTATTCATCATCTACATCTCTAGATATCATTATTATCTTTTTGGTATATTTCTTTCTGTGCTTTTTTTTAGATGCATCTGTGTGTGTATGTGTCAACTGTATATTTTCCAAATTTAAGTAACTCTTTATTGCTTTTTTTTGTACACTATTGTTTTCAGGTAACGGCACGTTTTTGAACATTTTCCCTTGCTTGGGATTTCTCTGCACCATCATTTTATCTTACTTGTTTAAAGATTTTACTTATTGTTTTGAGAAAGAGAGTGAAGGGAGGGGGGAAGGACGGAGGGAGAAGCAGAATTCCTGCTGCACAGTGTGCCCGACACAGGGCTGGATCCCAGGACCCTGAGATCATGAACTGAGCTGAAGGCAGACGCTTAACCAGCATGCGCCATGATTTTAAATCACGTCAAGTTGTGTTGTCCTCGTTTATGCACGCACCCTGTTTACGCAGCACATTGCCCCCTTTGTTGGACATTTAGGTAGTTCAC
Source organism: Mustela lutreola (assembly GCF_030435805.1). NCBI lineage: Eukaryota > Metazoa > Chordata > Mammalia > Carnivora > Mustelidae > Mustela > Mustela lutreola. The sequence goes on from NC_081294.1 coordinate 58,317,977, forward strand.
TTGTAGTCATTATTTTCTGGGTTTATGTAGATGGCCAAACAAGCCATCTTTACCAAAATGTGTTTCTTCTACAGAACTTTTTTCTTCTCTTTCTCGTTGCAGTGGTGTCGGGTTCATCATCCAGCTCCAAGTACGACCCTGAGATCCTGAAGGCTGAGATTGCCACCGCGAAATCCCGGGTAGGTCCCCTTTGCCCATACTGCGGAGGGGGGGTCATGGAGGCAGCCCTAGGCCCCTTGCCCATCCGCCCACAAGACCAGAGCAGGTGCTTCCACCAGGCAGTGGTGGCCCGTGCCGACCGCCAGGATCCCAAATGATAGTAGGGGCGGCAGTTGTCCCAGTAATTGTGCCGGTAACCATAGCTGCCATTTCACTGCATCCCGGCACAGGGCTCAGGGCTATATGTCTCGTGTTCTCAAAGCAAGCCCATGAAGCAGCTATTGTCCGCGTCTGCACTTTAGTGATGAGCACACACAAGCTGAGGGGAGCTGAGGAGCTCGCCCGGGGTCACAAGGACTCAGGCTGCCTCCACAGGGCTTCACATCATGTGCTGTCTTTCTAGTTGTTGCATGCTCTCCATTGTCTTATTTAACTGCTTCACCATAATGACTTCCTGACTTCTTGCGGATTAATAGGATCCCCATTGTCCTGATGTGGAACGAAAGCACAGCAGTTAAGGGACTTGCTCAAGGGAAAGCCAGTATTTTGAACAGTGGTTCAGTTACACTTCGAGTAGGTTCTCCAAATTCACACGCCTGCAAAAGAACGTGAAAGGGGGCAGTGGGTTTGGGGTGAAGCAGGAGGGACTGGTGGGAAGTGAGTGACCGAGAGAGCTGGGCCCTGCCTAAAGGTGTAGTTGAGCTGCAGCCCATGTCCCACTGGGGCCATGCTGGAATGAGGGCTCAGAGTCAGCAGACCTTCTAGTTTTAGAAAACTACTATACTTAGGCTTGTTATAGGAAATCTCTCAATATTTCATTATTAGCAGTTAACATTTTTATTTAATAACTACAAGCCAAACAAAGCATTCCTGCTGGTCCAGTCTGGCTCCATGGGCTGTGTCTTGCCTCTTGCCTCCATGCCCAGCACCCCTATACCCATTACCTGCTCTAAGTAATGCACAGCCCTACGAGTGACCATGTTTCTCATCTGTCTGAATGGGAAAGGGAGGCTCAGAGAGGCAAGGTGGATTGACAGAGGTCACCCGGCTAGGCAGTAAGAAGGCTAAGCTCTATCTCAGGTCAGGGAGCACTGTCCATCTCCTGTTTCCCTCAAGTGAGGGCTGACCCGGGATGACCTGCAGGATAGCCAGGCTGGGCTGCCGACTGCATGGGCAGCTGCAGAGACCAAGGCAACATCAGTGACCAAGGCAACATCAGTGAGGGGAAGGTGTTAGGACCATGGGGCCCAAGGGATATCAACCTGAAGCATTATGTAGGGGCTGTGGGGGGCTCTGGGATCCCCTTGGAGGAGAAGGCAGCCTGCGGTTCCATATCAACCTCTGATCTGGCCCCATCTGTGGTCTGCTGCCATCCAGGTCAACAAGCTCAAGAGAGAGATGGTTCACCTCCAGCAAGAGCTGCAGTTCAAAGAGCGTGGCTTTCAGACCCTGAAGAAGTAAGTCCACTGTGTCTGCAGAGTGTGGGAAGGTCCCATCCTCCCCTGGCTGCCCCTGTCTGTCTCTCTGTAAGGCCACTCTAATCATTCGATTCCAGCTGTCCGCTGGTATTTACCGAAGATACTGTCTCCCAGGGTTGAGATGTGGGAAGAGAAAAGGGGAATCATTTCTTTTTTTTTTTTTTTTTTTTTTTTTGGAAGATTTTATTTCAGAGACAGAGCATGCAAGCATGAATAGGGGGAGGGGCAGAGGGAGAAGCAGACTCCCATCAAGCAGGGAGCCTAATGCAGGCTCCGTCACAGGACCCTGGAATCATGACCTGAGCCAAAGGCAGACGCTTAACTGCCTGAGCCACCCAGGCGCTCCAAGGGAAATCCTTTCAAACCAGAGTTCTCATTGTCCTCTGAATTCCTGAAGCCACTAAAGTCTGTTCCGTTTCCTTGAGTTTTACCAGGCAGTCATAGAAACAAGTTTGCTAGGCATTTCTGGTCACCTGTCTCATCTCCTCCGGAAGATCCAGTAGGATCTGGTACACACACAAACAAAACACAGTCTTCTTTCCCCTGGCCCCTAAAGACGAGCAGCTCATGTGCCCCGCTGAAGGAACAAGGCTCTCTTCCATAACACACAGATCACCAGACGAGCGTGCCCAGCGCCACGCTCACTATACTCTGCGGGCGACTTACGGAGTTTCCAGGGTAACTTTGACCAAATGGAATGTTGAGAAGCTGACTTGCCACCAGCAAAGAGCTCTGTTGTTTCCTTAGAGCAGGTGCATTGATTCCTATTATCATTATTACACTAACTAAGATTTGCTGAGCAGTTTCTCTTCCAGGAAGCACTTTCAGTGTTTCTGCCTGGGTGACCTCATTTCATCCTCATTGCTACTCTGTAAGGAATGTTCTTGTAGGAAACCGAGTCCCATAGTAGGTGCTCAGTAAGCATTAGCTTCTTCTTGTGAAGAGTCACACAGGCAGCGAATACTTGTGTGTTGAGTCATTTTCAGTGCGTCTAGTAGACTCGGTGTACAGTCATTGCAGGGTGTCTGGGGGCCTATTGGAAGCCCCAATGCAGGCATGCAGTCCGTTTCTCCATTGTAAGGGACATCTCACTTAGATTCCCAGGGAGGCCACATCCCTACACACAACTGCTTCTCTAGTCACTTGCCTTTTCTCCCTCTCTCTGCCTGTACCTTTTCCTCATCCTCTGAATCTCAGATCCATCCCCACCACTCTGTGACCGCAGTTCCAAACCTTGGGATGCCTGCCTCCAGGCTCTGTGAATCAAAGGAACTGTGACCACTCTCAGGGTTTGGTTGGTTCTTATTCCCATCTTCCTATCCCCCAAGCCCTCACGGCCTGGTGGGGGGAGCTACCATGATCTTCCCCACACACAAGGTCTAAGAAAGCATAGATTGTAATAATACATTTTTGTACTATAAATTATTATAAAATACAGTTTTATATATTTATGTGCTTATATAGATACATATGTTATTAATATACATCTATGTCCATATGCCACTGACAGTCAGCAAGAGCAGGAATATGAGCTTAGGAAAGTCCTGTTTGTGACCTATAAAGCAAATAGCCTCATGAGCCCTCCAGATTCTGAACACATAGTTTAAAGGTTAGTCACTCCCATGTCATCCTACCGCAGGGGCCCTCCCCCACCTTCCTGCAATCCTCAGAAGCTTCTGGTTAGAACATTTCCCATTATTCTCTGAGCCACCACAAACCTGTTTTACCACTTTGTCACCCTGTAACAGCATTGAAAATTCTTGTTCTTTGGTAAGCTGACGCTGAAACCCCAAAGACAAGCCTCCCTTTTTGCCTCCTCCCTCCGCCCAACTGATGTTTGATATCAGGCCCAGATAAGACGCATGGCAGCCCTGACCGCCCACACCCCTTACCCGAAGCTGGCTCCGTGTTCGGCGTGAGAGAAGGCATCTGCTTTCTTGCGCACCTTGGCAGAGAGGGTTAAGAATGTAGCTTCAAGAGGCCAATGGCCTGGGTTCAAATCCCAGTTCCCTGGGACCTTGCAAAAATGACTTAACCCCCTTGAGCTTTGGTTTCTTTATCTGAAAAGTAAGTGATTATGAAGATGAAACAGAAACGTGTGACAGTGCCTGGCAGTGAGTGTAGGGTCAGCAAGGGATGTGGGGGGATGACCTCCAACTACTTGCTGGCTTCGATTTGGGGAGGAACTCTGTTAGCCCCAGGCTAAAGGCTATGCTGGGCAAACACTATGCATCAGTCACCTCAATTCACTGTCTCTTCCCCTTTAAGAGAAGTTTTTGTTCTGCCTTGTTTAAGAGATGAGGGCACTGATGAGGTTGAATGCAGACCTTAGCCCGCCACCCCACCCCCACCCCACCAGTAAGCAGCAGGGCAGAATTAGAACCCAGGACTCTTGTGTTTTGCCACTCATGTGCTAATACCTTCCTTTCTGGCTTCATCCTTAATAACCCCCTCCTGACACCCAGAAAACATGAGGCCTTTTTCCATGTGCTTTGGGGGTCTTTTTCAGAGGCTGGTGGTGGGAGGTGATCTCGTCCCGTCTACCTCTCAGCCTCTTCCCTTCACGGAGCACGGGAGAAGGCGAAACTCATCCAGCTGTCATGACCATGTTCATGGTCAGCAATCCCAGTTTCAAAAAAGGGAAAGGCTGCTGAGAAGTGAAGGACACCTCTATGGTGACTAAAAAGGAAAGTCGAGATGAAAGCTCAGTACTTTCGAGCCCTTGTAAAGAGGAAAGAATTGAGAGACTTGGTATGTCCTCTGTTGGGGAGGAGGGCCATGCGGCGTCTTTCCCCATGTCCCCAGAGCCTCCTTGCCCAGGTGAGAGTTGCCTGGACAAGACCAAAAGGAGTTGGCTGCTGTCAGAGCCTTTGCCCTGCTTCTCTGTGGCTGTGCTGTGGCTAGCGGGTGTGTGACTCTCTGGACAGCTGCGTGATTTGGAAATTCTAAAACACACGCAGCCCACTACACCCTCCCCTCCCCTGCAAACACACAACTTTTCTTTCCCTTAAATAAAAAAAGAGAGAGAGAGATTCATTCACTGAGCACATAATGGAGACCCTTTGTTCCCCTCCCCCCCCCAATCCTAAGAGTGTTCCCTCTTGGAGCTCCTCTCTGGAGCCAAATTCCAGAGCCTGGGTTGCTAAGGCCCCTGAGAGAAATCAGGTAGAGGCTGTTTGAGGAGTCCAGGGCACAACAGACAAACCGCTTCTGTCTCATCCTGCTGAGGATTCAGAGCCTTCCTCATCCTGCTGGCAGAGGACTGCAGGGCACAGCCCCCTCCCCGGAGCCCCCAGCCCCGCTGGAGCAAATGGCATCTCTCCTGCACCCCTCCCCCACCCCCGACTCGGCACGGCCACCTCCGGTCCTGGGGGACCCTCCTCTCCACAGAGCATCTCAGGCAGGCCTCTGCTACAGAAAGCTCCCTTTAGACTAATTTTTCAAACTAAATCTGAGACCAGTCTTAGCCAACCTGGCAGGCTTGCTCAGGCCCAAGTCCTCGAAAGGAATAGACAGGCTATTTTTAGTGGGGACACATAAATGGGGCTTTGTTTTCTCTCCACGGAGGCTGACATAACGGACGGGCAGGGGGAGGGCCGTGCTGAGACCCGGGTTCTCTCCCTCTCTCCTGCTTGAGGCACAGACAGACCCGGAGGAAAACCTGCTCCCGCCACCATCAGTGATTCCCCACTCAGGTTATTTTTAGCCCAGGACAGTTTGGCCTCTAGCAGGAAACTAGAGAGGAATGCCTGTGAGCGGTTTCTCATCCTGAAATAATGGGTTCCTGGTGTTCCCTCAGACTGTAAGACTTCCTTTTCTCCACTGGGGACTGAACCTCAGGCCTAGCCTTTGGGGAAAGTGTGAAGCAGTAAAAATCATCTTTTTCCTCAGAAGCTCTTCCACACCACAGCCTCCTTCCCCAGGGGGCCCAGACCTCCACTATCTGTGGTTTGGTCTGATCTTCAGAAAGCGACATCAAGACCCTTAATTTTTTTTTTTTTTTTTTTTTACTCTTTTCCACCACCAAAAGGAACCTGGATGGAGTGCCTCGATAAGCTGGTTTGGTCCATACACCCTAGTCCACCACCTGACTATCCATCCTTTATCCTGTTTGACATTCCTAACATTTTCGTGAACATGAGCTGGGCAGGTGACCTTTTCCAGGTGTTTTCAGAGGAGCAAGCCAAGCCTCCGTGCATTGAGGGCCATGCCCAAGGTCACGCTGCTGAGTCACAGGGCTGGGAGTTTTTCATCATTCACAGCTTTCCTTTATTGTGCTTGTTGACTCGCAAATGCTTATTAAAGCCAGTGGGTCTCAGCTGGGGATGATCTTGCTCCTCGACCCCAAGGGGCACTGGGCAGAGTATGGAGGTGTTCATCCCAGCTCGGGGTCAGGATCAGGGAGGCTTCTAAATATCCAACAATGCACAGGACAGCCCCCCACCACAGAGAATCGTCCTCCTCATCATCCCAGCTCGGGGTCAGGATGCTGCTGGCATCTCATGGGCAGGATCAGGGAGGCTTCTAAATATCCAACAATGCACAGGACAGCCCCCCACCACAGAGAATCGTCCTCCTCAAATGTCAAGATGTTGAGGTTGAGAGACCCCAAGTCAAAGGAATGTTCTAAGCCAGATACTGAGTTTATTCAGTCCCACCCCGTCCCAGTGATCAGTCAAGGACACCACCATGTCTAGCACTAAGTAGAACACAACGTAAGGGTTGCAGTGTCGTAGCTACACACAGTGTGAGGGGAATTCCTAGCCCAGCCTGGAAGAGACAGGGAGGTCATCAGGGAAAACGTCCTGTAAGAGCTGCTGCTTGATTTCAAGGGTGGTACAGAAGCCCCACACCATGAGACATTTCACAGGCACCTGCTGTGCCTCATCCCATAGGCAGGACCTGGGGAGGGCGGGTGTGCAGGACAGAGAGGAGCCTTCTCACAGGACTGAAGTCCATCGTCTGCTTTTGCCCTGGGGAGACTCAGACTCCATCCCTCACCCTGTCTTTGTTTGACCTTCCCCCATTGACTGTTTCCTAGAATCGATAAGAAAATGTCTGATGCTCAGGGCAGCTACAAATTGGATGAAGCTCAGGCCGTCTTGAGAGAAACAAAAGCCATCAAAAAGGCCATCACTTGTGGAGAAAAAGAAAAGCAAGATCTCATTAAGGTACGAGAGTTCCAGGGATCAGCGGCGGGGTGGGGTGGGGGCGGGGGGTCCCACGTCGATTTCTCCCGAGCGCCTCTCCTTGCCAGGACTCACGGTGTTTCTGCATGCTGCACAGTCGCTGAGTTCTCACCGCTCGTTTTCTTGCCCTTCCAGTCTCATAGAGTAGGGAAAGGAGGTTCAGAAGCATTAGGTGACTTGTGTAAGGTCACAGAGCTGGCAGAGTTGCAACAGCAGCCGGCTGCTCCGGTCCAAAGGTCATGTCCTCACCACTCACTCTGGCCACCTGGCTTCCTTCTCAAAGGACCAGATGGGGAGGTGGTTTCGACGTCGATAGCCCCAACATCAAAATGTAACATCTTCCTAAGTATTTCATCACCTGTTGTCTTTGCTGAGGACTGAACAAATGAGAGTCAGTGTGATTTCATATGCTGGGCACTTTGCACGCTTTGTGCCTCACTCATCTCTTACACTAGCCCTAGTTCACCCCTTCTCACAGCTAACAACGAACGGGACAGCTCAGAGTCAGGGGTAGAGCCAGGATTTGAACCTGGACTCAGAAGCCTGTTCTTTTAATCCCTGGACACTCCACCTCCCCTCACAGGAGCCACCCTGACCTCTGAGATACTGGGTGTGTTTGTGTTCCCATTGGCAGATTAGGAGTCAGGCTCCTTTATCGTGAAGGAAGCTTTACGTGAAGCTTTATCCTTTTCGTGAAGGGAGCTTTACGGTCTCTGACAGAGAATGATCTTGAAGCTCTTGCCCAGGGCAGCAGCCCCATGAAAACATCCAGGCCCTGGTTGACAGGGAGCCGTGTTCCTATTGTAATTAGCAATTAAGAGTGCTAAGTCTTCCGTCAGACAGACCAGGCCAAATCGTCCTCTGTCATTTGCCAGCCTTTCCGTGGAAAAACTCCCTTATCAATAAAATGGGGCTACTCTTCAGTCATTTCTCACAAGACCGATGTCAGGATTCAGTAAGCTGGTGGTAAAGCTGACAGGTAGTAAGAATCAGCTGTACTACCTGTACCTTAGCCTGGTCACCTCTTTAAATCAGTTTGATAGTACCATGACCTCGGACCTGTGATTCTTCCTGTTTTTCAGAAGAGGAAACTGAGGCACAGAGTGCTTCATCAACTAGCTCAGGTCACCCAGCTGGGAGGTAGCAGTGCAGGGATTCCAGGTCAGGCCATGTGGCTCCAGAGCCAGGGTCCATACCGGTGTCTCCCAGGGAAAAGCCCCGGCATCGAGCAACTACCCCCTTGCTGCTAGCTCTTTACTTACCTTCCCGGAACGAGCGTGGCTTCCTACTGAATGACGCAAGGCGGGGAGGAGAGCACATGGAGGGGGACAGACCAGAGTTGTGTTGCTAACCCTGCCCTCCCTCTTCAGAGCCTCGCCATGCTGAAGGATGGCTTCCGCACGGAGAGAGGGTCCCACTCTGACCTGTGGTCCAGCAGCAGCTCTCTGGAAAGTTCGGGTTTCCCGCTGCCGAAACAGTACCTGGATGTGAGCTCCCAGACGGACATCTCGGGAAGTGTGAGTAGGCCGTGCGTCCAGGAGGCGGCTGTAGAGGGCCACCACCTTGTTGTTTCTCACCTGAGGTGTGGACTGGTGTCTCTCTGTGGGCCTGGCTGTTAACTCAGCCTCCTGGAGCTCTCTTCTCTTGCAGACCTCTTGGCCCCAGGATGACATGAGGTGACAGTGTGAGGAAAAACCAGTGCCGACTCCATGGTCCTGGTTGTTGCCTGTCCACGTGCTTGCATCTCCAGATGTTGCACAGAAAGCAGGTCTGAAGGACCAGGGTCTCTCTCGGGCTCCCTTTTTACAGATTTGTATCACCATTCTGTTTTTCTTTCACCAGCTATAAAGCAGGTGATATCTTCCCTCTGTTTGTCCCGAAACATTACATGCGGCTTTCAGACAGCTCTCTTCGAAAGCTCAGGCTGGTCACAGGAGTAAATAGTGTGAGTGCCTTCCGGATTTACTCCATGGAAGTTTTAGAGCAGGACTGACCCACGGCCATCTGGATCGTTAGGAGAACTGTTGTTTTCCTAGAGCAGGTGACATCGCACAGACCCACCTCCCAGCCTCGTGGCTAAATGCTGTTCTTCTCTGGTTACTTGTGCTGTGTCCCCATTTGGGAGGAGAAGCTCTGTCCATGTCTGCTTGGGTGAGCCCTGGAGCTTCCTGCCATTCTTGACAGAATGATGCGGCCAGTGGGCTCTGCCCTCCCTCTCCATGCTGCCCAGGTGTTCAGCTCCAAGCCACTGTAGGCCTCCCTGCCAGTTCCAGGACCTTCTTCTCAGTCACTGAGTGTTTCAGTCCTGCCTGCAGCCTCCCTGAGTTTTCAGCTGGGCCCCTCCCCATCTCGCCCAGGATATCTTTCTTGTATATTGGTTGCCCCTGTTTCCTTCTGACCAGCTGTCCTCCATGCTGCTGGGGCTTGAATGGGCTCCAAGCCATTCGGGGCTGCAAGATGATATTCTAGGCGCTCGGCTTCTCTACTGGAAGTGATGGATGTCTGAATTTGGGGGTCTTCCCACAGCCTGTAGGAAGGAAAATGTCTGCCTGACTAGCTTCCCTGCTATCACACAGCCAACTCAGTAATTGGGGGCTATTCTTAGTTACTTCCCACGCAAGCTGTCAAGTCTCTCATGAGCTCTTGAAATCCAACTCCGCACCGGCCACAATGGCCCTATAATTCCCGACTTTGTTCTTTCCCCCAGTTTGCCACGAGCAGCAACAATCAGTTGGCAGAGAAGGTCAGATTGCGCCTTCGATACGAAGAGGCTAAGAGAAGGTAATTAGGGGCTGGGGACGGGATGGCTCCAGTGATGACAACCACCATTGCACAGTGTCTGCTCCTTGCCTGACTCTTCACACACCTCCTCCTCTTTAATCCTCCACGATCAGGATGATAAGGATTACGATCTTTATATTTTAACCCTCTCTGAAGCTCAGAGAAGAAATGACCGAGCCAGAGACACTTAACTAGGTAAAAAGTGGCACTGTGCTTTGAACCCAGATCTGTGAAACCTCAGAGCCTTGTTCTCTTTCCACTTACTCGGCTCGGTTTCTGTAATCAGGGTTTTCCAGTGATCCTGAGTAGCCTGGTTTGAAGGAGCACAGTGGAGGTTTTAGGGATCCTAAAACAGACCCTGGATCCTGAGCACTATAGTGTCTCCTGCCCAACGAGGAGCCAGCTGTGCTCACAAACCGTGTAGACCCCAGTTGGGATCCAACGCCACAAATAAAATTAAGACCGTAAGCAAAGGTGTTATTTTTGGAGCATCCGTTAGGCACCCCAGGTGTTATAGTAAAGCATCTTTATGTGTATCATCTCACTGAATTTTAAGAACAACCTTATAGCGTGGTTTGTATTATCTCCATGGTAGAGAAGAGAAAGGTAAGGTCTAAGATGTTGTAGGACTTCTCAAGATGATGGAGTCAGATTCTGAACTCTGAAGAATCTGGCTCCCAGTCTGCAATCTTCTTAAGCACGGAGCCAACCTTCCTGGGAAGGAACCCACAGAGTGTGGGGGTGATTGAAGCCAGGCACATCACATCCACATGCTACATGGCCCACGGACATTTGACACCAGGCCACACAGAGTATGGGAGCACCCATCTCTGCCCCTCTGCCAACTCTGTGTGAGCAGCAGAACCCTTCCCAGCAGTGACAGAAATCCTACAGAAACTAGAAGAAGCGGAAAAGGGAATTTGTTGGCTTATTGAATTCCAAAGTTGTAGGATAAACCACCTTCAGGCACAGCTGGATCTAGGGATTCAAATCATGTTATGTAGACTTAGTTTCTCCCCTGTCCACCCTGCTTGCCTTTGTGTTGACAGACTTCCCTAACAAAATGTAAAGGTGACCCCCAGTAATTCTAGAGTTATATACTATCAGGGTAGCAACCTCAGAGATTCGTTGGGTTTTGAGTTTGAGGCTCCCTGGCTTTTCCTGGTGAACCAATCATTGTTGCAGAGTTGGAAGAATTAGAATTCTCTGAAGGTCCAGGCATGGGTCATGTGCTTAACTCTGGGAAGGGGATTGAGATCAGCTTTGTGGGAACCAAATGGCTTAAGTATGGGAGGAGTGACTTCCCAAAGAAAATGTGGAGTATTGTTAACAGAGGAGGAGAAATTGGATCCTAATCAGGTAGAGAAAACACACTGTGCATTATTTCAGCTCCCCCTAGAGGCCCAGCAAAACAGTAAGACTTCTGCATTTGGACAGCCCCTTGTCCCCTCTGAAGGGGACCACTCTGAACCCTGGATCCATTCTAGCCTACAGTAATGCCGATCTTAGAGGATCAGTTCTGGAGAGACCCAAGCACTGCAGTCTTCCCTCTGGGGTTGAACCATTAAACTTCTAATCGCAGAGCTTCCTGGCTCATGTGCCATTACCCAGTTTCAAACCCCCTTTTCACCCAGAGGTAGTTTAAGTGTCAAGGACAGAGCGGCCCACTGGTTGGAAAGCAGAGGCTGCAGGGCTTGAAGAAGGGATGGCAGGTGGCTGTAATGAAAAGTCTGCACACTAAGTTTTGTCATGTGTGCATTTCTGCAGAGCGAGTCTAGTGCTTTTCATCAGATCCACAAAAAGGTGGGTGGCCCAAAGGTTAAGGAGCACAAGGGAAAGCTCCACTAGAAAGTACATGTAAGCATGAAGCATCCATCACCCCTTCAGCGTACCATCCCTAGTGGAGCCCCTGCCAGACCTGCCCAGACCACTCCATCCTCAGAGAGGCAAAAGCTACAAAGTTGTCCCAGATTACTCTCTTTGTGAATGTGGCATATAAATTAATCAATTCCAAGAATTCCTCTGAGGCACTTGGCTGGGAATGAGCAAACCCAGATGTGTGTGTCTGCCTGGAATTTTCACGACACGGTGTGGAGATTTTGTCCCCAGCAACGTTTCTATAAATGAAAGGTTGGGCCGCACATCTGCAGGTAAGATCGAACTGAGAGTCCAGAGGCCTGGGCACACATCAAGTCCCAGCCGTGTTTATGCCATGCAGGCTTCGGTGAGCCAGGTCCCCTATGGCCCTCTGTCCCACAGCCTCACTGCCAGGTCTTATCCACACTATAGGGGTTGGGTGGGGCAACAGTGTGATGCCGAAAGCCTTTGCGAAGGCTGAATCCAAAAGGATTAGGTCAGGATCTCTTTGAGATCTTTGTAGCACTCATCTTACATTGTGAATCTCATTTTGGTCCAAAGATAACTTTATTTCTGTCCAGCACTTGGCAACGTATAAAGAGCTCTGGGTGGTGAGTTTTCATTCGGTTCTCATAACCCACCTTGTGGGTTCCATTACTGCCCCCACCTTACAGTGGGGTCAGTACTGACAGTACTGACCTCACCTGCAGTGAGGAGACTGCATCTCAAAGAGGTTCATAAGTGCCTGCGGTATACCAGGCCATGTGCTGGAAACTCACATTACCAATGATCTAAGACTCTCCGGCTCAAGGCCTCTGACCCCAGTCTCTGGACTGGGAATGCCCAGTGAGCAACTGCAGAGTGCACTGTCATAGCAGTGGGCTCCCCGCGGCCGGTGGCTGAGCACCTGTCCTGTGCCAGCTCCTCTGGATACGTTAGTGGCTCATTTTCAGAGCAAGGCTCAGGGAGTTCACCCAACATTATACACCTAGTAAGTTGTCAAACCAGGTAATAAAACGGCAGCAGCAGATGCATTCATTTGAGTGCTCACTCCGTGCCAAACACCGGGCTTTGCGAGTTCCTAGTATATGTCTAAAGCCTCCCACCACAGCCATATGACAAAGGAGTTTTCGTTATTTCCCTCAGAGACACGAAGCGACTTGCCCAAGGTCCCATAGCTGGCGGTAGGAGCCTATCGCCTGGTGATGAATCCAGCTCTCTGCTCTCTGTTCTACCAGGCTCGTGTCCCTCAGGGCAAGGACATTGCCTTATTGACATCTCCTCCCCACCCCTGCAGAGCCTACTCATTTTTGGCACAGAGGAGGCACCACATGTATTTGCTAGATAAAAATAGGTTCCTTGAGAGGACACGCTGGTCCAGTGAAGACAGTCACCACCAGAGATGGCTCGGAGGCTGTCACGGCTCCGTGTACATAACCTTGGAAACACAGCCTGTGACCCTGCTCCCGCAGTGCCCCAGGGCACACCCGTCACGCTCGCCTCTCTGCCCACAGGATCGCCAACCTGAAGATCCAACTGGCCAAGCTTGACAGCGAGGCCTGGCCAGGAGTGCTGGACTCGGAAAGGGACCGGCTGATCCTCATCAACGAGAAGGAGGAGCTGCTGAAGGAGATGCGCTTCGTCAGCCCCCGAAAGTGGACCCAGGGGGAGGTAGAGCAACTGGAGATGGCCCGGAAGCGGCTGGAGAAGGATCTTCAGGCAGCTCGGGACACGCAGAGCAAGGCCCTGACAGAGAGGTACCGCTGGGCTGGGGCCAGGAGCGGGCATGGGACCCTGCCCTCGCTGCCAGTCTGTCCTCCAGCCCAGGCAGGGGGAGGGGCGAGGGAGGCCACCTGGGACACTAGGGCTCTGGCCTAGGAACGCCCAGTGTAGAGATCCCACAGCTCTCCGAAGTAGCCAGTTGGGGAAAATGATTCACTGTCTAGAAGGCCAGCTCCCTGGGAGTTCGCACAGGGAATCCCAGTACCGAAATGTCTGCTCAGGTACGGGTTTTCAGAAGTTATGTTATGACTAAGGTCAGCCGCATAACCCTATGTAAGGGAGACCAGTCACTAGGCAACTTTGTGACGGGTGACTCCGTGATACAGAAGTTTCACAAAATCGTGCGTACTCTTTCTCTGCGTTGTAGCCTCTGAGACTGTCTCTCTTACATTGCATTTCTTCTCGTGACGGTCACGACCCACCAAGCTGATGTCACCTCAGGCTGAGGGGTTGCACTTTGCACTTTGCAAAACACTAGTTTAGATGGGGATGCAAAGTGAGATGTTTCTAGGGGCCAGGCAGGCAGTATCAATGCTGGAGGCCTTCCTGGAGGCAGACTGGGTCAGGCTGGCGTGCGTAGACCCCACTTGCCTCAAGTGGGTGCTGACTCCCACCTCCAGCAGGTGGGAATTCGGGCCTTGGGTGGCCAGAGGTCCCCATACTTCAAGAAAAGAGTTGTTTGCATTTTTAACTTTTAACCCCTGGCAACTAGTCCAGTAACTTTTAAAAATATTGTGAAGGCCAAATCATCTTCATCTTTGGGTATGTTTTAGCTCAAAAGCCACTGATCTGTGTTCTCTGGATAACAGACTTTATTTCCTTCAGAGTCCCCCCAGGCTCCACACCCACAATGCACAGAGCACAGCCCTGTGTGGAGAGTAGGCCCTGCAGTCCTTAGGTCTTATTCATTCATTCATTCTGTCCATTGGCCCATCGTTGGTTCATTTATTTGCAAAACATTATGATGCGTGTATTCTCCGTGTAAGGCAGTTTGGAGAATTCAGAAACTATTAAGTGGCAGTCCCTGTCCAAGTGCCTTTAAAATCTATCCTGGTCATTTTCACTTGTTTTGGCAGCAGACTTTGAGCAAAGTCCCTGCCCTTTAGGAGCTTTGAAGTGAAGGAGGTGATTTTCAAATGTGTGTGTGTGTGTGTGTGTGTGTGTGTGTGTGTGTGTGTGTCTGTCTAGGGACAGGGATGAGCAAGGGAGTTGAGAGGCAGAAGCCCGGTTGATAAAGCAGGTGAAGCGGCCTGCACCCCCGTGGAAGCAGGCCAGGCGCCTTAGGTGCCGGGGGGCACGCTCTCTGTGTCCCCTCGTGACGGGCCCTGAGATACCTTCAGGGAGGCTTCTGAGCTCAACAGCCCCCGACTCTCGCTCCTACCCTAGCCCTGCATGAGCCCCAGCTGCACCTCGCAGAGGGCCAGATGGATCGAGGTGAGCGGCCTCTGCGCGGCCTCGTAGAAGTGGGCACGTCAGAGCGCAGTGCTGGCAGCCGCGACAGAAGAGAGAGGAGACGCCGGCCCGGCCGTCGTTTGTCCACGCCTACAGCCGTTCGCTCTGCTCCCGTGTTTGTCTGCGTTCATGCCCCGGACTCTGGGGTTCTCTCTCTAGGTCTCTTTCTCTCCCATTGTTTTTCCTGTTCCTCTCTCCTGTCTTTCTCTCTCTTTCTCTCTCTCTCAGGCTGGGAGAGTCAGACTCCTCACCCTCACACATCAGCTGCTCCACTCCAGGGGCCTTTGAGGACAGGAATAGACTCATCCAGGAAGCACCCCACAGGCCTGCCAGACCTCAGTCACAGACATCTCAGCACCCCACGTCCTACCCCCCTGCTTCCATGCTGCCTTTCCGTGAGCCCCCCAGCACCACTTCTGAGAGCTGCTCTGCATCACACACAGGGGGCTGGGTAGAGCGCGGACACCCTTGGCCTGTCCCCAGGGACCAGTTCCCTAGTCTGAGATGCAGCCCAAGCCCTTGATTGTGAGCCAGGACCCCAGGTACGGAGCTACAGCTTGTGGGGGTTCCACCTCCACCTTCTGGATCCTCTTCCTACTTCCATGCTGGGTGCATTCGTGGCTTCCCAGCATGTGCTAGGCATCACACGCAAGTGCCATACGGCCCGCCAAGCCTAGCGCCCCCGGAGGAGGGCCCGGCACCTGTGTATTGCTCCAGGTGGTACTCCCCCACATTCAGGAAGTTGAGGGCCCCCGATTCCCGGTCCCCTTAGCATCCTGGCGGGGCTCCAATGGAACCTGTATTGTCTCCCAGAACACATCTCCGTGACATTTCTCCCAAAGAACAGGAAAAGGAAGGTGGAAATGGTGAGCCCCAGCTGTTTATTGGCCCTGCAACCCCACAGCCTTCCAGGCCTCTGCTCTGAAGGAGAGTCAGGAGACTCCACAGCCCTCTCCGTTCTGTTGGGTCAAGGGTTTTGTGCACAGTGGGCTCCATCTGCTGGCCCGCCGCCTGCCCCGCCAGCCCCAGGCGGGACTCTCGAAGGACAGCACCAGGGATCGAAGCGGCCGAGACCCAGGCCAAGTCCCTCACCACCTTGCTGAGTTGTGCAGAGCAAGTTCTGGTCTTCGTTGCAGAGCCTGTGTTGCAGGTCTCAATGTGTTGGTGGAGGTTCCAGTGTGGTTAGGTTTTTCCATGAGAAGGAACTCTTTCTCCCAGGCCCTAGCCAGGCTGCTAGTCCTTCTAGCAAGGGGCTTAAGGGGATATGAGCCCCACAGTGGAACACGTCTGTCTATGGGACATAGAGCAGGCAGATCTTTCAGCAGAGAGAAGGAATTTCGCCTCCCTCCCCTGGGAGAAAGTGGCCCTTGCAGCAAATACTGCGGGAGCTTGGGAAGAGACTGGAAGAGCAGGACACGCTGGTGCAGCAGCTCCGTGTGCCCAAAACCACCTGCGAGCCCTCAGAGATGCAGATGCATGGGTCCTGCCCCAGACCTTCTGATTCAGTTGATCAAAGTAGGACCCAAGAAGGAGCATTTAATTAGAACACCTCCCTTTCCGCTCTAGGAGGTCGGCGGACCACACACTGAGAACCCTAAATAGTGGCTCCTTGAGGGCAGCCCATGCCCTGAGTTTGTGAGGGCACAACCTTGCCTGATGGAGCCCCTCCTCAGTTAGATGCTGGGACCTTGAGCGGGGCTCACTCCAGTGGTTGGAGGGGGCCGTTCCAGGGGCCAGCACCCTCCCTAGAGCCCACCCAAGCTGCCCTCCATGTGGGATTTCAGGAGTGGCTGGGGGCTGAGAGGTGGGCCTGGATCCATCAGGTTCTTCTAAAAGCAAGGATTTTGCTTCCAGGGAGGTCTTTCGTACCTGCTTTGCCATTCCTCCGTGCAGATCTTTGCTCCCATGTTCCATCCAGGACACTGCACCACACTCACCTGCCCCTTCTCTGGACTCTCTGGGCCCACTCTCTTGGGCTCCTTTGCCTGCTATTGCCAATCTGTTCAACCATGTGGTGCTGTAGATACTCAGAGCTTAGTGCTGGCCCCTTCCTTTTCCCCCATTATATTTTACCCGATGGCGGTGCATTCGTTTGTCAGGGCTGTCAAACCAGAGTGCCATAAAACCAGGGACTTCAATAGAAGAAATGTATTCTCTCACAGTTCCAGAGCCTGAAGTCCAAGACCGAAGTGCTGCCAGAATTGTTTCTCTGGAAGTTTCTCTCCTTAGCTTGATGACGGCCATCCACACACGAACGTCTGCTATGTCTTCGCTTGGTCTGCTCTGTATGCAGAGTCTGTGTCCTAATCTCCTTTTATAAGAACTTGGGTCATGTTGGATTAGGACCCATCAATATGACCTCATTTTAACCTTAAGTCCTTGAAATTCTTTTCTCCAAATATAATCCCATTTTGAGGGAGTGGGTCATTAAGACCTGAGGATATGAATTCTGGGGCAGGGGGACATAGTCTAATCCATAGCAGACGGTCCTTTCTTCTGCGTGGTGACCCATGTGTTGGGGGCTCCCCACCTTCACAACAGCCCAGCTCTTTGGCGTTTGTGCCCACACATCCATAAGAGAACTCTTCTCTTCCCCTGGGCTGCCCCGTGCCTCACCTTCCCATCTCCGCAGGAGCCATCTCAGATCTGTTCAGTTGCTAGTGGCAGGTACCTCACAGTCTTCCTCTTAACTCCCTCAGCCTTTCCCCTCATCCAGCCCGTGACCTTTCTCTGTCCACTCCAGTGTCACCCTGACCCACGCCTTCTCAATCACACCATCGTAGCCACCCCAACGTCTTGTCTCTGCCTCCCATCCACAGCCTCCTACCCCTTTTCCTCACGGCAGCCATGGTGACCTTAACATGAAAGAGTTCCCTGCTGTGATTCCCTGCTTGGAATGTTCTTTCCCCTGCACTCTTCCTGACCACCTCCTGTCCATCCTTCCTGTCAGCTTAAATGTCTCTACTAGTCAGCAGGTCAACTGCTGCAAGAAACAACCCCCAAATCTCCATGGTTTAATGCAGCAGAAGCTTGGGTCTTGCCTGCATAGCGTCCAGTCAAATATGCATGGCTGACAGGCAGGCTTCCATGTGTTTGGTCTTTCAGGACCGTCAGGACCCAAGCTCGTCCCACCTCCCTTCTTAGAGCCCTCCGGGCGGCTGGGGGGAAGATCCACCAACTTTACCACGTCAGCCTGATGCGCCTTCCTCACTCACATCCTGTTGTCTGAAACCCTGTCCCACGTTCCACCCACCCAGCTGCCCAGGAAGCTGTGAAGGCGTCTGGCTGTGGGCCCAGGGAGCAGAGGAGAGCATAGATCTACCAACAGGCCCAGCCACACAGTCATCTGCTCAAAAAGGCCCACCTGCCAGTCTCAATTGGGTCTCTCCTGCGTTCTTTTCTGCCATTCTATACTTTTTCCTTATAAACCTTGACACACAGCATGCTAACCTCTAGTATCTACTAGAGATCTGAGTATTCTCTTAATATTTGCCCCCCACCCCTCAGCAGAATGTAAGCTCCATAAGAGTAGAAACTAGTTCCGTGTCGCTCACATCTTTATCCCTAGTGCCAACAACATCTTTATCCCTAGTGCCAACGACAGTTTCTGGTATGAGGCAGGTACTCAGCAGATACTGGCGGGTGGCTAGGGGCCAATGGATGGGAAGGAAGGGGGAGAAAGAGAGGGAGGGATGATTGGGTAGAATTCTAATTCTGCTACTAATTCTCTAGATTGAAGTAAATTATTGAACTCTAAGAGCCTCAGTTTCCTCATACGTGAAGTGCTAAAGCCATTTTTGCTGTGCAGGATTATTGTGCAGATGGATTAAGGCTGCGTTAGACGTTTCCTAGCACAGCCCCTGGCATGTAGTAGGTGATGAGTATAGCCATGACTAGAGGGTCGTATGCAGAGGCCCTGTCTCCAAAAACGTGGTAAAATGCTTCCGGAAGATTCTTGTGTAAATAAATGACTGTGGGTCTGTGTACATCTCCGCAAGTACCTGCCTACGATTCCTCGTTCAGGCAGACAGAGGCTGGATCTCCTGGGGCTCCCCACTCATGCCCTCTATCCCTTCAGGTTAAAATTGAACAGTAAGAGGAACCAGCTGGTGAGAGAGCTGGAGGAAGCCACCCGACAAGTCGCAGCGCTGCACTCCCAGCTGAAAAGGTGAGTGGCAGGCGTGAGTGTGGCCGCACGGCTGGGCTCTGCCCTTCCAGTGTGCTCCACGGCTTGAGTGTGGGCATTTCAAAGCACCGCAGGCAGCTGGTCAGGCTGGTGGGCTTGGATTGGGCCCGGCGTGGCCAGGGGCTGGGTCCTCCAGCTCTCTGGACTGTGGCGCCCTCAGTCCTTCTGCCAGCACCAAGGAGCAGGCCCTCATTGTGTGTCTCACTGACGTCTCAAATACCTGCCCACCCGCTTTCCCGACACACGGAACACGGGCCTCAGACCTGGGCCTTGGTGGGCAGCAGCGCATCGCTGGGATTTAATAACATTTTGTTCCATCAGAGATGTGTAATGCTTGCCTTCTATTTGCAGTAAGTGATGCTGCTTTTCCAATCACACTTAGGATAGAAAATTTTTTTTAAGATAAACATATTGATGAGTAATGACCGAGTTTATCTGAGGAAAACTATCAAGAAATAGGGATGGATTCATACAGGGAAATGTGTGAAAATGGACTAGGGCCAGTGGAGGTTTGGGAGACAAGAAAAGGTAGACCTCTAAGGCAGCTGACTTGGGTCTGAATCCCGGCTCTGGCACTTTCTGATTATGTGGGCTTCTGAGGGTGTCCTCTTTAGTGAAATGGGGGTGCAGGGTCTCCCCTGAGACTGTCAAGAGGGTCTAACAAAAATGGTGATGTAAGTGGCCATAGTGCTCTTCCGAGCCAGGAAGGAGGTTCCAGATGGCCCACTCGGTTCTGCGTTACTCACCTTCTCTTTTCTCCCTGCCCCCAGCCTCTCAAGCAGCATGCAGTCCCTGTCCTCAGGCAGCAGCCCTGGGTCCCTCACATCCAGCCGGGGCTCCCTGGCCGCCTCCAGCCTGGACTCCTCCACCTCAGCCAGCTTCACTGACCTCTACTATGACCCCTTCGAGCCACTGGACTCAGAGCTGCAGAGCAAGGTGGAGTTTCTGATCCTGGAGGGGGCCACGGGCTTCCGGCCCTCAGGCTGCATCACCACCATCCATGAGGACGAGGTGGCCAAGACCCAGAAGGCAGAGGGGGGCAGCCGCCTGCAGGCCCTGCGCTCCCTGTCTGGCACCCCGAAGTCCATGCCCTCCCTGTCCCCCCGCTCCTCCCTCTCCTCTCCGTCCCCGCCCTGCTCCCCTCTCATTGCTGACCCCCTCCTGACTGGAGACGCTTTCCTGAGCCCTCTGGAGTTTGAAGACCCAGAGCTGAGTACCACTCTCTGTGAACTGAGCCTCGGCAGCAGCACCCGGGAGAGGTACCAGCTGGACGAACCAGGAACGGAAGGCAAACCACTGGGCCAAGGTAGAGAGAGCATCATATCCAGAAGGGGGACCACAGGGAGGGAGGAGGGTAGGACCTGCATTCAGGCCTGAGCACAGATCCCAGTGATAATTGTGGTCATTCACTGACTGCTTTCTGTGTGCCCAGCCTTCACATCTCTATCAATTGATTTAGTCATTCAGTAGGCACTTTTTAGGAGCTTACTGTGTTCTGGGTCCTGGGCTAAGGGGGTTTTCCGTGGTGGACTCCTTCTCTCAACAGATATTAAGTATCTGTTAAAATTAAATGCCAGGTCTTGTGCTCATGGTTGTACACAGGTTCCTTCATTCGTTCAACAGATAGGCCATGTGCCAGGCACAGGATTAGTCACAAGAATACAGCGTTAAGGGCAGGCAAGCTCAAGGTCCCTGTCCCCAGGAAGTTCATGTGAAATGAAGGCACAGAAAGTCAGATTGGTCTGTCAGACCAATGAAAGCCCTAGAAGGAAAATAAATGGGATGCGGTGGGGCCATTCCGGTTGGGGGGGGTCTGCACATTCAGACTGGGCGACATTAAAGGACGGGGACATTTGAGTTGAAGAGTGAGAAGGAGCCAGCCTTGGGAAAAGCAGGAGCAAAACCTCTGAGGCCAGCGTTTAGAGGTCGCCAGCAAACCAGAGAATCAGGCAGAGTCTGGGTCATTTGAGGCCCAGCGGGCCATGCTAGGGAGTTAGGATTTTATCCTAATAGCGGCAGGGACCTATATGATCGCTTGAATTGGGGAATGATATGATCTGGCTCCCATTCTGCATGGGGTCGGAAAGAACATTTTGCCATGAATTGAGATTCAAGTTGGAATCTTCAAGACAGAAATGCTGACAATATAGCTAAGATTTGTCAGGAGAGAAATTCTTCTTTTTTTTTTTTTTTTTTTTTTTTTTTGCAGCAACTACATATTAAATTATAATAGTTAGCATTTATTGGGGTATATTATGTGATGGGCAATGTGCTTTATACAGTGAAATAGGTTATTTCTATCATGCCCATTTCACAGATGAGGAAGCGGGTTCAGAAAGGTGGTATCCCCTAGCCAACAGGTGGGGAAAGAAGGGATTGAAACTTGGGTTTTCCTGCCCGAGCACCCAACCTCTTGATCATGGCACTCCTCTCTTGATGTGAGGCGGCTCTGTATGTTTGCTCCTGAGACACTCTGGTGCTTACTGGCCCCACCATGCCCATCTGGTGTGAAGGTCAAAACTGAGCCCAGTGCAGGTATAAATGCAGGTATACAGCATACGGTCACTGTTATGTATTTACTCACTTAAGCCTCATAATAACTCTGTGAGACGGGTGCAATTTTTATCCTCATTTACAAAGGAAGTGGGGCCCAGTAAGGTCAGTGTCATGGCTAGGAAGTGATGGAATTGGACTGGCACCAGGACCACCTGCCCAGATCCACACTAAGACGTGCGGGCTTTGTATGCGCAGGGCTCCTCCTCCTGGCTCCTCATGAGGCCAGGTGGGAGACGCTAGACCCATCTCAGCCTTAAGACGCCAGGACTAGTCAGGATGACTGCTGCGATGCCCAGAATTACCCATCCGAGTGCAAGGGCCAGTGGGAGCAAGGTGGGGGGAAGATGAGATTTCCTGGTTAATTAAAGGCTCCGCTGGGTGAGTGCCAGCCATTTCCTTAGAAGAGGAGCCGAGAGATCCCCGGGGCTCCCTCATCAGGAAGGGAGTCTTGCTGAGTGCTCTCAAACAAAAATAAAAATAGGCTTCCTACGACAGCAGGTGGCCAACTTCAGAAAACTGCCCCCTGGAGAGGAGCGGGTGCGGGTGGAACCTCTAAGGAGGCTCCCGAAGCTCCTGACAGTCTGTCAGAGGCGGGCGACATGCCAAGTAAGGGGCCCAGCAAGGTGCCGGAGCGACCCCCCTTCTCCCTGAGTGTCCTTGGGACTTGTGGGCCCAGGACCGCACATGTCTCAGGACGGGGATTTCCTTCACGCCATCTCCAAACGCCATCCCCGCGGTGAGCGATGCCAGGCTGAGCTCTGACACTAAGCAGGTTATGCGATTAGTGCCGCTGTTCAGTCAGCAGACAAATTAATCTCCTTAAGTGGCTTAGTGGAGGGTGGAGATGCGTGGGTCTAAAGGCGGGAAGTCTCCGCTGGCCACAGCAGGCGTGGGATGCGCGGGCTGGGAAAGCTGCACCCAGATGGTCTCTTGGCTTCCCCCAGGCTCACTGTCCCCATCCCTTCGCTCAGCTTGGGCCGGTCTCTTCTCCGGGCTGCCCCGGTGCCTGGTACCCAGCAGGCACTCCGAATGCTGGCTGTGGGGTTGAAGGGCCTGAACCCAGTTTTCCCCACTGCATGGAGCTCAGGAAGTGTCCTGTCCCTCTTGATAGCTCAGAGCCTGGCAGGGGGCCTGGCTCACCATCGGTGCTTGCGACTTAGGGGAAGAAGGAATGTGCAGCATGGGCCAAGTGCCTGGTTGGAGCCCTGGGTCGGAGACTTTTGAGGGCCTCTGTCAAGGGCAGGGGGCTAAGGAGCGGACTGAGGAATGGGATGGAATAAGCCAAGTGGTAAAATCCTCCCTTGTTTTCCTCTTGCCCCTCCCAAGGGTCCAGGGGCTGTTATTTTGTCCCAGAGGCGTAGGGATCGATCTAGAAGGCATCAGCACAGTGGTGGGAATGAGCATTGCAGTAAGGATAGTGGTACTGAATTTTGTCGAGTGCTTTCCTGCATCAGGCTCTGTACTGAGGACTTCTCTAGAATGTCCCATTGGGTCCTCCCAGCAGCCTCGTAGGGTAGGTGTTACTTTTCCCGTTTTACAGAGAAGGAATCACAGACTCTCTGGCCATGTCTCAGTGTCGCGAAGCAGTACGTGGTGGAGCTGAGATGTGCACCCAGGCACTTGGGCTTCCAAGTCTGGGATGTTAAACGACAGAAACGTACACCCCAAAGCAAGGCAGGACCTTGCTGTTGAGTTCAGAGGTGGTATTGGCAGGACCACCTTAGGACAGAGAGTAGATCAAAAGTATATGTTGCAAAGACAGTGTCCTGGTTTCTGAGCCCTGCCATGCCATCCTTCCTTTTTCCCCCTTCCTCCTCCAGCTATGAATACAGCCCAGGGGTGCAGCCTGAAAGTGGCCTGTGTCTCAGCTGCTGTGTCAGATGAATCCGTGGCCGGGGACAGTGGTGTGTATGAGGCTTCCGTGCAGAGGTGGGTCCCTGAGTCTTGGCTTTCTTTGGGAAGTCTGAGAATGCAGAGCCCGGGCCCCCTCTGGTATGTGGGAGGGCATGGCCAGGTGACCCCACCTTCCCCGCCGGGAGCCCTGTTTCGGTTGTGTTGAAGGTGTACACAGCACTGCTCCTCCTGGGGCTGGGGGCACGTCACATTGCGGGAGTGCTGGTCCCGTGATTGCCACGAAGGAGCGTATAGCTAAGGGGGCGAGTGCTAGAAAAAGGACAGCCCCTTCCAGAGAGGAATCCTGAGCAGCTGTGGGAAGGAAGGGTCTGCAGGGAGTCTGAGCTGACCCAGACTTCCCTCTTTGAGGACCCAGACACACCCTGCCCGAGAGAACCCCGTGTCTAGAAAATGGTTTTGGCCCTAGGTTACTGCAGGGAAGCCTGACCCTCTTCTTCCCTACGTTGCCTTCCAGATTGGGTGCTTCAGAAGCCGCTGCTTTTGACAGTGATGAATCAGAAGCAGTGGGTACAACCCGGGTTCAGATTGCCCTGAAGTAAGTGACTGGGAAGACGAATGCAGTGGGGGTGGTGGGCAGCATCCTCCCAGCCTTGACCTTCATGGCTGCCCCGGAGAGGAAGGCAGAACCAGCAGGACTTGCCAGGAGCTGTGGGCTCCCAGCTAAAGGGGGCCAACCCTCTCCCTCCTTCTCAGCTCCACATTTTACAAAAGAGTTTAAAAATAAGGTCTTGAAGACCTTGCAACTTGCCCCAACCCACGGAGCTGGCCGATGGCAACGCCAGACCCTGACTGAGACCTCTAGCATGTTGGTCTGTTCCGTCACTGTTGCTGTGGCTTTTTGTCTTACCATCCCATTGAGGTTTCCACCCTCTGGGAGTTGCAGCCCAGATTTGTTATTCTTGTGGTTTTCTCTCAATGTAGGATGACCTCGATATTATTTTCAGTAGAAATTAATGGCCAACATTTAAATATCAAGAAATTTCAGATAGCGCAATCTTCTGGCTTCTCTTTAAACGTTGAGACTGACAGCTCTGTACCTACACCCCTGCATGGCAGCAAAGCCTGGGCCTTCTGCCCCTGAGCTCACCACAGCCCCCCGAGCAGCCAGCAGCCACATCGGTGATCCTTAAGGGAGAGAGAAATGTGTCACTCCTAGAAGCTCCATATGCCCCTTTCCATTTCAGGTACGATGAGAAGAATAAGCAATTTGCAATATTAATCATCCAGCTCAGTAACCTCTCTGCTCTGCCGCTGCAGCAGGACCAGAAAGTGTGAGTATATCGCTGACACAGTGTCTGTCACCTTCTCAGCCTCTGTGGCTTTCCCTGGGGGTGCTCTCCTGCTCTGTCCTGCTCCGACAGTGGGCTGCGTGTGTGTTTAATACGTATGACCGTCATCATGCCACACGTCCGTACCGTGAGTGTGGATTCAGGCGTGAAGGTGAACTCACTAACTGTAAAGGGAAGCACTCTCCACGGCTTTAGTTTCTTCCCACGTACGCTGTGAGCCCCTGCCGTGGGCCGGCCCAAGAATGGGGTGCTGAGCACATCCTTGCCCTTGTGAACTCGAAGCCTTATGAAGAAGGTGGTCATGGCCCCTTTTGTCTGCTCTAAGCCCAAGTATTCCACACAGAAGGAGAAGGAGATGCCATTCTCAGGAGTCAGGGCCCGACGCTGCGCTGCTGTCGGAAGGGTGTGATGGCTCTTACCTTAACAGGGCATGATGTAGCGGACACTTCCCTGTTTGCCTGTGGGCTCTTCCCACGGCCCACCGGCTCTCCATTTCATTGCATTTCCTCTGCCTACATGTTTCTCCTTTGACTAGACGGTGCGCGTTGGGACAGCAACAGGAGCTCCTATTTCCGTCGTCTGCACCCAGCCAGCATCTGAGGCTGTGATGTGTGGGAAGGGGAAAGGCGGGAGGAAAGCCGGCCAAACAGAAGGACGACAAGATGGGACAGCAGAGTCGTTTTCAGTCTTCCGCTCTTACAGAGCCAGAATGAATGACCTGCTCCGTCTCTCATTGGTTCTTGTGCAGGGGTATCTGTGGGAGAGTATCCAGATGCCGGCTGAATGGGTCACGGGGTCAGCGCCTCTGTAATTGTCCCCTCTGCGAGGCTGTAGCACTTTGCCTTCCTACCGGCGGTTGTGTAAGGCTTCCCGAGTGTCAGCAAGCAGACTCGCTGATTCTTTTGTGCACAGAAGTTTGCACACTGTTGGCCTCAGGCTCCAGCCACTTTGAGGTTCTGGGGATTGGGGGATTCAGAAGAAGGAAGAGTGATGTGTTATCCGGGGGCCCTTTCTGCTTCCCTTACGAATACCTGCACAACCCCTTGAGAACTTGGACTCCGCGCTGCTGTTTGCTGAGGGATTTGCAGCAACCGTTTAGCTCAACACATCAGCCCAGAGCCTGACTAAACTGGGCTCTCCTCTGTCTCCCTCTAGGAACATTCGCGTAGCTATCCTTCCCTGCTCCGAAAGCACCACCTGCCTGTTCCGGACCCGGCCCTTGGACGCCTCAGACACCCTCGTGTTCAATGAAATGTTCTGGGTGTCCATGTCCTATCCAGCCCTTCACCAGAAGACCTTAAGAGTCGATGTCTGTACCACCGACAGGAGCCATCTGGAGGAGTGCCTGGTGAGGGCTCTGTCTGTCTGTCTCTGGCCTTCTGTCTTTCTGGGGATGGGTGCACCTTGCAGTTTAGGGAGGAGGCTTAGAGAAAACACAAGCTCATCCTGGGTTCCAGGCAGGGAACTCTGAGACGGCGAACAGCGTTCTCACACTCACACGGAGCAGGGGACGAGGAAGTGGGAAGCTCCTTTCTGAGCCCTGCAACTGAAGCCGCGTCCCTTGTGCATGAAGCTGTGTTGCCTACGACTCTTAATTCTCTGTCTCGTATCTACAAAATCCAGCTAACACTGCCTACCTCACAGAGGGCTCTCTGAGGATTAAAGGAGGATTAAAGCAGAGTTTCTGGAACTTGAACATGCACACAGGTTACCTGGGGCTCTGGTTAAAAATGCAGATTCTGATTCCGCAAGACTGGGGGCAGGCGGGGACAGCAGGAGTTTCTGCATTTTTATTAAGTTCCCAAGCACTGCCGATGGCTGCTGCTTCCCACAGCAAGTAAAACAGTGATGTGTCTGTGCAGACTAGATGCTTGCTGGCTCTCATTTCCCACTCCTGCCCCTCCGCAGCTGAGGTACAGAACAATATCATCGCCGTCTATAGAGTTGCTGATACTGTTATTGGCAATAATGCGATAACATCCCTAGATTGAAGGGACCTGCTGTGGCGGGTGCTGAGCTAAGCTCCCTACGTGTGCTTTCTCTACCCTCACTGCAATCTTATGGAACAGGTACTGTTACGTGAGTGAGGAAACTGAGGAACAGCGAGGTCACAGAACTTTGCAGGGTCACCCAGTGGCTGGAGCGGTTAGAATCTACAGCAGGTCCCCTCGCGCCGCCCACTCATGTCAGACCCACCGGAGCCCACAGCTCAGACAGCGATTGAGACTGGCGAGCAGGGGAGGCACTGGATGTTAGAGCAGAAAGCTTTTCTAAAGCCAGTCTCTTCTGCTGAAGCACTTCCTCAGCCCTGGGAATTCCTCAATAAGAAGAGAATCCTATTCTCTTCTCCTAATTGGATGTCTTTTATTCCTCCTTCCTAATTGAAGTCTGGCCATTGCTGGTTGTCATGGCAGCAGCCAAAGCGCTCATCCCACTGTGGCTTGTCTCTGTCTGTGGCCAATGGGAAACCTGCTTTCCTGTTTCCTGTGGGGATGTGGAGTGTCGGGCTGCCGTGTTTTGGTAGTTAGAGGAGCAGGCGAGGACGTGGGACTCGAGGAGAAAGGCTGTGTGCTCCCACGCGGTCTCCTTACAGGGCTGGGTGTGGGGAATCTCTGATCTGTTTGGAGCTGCCTTATCAGCCAGCCTTCAGCAGTGGTCCCCATCCTGAGCAGCGTCCATGTCTAGGACTGTAAAAGAACTCTGTGGGCAGCATTGCACTCAACCCTCCCAGCAGCCTGAGGAAGAGATGTCAGAATTGCCTCCATGTGACAGACAAGGGATCAAGGCCCCCTGGGGTGCCCGGGTAGTTCAATGGGTTAAGCGTCTGCCTTCAGCTCAGGTCATGATCCTAGGGTCCTGGGATAGAGCCCCGCATTAGGCTCTCTGTTCAGTGGGGAATCCGCCTCTCCTCTCTGCTTATACACACACACACACATACTCTCTCTCTCTCTCTCTCTCGCTCTCGCTCTGTCAAATAAATAAATAAAATCTTTAAAAAATAATAAAAATAAAAATAATTCAAGGTCCCAGACTGCTAAGTAGCCTGCCCAGGCCATCCGTCAAGATGGTGGAGAAGCCTGTTTCCTTTGCAGCTTCCTCCCACACAGGCATTGTACTGTCCTGCCTCTCAGGGGGTTCCTGTGTCCCCCCGGCCTCCAGACCTGAGTTATGAGTTAGGATGAATACGAGGCCTGCCTTCCCCAATATCTCAGGTAACAGTTCTACCAAATGCTCGAGTATGGCATAACAGGGGTCACAGGCTCTCCAGCTGGGCCCTGGTGGTTCACGCCCTGGTCATCCACTCCCAGCTGCTAAGCTCAGTGCCACTTGGCACAGGTTCTGTTAAGAAAGCCCATTTCCCAGGCCCCACTCCTATCCCATAGGTAACCATTACAACAAAGAGGCTCCCTTGCCCCGTTTCACCTTGCCTTCCCCACTGGGGAAAACCCCCGCCCTGTCAAAGTGAACTCTTCTTCACCCCTGCACTTGGAGGGAAACACAGCCAAGCTATGGGGTCTGATTTTATTTTATTTTATTTTATTTTTTATTTTTTTTTAAAGATTTTATTTATTTATTTGACACAGAGAGAGATCACAAGTAGGCAGAGAGGCAGGCAGAGAGAGAGGAGGAGGCAGGCTCCCCGGCAAGCAGAGAGCCTGATGCGGGGCTCGATCCCAGGACCCCGGGATCATGACCTGAGCTGAAGGCAGAGGCTTTAACCCACTGAGCCACCCAGGCGCCCCTGGGGTCTGATTTTAAAATGGTAGTCGTATAATGGACACTGGGGAGGGTATGTGCTGTGGTGAGCACTGTGAATTGTGTAAGACATGAATCCCAGACCTGCACCCCTAAAACAAATCAGACATTATTTGTTAATAAAAAATAAAATGAGGGGCACCTGGGTGGCTCAGTGGGTTAAAGCCTCTGCCTTCAGCTCCAGTCATGATCCCAGGGTCCCGGGATCGGGCCCTGCATCAGGCTGTCTGCTCAGCGGGGAGCCTGCTTCCCCCTCTCTCTGCCTCCCTTTCTGCCTACTTGTGATCTCGGTCTTCAAATAAATAAATAAAAATCTTTAAAAAAAAAAGAAATAAAATAGTAGTCATAGGGGTGCCTGGGTGGCTCAGTCAGTTAAGCATCCAGCTCTTGGTTTCGGTGCAGGTCATCTCATGGGTCATGATGAGGTCGAGAGCCCTGAGAGTCCCAGGAGCCCTGTGTCAGGCTCCACGCTCAGCATGGAGTCTGCCGGAGAGTCCCTCCTCTGCCCCTCCCCCCCAACACAAGTGTGCATGTGTGCTCATGCTCTCCCTTTCTCTCAAATAAATAAATAAATCTTTTAAAAAAATTAAATTGAGGTCATAAACCTCATTAGGGTCATGAGCCCTCATGCTACTCAGCACCGATACTGCCTCTCCCTCGGCCCATTGCCTTCCCCTTGTCCCAGGGGCAAGTTCCTACCCTCTCCTCTGTCCTCACATTTCCAGCAGCAGCTTCTCCAGGTCAGGCTCCCCTTGCTGAGGCCCTTGCCTCACTCGTTCTTGCCATTTCTCCTAGCTCTCACCTCGGCCCTCCCCCACGCCCCGTCTGAAGCAGCTTCTCTCAGAGACACCATGGCACTGGTGACTCGGGCTCTGTCCTCTCTCCAGTCCTTCCTCCCCTGGATCTGGCCTGTCCGTATACCAACATGCTGGGAATGCCCCAGTGCTTAAAAAGAAACCCAAAAAGCAAAAAAAGAAAAAAGGAAAAGGGAGAGAGAGAGAGAGAGAAGCTTTTTACCCATTTCTCCCTCCAGCTACTACCTTGTTTTTTTCCTTTAGACTAAAATGTGGAAAGGGTGTTCATGTTCTCTCTAGAAACCAGCTCACATGGGATCCCGTCCTCACCATGCCATTAGAAGTGTGCTCAGTGAGGTCATCGGAGGCCACTGCTCTGGCCTCCTCTCCCTGGGTCAGTCAGCTGTGCTTTTTCAGTCGCTCTGCTCGGCGAGTCTTCCTCGGCATCCTTTGCCCTGACTTGGCCTCCAGGACACCTCACTCTCAGCATCCTCCCCTCATCACTGGCTTCTCTGTCTCCGCTGATTCTTCTCGGTTCCCCAACTGCTGTGTCGCAGGGCACCAGGGCTCAGGTCTCACCCTTCTTCCTTGTCCATTCGCATCCCTGCCCCAGTGACTGAGAGCCTCGTTCTCTGGTGTCCACCACCATGCCAGATGTCTGGCTCCAGCCGGGGCCTCTGCACGCGCAGCTGCCTTACACTCCCACTCTCTGTTCCGCATCTTCTCTTGCCTGTCCAGGAAGCATCTCAGATGAACTTGTCCACAAGCACACCTCTGATCTTTCCTTTTGGGTCTTCATTGTCCCAGATGACAGCAACCCTGTCCTTCCACTGCCCAGGCTGGGGACCACAGGGTCATCTTTGACCCCTTTCTTCCTCTCCACCCCACATCCGGTCCTTGTGAAACTTCTGGCAGCTCCATCTTCAAAAGATCCCAGCCGTTAGATGTTGATAGTGGGGGAGGTTGTGTGTGTTGGGGGACAGAAGGTGTATGGAAACTCTTTGTACTTTCCACTCAGTTTTTTTTCTGTGAACCTAAAACAGCTCTAAGTAATAAAGTTTAAAAATAACAAAACTAAAAATCCTCTGCCAAAAAAAAAAGATCCCAGCCATTTACCACTGCCCACTACCCCACTGCCATCTGTCACCTGGATCCTACAGCCGGCTCTACAGGTCTCCCTGTGTCGGTCCTTGCTTCCCTTCATCTCTTAACATGGAAGCCAGAGGGAGCCTATTAAATTGCAAATCAGTGCATGAGACTCCTTTAACCTAAAACCTTAGGGTAGCTTCTGTCCCCACCTAGAGTCAACTCCTGGGCTCCTTGCCTGCCCCCTAAAGCCCTCGGGGATTTGCCCCATTACTGTCCCAGATTTCATCCCAGGATGACTCTTCCAGCCTCCTCGTGCCCCTTGAATACATCAGCGTGCTCCCCGCTCTAGGCCTTTGCACTTGCTGTCCCCTCTGACCGGAATTCTCTTCTCCCAGATACTGATGGGCAAGGCTCACTCCCCTGCCTCCTTCTGGGCTTGACCCAAAAGTCACCTTCTCAGTGAGGTCTTCCTTCCACCCTATTTAAAATCACTGCCCCTTTCCCCCCCTCTTATCCGCCTCCGCTCCCCTCTCTCTGTATTCTTTTTCTCTGCGGCATGTTCCCCCTTTGTTTATATCACAGATTTTAGGGCATACGTGATTTTCACATTTTAATGAATCTCTAAAATCAAGATGCACTTTATACTAGATGACGGGTCATAGTTTAATTGGCAACTATTTTTCTTTCTTAGAGTGCATGAAATAGTATATTGTATAATTAATGGCATCTTAGAGTCCCATGAAATACAAGCTAGTATTTACTTTCAATTTGTTTATCTGATTCCCCCAGACTGGAATGTGAGCTCGTGAGGGCAGAGATTTTTATCTGCCTTAAATCTTCCGGTAGCCCCAGCACCCAAAACAGTGTCTGGCACGTAGAGGCTACTTTGTGTGTGTGTGTGTGTGTGTGTGTGTGTGTGTGTTGAATAAATAAATGAATGCCTTCAAAGTGAATCATTTACCAAAGTAGACCATATTCTCACCTATGAGCCAGCCCAAAATACATGGTGTATCTTGTTAGAATTACTAGTGATCTGATGGCAGTGTCACACCTCAAAGCTGTCATTATTTTCATTCCCTCCTACCCCTTGAACATGACCTGGCATGTTCTGAACCATAATGTCTGATGCTTTTGTCTGTCTTTGAGCCCCTTGGGGGCAGAACTTTGTCTTCCATATTCCTGTGTAAGTCTGCTGCGAAGTGCTCACAGGATATTTATTAAATGAATAAATGCGTAATACACTCACATTTGTGTATATGTAAACGTTTTACAGGTGCCTAAAATGCAGCAGCCATTTAATGCCTGAACTGACCCTAGTCCTGCGGGTAGGAGTTATTTACCTTGTTTTCCTCACTTACTCACCACCGTTGTAGAAATTAGCCTTGTTTTCCCCACTGACCACTGTTGTAGAAATTAGCCATGAGCCACACGTTGGGTTTGCACAGTCCGTACCATGCCTGGTCCATCCTGACAAGGAAGAACTGGGGGAAAGGATCCCAGGTGGGTTGGAGAGGCCCCTCCTCATCTCAGGGGCCACTCGAGCCACCGCGTGGCTACTGGCCAACTTCACAAACTGGTTCGTGGGCTTTTCTGCTACCCCATTGGCACAGCCGCTGTTTTGGGGATGGTGAGTCAGCCAAACCCCGGACCTGGTCAGGGCTCTTTGAAAGAGGGCATGTTGAAACAATAAGGCCTCTGAGGAGTGGTGAGAATTATTTTATCATTTTTGCCACAGGATGTGTGTCATTGGAAATAAATCCTCTCCCTGGGAGGTTACATTCAATTAGGTTGATACAGTGTCATTTCACTCCATCTTAAGACATCCGTTTACACAATTCAAAGAAAAACTATATAGAAAGATTAACTGAAGAGAAATCATGTTCCCCCTGACCCTTGCACCCAGCCCCCCCCCATCCTAGATGGCTAAGCGCTTTGATTAGTGTTTTCTTTATCTTTCCAGCATTTCTTTTTGCACATATATTCACCTTGCACCTCAAAAACGGGCAAAATGTATGTATATATAGAAAGAGAATATATGTATTCTCATCCCTTTTTCCATTTTTTTTTTTTTTAAATTTGAGAGAGAATGAGAGGAAGCATGAGATAGAGGAAGGTCAGAGGGAGACGCACACCCCCTGCTGAGCAGGGAGCTATATGTGAGACTCGATCCTGGGACTCCAGCTTAGCTGAGGGCAATTGCTTAACAAACTGAGCCACCCAGGTGCCCCACCTTTCCATTTCTTAAACAAAATGTAGTGTACGGCATATTCCATTCTGCGCTGTTGTGGGTGGGGTTCCCCCCCACCTTAACAGTACAGCCTGGAGGGCCCCTGGGTGACTCAGTTCATTGGGCGACTGCCTTCCACTCAGGTCATGATCCTGGAGTCCCGCATCGGCCTTCCAACTCTGCAGGGAGTCTGCTTCTCCCAATGACCTCTCTCCTCTCATGCTCTCGCTCTCTCATTCTCTCTCTCTCTCTCAAATAAATAAATAAAATCTTAAAAAAAAAAAAGTACAGCCTGGAAGTCTCTCCACATCAGCACCTAGAGATTTTCCTCATTTTTTTGTATATAGCTATATAATAGCCCATCGGGTAGGTATATTATGGTTTATTTCTGCAGTCTCCTGTTGCCGGAGCTCTGAGTTGTTCAAAATCTTCTACACTGGTCTTAGTGATGAGTTTTTGGATCTGACTTCAAAAAGGAGTCAGGCAACAAAAGCAAAAATAAACAAGTGGGGGGCACCTGGGTGGCTCAGTGGGTTAAAGCCTCTGCCTTGGGCTCGGGTCATGATCCCAGGGTCCTGGGATCGAGCCCCGCATCCGGCTCTCTGCTCAGCAGGGAACTTGCTTCCTCCTCTCTCTCTGCCTGCCTCTCTGCCTACTTGTGATCTCTGTCAAATAAATGAAAAAAATCTTTAAAAATAAATAAATAAATAAATAAACAAACAAACAAGTGGGACTATATCAAACTAAAAAAAGCATCTGCACAGCACAAGAAATCGTCAACAAAATGAAAAGGCAATCTACCAAATAGGAGAAAGTGTCCACAAGTCATGTGTCTGATAAAGGGTTAATATCTAAAATGTACAAAGCACTTGTACGACTCTACAGTAAAAAAGCAAACAATCCAAGTTAAAAACATGCAGAAGATTTAAATCATCATTTTTCCGAAGAAGACATACAGAAGGCCAACAGGTACATAAAAAGATGATCACCATCACTAATCACCAGGGACATGCAAATCAAAATCACAGTGAGAAAGCGCCTCATCCTTCTTGGAATGTTTATTATCAGAGGGACAAGAGACAGCAGATGTTTGCAAGGATGTGAGAAAAAAGAAAAGACTTGTGCACTGTTGATCGGGTCTAAGTCGTTAGGGCTGCTATGGAAAAGCATGGGCGGTTCCTCAAAAAATTAAAAATGGAATTGCATTGTGATCTAACAATCTCATATCTGGGTCTATACACAAGGTCTTTTTTTCTTAAGATTTTATTAATTTATTTGACAGAGATCACAAGTAGGCAGAGAGGCAGACAGAGAGAGAAGGGGAAGCAGGTTCCCCATTGAGCAGAGAGCGTATGTGAGGCTCGATTCCAGGATCCCGAGACCATGATCTGAGCTGAAGGCAAAGACCCATCCAGATGCCCCCATAAACAAGGTCTTGAAAAGATACTTGCACACTGTGTTCATAGCAATATTATTCATGATAGTCAAGAGACAGAAGCAACCCGAATATGTGTCCGTAGATAAATGGATTAAAAATTGTGGTCTCTGGGGCACTGGGGTGGCTCAGTCAGTTAAGAGTCCTGACTCTTGATTTTGGCTCTGGTCACAGTCTCAGAGACTGTGAGATTGAGCCCCACGTCGGTCCCCGTGCTGGGCGCAGAACCTAGTTAGGATTCTCTCCATCGCCCTCTGTTCCCACACCCCCCAACCCGGCTCGCACACACACTCTGTCTCAAAAAAAAGTGATCTCTGTGTGTAATGGAACATTATTCAGCCTTAAAAAGGAAAAAATCCTGTCCCATGCTACAACACAAATAAACCTTGAGAACATTATGGTAAATGAAAAAAGCCAGTCACAGAAAGACAAATCAGTGAGTGATTCCACTTATATGAGGTATCTGAAATAGTCAAATTCATAGAAACAGAAAGTGGTGTTTACTCGGGACCGGGGAAAGAGAAAAAGGAGAGAAAGAAGTTGCTTAATGAGTATAGAGTTTCCGATTTGCAGGATGAAAATGTACTAGAGATCCATTGCATAATGTAAATATAAACACTATTGAACTATCCACTTAACAGTAAGAGGGCAAATTTTACATGACAACATGGATGGACCTTGATAACGTATTAAGTGCAATAAGCCAGAGAGAGAAAAACAAAGACTGTGTGATCTCACTTACAGGTGAAATCTGAAAAACCAAACTCATAGAAACAGATTGATCATTGCCAGAAATGGGGGGTGGAGGGTGGGTAGTGGACATGGGAAAAGGTATTCAAAAGGTACAAACATCTAGTTATAAGATAAGTAAGTTGTGGCCATTGGTGTACAGGGTGGGGACTAATTAACAACACTGTATTATTTGAAAGTTGTTGGGATAGATCTTAAAGTTCTCATGTAAGAAAAAAAATTATAACCATGAGGTGATGCATGTTAACTGAACTTGTTGTGGTAATCACTTCACAAAACATACTCTACCAAATCTTTATTTTTTTAAGTAAACTGCATCCCACCTGAGGCTTGAACTCACGACCCTGAGATCAAGAGCCACATGCTCTACCAAATGAGCCAACCGGGCACCCCCCAAATCTTTATGTTGTACAACTTAAACTAGTACAATGTTACATGTCAGTTATATTTTAGTAAAACTGGGGGACAGGAGGTGGTAAGTTTTATGTTTTTTATCATAATTAACAAAAAAATACATGCAGTGGGTGTTCAATAAGGATTTGGTGAATGAGTAAACCAATGAATGAGTAAGTTAGTAAATGAGTGAGTTGTAGAAAATGATTCAGAACTCATCCTTTCCTCTTCCCAGAAGTTCCCATCCCCTCTGGGGGTGTTTTTCCTACTTCCCTCAGGAGCTGAATTCCTCCAGAATACCTTGTCAAGCCCTGGCTTATCCTCTTGCCTTTTCCCATCCTCAACAGGGAGGCGCCCAGATCAGCCTGGCTGAGGTCTGTCGGTCTGGGGAGAGGTCGACTCGCTGGTACAACCTCCTGAGCTACAAATACTTGAAGAAACAGAGCAGGGAACCCAAACCAGTGGGAGCCAAGGTCTCCACCCCAGGGCCTGAAAGCACGGTGAGCTGGGTCCGGGGTTGGCCCCACCCTCCTATGTCTGCAGCACCTAGATGGATGGACGGAAAAGCCTCTCCCAGAACTGGAGGAGGGCGGGCGTCAGAGGTGGGGGAAGCAGCCGAGGGTATTGGAACAGAGAAGGAGAGAAGGACAAGCTACTGTGCTAAGGGGCAGGGAGCTCCCATTTGCACATCTTCCACATCTGTGCTCTCCCCTTTTGTACTTGGCTTGACATAATAGAACTTGGCTGATGAAAACCTTAATTTATGTTGTTATTTTTTTAGTGAAGTGGAGTAGGAAGGAGAAACCTGTGTAAAATAAAACTTTAACCCTTTTTGAGAAGCCACTCCCTGCATCGTGGTCCGTAGTGGAGGCTTGCTCTAAGAGGCAACAGAAAGTCAGAGGAAGGACAATCAGAGAACTGGGTGATTGTTAGTTGGGTGACAGGTCAATCATTTCACTTCCCTGAGCCTCTGTGGGTTTTGTTTGTTTGTTTGTTTGTTTGTTTATGTCTAATCTGAGTCTGAAAAGGTTATTAGGAAGGTTTGAAGAAGCACATGTAAAGAACAGTCTGTACTTGGTTACTCTGGATAGTCATTGCCCAGAATTTCAGTGGAGGGGATGGGCTAGGTCATCCAGTTAAGGATAAGGGTAAGGATTAAATCTCTTTCCTCCCCACCCCCCCCCCACCTCCTTTTTCATCCTCCTCATTTTCTGCACTTCCCTCTGTGTTTATTATGTGCCATTACCAAGGCTCAGAAAGGTTACCTAAGGACATACATCCAATAAGCAACAAAGCTAGGTCTCCCTCACTCTAAAAAGGAGTCTGTGAGCTGGCAAAGGTCTTGAAAATATCCTCTGCTTTCTAGAGCATGTCCTTTGGTGAGTCACGTCAACCTTAGACACATTCATTTCCTTGTTCCCATTTCTCAAGGGAATAATTGTAAGCTCTACCTATCAGAATAGTTGTAAAGATTAAATAAGATGCTACACAGAAGCTGTTTATCAGTGCATGACGTATACCAGGCCTTCAACTGATTTCTGTTCCCTCTTCCCCAAAAGAAAATTTCAGGGGGTTTTCAGGCTCTGGCCCACACGACCAAAGGTATTTGCTGATTAACTATGGGCTTAGAAAACTACAAGAGCAGTTTTTGCTCTACTATGAGCTGCCATTTACTGAATGCTAATTATGTGCTCGGTACTCTTCAATATGCCTTATGGACATATTCTCAATTAATCTTCATAACAGCCCTTTGTGGTAGTTATTAGAAACTACTGTAGAAGAAACAGAGTCTCAGAGAGGTTAGTTTCCTCAAGTCACACAGACTTCCTCACTGTAGACACCATTCAGTATGGATGATCTTCCTCCAGGAAGTCTTCCCTGAATGCACCAAGCTGACTTTGCCATTGCTCCTTTGTTCTTACATATCACGTTATTTTGGTATTGACAGTTCATGTGATGGTCTTCCCGGCTACACTATAATCTCTTTATAGCCAGAGACCTATAATTCTGCCTCACTCAACTATTAAACTTGACTGTCTTCCAAAAGTCTGTCCAAGCGGACAGGGGTTATTCTCAGGAGAACTGCCAGTTAGGTGAACTGAGCGCTGTGCTTACAGTTTATAAGTGACTGTGGGGCAGGATGCTCACCCACTCTGCTCTTCAGTTTTATTCTCCATCCAAGGGGAGGGTCACACTCTGAGCTCCAATTCTTGCCCCGTGAGGTGGCTCCAGTGGCATGCACATGAAGGCCTGGACCTTTGTCTCCACAGGATGCCGTGTCTGCTCTGTTGGAACAGACAGCAGTGGAGCTGGAGAAGAGGCAGGAGGGAAGGAGCAGCACGCAGACCCTGGAAGACGGCTGGTAAGGAGCATTCCCCTGGGCTTCCGGAACTGATCTGGTGTGGACCTGGATACAGTAATGAGATTCCCAAACCCCAGGGCAACCAAGAAAAGTGTTCCCCTTTGCAAAAATGGAGAACCTCTCTCCTCACAGGTTCTCTACAGGCAATAAGGCAGTACAACTGACCCTTGAACAGTGCAAGGGCTAGGGGCCCCAAGCCACATAGCACTTTTGATTCCCCCAAAACTTCACTAACAGTCTGCTGTTGGCCAGAAGTCTTTCCAGTAACCTCAACAGTGCATTAATGCATCCTTTGTATGTTATATGGATGATACTGTATTGTTACAATAGCGTAAGCTAGAAAAAATTTTTTTTTAATTTTTTAAAAATTTTATTTATTTGAGAGAGAGAGAGAGAATCATTGAGCACAAGTAGGGGGAGCTGTAGGCAAAGGGAGATCATGACCTGAGCCAAAGGTAGATACTTAACCAACTGAACCATCCTGGTGCCCCTAGGAAAAAAATGTTAAGAAATTCATAAGGAAGAGAAGATATGTATATAGCACTGTAGTGTATTTATCAAAAAAATCCATATATATGTGGACCCATGCACATAACTTGTGTTATTCCAAGATAAATTGTATATAGCCTGATAAAATTTCTTCCCAATTGGTCATTTTGTGATCTATAACTCACTCGTGCTAGTTTACATATTTGTGTCTGCATTTACTCACTTATATTTATTTTGGTAAAAAATAGACTTATATTACTATATATCAGAAGTAGGTATAATCTGCCATAAATTGAAGATGTTTCAATAAGCAATTGCATTTGACTGCTAGAAACAGAGAGTAGAAATAATGGGCTTAAATTAAGATCTTTTATTTCTTTGTTGCTTACAAAGAAAAATGGGAGGAAGCAGTCCCAGGCTCATCTGTCAGCTCCATGGTGTTGCTGGGAACCCAGGCTCCTCCTCTCCTTCCACTTTGCTCTTTTTACTGGGTGACTGCCATCACCGAGACTGCTTTATAGCTCAAAATGGATGCTGAGTCACCAGCCATCAGACAGGCATCAGAAAAGAGGAAAGACAAAAGATGTGCTTGTATGCTTTTTAACCACGGAGCATTCCTCAGAGTCCCACCCAGCAATTTCTGCTTGATTCTCATTGGGCACGCATAGCCATCTGGTCTACCTAACTGCAAGGGAGGCTGGGAAATGAGGTCTGTAAAGCTGGGTATGAATATCAGGGTTGTCTTACCAAGGAAGACAGTGGAAGTGGATCCTGGGTAGGCCATGAGACAAGTCTGCCTCAGAAGGTAATAGAAAGTTTAAATGTCATGAAAATCAAGCAGTAATCAATAAAACATGCCTAGACATATTGCTCACTAAGGCTCTGGGCCTGAGGTCTTCTCTCACTGCTAAACAGGGAGATTAGTCAGTGTTCCAGCAATATTAAAGACATGTGTTGCCAGAGAGACTTCTCGGTATCCAGAGGAGAGCTGGAGACAGCTTTCTGTCTGTGTGCTTCGAGGCTCTTTAGTCTCTTGGATCCCGAAAGAGAGATCTCCTGACACATAGCAAACAATGGTATAGACCAAAATTCAAACCTTAGCTTCATTATGCTTTGGTCACCTTTAACAAAGCGTTTTTAACTTTTTCTTGTGGTATGACACACTTACCTAAAAGTTCCCCTAAGTGTACGGCTCCGTGAATTTTCAGAAACCAAAGTACCCATGTAACCAGCATCCAGATCTAGAAACAGAGCATAACCGACTCTCCAGAGCCCATAGTGGGCTTCCTCCAGGCCACTGCCCTCCACAGGGCAGCTGTTGTCAGGCGAGTCACTGTGACCTCGTCTGAGCCTCATCTGGAAAAGCGGGCTGGGCTGTCACACCGGCTACGGGGGGCTTGCTGTGTAGGGCTGAAGGGGAAGCTGCCGTAATGAAGATGAAGCCCAAAGCTCATGGTGGACACTTGGTCGATGGTAGAAATGATCTCTCAGAAAATGAGAAGAGAGCCTGCTAACTCCCAGCTCAGAAGGCAGAAGGCAAATTCCACCTCAGAAGTGACCAGAGCCTGTGAATTTGCCCTCTGGGAGGAAATATCGGCAGGCTTCAGTGCACGTGCTCTGAACTCAGAGGGCTGGGGACTCCGTCAGCTTCCTGGGGGATCCTAGGTCTGGGTGAGGCCAAGCATCACTGAATTTTTAAAAGCTCCCTGAGTGACCCAAATGTGCAGCTTTCAACCGTGGCTCTAAACCTGTTTCTGCCTCCAGGAAATAACAGATTTAAAGAGTGGCCACAACTCTGGGATATTCAGCCGACGGAATAGAATTATGCATGATAAGCTCTTAGCACAGACTTTGTCCCATAGGAAACACTTAGGAGCTCTTCTGTATTATTGTTACCTCCCCCCAGTTATGCATTGGGTCTCAGAAAGGGCCTTTCGTTAATACCTTTCACTCCAGGGGTCAGCAGAGGTTTTCTGGAAAGGGCCAGAGAGTAAATGTCTGCTTCGTGAGCCATGCGGATTCTGGTGTGTCTACTCACCTCTGTGATTGTGCTATGAAAGGAGTCCTCAGTGGCACACGCACCAACCATCATGTCTCTGCCATTGAAGCTTCACTTGCGAACGCCGAAATTTGAATTTCATATACATTTGCACATGTCATGAAATATCATTCTCTTTTTGATTTTTTTTCAGTCATTTAAAAATATAAAAACCACTCACAGCTTGGGCTCTCCAAAATTGGCCATGGGCTAGATTTGTCTCACCGCCTCACCCCACTTTTACTCTTCTCTTTTACCATCTTATTTCTCCACACGATTAAAGGGTAGGGCAAGGTTCCTGAATTTTCGTATGTTCATTTGTTTGTTTTAGGGCTCACTCGAAACGGTCTCAGTTTCTCTCTTTCCCTCTCTCTCCCTCCCTATGTCCCTTTCTTTCGCTGTCTCTCCTCTCCCTTTCCAACGCTTCCTCCCTCCCCTTTCCTCCTTCCTCCCTCTCTCTCTCTCTCTCTGTGGCACACCGCTGGGCTGGGCTGGGCTGGGCTGTGCAAAGGTCTGATGCCGGAAATAGGCCCAGGACCTGTCTTCCAAAACCCTGGCACAAGATCAGTGGTTTCTGCCAAATTCCAAGCTTGTGGTGAGACTTTTCAAGCCATCCCCTAGCAACTGCCTTCTGTTCTCTCTCCCTTCTCGGCCCCCTCTCTCCCCACCCCTGCCATTCAAACTTCCCTAGACACTGACTTACAAAGAGGACTGGGAATCCCAGAGCTGCTGTGCTGGAGTCAGTCCATCTGCAGGCCTCCTCCCCCCAAGACTGGAGGCTTCTTTTGGCCTGGAATGTTAACTAACTCCGTTGTGTCCGCTCCGCTGCAGAGTCCTATGTGGGGGTCCCCCAAAGACTGGCCCTCTGTTCTAATTTCCGCTCTGTTCTCTCAGCACCCAAGGGCCAGGATGCCATAGTTACTCCCTCCTTGTATTTGTTTAGCTTTATTTAGTGCCCACAATCACAAGCCTGGACTTTCTTAAGATCCACAAGCAAAACGAAGTTCTAAGAGTATTAGAAAATATAAGAGACTGTAATCACACACAATACTAGGGTGAAAATCCTGTGTTTGCCTCCTTGGGAACTTGTGTGTGTGTGTGTGTGTGTGTCTAGAGCAGAGGTTGAGAAATGGTATTGTGGGGTACCAGGGCACGTGTGCTTTACATTTTAATAGGCATTGCACAATAGTTCTCAAATAAGATGGTCCCACCAGCAGTAATTAAGACTACCCTTAACCCTACACCCTTTCTGATACTACATGTAGTCTAACTACAGTTCTTCATCAAAAATACGTCCATGTTTTATTACAGTGGATACTGCTACACTGCACTGTGCAAACTGGCTGCTCTGACATATACTCCGTTTCCCATGCCTTCTCTATATTTGGCCACTCTAAAGGGTGAAAAGATGTTGTCGACTTTAATCATGTTTCTCATGACAATTGAGATTTTTCGGTTCTCCTTTCCGGAAATATTTAAATCAGGTTCACGGTCAAAAAGAAAAGACTTCCCTGGTGGTCAAGCACTTAGTGGGGTTGGACAGATTGGATGGAAAACC
This sequence comes from Mustela lutreola, assembly GCF_030435805.1. NCBI lineage: Eukaryota > Metazoa > Chordata > Mammalia > Carnivora > Mustelidae > Mustela > Mustela lutreola. Next base: position 58,359,511 of record NC_081294.1, read on the forward strand.
TGGCTGCCCCCTTCGTGGTGTGTGACACTGGATGGGACCTAGAAATTCACTGATCCTGGCTTTTAAATCTGTAAAATGGAGACAGAAATTGCTTTCAGTGTTGTTGTAAGGCCTTAGCGTGGCCCCTGATGCTTATTAAGTCTTCCGTAAATGCTGGGTGATGTGGCATCTGCCAGATTCTTAAGGAGGTGCTCATCGTGTGTTCCCATATTTAATGGCCCTTTTATGAGTAGATCAAGAAGCTGTGGGAGGGAGAGCAAGGGGTGTCCATTAGCACTGGTCCCCATCTAAGGGCAGGGGAGGTTTTAGTCATGAGGCTGGAGATCCAAGATCTTTTCTCCTCATCGGGAAAATCCCAAAGGAGATTTTGTGCTTATCCACAGTCTCACTGAGCCAGCTAACTGGATGTCAGATTCTCTGCTTTGGGCTGGAGTTCCTTCAGCCCAGTTCCTTCTCCTGCTGATCAGAAGACTGGTGATTATGGGGACGCCTGGGTGGCTCAGTTGGCTGGACGACTGCCTTCGGCTCGGGTCATGATCCTGGAGTCTCCAGATCGAGTCCCGTGTCGGGCTCCCAGCTCCATGGGGAGTCTGCTACTCTTTCTGACCTTCTCCTTGCTCATGCTCTCTCTCACTGTCTCTCTCTCAAGTAAATAAATAGAATCTTTAAAAAAAAAAAAAAAAAAGGAAGAAGACTGGTGATTATGTATGTCTTTGAGAAGATGGGACTAAAGATAAATTAGTAATTAACAAATGCAGTCTATTTGTCACGACTCCTCCCAGCCCTGACGTCCGAAGGGAAAGAATAATCATGAAAAGTATCACCAAAAATAAACTCTCTGGCACATGGTGCCAGAACACCATCAGATATCCATATAGAAAAAAATAGGGGCCCCTGGGTGGCTCCATTATTTAAGCGGCTGCCTTTGGCTCAGGTCATGATACCAGGGTCCTGGGATCAAGCCCCATATCTGGTGAGCCTGCTTCTCCCTCTGCCTCTGTGCTCTAGCTCTTTCCCAAGTAAATAAATTTAAAAATCTGAAGAAAATAAAAAGAGGAGTGGGGTGGTGGGGTGGCTCAGTCAGTAAAGTGCCTACCTTTAGCTCAGATCATGATCCCAGATCCTGGGATCAAGCCCCACATCAGACTCGCTGCTTAGCAGAGTGTCTGCCTCTCCCTCTGCCTCTCCTCCCCCTCATGCTTATGTGTACTCTCTCTCTCTTTTTCTGAAATAAATAATTTTTTTTAAAGAAAAGAAGCTTTATTCATAATTGCCAAGAAATGGAAGTCTTTCAAATGTTCCTCACCAGACAGATGAATAGCTGAATGAATTGTGATGTATCCATGTCATTGAGAATGCCACTCGGCAATGAAAAGGGGTGAACTGCCGATACAGTCACCAACATAGTTGAATCTTAGAGACTTTAGATGGAGAGAATGAAGCCAGAGACAAAAGAACACATACTGTCTAATTGCATGTTTACAAAATGCTAGAAAACTCAACCTGCAGGGACAGAAAGCTGATCAGTGGTGGGCTGGGGGTAGGAAAGGTTATGTAGGAGAGGGTACAAGAAACCATGTAGGGTCGGGGAATGTTCTGTATCGAGTGTGGCAGTAGTTACACGGGGGAATACATCGGCTGGGAATACGCTGGCCAAATGAAACTATACAATGAAAATGCATTGTGTTGTACAACAGTTAGACCTCACTAATTTTTGTTTGTTTAAATGTGTCCTCAGCTGTGAAAAGGCTTGGAAGCCCTGCCCGAGGTGCATTTAGAGGCAAGCGAGCAAATCAGAGTGGTCTCTGGTAACCAAAGCTCTTTGTCATCACAGGAGGTACGAGGAGACCAGCGAGAACGAAGCGGTGGCCGAGGAGGAAGAGGAGGAAGAGGGAGAGGATGTTTTCGCTGAGAAAGCTTCACCTGATAGGGACGAGGGCCCAGCGTTAAAGGTAGGCAGGACCAGAGAGGCCGGAAGGTCTGTCTTGGGGAAACAGCCCTCGGTGCCTGAGTCCAGGCATTCCAAAAAGGCGCCTCCAGCCTTGGGGGCCCTCGGAATGGGGTGATCTGTAGAAGGTTGTATAGCAGCACCCCTGCCTGTACTGCAGGGCATCTCAGTGACCATAAAGGAGGAGAGGCTGGCTCTCCCCTCCTCTGTCCTGCCCTCTGCTCCTCCCGTATCTCCAGGTTGACCTCAAGCTTTGTGGCCAGCTGGGTCTGGGTTCAGGTGCTGGCTCTGCTACTCTCTCGCTGTGCAGGCTTAGGCAGGTGACTTCGTCCCTTCCAGCCTTCATTTCCTCATCTCTAAAATGGATACAATAATACCAGCCTCACTGACACATTCTTAAGTTTCAAAGGAATGTGTTTCTTGTTTGTTTGGATCTACCCAAAGTACAGTAGGAAAAAGGAGTCCGGTAAGGTTCACCTCACCACCTCCTTCCCTGCTGTGCAAGGGTTAATCACAATAACCAGAGTCAATCTCCACAGAGAGCTCTCTGTCTTCTGCTCCAGCAGGAAGTAGAGCAACCTGTTGTGGGCGAGCAGGGCACCTGGGTGGAGCTGCGGATTGCGCACTGCACAAAGGTGCCTGGCCGAGAGGGGCTGAGAAGAATCTCGGGCAGCCTTCCAGCTGCTCCATGCCCGGAGTAGTCTTTTTACAGCCTCTGCAGTCAGAAGGGGTGCCTTTCTCAAAATTACGCAAAGGCACTGTAGGCCAGCAGGGCTCTGCATTCAGGTGTTCTTGTTTGCTTGTCTGTTGCTGGTGCCCCCTGTAAAGGGACAGTAGAAAACCTGCTCCCCGGGTTGAAAGACTGAGATTTGTGGGTTGCCTGCGTAATTCCAGGGAAGCATCTGCGGTTCTTGGCGGCAGCACTGGAGGCCTTGGGTGTGGCTTTGTCAAAATGTGGTTGGCATAGACGTCTTGAGGGCATGAAGTCGAGGACATCTGTCCACATACTGCTCAAGTGAGCTTGTTTGGGGACTGAATATGCTCCAAGCCACATGAAGGAATAGAGGCCCGCCCAGCACTCGGGTGCTGTCCTGGCACAAAACCCCCAGCTGTATCTGTGGGTCAACGGCCAGATGATGGGAGTGGGGAGCAGCTGGGGAGTCTGCTCCAAGAGCCTCAGCTCAGTGGCCAAGACACTGTGGATACGAATAGCCTCAAAGATCTGACTTCTTCTTCAGGTGGACAAAGAGACCAACACAGAGACCCCGGCCCCCTCTCCCACAGTGGTGCGGCCCAAGGACCGCCGGGTGGGCGCACCATCCCCAGGACCCTTTCTGCGGGGGAGCACCATCATCCGCTCTAAGACCTTCTCCCCGGGACCCCAAAGCCAGTATGTGTGCCGGGTAAGCAAATGCACGGTACTGCTCTTCTCCTAGGACACCTGCTTCCCGAGGAGTCATGAGAGGCTGGGGCCTCACATAGTTCTGGGTGCAAATCCTGATGCATCTTACTTTGTCAGCTGTCCTCGGGCAAGTTAACACCTTACTGCATGCAGAGTTAATACAGCGACTTCAAAGGATTGTTCCCAGGGATTGAATTAGAGCAAGTATGGGAAAAGCTTGGTAAGCTGTGCAAGGCCAGTGTTTCCTTTATCATTCCCTCCAGCTCTCCCCTCCTTCTTCACAGCCTGCCCTTCCCTTCTACACAACCACTTGCTGAGATCAGACTGACCCCTCCCTGTCCCCAAACGGGCATTCCTTCGCCACTTGCAGGGTGATCCTAGCATGCAGTCTGAGGTTGCAAAAAGGCAACATGTCCATACTACGTAGCCGCAGGTTGGTTGGTTGGATTTCATTGAACCTGTCGCTAACATTGAAAAGTCAGGGAAGGCGATTAAAAATAAAATAAAAATGAAGAGATTTTACATAAAATTCGAGTTTCTCTTGAAAAAAAAAAAGAAAAAGAAAAACTGCCTGTCCCCATGGGCTGCACATTCTCTCACAGCAGCAGGGGGCTGGAGCTAAGCAGTGTAGGCATCTGCCCTTAGATGGTTGGAGGGGATGGGCTGGCAAGTTCACTCTGGCCCCCTGGCCCTCTTTACCTGCTTTGGTTGCCAGCCTTCTCTTACAGGCTGCACTGGAGTTAAGAAGTCCTGCAGTAGGCTCGTGCTCCCTCGTCCCTTTCCCTGTGTATCCATCTCATTAGGCTACCCCTTCCCAGGCCTGCCTCCTTCTCTCATTCCACTATAAATGGAGGGTTTGAGCCCTTCCCATGTCTGAGAGGGTCCCAGCCTTCCTCAGGGATGGCACAGATATAACACAGGCACACTTCCCCTGAGTCCTGGGTCAACATCCTTCCTTACCCTCTACCATGGAGAACCAGCGAACAGTAACTAGAAGCAAAGACAGAACCTTCTGTGTCTAATGTTCCAGTAAGTCGTCAGAGAAGGAGAAGTCCATGCAACCCAGCCTATGTCGTCAACCTGACACTTAGCCGTCCATTGTAATTTGGGAGGAACAGGGGATATTGAGGGGATTCAGTATCCACTGCCAAAATTCTAAGATTGAGTAGAGAAGCTAATTTTTTTATAATATGATCGTGTCACCAGTTTACAAGGTACACCAGTTATTCCCACAAAAACATTCCCTTAGTCCCTCCCAAAAATAACGTAATTCCCTTCCTTCTGTGTCCCGCCTTTAGCTAATTGAGCTTGTAAACATGTCACGGTGGCTATATCCCGGGAAAGGTACAGAGTTTCCTGAAGTCCCTGAAGGGAATGTTGACCTCAGGGGATTCATGAATCACATGTGGAGAATCCAGCAGTTAAGCCACTCACAGCTGAAGAAGAGAAAAATCCAACTCCTGTTGCAAATGTGAATAATTTGAAGGATTTAGAAAAGCCCAATCCTCTGGTTTGGGCAAAATTACTGGCTTTATGACTGTGCAGTGGAATTCAGACATAGAGTAAAGAACACCACTTGTCAGAAAAATCACACCGAAAGAAATTCATGTTTGATTCATTCTTTTTCATCAGAATTAAAGAATGCAATTGTAATTTTGTCAAATGGAATGTAGAAGATATAAGTTTGTTAAAGTATTTCCCCTTTCCAACTAGACACGAAGTTTTTCACCCCCAATATTTACTATAAGATTCTGGTCCCCTGTTTTATTTTGTTTGTTTAAGATTTTATTTATTTATTTGTCAAAGAGAGCACACAAGCAGGGGGAGCGCCAGGCAGGGCAGGCAGAGTAAGAAGCAGGCTCCCTGCTGAGCAAGGAGCCCAATGTAGGACTCAATCCCCAGATTCCAGGATCAGACACGTAACCGACTGAGCCATCCAGGCATCCCTGGTTCCCTGTTTATATGGATTCATGTTAAGTGGCCCTTTCCCAGGATTGGCATCTTCAAATAACCAGGATCTCTGAAGCTGTTTAATAAGCAACTGTAACACACCTAGCACCACAGGGGCCCCTTCCCCTGTTTCATTATCCGGACCAGTTTCCAACCCTGCAAGGCTGCAAATTAAGAAATCCCTAGGCGGCGTGTGTTCCATGCAACAGGCAAAAGGGGCCTTTCTCACAGCAAAGCCAAAGTGACAAAAGGTGAAGAAGCAGTTACCATAATTTTTATGGAAAATTTTTTAACATCCCCAGACCTAAAAAGTAACCTCAAAGAGGCTTTTCTGATACCTTTCTGATACAGTGAGATGTATCAGATGTATCAGCATAAATCAAGATAATACACAGATGCTCTCAGACACAGTTGAGAGCAATGGGAGCTGGCTGCTGGGATGCTCAGTGTAGTTTTGGGGAAGGAGAGTGGGGGGTGCGCCATCATCCTCAGGGTGCTGCTGCCTCCCTAAGGGCTCACTGCAAATCCCACACTGAGCCTTGTTCTTTCTCTTTTTCATAAAAGTGAAAATCCTCTTCACATTCCTTTCAGCTAGCAAAAACAGGTCCTAACGTGGGTCTTTTGTAAAGGCAAAGTGACGTCCCGCAAACTTTCAGAAAGCAGGCATACCTGTATTTTTCCTCTTTCGCTTTCTGACCGTCCCACTTCCTCCCAAGGTTATCTCATCTTGTAAAATCTTACTGAAGGCTGCAGGAAGAAGCCAGTGGTACAATAGCCTAAATTTCTTCCTATCATTTCCCCTAAAACTCTGTTGGCATACAGTCTGGTAACAATGTAACCCTCCATTTTGGACCCACAAAATGAGTATTACCAAATTCTCAACAGGAAATATTGGGATTGGGGTCTGGGCCCCAGCCTCCCCTCTGGGACACAGACAGCTCCATGTTTCCCAGTCTGGGACTTAGGGCACTCTAGTTCCTTATGCCAGTCAGGTTCTTCATGGGAGCAACAGAAACAGACTGTGAACGCTATTGCAGGAAACAGTCTTTTGGAAAAGAAACCAAGTAGCTCACATATTCACTGGACGAGTGGGAAAACTGCAGAACCAGCCTCAGAAATCAGAAGGGAAGAGGGCAGGCCAGACCCCAGCCAGTCAGGTGAGGATACAGCCAGAGCTGCTGCCGAACTTGGCCCAGCTGGTCCCACTGCTGCCACCGGATTTGACACTGATCTCTCCCCCAGAGGCTCCTGCCCTACAGAGGCCAGAGCCACTCTGCCTGCTGCTGTCACCTCTCCTTACCTCCCTGAGGTACAGGTATGGCATGCTCGTGCAACAGAAGCAGGTGGGCTTGTCCAGTCTGAGAGGCCCAGTCACAGAGCATTGGGTACAGCTGACCAAGTTGTGATTCAGAGCCTGGGACAGTTGCGTCCAATGGGCAAAGCCATGTCTGTGCCTACTGTAGCTGCAAGTGAGGCCAGGAAAGGCACACTCCGGCACTGCCAGCCTCCTTCATGTAGGGTGGGCTTTGTCTCCCACCTTGAGTCCTAAGCTGCGGCTTTCCCCATGCATGGGATGGGGTCTGGGATGCTAAGCAGCAACCTCTCCCACAAAAAAGCACATGTTTTCTGGGTCCTCTGATCTCAGAAACAAGCCTGCAAAGGTAAATTGTGTTTACCCCATTTCACAGATGCGGAAATCGAGACTCAGAAAGTCAGAACACTTTGCTCTGGGTCATGCAGCTTATTAGGTGCAAAGCTAGGAGAACCCACAGTCTTCCTATTACTCAGAGCCACCGCCTGAAGGACTTCCTTTGCTGTCCCTCAGTCTATTGAAGCCTTGTCTATTCTGCTGGCCTGGTGTCACACTTTTGCATACCAAGTGTCCTCTGCTGGCTTCTCCCTTCTTTGATCTTCAGCACAGCCGGTGTCATTTGGTTAGTTTCCCTGGATCGGGCGCGCCGCTGAACTTGAAGTCCATGAGTGTAGGGACAGTGTATTTAATTATACTCCCTCCAGCTCTCCACAGCCCCTGTGTATTTGACACTTGGAGAGTTCTCCGCGGTACTGTCACATGCTCGGCTCACCCTGACCTGATGAACACAGTTCTTCCAAGACTCGCCTTCCTGAACTAGCTGCCTCGGACTGTCAGATATTTCACATCTTCATTGCTGGTTTCCCTAGTTATTACATAGAAATATTACAGAGCAACAATATTCTCTACCATGGCTGAGAGTGAATGCAGCAAAACATCTTTACACGAGGAAGAGATAAGTTTAGGATCTAATGTGGCTTTCGTCACTCTTCTCTAATATCACCATTGACCCGTGAGCAGCTACCACCTCAGGATCAATGGTTTTGATGGGTATGGCTAGGTGGTATGGCACAGTCTGCGAGGGTCGCCTTGGGATGGGAGCAGTGTGGGATAAAGCCGCCTCCTGGTATGAGTATCGAGCCATTGTACACACCCATCCCAGTCAAGATGGTCCACACCTCCATCTGTATGTAGTTTCAACTCTGGGCCCTCCGTGCATCCTGGGGGCTAGGAGAGGACCTGGCCTCGAGTCAGACTGACCAGACTTGGAACTCTTGTTCTGATGCTCACCAGCCTTGCGGTTTGTAAAAAAAAAAAAAAAATTCTTAAGTCTCCCTGGGCCTTAATGTTCTCCATTAGGACTGTGTGAAGATTAGATGTACTGTCCATAAAGCACGTGGCACAATCCATATGATTATTTCTATTATTCTCGTCCTGATTCTGATCCAGATTCTGCCTCCTGCAGGAGCTTTTGTCAGTTACATCCCTGGGGTTCCTGTGCCCATTAACATTGCAGATTGATAACATTTATTAATATTACTAATTAATTATAAATTATTTATACATAAATATATAAATTATATATAGTTATTAATAATACAGAAAATAACATTATTACTAATAATTATCAGTAACCACAAAAGTAATGGCACAAAGAACTTCTCTGGAGGGCTTTGTTGCCTCAGGCCGTGGCCATTGCACCGCCCTGCCCTGCAAATGTGATTCGAGAAAGAAACCCCTGGGCTGTGTATCCTGGGACGTGCAGTCGCTGCAGCCTCCCTCTCCTGTCTTCCTCAGTCAGGGGCACTCTTGGTACAAAAGCGTGATCTCCGGCCACGGAGAGTAAGTGTTGGTCCTCTGGGGAGAGGACATGAGCAGGGGAGAGTTCACAGAGTCTGTGCCCGCCCATCTTGACTTAGACATTTCAGCCACGTGTGTCTTGCCAGTGGCTCTGTGGGTGACAGGGAAGAGTCCATGCAAACAGCCTTGCTGTGCTAGGTCCAGGGGCCATGAGATCCTGGAGTCAGTCTATGTGGTGACAGCCCCACAGCACTGCCAACTGCGTGGCAACCCCACCACCCTTCTGGCCACAGTGTGCCTTCCAGACGTACTCGAGTTCTAATTAACTTCCCAGGACTTATCTCCTGCAGCTGAACCGAAGTGACAGCGACAGCTCCACGCTGTCCAAGAAGCCACCTTTTGTTCGAAACTCCCTGGAGCGGCGCAGTGTCCGGATGAAGCGGGTAAGACAGTCCCCTCGGAGCTGTTGGTCATCTCCCCAAGCACATGCCCCTGTGTCTGACCGTTTCTTCTCAGCCCCTGTGTGAAGAAGGTTGCCTTTGCAAGTGTGGCAGTGTTTATGAACCCAGGGCGTGTGTAGGCACTAGGGAGGTGTCAGAGGGCAAATGTCACATCATTGTGATGCTGAATAGGTTAGGTCCAGAGTGTGCATACTTATCCTTGTCTTCCAGAGTAGAAATCAAAGTCATAAAGAACTAACCAACTCAGGGTGTCCCAGGCTGGTGGAAGCTGCCTCTTGCATGACTCTGCCCAGCGCGTCATGCAGCTGACTGAGCAAATGTTCTGACAGCCCACCCTGCTGGCAGAGAAGCTGGACACCTCCAAGCCAGAAGCGGGGAGGTGCAAACGGGCTTCTCAGTCCAGCTGGAAAAGCACTGGGAAGAGGCCACAAGCTGCCTTTGTAGAGAAATGTCCCCTTGCCTGATGGAGTCTTGGCTCAGAGATCAGGCTGGGACCGTGTTAGGCAAAGGACTGACTCCTGATATGCACACTTGGTTGCAAGTCAGAGCTGCAGAGATGCACACGGGCCCTTCCCACTCTGGGCTGTCAGTATAGACAGACTTCCCGGCAGTTCTGGGGAGTTTGCAGAACTCGAAGAAACAGGAGTTGGAATGTCAGAAAGTAGAGAGAGCAAAACAAAAAGAAGGCGCAGGGAGAAAGTGCCAGCGGCCCCAGTCAGGGAAGGGCTCCTCCCACAGACCTCCCACAGACTGGCTGCCAACAGCAGACTCCTGCCAACCAGGAGTAGGTCCTTTGTCTGTCACCACCGTGCCCCCCAGTCTCTGGAACTAGAGAGCGCAGGAGAAAGGAAGCCACCCAGAAGAGGGTGCACATGGCTGGCTGCCCAGGAATATGGACCTGGCCTCCAATGGTAGGGGCTGGCCCACTGCCAGCCTGGGTTCCCCTTTTCCACCCCCATCTGCTGTAGCTGGTGCTGCAGTCTCAAGAGCACGGGGAGTCTTCTGGGGAGGTTACTAACAATGCGCATTTCTCAGGCCACACTCCCAGACAGTCTCATTCAGGCAGTAGGGGTGGGGTCCTGGAAACTGCATTATAATAAGCCCCTTGGAAGATTCTAGAACAAGTGTTTCATGATCCGCTCCAGGAGAAATGCCTCTGGAAGCACCTACTTGCTCCCCCTCCATTGCCTACAACTCCCTGTCAAGACAGGCTCTCACAGTTCACCCTTCTTCCCTTCTTCTTCCTCTTAGCCAAGGGGAAGACTTGATAGAGGGAGCCCTTGACAGATGGATCTGAGCCTGCATTTCCTTCAGGCCCTGTGATCTGAGACACAGGAGAGTCCGGAGGCTGGGCCTGGGTGCTTGGGTGCTAAGTTCTTCTTCCACTCCATGCCTGAGCTTAGTCTCTGCTTCGGCCTGTCCGGGCAAGTTTCCGGGAGTGGATGTCAGTCAGAACAAAGCACCTTCACTTGTTCCTCTGAGAACTTGAGTCGCAGAGATCCCTCAGCTGGATTTCCTGACCGTGCTACTTACGAGTACAGACTAGACAGGGCTCTCCCTGGAAGGGCATTACAGAACTTCCGCTCTGAGTTGCTTCATGGTCCCACAAGTGTGCTGGCTGCCTTGACTCAGGGCAGCTCTCACAGTAGTGTCTTCTGTACCATGTCCCAAATCCTTGTATCAGCCCTTGTGTTTGTTCTCTGTTGCTGCATAACAAGTCACAGCAAACTTAGCACCTTAAAATACTACAAATTCAGTATCTCATAGTTTCCACAGGTCAGGAGTTCAGGCCTAGGTTAGCTGGAGCCTCCGCTCAGGGTCTCAGCAGCCTCACATCTAGGTGCTGACTGACTGCATCGTCCTGTGTAAGTGTGAGTAGGGAAGGATTCATTCCCAGCCTCCCTCAGCTGGCAGACTCCCTCGCCTTGTGTTTTCTTACTAGCTTGGGCTTGGGGCTGCTCACAGGACCCAGAGGTCATTCTTGGGCCCTTGCCATGTGGTCCTTTCCACAGTACAGATTGTGTCTTCAAGGCCAGCAGGAGACCTGTTTCCAAGAAGGGCCCAGTTCACCATTTCGGGGCTCATTGTATTGGGTCAGGCCCACCCAGGAACATCTCTCTTTTTAACTCAGAGTCAACTGATGAATTACTTAATCATGGGCATGCTATCCCATGATATTCACAGACCACCTGCCCCCAACACTGAAGAGGAGGGCATTCTACGAGCATGTATGTTGGGAGTGGGAAACTCCAGGCCAACTGAGAATTCTGCCTCCCTCAATCATATAGTTATTCTGTAATCATTACAGAATTTTTTGATCAAGAAGGAGAATAAGTGGTTGTATTACTCAGGATTGTTTATGTACAGATAACTGAAGAACTCAAATATAGCTTGAAAATGCAAGAGGGAATTTACTGGCTCATTAAATGGGAAACCCCAGGATGCTGGACTACCTTCAGGCATGAACTGAGCCTTTGTTGAGACTGTCAAGCTTCAGTCCCCATCTCATGGCCCTGCTCCCCGCAGATAGCTTAATTCTTAAAAAGGGTCACCCCAGATGGTGGGAAAGATGGCCATGATCAGTTCCAGATTTATATCTTGCTGGCTTCTTGACCTCTGTGTAAAGACTCTTTTTTTCCAAGGAGCTCAGCAAAGGTGCCAGAATTGCAGGTTATTGGCTGGGTTTAGACAACAAACTCACCCTGAAGCGGTCACTGAGGTTCTGACTGTCCAGGTTCGGGTCACATTCCTGTCCCTGGAGTCCCCTGAGAACCACCAGAGGAGTGGATTCCCAAGGGAAGATGATCACTGTGGTGGTTACTGTCAGACCAGGGGAGCGGGTGCTAGACAAGCAGAAACAACAGATGTCCATTAGGGGAACATAAAGTCAGGAAGACATGACGTCACCCCTCAAGGGAGGGCAGATCTGTACTGAGAGGCAACTTCAGAGCACGATCATGACAAGAGCCCATTTACTGAGTGTGAACGTTGAGGGCACCGAGAGCCGGGAAACCGGGCAGTGTGGGGAGTGAGTGGGTGCGGTCTGGGGCCAACTGCCTGGGCTACAGCCTCAGCTTTGCCACCAACCCCATGCTTGGGACATAAAAATGCTCACTAAACATAAGCCGTGGACGTGGGAGAAATCAAGGCAGGCTCTGGGGGAGGGCGAACCCCATTTCTGTGGAATAGAAGCCTTCGAATGAACAATAGGGAGGTATTTGAGGTTTAAGGCGGCAGGTTGTTGGGGCTCATGGGATCCAGCCTTCTAATAACCAGTCAAAGCTCTCGCTTCCCCCGCAGCCTTCATCGGTCAAATCCCTGCGCGCCGAGCGCCTGATCCGCACGTCGCTGGACCTCGAGCTGGACCTGCAGGCCACCAGGACGTGGCACAGTCAGCTGACTCAGGAGATCTCAGTGCTGAAGGAGCTCAAGGAGCAGCTTGAACAAGCCAAGAGCCACGGGGAGAAGGAGTTGCCACAGTGGTTGCGTGAGGATGACCGTTTCCGCCTGCTGCTGAGGATGCTGGAGAAGCGGGTGAGAGCCTCGCAAGAGGCAAAGGGGGCAGCCCGGTCTGCCCTGGGGGCGGCCCCGGGCTGCAGGGACGGGAGGCCAGAGCTTCAGACAGGGCCTCCAAACCCAGGGCACACCGAAGAGTGTTCCCAGGGCCTCTTATTCCTATCAGCAGAGGGATCCAGGCATCCCTTTTTTAACTCTCAACCTGGCTGCAGGCCCTCTTGCTGTATTTCCATGTCTGTGCAAGGCCTATTAGTCACACTTCCTGGGGACCTAATCTGCGATGGGGCACACACCTGGATAGAGTAGATACAGAGCACTGACCTGCCCCAGCGTCTGCTCCAGCGGTTGCACAGAATACTATCTCCAAAGATAACACGTTTGCACCTGGAGGAGGTCCCTCCCAGCAGGAGAACTCCCAAAGGTGACGGCTCTGGGCCGCCACCTAGAGGAGAGGAGGGCAGGGGATGGGGAGCATGTAGCGTCTAGACTTGGTCCTCAGCAGCACAGGACTGTCTGGGTCAGAGAGCTCCAGAGGGCAGCTTCCAGTCCTTGATGGCCCTGAGGTTTATCTTATCTATGGCTAGCGGATGATGGGTACAACTTTATGGGGTCTGCAAAGCTGGCAGTTTCTAAATGACTTTAAAAAAAAAAATTTACATTTTTGAGCTATATTTAGAGCAATAGGATATTTAGAGCCTTAAAAATTTGACGTTGGCACCAGAGGGCTTGTGAGCTGACAGGTCCCAACCCGTCCTGAAAAAGCTGCAACACAGGGTCAATACACAGGCGCCATTTTCAACTCCCGTATAAGATCTCTGCCACTCCTGGACTGTCCCCCAGGGCAGGAATGACCCTTGCTAGTTTTCTCTGCAGCCAAACAAAATACCTTACAGAGGGCACCTGCCTGGGTTGTTGGGAGTGCCACTAGCTGAAGTCCCAGCTCTTGGTGCAGGTGAGAATGCCTTAGTGTAGGAAAGGGGTGGTGGGCCCCTGAGGTCTGGACCCGCCTGGGGGCTTCAAATGGACTCTGGTAATTCAGGAGTTCCAGAAAGGTTTATTTGTTTCTACTTTATTACTTATATGCCATATCCTTACAATAGGTAAAGTCAAAGAGAAAGAAAGAAAAAGAAAAGAAAGAGGAAGGGAAGCAGGGAGGGAGGGAGAGAGGAGAGGGAGGAAACCGGATCTCTCAAATAGCAAAAGAATAGGATATCCATGACTGTCTGAGAGTGACCTCCTATTTTTTTTTTTTTAAGATTTTATTTATTTATTTGACTGAGAGAGAGAGGAGAGTGACCTCCCATTAAAGAACCATTTAAATGATGGCTTCCCTGGAGCAGCTGATTTCAGCTCAGGGTGTGATCTCGGGGGCCTGGGATTGAGACCCGCATCGGGCCCCGTGCTCAGTGAGGAGCCTGCTTGGGGATTCTCTCTCTCTCTCTCTCTCTCTCTCTCCTATCTCTCAAATAAATAAATCTTTAAAAAAAAAAAATCATGACTTCATTGACCAAAATTCCATCTTCATTGCAGTGTTTTCAAGTATGTGGTACATGGGTATTTTAAGGCTCTTTGTGGTTTATTCTCAAAAGTGCGTACAGGGGTTTGCATTAGAAAGAAGGGTTGCAGGGGCACCTGGGTGGCTCAGTGGGTTAAGCCGCTGCCTTCGGCTCAGGTCATGATCTCAGGGTCCTGGGATCGAGTCCCACATCGGGCTCTCTGCTCAGCAGGGAGCCTGCTTCCTCCTCTCTCTCTGCCTGCCTCTCTGCCTACTTGTGATCTCTGTCTGTCAAATAAATAAATAAAATCTTTAAAAAAAAAAAAAAGAAAGAAAGAAAGAAAGAAAGAAGGGGTGCAGGGGCACCTGGGTGGCTCAGTGGGTTAAGCCGCTGCCTTCGGCTCGGGTCATGATCTCAGGGTCCTGGGGTCGAGTCCTGCATCGGGCTCTCTGCTCAGCAGGGAGCCTGCTTCCCTCTCTCTCTGTCTGCCTCTCTGCTTACTTGTGATTTCTCTCTGTCAAATAAATAAATAAAATCTTAAAAAAAAAAAAAAAAAGAAGGGGTGCAGCGTCCCTAGAGCCCTTGAGTGCAGCTGAATGATTGGAATTGGATTTCTGCCACTCTATAATATAGAAGTAATTATAAAATGTACCTTTTTATGGCCCTGAGGATTAGAAAGGTAGCACACCCCTCATTAGGCAGCCCTCATCTCCTTACCACACAGATAGTCAGTTCCCTGGCCCTAAAAACCTGTCCACCGTGACGGACAGTGGGATCGTGTCTCCTCACCATTCTGAACAGAAGATCCTGCTGTGGAACAGGAAGGAGTGGGCGAGCCCATTCTGTGACCCTCTTTTTGTCTACAGTAGACTCCTCATTCATGCTAGGAAGTTGTCATTGGCTGACCCCTTTCTAGAGGCCCTGAGGACTCTGTACTACTTTACAGCCCCACTTGCTTTGCCCTACAGATGGACCGAGGAGAGCACAAGGGTGAGCTCCAGACAGACAAGATGATGCGGGCAGCCGCCAAGGATGTGCACAGGCTTCGAGGCCAGAGCTGTAAGGAGCCCCCGGAAGTGCAGTCTTTCAGGTAAGCAGGTGGGCCCCCGGCCTGCCCACCTTGCCCTTTCACACGCAGCCTCCCCAACCTCCGTCTGCCCAGCCCCGGCTTGTGCTCCCTCCACCAGCAGAGCATTAGCGCTCCCTGTAACAGATGTGCGCCCTCTGCCACACCGCCCCTGGCGATCTGGGAGCACGTGGTGCTCTCCCTCAGCTGTCTTTATCAGTCCCCACACAGCTTGAACTAATTGGTTAGACCCTCTTATTGAACCCGTGAGCCACCTGCTCCAGGCTTTCCTTTGATCGTTCCCATCACTGGTAATTACGGAGGATTGGCTGAAGGATAAATAAGCCTGGGGGTGACAGGTGCTTTGGCCGGGCCTCCCTGACTCTGCCTCTGCCCACCTGGATCTAGGCACATCTCAAGAGGGCCCCAAATGCCATTTGGCCAGGGCCTGCCATTCACAGCGGCCCTTGCATTTAGACTCATGATATCCTCCTAGATAAGGCACTCGTGGTTTTATATGTGCTCCAAAAAAAAAAAAAAAAGGAAACGTGCCTTTCTGGAATAGAAACATTTAAAATATACTGTCATTTGTTTAACTGTATTTGGACACCTCTTAATATTTAACCAATTGGGAATCTAAAACAAACAAATGAACACTGCAGGTGGCCCGAGGGCCCTTTCAAACTCAGGCCCGTGATTTGAACTGAAGAGGGCTGGTCCTACTAATGTCCCTAAACTAGTGGTTCTCAGCCACGGGTGACTGGGCACCACAGGGACATTTAGCAGTGTCTGGGGACCTTTTTTTGTTGTCACAACTGGAAGAAAGGCAGGGAGGGGTGGGGGGTTGTGGCTGCTACTGGCACCAAGTGGCTGGAGGCCAGGGATGCTGCTAAACCTCCTACAATGCCCAGGACAACCCCTGCAACTAAGAGAGAGCCTGCCTGTGATATCCATAAAGTGATGGGGAGGCCTGGGTGGCTCAGTGGGTTAAGCCTCAGCCTTCAGCTCAGGTCATGGTCTCGGGGTCCTGGGATCGAGCCCCCGCATAGGGCTTTCTGCTCAGCAGGGAGCCTGCTTCCCTTCCTCTCTCTGCCTGCCTCTCTGCCTGCTTGTGATCTCTGTCTGTCAAATAAATAAAGTTTTTTTTGTTTCTTTTTTTAATACCCATAAAATGAGGTTGAAAACCCTGCTCTGAAGGGCTGGTCTCTTTTGCAGAGAGAAGATGGCATTTTTCACGCAGCCTCGGATGAATATCCCGACGCTCTCTGCAGATGATGTCTAGTCGCCAGAAAAGTATTTCCTTTGTTCCACTGACCACGCTGTGAACGTAGACTGTGGCTAAAGTTATTTATGTGGTGTTATATGAAGGTACTGAGTCACAATCCCTCTAGCGCTCTCGTCGGTTGGAAGACGAACAGACTTTTTTTTTTTTTTTTAGTTTGGGTTCTATTATTATTAAAAAAACAAAAACAAAAACAAAAAAAAACGAAAACCAGCATTAAAATGACAAGATTGTATAGTTTGTATATTTAGGAATGTATTTTTGAGAAAGAAAATTTAAATGAACTAAAGCAGTGTTAAGTTGCTGCTCTTCTTAAAATTGTTTAGATTTTTTGTTTTTGGGGTTTTTTTTTTTTGTTGTTTTTTTTTTTTTTTTTTTGTACAGCTCTACCTTCTAGAGGTTTCACTGCAATAAAAAATAATGTTTCAGGGACGGTAATCCTAAAAAGACGTCCCGCAGGTGTCAACAGCACAGCTGATCTTTCCTACTTACCATATTTTGTACAATATAAAAAAAAATGTCTGGAACCATTTGGGGAATTCTGAGGTGCATTTGCAAGTCTTCATGAGCTGTGATGTGTTTGTATGTGGCCGCCTGACGTGGGCAGGCGGCACGGAGCTGGCCCCTCGGCCCAGCCCGTGTGGCAACAGGCCTGCCCACACCGGTCTCAGACGCCCCGTGAAGCCACTGAAGTGAGTGAGGGAGGGCTGTGGAGAGCTCCTTTCAGTTTCTTCTCCATCAATAAAGTGGCCTTTCTGAACGAATTTTCACTCTCTCTTTTTTCCCCCACCCCTCACTTCATCTGTGTCTCACTCAGTGTTTCCTGCTCCTCTCTCACCATTTCCTCCCCGCCGGTCTCCAGAGGGACGGTTTCTCTCTTGCAGGCACCACCACGCATTTGCTCACTGAGTTTAAAACCACTGCCCAGCAGGGGCTGTGGCAGACGATGGGCAATCAGCCTTTACCTGGATTTGTTCTTCCCAAAGCTGTCTGTAGCCATGGTTCATGTTCCTGGGATCGGTCCCTCAGAGACAAGGAAATATAAGTGGGAAACCTAGAGGTCTGAATCCTCTATCCTTTCTCTAGTCGTAGTCTCTCTGGTGAACCAGGACAAGAGAGCTGATAAAAGGGCGCCTGGGTGGCTCCAAGGGTTAAGCGTCTCCCTTTGGCTGGGATCATGATCCCAGGGTCCTGGGATTAAGCGCCATATTGGGTCCCCTACTCTGTGGGGAGTCTGCTTCTCCCTCTTCCTCTGCCTGCCGCTG
The DNA here is from genome assembly GCF_030435805.1 of Mustela lutreola. Taxonomy (NCBI): domain Eukaryota; kingdom Metazoa; phylum Chordata; class Mammalia; order Carnivora; family Mustelidae; genus Mustela; species Mustela lutreola. The sequence goes on from NC_081294.1 coordinate 58,377,009, forward strand.
CTCCCTCTGTTTGTGCCTCTCTCTCTCTCTCTGTCTCAAATAAATAAACAAAATCTTTTAAACAGAGAGAGCTAATAAAAACGTGAAGGTCATGCAGTAGGATTTTTTTTCACTCAGTTACACCTTTATCTGCCGTCCTCTCTTCCGGCAAGTCTCAGCCCCTCAGACACCCACAGCATCAGCTTCTGGGAAGCAGAGCTCCTAACGCCCTCCTCGTGTGTGGAAAAGGCTGTGTGGAGCAAATCCTCCTACCTGAGCAGTGTGTCTCAGTGTTGCTTCAGCTGACAGAGCATTTGCCGGCAGCCTTCTGTCTGCCATGCCATTGAATTCTAAGCAGTTCACTGGCACACCAGCAATAAATACATCTTGTCACTTGCCCAGCGAGAAATTGAAGGATAGATAAAGAAATTTCACTGAGATTCGTGCACATGTGTTCTCCAGAATCTTCAGGAAACACAGTTCCAGAAATGTGGAAAGATCTGCTCTAGGTCTCTCAGATAACAAATGGCCAGAGCTAGGACACAAACGCTGTCTATTGCTTCCAAAATGTCTTTTGTGTTGTCAGCTCTGGTTTCTGTTTCATGGCACTGTGGTCATTTGTGGGCCCTACTCAAAGGGAATTTGGGGGGTGTCTGGGTGGCTCCGTCAGTTGGGCGTCTACCTTAGGCTTGGGTCATGATCCTGGAGTCGCAGGGTCGAGTCCCATATCGGGCTCCCTGCTCCGTGGGGAGTCTGCTTCTCCCTCTCCCATTCCCCTTGCTCTTTCTCTCACTCACTCTCTCTCTCTCTCTCAAGTAAATAAATAAAATCTATTTTTTTTTAAATGGAATTTGAATGTTTGGTTTTGAAGAATGAGGTCATGAAAGCCTGTGGTTTCTCTGCAGGAGGATCTGAGAAAGGTGGTGTGACTAGGACACCCTAGCCTGAGAAAAGACCAACCAGCTCGGCCCCATTCACAAAACCAAGGGTTACCTTTGACCACAAAGCCTTTGCCATGTACGCATTGGTGATCTTTGTGCTTCCTACATCCAAGAAGACTAATAAGATTTGTCCAGTTAACCGTGCCCCTGCTAATCAGACTCTAACCACCTCAACCTTGCTTTTCTGTATTCTGTGTTTTACAATTCTGGTTCATTCTGCCCAGTCCACTCTTCCTTCACGTCTTCACCTGTCTTCATACAGCTCTCTGATTATCAGTATTTCGAACCCAGTTCAAGCCTCCACCCCTCAGAGAGACCTCTCCCTCTGACCCTGGGCCACCCTATCCAGCTTACCCTCCCACAGGTCCCTCTCTCAGACAACGACCCAGTTTGTTCAGAACAGTGTTCTCTGCAGTCATCTGGTCACATCCCCTCCTCTGTCTCTCCCCTCTAAAAACGGGAGATCACAGAGCAGGGACCTTGATGGCTGTGCTTTCCGTTGAGTCGAATGCAGAATGGGTCCTCAGTAAATATTTGTGGAACAAATGAATGAGATCAAATGTCTTCTCCAGAGCTGTATGTACTCCCCTCTTTGTCATTCCTGACCACGGCAGAGGAAGAGTCGGGGTGGAACAAGAGTGCGGAAGGCTGTTCTTTGGGGTGTGGGGTTGTAGACACCCCTCTGATTCAGCTCAGGGCAGCCCTCCCCTCCCAGATACACTCAGGCCACCCTACGGAGTAAAGAAGCAGAAGGGGTTGGGATGGTTAACATCCACACACAACATTTACTTGGTTTGAGGGAAAAGTCAGGTTATTTACCCCGAAATCATTCCTCTCCTGTAACAATGAGTCGTGTTATGTTAAGAGCTAAGACACAGATACCACACAAAATGCAAAGGGTTCACGGGAGCCTCGGGAGCCCATCCTTCCCCTCACTGTGGGCCTAGGCACTGTTCTAAATGTTGACTTATTTTTAACTCCTCCTCACTCCAGGCCCATGAGGTAGGTACTGTTAGGATCCTTCCATTGAGGGAACTGGCTCAGAGGAGTGACTTGCCCAACATCATACAGAGAGTAAGGGGTAGAACTGGGATTAAACCCGCTGTCTGTTCTCAGGACGCTCACTGGAGGCACCAGGACCCTTAAATGTGCAAAATGCACACTAAATGTACTGTCTGTACATGAACTGTCTGTAAATGAACTTACTGTTCTCAGGAAGATACTTATAAACAACTTCATGCTTTTTTTTTTTTTTTTAAGATTTTATTTATTTGAGAGAGAGCGAACACAAGCAGCAGGAGGGACAGAGGGAGAAGCAGATGCTCCGCTGAGCAGGGAGCTAGGTGTGGGGCTCGAGTCTGGGACTCCAGGATCGTGTCCTGAGCCCCACAGGCGCCCCAAACAACTTTACTCTTTTTAGCAATGATGCAATATTCCACTGAACGGTATACCGTAAATTAATTGGTGGACAGTTATGTTGTAGCCAATCTCTTGCTTTTACAGCGTCTGATTGGTCTTTGTACTTCCATCCTTTCACACGCCTATGAATGTATCTGTAGATTAAGGACGGCCTGTGGTTTTGAAGTGCACGATCAGAGCGCCACATGAAGCTGTAAACTGCCTCTCAGACATTTCTTCTCAGCATGTTTGCTACTTACTCTAAGTGGCCTGAGGATTTGTAGAAATAATCCATTTAGGTCCTGAACAGATAGATGCAAGTTGTTAATGAATGGTAGGGAAGTTGTTATATTCTTTACTTTTTTTTTTTTAATTGGAACTTTTTTTTTTTTAAGATTTTATTTATTTATTTGACAGATAGAGATCACAAGTAGGCAGAGAGGCAGGCAGAGAGAAAGGAGGAAGCAGGCTCCCCGCAGAGCAGAGAGCCCCATGCGGGGCTCCATCTCAGGACCCTGGGATCATGATCTGAGCTGAAGGCAGAGGCTTTAACCCATTGAACCACGCAGGTGCCCCAAGGGAAGTGGTTATGTTCTATCAGGGGAGTATATTCTAATTACATTCTGGATGCTTCTGGGAATAAGTAAATTTATTTTTTTAAGGTTTTATTTATTCATTTGACAGAGAGCATGAGCAGAGAGAGAGGGACAAGAAAACTCCCTGCTGAGCAGGGAGCCCAATGTGGGGCTCGATCCCAGGACCTGAGCTGAAGGTAGATACTTAACCCTCTGAGACACCCAGATGCCCCTTTCCTTCTTTTTTTAAAGATTTTATTTGGGAAAAGTAAATTTAAAAGCTGTCCTACACCATCAGGAAGACTTCTTCTCCCCAGGGCACTTGGGACTAAATAAGTTTATTTAGAAGACAATGGTAAGTCATTAGCACAGAGCAAAACCAATTGGAAGTAACAAGGAGACATAAACTTGACAGTATTTTTTACCACTTGCACTTACCTATTTGATTTTGTTTTGTTTTGGCCGTCTGCCCATGAGGCTGTTGGAGGTGTAAGGGCAGGTGTTATTCATGTCTTGTTCACTATTTAAATCCCTAAGGCCAGAGCAGTCCCTGACAGGTGGACCACCATCAAGCAATTGTTTGGTGAATAAATTAGGCTAAGACCAAAGTTCTAATTCTAGTCCTACTAAGTAACATAAACCTGGATGAATATTTTCCAGTGGTTTTTGACCCTCTCAACAGGCTGTCTTGATAACAATGACTTGATACATTGTTTCCCAAAAGGAAGCATCAGATAAAATGTTAGATGGTACCTAGCTTAATTTTTGTCTATAATTTTAACATGCATATCAAACCCATGTGTTCGAAAATATTACAGCTTTGGATGAGGATAAGTATGTAAGTTAAAGTGAATCAATACAGGGGCGCCTGGATGGCTCAGTTGGTTGGGCGGCTGCCTTCTGCTCCAGTCATGGTCCCAGGGTCCTGGGATGGAGCCCCGCATTGTCAGGCTCCCTGCTCAACAGGGAATCTGCTTTTCCTCTCCCTCTGCCCCTTTCCTGCACTTGTGCTCCCTCTCTCTCTTTCTCTCTCTCTGAAATAAATAAAATCTTTTTAAAAAATGAATCAATTTAAAGAAAAGATAGCATAATATAGTGGCACAAAGAAATGGCAAAAACACTGATGATGGAAACACATTTGGGAAAGACTGAGTTAATATATTTAGAATAGGTCTAAAGGGTCACCTTGCATGATCTCCCATTTCACAGATAAGGAAAGTAGGCTCAGAAGCCATGCCTTACCAGCAATAAGCTGAGTTCTTGGTAACTCTGCCTATTTTTAAAAGCTTATATCTGCTCTAATTTATATTATTAAAGCAATGGTGCCCCTCCCAATATAAAAATCACCATATGGAATATATGGCATATGCTTTTTTCTAATACATCTCCCTCATCCAGAAATTCTAAACCCTTGCCGCATCCATATTGTTAAGAATTACTGATCTTAAAAAAAAAAAAAAAAAAAAATTGCTGATCTAGTTAAAAATGCAAGAGGCAGCAAAAAACAATCACAGCAGTGCTATCCCCTCCTCCTCATTCAAGTCCCAACCTCTGTGTTGGTGCCAGCCCCCATGTCTGGATCATCTCCCATTACTACAGGAGAGAGAACACAGATGACTGCTCTGGATCTGTCACAAGGCTTCAGAAATAGTGCCTAACCCTGCCTCCAGCGTCCCCCAGAACCCAGTCCTCTTCCCCTCCAAGTGCAGACCCAGAAGGCGAGAGAGAATGTTGACTCCCGAGTCCTATCCTTCAACTTGGCCTTGTGTTCAGGTGCCACCTGCCTCTCCCCACCAGCAACATTCCTTTCTACTGGAATGCCCTTGCTCATCCCATACCCAGCCCAAATATCACTTCTAGAAACCCTTAACACCTATCACCCAGGCCTCCCTACCACCACCATCAACAACCCACACACACCTTCCTTTTCTTAAAGATGTGAGGGGCACCAGGGTGGCTCCGTTAGTTTGGCAGCCAACTCTTCATTTCAGCTCAGGTCATCATCTCAGGGCCCTGGGATCAAGCCCCATGTTGGGCTCCCTGCTCAATAGGGAATCTGCTTGAGATTCATTCTCTCTCTCTCTCTCTCTCTCTCTCTGCCCCTCCTCCCACTCCTCTCTTCCTCTAAAATAAGTAAGTAAATACATAAGTCTTTAAAAAAAGAGGGGTAGGGTAGTTTATGTGATTCTCTCCCAATATACTACATTGTCAGCACCTTGTGAGTACAGACGATAATTCATCTGTGTCCCCAGTGCCCAGTTCTGAGCCATGGGGCCTAGTGATGTAAGGACACAGGGAGATAAGACTCAAAGCTCTGTCTCCCCATGGAGTTAGTACAGGAAGCTTTTAATCAGGGTATTAGGGGTTGAGGGAAGGGAACTTGCATAAGCACCCTGGTTCATATGCACAAACCTAGCATGTCAGCATGCTAGTACATACATTGTATGTTCAAGAAATGGCAGAACGCTCCGCCCAGAGGAGGAGATCTTAGTATTATAATGGGCTAAGGTAACTTAGGGAGGAGGGGAGGTGTGGGAGTCTGTGTAGGTCCTCAGCTCTGATCCAGCTCAAACTGGCTCACACAAGGGCCTATCAGGTGAAACAGGGTATCTCCCTGGCTGGAACTCTTGGTTCTGGGGCACGGGGCTCAGGGGTGGGGGGAGGGAGTGGGGGTTGGATGTCCGGGGCCAAGCTATGCCCACCTCTTCCCTTTAACCCTCAAGAGTCCTGAGGGTGCTTTTCCAAGCTGGGGGAAGTTATGGGGAAACTGCCACTGTCCAGTCCGCCCCAACTTTCTCTGTCTTCCTCCTCCGTGAGTGTGAACATTGGTGTTGAGGAAGAAAAGAGTTAAGGTACAGGCAGGGAAAGATAGGAGGCCCCTATCTCCCCTGACGAGACTCACTCCCAGGGGCTGTATGACTGGGCTTACAGAAATCCCAAATGTGGAGAAGCGCTGAGGTATACAAAACCAGAGATAAGGGAACAAACCAGGCCACCTGGCCCAGGATGTCAGGGAGTAGATTTTGCTGGCAGCTACTTTGTAATCACAGAAAATGGCCAGACCTGAGAGAAGTAAGCCATTAAGGATGTCACTGATAGTCCACGTATAAACCAATATGGCCCAAGAATCTCAAGGCCACAAGCTTCCCGGTCAGTTCTCAATCCAAGACTGCCAGTGAGAGCCCTCGGTGGCAGCCCATGCAGGACCCTGCTCACTCTGGAGAGCTTTTTCTTTACTTTCTGTGCTCACCTTCTCTTAATAAACTTTCATGTCACTTCCCCCTTTTGTATCTGCTGGATTCATTCTTCAACTCCATGGGACAAGAGTGCTGCCCCCCTGTAACTGAGGCGGCACCCAGACACAGGACGGCTCAGCGGGAAGGAGAGGCAGGACCACCTCTCCAGTCGCAGGGAGGGGATGTGGAGGCTTTCAGATGGGATGGGGAGGACATGCCTCCTGCTAGGGCCTTGCCTCAGTCCCATCTCCTCTCTGTAGAAGTCACTCTGTGTGAGGGAGTTTTCAGGACCACCAGGCTAAGAAAGGGGGGCCTGCCCTCCTCTGGAATCTGTTTGTGAGGGTGTCACCCGCTTTTTTTTAGTTCAGAATTTGTTTTCTGGGAGACCTGGGTGGCTCAGTTGGATGGGCAGCTGCCTTTGGCTCAGGTCATGATCCCAGGATCCTGGGATGGAGTCCCACATCGGGCTCCTTGCTTGGTGGGGAGCCTGCTTTTCTCTCTCCCTCTGCCTGCCACTCTGCTTGCTTGTGCTCTCTATCTCTCTGTGAAATAAATAAATAAAGTCTTTTAAAAAAAAAGTTTATAAAAAAAAGAATTTGTTTTCTATTATCATGTAAGTAAGGAGCACACGCGGTAAAAAAGCAAAAACTCAGGTACCAAAGGACATAAGATGTGGAAGTCACCCTCATCTGGAATTTACAATTAATCCTAGCTAATCTATTAGTTGCCACTTTAAATAACTGACCTTGTTAAGCAGAATGCAACTGCATAAATTTGAGGATCTAATAAGTTTATTAAATGATTCATGAATCTGTGGCACCCTATCTAGCAAGTACCAGTGTGCTATGAGGAGTTGTGCAAAATGCAAGGTTTCTGTGGGAAGGAGGGTGGGGCAAGAAGTTACTAACAAAAGAAAAGGGTTGTTTGCGCATGATCGCCTTCCCTTTGGGGGAAGGCAGGGTGTCCAATGGTGCCCATTATCTCCTACTCCTTTGGAGCAGAGAGAGGCTCCGTGTGGCAGATGACCTCATTGATGCTGGCCAAAAAATTCCTGACCCACCCGTTAAGACTACATTTCTAGGAGAGGTTGAAACTGCAGTTAGATTAGGGGTTCAGTCTAGACTTGGTGACTTGGCTTAAGTGATACCATCTAGGATCTGTGGTTTTCTTTTCCCCCCTTTGATTTGACTCCCAGCCTGAGAGATTTGCACAAAATTTAAGGCATTAAATGCTAATTCCTGTTACCAACCCCAAAGCTCTTGCAGGTTCTCTTCTCCACTGCTGGTAACCACTGCTCACGACATTTTTTTTTTTTTTTAAAGATTTATTTATTTATTTGACAGAGAGAGAGATCACAAGTTAGGCAGAGAGGCAGGCAGAGAGAGAGGAGGAAGCAGGCTCCCTGCTGAGCAGAGAGCCCGATGTGGGACTCGATCCCAGGACTCCGAGATCATGACCTGAGCCGAAGGCAGCGGCTTAACCCACTGAGCCACCCAGGCGCCCTGCTCACGACATTTTTGGGTTAACCCTGTGATACACTCAGATCACAACTCCAGGCTTATAGTCTAAATCACTCGTTCTCATTGCGTCTCCAATGTTTCAGTCTCTGGAAGATTGAGCCCGCCTTGGGCTCTGCGCTGGCTGGGAGTGGAGCCTGCTTAAGATCTCTGCTGTCAACTCAGGTCATGATCCCAAGGTCCTGGGACAGAGTCCCTGCTCGCTGGCGGGAAGCCTGCTTCTCCCTTTCCCACTCCTCCTTCTTGTGTTCCCTCTCTCGCTGTGTTTCTCTCTTTCAAATAAATAAATCTTAAAAAAAAAAAAAAAAAAGCTTTTGAGAGTGTATAAAGCACCAGGAAGATTATAAGAATGATAGTTCCTAATATTTGGAGCGTACTTTGGAGCCATGGTCCCTAAGACCCAAACCAATCAAAGACCCCGTTGCAGGAGTCAGCCGTTTAAGCCAAGTGATCTTAAGTAACTGAGTTTCAGCTTCCCCAGAAGTGTTAACCCAGATACAGCAGGTGGTGTTAGGCACAGCACAGACACCTCCTTGCTCAGCTAAAACATAATCATGAGCTATCCTATCAAAAATAACTCTGACCAGAGAGGCTAAAAATCTTCATCGGGCAGCTATTGCTTTAGTGGCAGATTCTGCAATGGTTTCAAGAATTAATTTTTTGGAAGAAAACCTCATTGTCTTTATCCCTAACCAGAGAAATAGGGACCTGCCAAAATCCTGAATCCTGACAGCCTCCTGCCAGGTCCTTTGTAACTCCACAGTGTAAATTCGGGGCAGGGGGCTATCAACCAATGAGGTCTTTTATTTTGCTTGTGAAAAATTAGAGGCAGTTAGATTTTCTTCTAGCTGGAAATGAAAGGTTGTTCTAAATCCCAGGTTACACACTCCACCACCACCCCCCTCCCCACCCTTAGCGATGTCATGGGAAATAACAGGTGAGAGCATTATTTTCCTAAGGGAATGTCGAGGAAAGGAAAAGAAAAGGAGAAAGTGTTCATGTTCACTTAGTATGAACTGGGAGCAGTCAAGCTCGATGTCAGCTACTTCTCTTTCTCATCAAGTTGATGTGGAGGTCTCCAGCAACGTCCGTGATCAGAGCACTTGGTAAGGAGCCTTCCACAGCTCCAGGGCCATCTTCCTCTTATACGTTTCCAGAATATCCAGTCACCAGGCTTAAGATCAGGACTGCAGCTGGGGCACAGTGGTGCAAGAGCTCCTGGCTCCAGGGGTCCCAAATAGAACATGTCCAGCCACTTGCCGCTGACAGAATCCAAAGGCAGAGAGACATGGGGTGGTGAAACAAGAAAAGGATTTATTTCAGTGAAGCCAACACCAGAAGACAGTGGACTAGGAATGTTCAAAGACTGTCTCCAAGGTGCTGAAAATACTCCTAGGTTTATAAAAGAAAGTGTAGAACCAAGGTTGGTGAGTGTGTGCAGGTGAGCAGTGAAGGTCAAGTCCATCACAAGCAGTCTTGCTGGCTCAGGGCAGTCTATGGCTTGAGGGGTAATTTGGGTTCCCATCCCAGGGTGTTTTGCCTGTAGGGTCTTTTGCCTGAGTTAACAAATAGGTTGGAAAGAACTTACTCAGAAAATTTGAGGTCAATAGCAATTGCACTACTGGGTATTTACCTCAAAGATACAAATGTAGTGATCTGAAGGGGCACCTGCACCCCAATATTTATAGCAGCAGTGTCCACAATAGCCAAGCTACGGAAAGAGCCCAGATATCCATCGACAGATGAATGGAGGGGCATCTGGGTGGCTCAGTCATTAAGCATCTGACTTTGGCTCAGGTCATGATCCCACGGTCCTGGGACCAAGCCCCTGCTTGGTGGCAGGAAGCCTGCTTCTCCCTCACTACTCCCCCTGCTTGTGCTCCCTGTCTCACTGTGTCTCTTTCTGTCAAATAAATAAAATCTTAAAAAAAAAAAGAAAAAACCTGATGAATGGATAAAGATGTGTGCCGTGCGCCACGCGCACACACACACACACACACACACACACACACACTCCCTATTTTGCAGCCATCAAAACTTGAAATCTTGCCATTTGCAATGACGTGGATGGAACTAGAGGGTATTATGCTAAACGAAATAAGTCAATTAGAGAAAAACAATTATCATATGATCTCACTGATCTGTGGAATTTAAGAAACAAAACAGAGAATCAACAGAGGGAAAAATAAAACAAGACTAAACCAGAGAGGAAACTAGACCATAAGAGACTTAATCTCAGGAAACAAAGTGAGGGTTGCTGGAGGGGAGGGTGGGTGGAGGGATGGAGTAACTGGGCGATGGACGTTAAGAAGGGCATGTGATGTAATGAGCAGTGGGTATTATGTAAGACTGATGAGTCACAGATCTGAACCTCTGAAACCAATAATACATTCTAAGTTAACTAATTGAATTTAAATTTAAAGAAATAGTTTTTGATACAAAAAAAGTTTGATGTCAAATATAAGTAAAGTCTTCTCATGACCAACAGTATCCTTTGAATTGGGATCCAAGAAACCTTCTTAAATCTGTTGATGATGAGCTTGAGCACAAGACATTAGAGACTTCCAGTGGCTGGTCATACTAGCATGAGACAACAAGAGATCAGCAGAAGGTTGTATGCCAATAGACATTGGTCTGCCAGTGACTCTCATGCAACATGAGTTTATGTTTCCAGAATGGGGAACTTCAGATTGTCAGCAAGACCAAAAGCAATAGATTGACTCAGGAGGTCCAGTAGCTTTGGCAAGTTTAGAAGTTTTGCGTTTGAGGATCCCATTTCGAGTGAGTCCTGTTGCTCAACACTGGACCACATTAATTATTCCTTATTGCACTTTGGTTAGGCTTTGACAATGACTGCAACATTCCAACCCCCAGAGCAGAAAAAAAAGCCCTGATAGCAATGGAATGCCTAGAAGACCACATACTTCCCCTTGTCACAGGCTTAACACCTACGGACCTCCACCCATGATCACATGCTCATCACTGGCTTTCTTGCATTTATCGACGCCCGCCCCCCCAAACCTCTTGCTATGAAACTGTAGGTGTCCATCTTATCAAAAGAGGTCAGTTGTTAAGGCTTGAACTTGCTACCTCCCCAGCTACCAGCACCTGAAATAAGTTTCTCCCTTTCTTTTTACAAACCCTCATCTCTTGAGTTATGGGCTTCTCTTGCAATGAGTCTATGGGAGTTTGCTCAGCAACTCCCATAGGCAAAGGCAGCCGGGAGCTGTGCTTTGGATTTGTCCAGACCTCTCAGGGTTCCCTGGGATAAGGCAGCTGGTAGCAGCACTGGGGTTTTCTTGTTCATTTCCTGAGTTGGTGGCTGTGATGGTTTTGGTAACACCCCTAGTTCTCTCAACCTTGCCTGGTGACTGAGGATGATAAAACAGTGTTAATTTCAGGAAGTCTGCAGGATTTTCATTAAGGTCATATGATTTGTCCAGTGAAGGGGGTGCCTTGATCCCTGAAGATGATGGAGGGTATATCCCAAGTGGGAAACATGTTCTTAGGGGTTTTTTTTTTTGCCACTCTAAAGGCTCCCACCCTTCCAGAAAACATCCATACAAGAACATACTGATAAGGCATACTAAGTGACAGCTGAAGTCAGGCTACAGATGTTCAAAGGGTCCAGAGGGAGGAAATCTGAGGCCTCTGGGAGTAAAAATAGTTTTTCCAGGATTATGGGCCTGGCAGATCAGACATTGTGGGTTCTCTGTTTTTGCACTTTTATAGAAGTCTCCCTGCCAAGATCTATTTATAATTCAAGTCATCTTAAATGTACTGTGATAGGTGAAGGAATGCAAACACTGAAAAATGGAGTTTGTCAGGTAGCAGGAGGACTGTCTTGGATTCCCTATAACCCCAGCTGTTTCATAGGCAGCCACTGTTGACCCATCTTCATTTCTCTGATTCAGGAGCAGACTGTTGCTGCGGTACACGGACATCAGGATGGCACGAGTCTGGTTTTAAATTACTGCCATAAAATAGATTTGATAATACAAAACGTACCAGTTATAAACTGGAGTTAAGCTTGTTTACTGGCAGATGGAATTGGTTAAGTTTACCTGTCTAGATTGCTAAAATTCTGTAAAGTATTTGTGGAAAAGACACTTAAAGGTATGTTTTTTGTCCTTGACAGGTCACGTTCCAAAAGACCTCTTTCCCCCAACTCCCCTTTTTTTCCTTTTGATAGGAATTACGCCCTCTGAAGTTGGCATATCTAAGAAATGGTTTAGATAAGAGTTCTGGAAAAGACTCTGGGTACACTAATTATATCTAAAGGCATGGGTGGGGGTTGGGGGGAAAAGCAAGCTCCTCCTAGGACTTTTGTTCACTTAAGGCCAGAGTTTTTACAATACCTACAAGTCATTTGAGATAAGTAGGGGAAATTTGGGGATTAGTAAAAAGGATTGGTGAACTTGGAATTACTTCTGGAACCATACCTCTGGTCCTGCAAAGACTAGACTTGTAAAATAAGGACAGCTGTTTCTAATGCCTCAAAGAATTGGGTTGCCACATAAATAATATCAAGGACTGACACCCCACTCACCTCAGTTATGATATCTTCCTTTCCCTCTGGGTACATTTAGCTTAGAGCTGAATGCCTAAAGGAATTCCTAGCAGGTTCAGAACTCCCCTTCCAAACTGGCCAGATTTCTGATCATAGAATCATTAAATTCTTGCAAATATCTCATCAGGATTCAGCTGGGACAAACAGTAACTATTTCTGGCAGTATTAAATGACTTAATGGACCCAAGAGGTGTCCTTAAAGAGGGTGCAAAAGATACTCTCTTCACCAGGTCTAGAGTCACTCCCAAATATAGCGAGAGAAAGGACCTACAACCTACATGTACCAGGCAGGCAGAAAGCTAAGGCAAATCCTTAGGATGTGACATGAGATAAGCAAGAAGGCAACAGCTATCCCTGAGAGAGAAAGGATCAATAACCAATTAGTTTGGATTTGAAAAGGAAGGGACAACATGAATTTTTATTTTCCTCTTTCTCTCTCTGCTGGGCTCAGGAGGTAATCTATTTACCAAAACTTTTGAGGATTCTCCCTGGATTGAAGAAATTCTTTTGGCCGTGACCAAGGAGTGAAAGAAAGAAGCCTGAAAAGGATTGCCTGTAGCCTCAGGTCATCTTATGTTAAAAGGCCACCGTTTTCATAAGTCTCTTCCGAGTAGAAAGGCAATTCAGATGGAGGATTATGAGAATGGGCACTGAATGGGCACTCGGCGATGGGACGACAGAGGGGAGCAAGAGGAGTTATGTCAGTCTTACGTATCTGTCTCAAAGTCTTCGGTTGTAGGTAACTTTCCTCTCCTTAATTCTTCATTTCTTTTGCAAGGAATCTCTCAGTAAAACTATTTTGCAGATTTGGAACCTTTAAGAGGCTTCTGCATGCAGTTAGTTCCCATTGTGTTTAGCTTGGGAACTCTTGCTTTCTTTCCTTTTTTTTTTTCCTTAAGATTTATTTATTTATTTATTAAAGAGAGAGCAAGTGGGCACAAGCAGGGAGGGGTAGAGGGAGAAGCAGACTCCTTACAGAACAGGAAGCCTGATGTGGGATTCAATCCCAGAACTGCAGGGTCATGACCTGAGCGGAAGTCAGCCACTTAACCGACTGAGCCACCCAGGCACCTGGGGAAGCTCTTGCTTTCAAATGCATAGATGATCTTATCTAATTGGACCATTTCCCCATAATGGCTATTATAACTCGAGGTTGATTTTAGTAAGATTTTGCTATTTTATTTTATTTTTTTAAAAATAATTTTGGTTATTTTATTTTATTTCTTATTTATATATTTTATATATTTATTTATTTATTATATTTACTTATATTTTATTTTTGTAATAATTTTGGGGTTTTTTTTAAAGATTTTTATTTATTTATTTGACAGATAGAGATTACAAGTAGGCAGAGAGGCAGGCAGAGAGAGAGATTGGAGGAAGCAGGCTCCCCACTGAGCAAAGAGCCTGATGTGGGGCTGGATCCCAGAACCCTGGGATCATGACCTGAGCCGAAGGCTGAGGCTTTAACCCACTGAGCCACCCAGGCGCCCCAGATTTTGCTATTTTACTAGATATTTGCAACTTCTGGGACTATAGTTCTTAGAAAAGAAGGTGTGAGGGCACCTGGGTGGCTCAGTTGGTTAAGTGGCTGCCTTCAGCTCAGGTTATGATCTCAGGGTCCTGGGATCAAGTCCTGTGTTGGACTTCCTGCTCAGCGGGGTATTTGCTTCTCAGTCTTTCTCTGTTCTTCCCCATGCTTGTGCTCAAACTCTCAAATAAAAAAAAATCTTAAAAAAAGAAAGGGTGTGCCAGAACACGGCAGGCTCACTTGCCTGGACTTAAAGAACCCCACTTCTTTCAGCTAAGCCTTTTATTTGCCCAGATCCACACTAATCATCTGAGAAGTGTGGAAGGAACTAAATGTGCAGGCCCAAAGAATGAAACTGTGGACTGATTCCAAACAAATGGAGAACTTCCACCAGCAATTTCCAACTGGGAATCTGGGAATCTGGAGATGAAACCAAAGGGCTGCGGTTTCTTTTTGCTGCCTGATGGACCTGTCTGTATTTAGCCAGGTAGTCCCTGTGGGGCCTTTCGCCTTGATCAAGTTCCATTGCTCAAGCCTGTTGTCTAAAAGTGGTCTCTACTCTTACCTATCAATCTGTCACAGCCACTAACTCAGGAAACAAAAAAGGAAGGCCTGGGAGCGCTGCCTTGGCCAATTCCTCAGTCCTAGAAACTCTTGAAGGAGGGGACAAATCAAAAGCACAGTTCAGTTCTTGGTTGGGTTTGCCCAACTTGTTGCTGAGTAAAACTCAGATAATCTCATTGCAAGAGGAGCCAGTAACTCAAGGGATGCCGGTTTGGAAAAGAGAAAGGGAGAAATTGATTTTGGGTGCTGGCATCCAGAAGATGTGCAGGCTCCAGCCTTACCAACCAACTTTTCCACCTCTTGCAAGATGGACGCCTCAAGTTGCTTTGCTATATAGCAAAGCTTATCATCACTTCTCTATAGCCTTTGTTATACAAAACAAGGCTCACAAATGCTACACCTTAATTTAGCAGCATCCAGAAATGTTACTGTGCCTTGGCCACAAGAAGATCCTGTAGGCATCATCCCCGGTCCCCATAGAATCTGGCATGGAGGAAAAGATTGGACTTCCAAAGCCTCCTGTATTAGTTTGCTAGGGCAGCCATAACAAAGTAGTACAGACCAGGAGCTGACACACCAGAAATTTATTTTCTTTTAGTTTTGAACACTGGAAGACTGAGATGGATGTGTTGTTGGCAGGCAAGGTTGGTTATTTCTGAGCCTTTTTTCCTTGATTTGTAAATGGCATTCTTCGTCCTGTGTCTTCACATGATGTTGGGGGGGTGTGTCCTAATCTCCTTTTATAAGGACACAGATCAGATTAGATAAGGCCCTATCTTCTTGACTTAATTTTAACCTAATTATCTCTTTTTTAAAAAAAAATTTTACTTCATTTATTTGACAGATAAAGCCAGAGAGCACACGTTGGGGGGTGGGGGGATAGGGAGGTAGCAGCAGAGGGAGAGGGAGAAGAAGGCTCCCCGCTGAGCAGGGAGACAGACATGGGGCTCCATCCCAGGACCCTGAGATCATCCCCTGAGCAAAAGGCAGACACTTAACTGACTGAGCGACCCAGGTGCCCCTAATTTAATTACCTCTTCAACGACCTTCTCTCTACACACAATTGTCAGCTAGCCCTCTTGCTCAACTTTAGATCCCCAACAGTTAAAACCAGAAATAGACACGACTGCTTACCACATGCTCCAACTAAAACCCATCGTGCTTATTTCTTATCACACTTTCTTGAGGTATGGACAAAGATGTTTTATAATGACCGGAACATTCCAACCACCAGGCCAGAAAAGCTCTGATAGCAAGGGAATGACTAAAAGACCACATTCCGTCCCTTTCCTGGCCCAGGATCAGGCACTGAACACATACCAACCCCCACCCATGATCACGTGCTGCTTACCTGCTCTCCTGCATACACCCCCCGAACCTCTCCCTGCCAACACGAGGCCTCCATCTTGTAGGTGGAAAGGTTGGTTGGTAAGGCCGGAGCCTGCACATCTTCTGGATGCCAGCACCCAAAATCAATTTCTCCCTTTCTCTTTTCCAAACCGGCATCCCTTGAGTTACTGGCTTCTCTTGCAATGAGATTACCTGAGTTTTACTCAGCAACAAGTTGGGCAAACCCAACCAAGAACTGAACTGTGCTTTTGATTTGTCCCCTCCTTCAAGAGTTTCTAGGACTGAGGAATTGGCCAAGGCAGCGCTCCCGGGCCTTCCCTTTTTGTTTCCTGAGTTAGTGGCTGTGATAGATTGATAGGTAAGAGTAGAGACCACTTTTAGACAACAGGCTTGAGCAATGGAACTTGATCAAGGCGATAGGCCCCACAGGGCCCACCTGGCTGAATATAGATAGATAGGCCCATCAGGCAAACCCACCTCAAAATATCCATAGACCCTAATGGACCAATGGGCTACTTACAACCAGGCACATTTACCAAAACAGGGAAAATTCCATACATCCCCATACCTCCTCATCTGCCCCCTTTATTTCTTTTTAAGATTTTATTTATTTATTTGACAGAGAGAGACAGTGAGAGAGGGAACACAAGCAGGGGGGGTGGTGGGAGAAGCAGGCCTCCCACTGAGCAGGGAGCCTGATGGGGAGCTCAATCCCCTGGGATCAGGTCCCAAGCCGAAGGCAGATGCATGACTGAGCCACCCAGACGCCCCTCATCTTCCACCTTCAGAAACCCCTAACGGTTCACTCTACTGTGTTGCAGCCAGTCTCTCCTTTGCTGTCCTGCCTGCAGATCCCTTGCATATTCAATAAACTTCTCTCTCCTTTGTTCTGCCTTTGGTGAATCCTTTCTCTGCCTGCACCACCAGTCCCCACCGGACGGTTGCCCCACATTTGGGGGCTCCCATTTGATCGGGATAGACATCCCAGTAATGCAGTCACATTCTGAGGTACTAGGGTTTAGGACTTAGACATGAATTTGGGAGGAATACAATTAATCCCAAAGCACCCCTTTTGGAAAACAAAAGATTATATTCCTCCACTACCCCATCCAAACCCTCTAACGGCTCCCATTGTGCTTAGAATAAAATTTAAAAACTCTGCTCTGATTTATAAATTCCTATGTGCTTCCCTTTTGCCAATTTCCCCACTTGGGTCATATCCAATCCCCCTCTTTTCTATTTGCAAATAAATTTAGCTCCTGCCTCAGGTCATTTGCTTTGGATACCTCTCTGCTTAGAACCCTCCTATTCATTCAGGTAGGAAACAGTTTTTGAGCAAATCCTTATGAGAAGCACCACTCTGGGTAAAGCATCTTCCAAATTGGGAGATATATATATATATATATATATATATATATATATATATATATATATATATAGTGTGTGTGTGTGTGTGTGTGTATACCTTGAGGTATAAGAAGACATTCTTAGAGGTTTGTGGATCTGGATACATTAGGGAAATCTCTCCACGGATCTTGAATTTTTGTATCCTTTTTCCTAAAATTGATTTGCCTGCAACGCAGTTACCCGACTTTTTATACTCCTCCGTCCACAAGAAGAGACAACACCTCTCCCATTGCCCTCTGTGTAAAATAACAGGAACTGAATAAGGTACACTCCAAGAATGAATTTCTCCTGAAAGCAAATCCTTGAGCACCAAGCAAAAGATCCTTTGTAAAAAGACGGCCCTTATTTCCTGCCTTATCTTGAAGGTGGAGATCTACCTGTCCATCGCTTTGTCCATCCACCAACTCATACCTCCTTCTCTACATCAATCTTTTTATCTAAGAATTTAGAAATAAGAAGGTGTCACAGGAACATATATTCACTTTTACTTGGTTTAAAATATAAAAAATAAAGATATACTTTTAAGTTAAAAAATAAGTAAATATGATTTGAACGATTTGATTTGACAAGGAGAACTGGCTTTGCCAATTAATTAAAATGGTGACATTCCAGATGGGTTAAATATGCAGCTCTACAGGTTTTCGTTCATTTGTTGCAGCTCTACAGTTTTGATGAAAATACACTGAGAAATTCTTACACAAGAAACATCTTGCAGGAAGTCCTGGGTGGCTCAGTCAGTTAAAACATCTGCCTTCAGCTCAGGTCAGGATTGAGTCCCGCATTGGGCTACTTGCTCAGCGGGGAGCCTGCTTCACTCTCTCCCAGCTGCTCCCCCTACTTGTGTGCTCTCGCTCTCTCTCTCTCCCTCTCTGACAAATAAATAAAATCTTAAAAAAAAGAAAGAAAGAAACATTAGGCCATGTTGGGCTGGCAGAAAGAAAGGGCTACTTAAGATGGCAAAGTCCCCGCAACAAAACCTGAGCTCGGACAGGAAAACAAGGACCCAAGCAGGAATCTGAAAACCCTCCTGCCCTGGGCTCCCGTGGACCCAATGGGACCCCGACAAGCAGGTGAAATATCCAAATAAGGGAAACTTGCCAAAAGACCCCTGAACTCCCCTCGAGGCCCCTTAAAAGTCCCCTTCTCCCTGCCTTGGGTGCGACTTCTGCCACTCTGCTTTCCAGAGTCACGGAACCTCGCCCAAGGGTGTCCACCTCCTCCGGGCACAACTTTCCCGGCTCCCCTTCTCCTGAGCCTTGAAACTTCACCGGAGAGTGCCTTTAATAAATCTGCCTTGCACCCGCTTTGCCTGGTGTTGTGTTTATCTCGCTGGAAAAACTTTACAGGCCAGGAAATAGGTCATTGCCACTATTTAAAATTGTGACAGGAGCACCTGGCTGGCTTAGTCAGTAGAGCATGCGACTATTTATCTCAGGGTTGTGAGTTTGAGACCCACGTTGTGTAGAGATTACTTAAAAAATAAAATCTTAGGGCCGCCTGGGTGGCTCAGTTGGTTAAGCTGCTGCCTTCGGCTCAGGTCATGATCACAGGGTCCTATGATCGAGTCCCGCATCGGGCTCCTTGCTTGGCAGGGAGCCTGCTTCTCTCTCAGCCTCTGCCTGCCACTCTGCCTGCTTGTGTGCTCTCTCTCCCTCTCTGACAAATTAAATAAATAAACAAAATCTTTAAAAAATAAAATAAAATAAAATCTTAGGGGCGCCTGGGTGGCTCAGTCAGTTGAGTGTCTGCCCTCAGTTCAGGTCATGATCCCAGGAGCCCCATGTCATCTGGCTCCCTGCTCAGCAGGGAGCCTGCTTCTCATTCTCCTTCTGCCTGCCACTCTGCCTGCTTGTGCTCTCTCTCTGTGTTAAATAAATAAATAAAATTTTCAGAAAAATAAAAATCTTAAAAAATAAAAAGTTGTGACAAGAGCTTTGGGGTTTCAACTTAAAATAAATCTTTGTTGGAGTATAAATTTTTAAAATTCTTTTATAAGACACAGAAACAAAAAAGTTTAGAGACCGCTTCTAAGCACTGGGGCCATAGGGAAGAGTGTAAAAAGACTATTCACATCCCTGTCCTCTCAGAACTTAAATTCCAAGTAAGGTGTTTAAAATTTTAAGTCAGATGAGAGGTCTTCCCTGACCCGTCACTCTACCTCATTATTTTTAAGAAGAAAACCACAGGGCCCAAATGGCATCACTTAGGACAAATCACCAAGCCCAGTTTAAT
This sequence comes from Mustela lutreola, assembly GCF_030435805.1. Taxonomy (NCBI): domain Eukaryota; kingdom Metazoa; phylum Chordata; class Mammalia; order Carnivora; family Mustelidae; genus Mustela; species Mustela lutreola. The sequence goes on from NC_081294.1 coordinate 58,396,309, forward strand.
ACTTAACCTAATTGCACTTTCAGCTTCTCCCAGAGATGTAGTCTTAATTGGGCAGTTAGAAATGTTCTGGTCAAGGATGCCTAGCTGGCTCTGCCAGAGGAACAGGTGACTCTTGATGTCAGGGTTGTTGAGTTCAGTTGGATGTAGGGATTACTTTAAAAAAAAAAAATTGTAAAAAAACACGTTTTGTCTGGTCAGAACCAGTAATACCTAAGTGGTATTATCTGACACCAGATTGATATCGATCTGTCACTTGGGCCCTCTCCATCCCCCCCCCCCCAAGGCAGATAACATAATCAACCTAAAGCCGTTTTGTCTCCCAAGAAAAGCGTCCGCACTCTAAATAATCCTTGTGGTTTACTAACTCTTTGTCTTATCTATAAATCCTATCTTTTTTGTAGCCCTTTAGATCTTCCTTCCAACTGCAAGATGGGAAGCAGCCTCATTCACGAATAACTTAATAAAGCCGATTAAATCTTCAGATGTACTTGACTTTGGTCTTTCAACACTTGCCTGGCAATTAAAACTACCTGAGAGTGTTTACTTCTTTTGTCTAGCATATCTCGCGAGGACCTTGTCTGTCTTGTTTCGAGGTCGTGTTCCAGTGCCTAGAAGAGCGTCCGCCACGTATACATACACAGTAAACGCCAGTTGAGTAAATGAATGAATTTTGTTAATTGTGTGATCATTTCACAGAGGGGCCGACTGAAGCCCTTGAGAGACAGAAGTGCTAGGTAAGTGTCTTTGTCCAGGTTAGACCAAGCACAGGGCATCTCTTGGCCGATTCCCCTCACTTTCTCTGCCCCTCCCCCACCATTAGAGTCCAAAGGGAGCCGGCAACATTTCCCGGGGTGCGGTTCTCTCCGCAGCGTCGCCGGGATCCCGCCAGGTGGCAGCAGAGGTGGCGGCACACAGTTGACAAGAGCGGGCGGCGCGGGAAGGAAAGTTTCCGCTTCCGGAAGGGGCCGCTCGTTTCCGCTTCCGGACACTTGAAGTGTGAGTCGCTGACGGGAGGATGGAAGGTTTAGTGTCTCAGTGCTCCGCGAGGCTGTTGCAGCAGGTAGGGTCACATGGGACCAGTGAAAAGCCTGGGAGAGGAAGGACTAGGATCTGCCTCCCGCCCGAGCTGCAATGGGACAGTTTCAGGGAGCCCGGGGACCGTCCTGGTCCCCCCAGGCGCGGGCAGCGTTGTCCAGAGATCCGGGCCTGTGCTACCTCGGAAGCGAACACCCTCCCAGGGATGCCCCTCCGGGGTTGGAGAGGAAGAACCCATCCTCACAAGGCCCATGAGACAGTGATCTTCAGCCTTCCAAACCAGCATGCCCGCTGTAGAGGTCCTCGCCCTCCTAGAGCCCCCCAGATCAGGGTCTTCGGTACGCCGGAGCTTGGCGTGTTCAGTACAGGCTTTCTCCACTGTGGTCCTCCTAACCCGCACACACACGTGCTCTCTCGGGATGCGGGGGTCGGGCAGAGAGGGAGGTGGGATAAGAGCCGGAGCCCTGGGTCCTGGTTCGCCGCTCAGCCGTCCTCCACTGATACTGAGCAAGAGGAATGGAACAAGCCCACACAGTGGTTCATTTGCCCCCCCACTGTCCATATTCCTGGGGGAAGAACAGTCACAGCTTATACAAGTGAAAATGGGACATTTCCATTATCTTTTATGCTCAGGTAGGGAGGAGTAATAAGAAAGTGGTTTAAGTACTTGTATCAAGGGAACTGGTTTATATTAAACCAGCAATCACGACAAACAAGTGGGTGAAGTAAAATGGCAAGTTCTTCCTGGTTTGGAGCCATATATTCTTTGTCAGGGTGGGGGGTATAAGTACCTTCATCGGGTTGTGGTAAAGAATCATAGAGATAGTTTCTGGAAAAGGTTTAGCGCTGTATGTGGAATATATATAAATATATATATGTATATGTGTGTGTATGTATATATATATATATATATATATATATATATATATATATGCTGATTTATGGCAGCCTGTTCTTGCGGTAACTATCTGCTGTAAACGTTCTCAAATTTCAAGTGAGGAATCTCCTCCTTAGCAATTCTTTTTATGTTGGAGACTATTTTCTTAAGAATTGGCATGTTTTTAGTTTTCGATATTAGAGTGAAATACTTGGTCTAGGACCTGAGACAATGGAAAGTAAGGGGAAAATTGGGAAGTCATTTTGTCTAAGAAAGGGCAAAAGGCACTTGAGGTATATTCAATGTGACAAAAGGCATTCCCTTTTTAAAACAGCCCCAAATTCTAAGATTTGGTAGTTGTGTCAGGCTGGTTGCTTTTGAACTTAGCTGGTACTCTCACTGAAGCAGACTGGTTTACTAAGACCAGAGAAACAGGATACATTATGTGCTTGATACCTCTCCTGCAACGTACACACTTAATTCTTTCATACCAAAGAATAATATGCTGATGTAATCAAAAGCCTCCAGGAGGAAAAATCACGGCTTATCAAAGGGAAGTTCCTTCGTTCCCATCACCTCTGCCATGCCCTGTTGGAGAGAGGAAAAGAATAAGTTTATGGTACCATTCCCATTACAGAAGTCATCAGTCATAAGTGGACTGTGGACTGAACAAAGTGCCTTTTTCCTTCTTAGGAAAAAGAGATTAAGTCTCTGACTGCTGAAATTGATCGGTTAAAAAATTGCGGCTGTTTAGAAGCTTCTCCAAATTTGGAGCAATTGCGAGAAGAAAATCTAAAATTAAAGTATCGACTGAATATCCTTCGAAAGGTAAGTACGCCAGGTTGTTCTTCCTTATGTAATTTGAATTACTGTATCTTTTACAAAACTTTTGTTATCCAAGATTCAGAAAGTATACTCAGGAACATGGAGACATGAAGAAAGAAACCCTATCTTTTCCCCTGTCTTAGGCTACTTAGGATTGAGTTGTTGGTTCAAGTAATGGAGAAGTTGGTATAGCCTTGTCCTTCCAAGGCCCCTTGAAATGTTTGATCATGCTAAATAATCTGACCAGCGTGAAGTAGGCTTCAAATAAGGTCGAGACATTTCTTTTAATAGTTTATGCCAGTCCCTTTTTTAAAAAGACCACTTTTGAATTTTAAGTAAATTGCCTCTTTCAAAAGAAGATATTATAGAATATACTCACAGTCCTCTGCCCTAAGTTGGTTATTTTATCATTTTATATTTTATGGTATCATATTTGGTTTTTTTTCACTTAGTAGTTCAGAATTTTTTCCCCACAAATCTTGTGCTTTATTTGTTATTTAATAACCTTAAAATCTAACAGTGTTCATCAGTTTTTTAAAAAAACTGAGCTTGATTTAGTGGAGGTTTTAATGTCTTGGTCTGCCTTTCAAGTCTGCTGATGACACATCCTGGAGGATGACCTCACCCCCATAATTGTTCTGCAGTGTGTGTAGACTACGTTCAGCCAGGCTGCACTGGCATTAAATTCTTTCCAAAGCTGACTCCATTTATCCAGACTCTGCCCACCCCACTCCCATGCAGTCTTTTTATCACCTTGTTGGGATCTCTTCTGTTTGAAATAACTTTGTCTTTGAGTCTTTTAAAATAACGTTTCTTTTCCATGAAGTCTTCCCCCAGATACCTCACTTTTCTGATTACCTCATTTATTCTGCACTCATTGGTATTCATTTCTGTATTTATTTTAATTCACAAGTATTGTAATTATTTTAATTCAGAAATATTATTAGATGTCTCTTGTGTGGTAGAAGGTATGAGGAAAAACACAGAAAATAAGTACAGTTTGTTATTATTTTAAGATTTTAAGTAGTCTCTACACCAGCATGGGGCTCAGACTTACAACCAAGATCAAGAGTCCCATGTGCTACTGACTGAGCCAGCCAGGTGCCCCAAGTACAGTGTATTCTAATACATGTTTCCATAATGCATAATAGCTTTAATGTGTACACTTAACACATTATACACAGAATACTGTCAGTTTCGTGGGGGGGGTGCGGTTCATGGGTTCTTTCACAGATACTTTGCCCTATTGAAAAACAGTAGCTAAACACAAGGTGCACAAACAACAGAAAACAAGTCATAAATGAATAAAATACTGTGTGGGACACCCATTCATTCACTCTACTTCTTTCGCTGGGTCACTTTCGTCACACACTCTGACTTATAACCACTTACTGGATGGCTGTCCTATTACGTTTGTCCCAGATATGAGCATTGCACAATGTATGCTAATTTTTCTCAAGACATTTAAAGGTTTCTCAAAATTTGGGGGAATATTTAATATTTTGTTGATATTTTCATTCTTTCCTTAGAGTCTTCAAGCAGAAAGAACCAGACCAACTAAAAATATGATTAACATCAATAGCCGACTGCAAGAAGTCTTTGGTTGTGCCATTAAGGCTGCATATCCAGATTTGGAAAATCCTCCTCTGATAGTGACACCAAGTCAACAGCCCAAGTTTGGGGACTATCAGTGTAATAGTGCTATGGGTATCTCTCAGGTGATTGTATTATTTTAAAGCATTCTTGGTGATTTGATTTTCTTGAACTTTAATCATCATCATTACTTTTTTTTTACATCATAAATAGTAGCAAACTATTTTCCACAGTTCTGAAAAATTCAAGGAAGGGGGAAGTATGTTCTTAATTTTAAAACACAAGTTTGAATATTCAAATTTTATATGTATATTTTATATGTATTTTCAGTATTTAAGGGTGGTAGTTGATACTCTCGGTACTTCTCTCCTGTTGTGTCCAGGATTGCTTGGTGTTACTAATGAGTATTGGAAAGTGAGAGATTACAGGTTAGCCATTGACCAACCAGTGTTGCCATTACATATGTGATGCAACTGTGGTATCTGAGGTGGGCCTATGTATTTCATTTTTTGTTAGAGGAATACCTGCTCCTTTTTTTAAATAAGAACCATTTTGAGTTACATTTTTTTTTTAAAGATTTTATTTATTTGACAGAGAGAGACACAGCGAGAGAGGAAACACAAGCAGAGGGAGTGGAAGAAGGAGAAACAGGCTTCCTGCTGAGCAGGGAGCCTGTTGTGAGGCTCAGTCCCAGGACCCTGGGAACATGACCTGAGCAAAAGGCAGTCACCTAACACCTGAGCCACCCAGGCATCCCTTGAGTTATATTTTTTAATTCACTTTTTATTTTTAAAATTTCTTTATGAGAGAGAGCGGGTGAGCAAGCATGAATTGGGAGGCAGCAGAGGGAGAAGCAGACTCCCCGCTGAGCAGGGAACCTGATTCAGGACTTGATCCCAGGACCCTGGGATCATGACCTGAGCAGAAGACAGATTCTTAATTGGCTAAGCCAACAACATTCCCACATTTTTTTTTTTTTTTTAAGATTTTATTTATTTATTTCACAGACAAAGATCACGAGGCAGGCAGAGAGAGAGGAGGAAGCCGGGTCCCTGCTGAGCAGAGAGCCTGATGCAGGACTCAATCCCAGGATCCTTGGATCATGACCTGAGCCGAAGGCAGAGGCTTTAACCCACTGAGCCACCCGGGCACCCCCATTCCCACATTTTTAGATTTTTATTTAATTATTCAAGAGAGAGGGAGCCAGGGGAGGGAGAGGGACAAGCAGACTCTGTGCTCACTGAGCGTGAAGCCTAACACTCAACCAACTGAGCCACCCAGGTGCCCCAGAATTCCCGAGTTTTAATAGCTGCATTGTATAATAGGTTTTTGGTTAAGGTATAAGGGTACTATTTTTGTTACCCAAGCCTGAATATTGCACACCTTGATGATTTGAAAATTCCAGATGTGAATATCCTGTTCACCAGCATCATAACTAAAGATTTTATTTTTTTTTGTTTTTTTTTTTTTAAGATTTTATTTATTCATTTGAGAGAGAGAGTAGCAGAGAGAACACAAGCATATGGAGAGGGGGAGGAAGAAGCAGACTCGCTGCTGAACTGGGAGCCTGACTTGGGGCTCAATCTAAGGATCTAGAGATCATGATCTGGAGATCATGACCCGAGCTGAAGGCAGATGCTTAACCATCTGAGCCACCCAGGCGCCCCATAACTAAAGATTTTAAATCTTCATAAAAGAGTTCTAGATAATGTATAGATTTGTTTTGTTTTGTATTTTGAATTCCTCTTGGCACTGTTGATGCTTGCTGCTCTAATCTGTCCATCTACAAGGTCATTGGACTTCTCTGCTTCTGCCTCTTGGTGGGTCTTAATGGCAGATGCAGTTCATGCTTTATCAGTTGTGTATTTTCGAGTAACTTGCTGGACTCTTGTGTAATGAATCATTTTACATTGTGTTATAGATCCTCAAAACCAAGGAACAGAAAGTTAATCCAAGAGAAATTGCCGAAAACATTACCAAACACCTCCCAGACAATGAGTGTATTGAAAAAGTTGAAATTGCCGGCCCTGGTATGACAGCGTTACCCTTCTTAAGTAGTCGTATTGATGTTGGGTCCTTTTTGAAATAAAAAAGAACCATATAATATATAAGTGTAGGTTTAAACTGGTATACCAAACAAGGTGGTGAAATACCTTGGATTGAGAGTTAACAGAGCTGATGTTTTAGTCTAGTCTGAGCTGCCTAATTGTGGATGAGTTATTTCACCTCCCTGTGACTGAGTTTTTCTTTAGTAAAAAGGTGATAATTGCAGATAAGTGTTTTAAAAGGGCCACCAACAAATCATATACTGAGAGTGAAGGGGCCCACGATTAAGTAGGAAGCTTCAAGAGAGTGGTAATATTTGAAATAGATACTGAAAGAAGGAGTTAACAAGAGGGCCTCAGGTGGTGTTGGAGTCTTTGTTTTGCCAGAGCCATATCAGCACTCTGGAGCCAGCATAATTGAAATTTAGTCTCTGGAAGTGAGCAGTCTTCTAAAATCGGAAACTATCTGACTTCTTTTCTCTCTTTTACTGTTCATTAGGTTTTATAAATGTTCACTTAAGAAAGGACTTTGTATCGCAACAGTTGACCAATCTCCTGGTGAATGGGGTTAAACTCCCTGCCCTTGGTGAGAATAAAAAGGTATATGCACAGTTTGCAATGATATATTAACACCTTAGAACTGTATGACAAGGGCTGGGAGGGAACCGTTGGTCACTTTTTATATTGAGATTTAATTATTAATATTCGAGATTATGAATATAACTGGAATAGCCTTTTGCCTGGGTCTTGATTGTATGTGGCTTTTCTTTCCACTTTATTCCACAAGCCATTTGAAGCAGTCTGCTGATATTTATGAGGTTTGGCTGAAACATAAAGTTTGTATAAACAATTTTGATTCTTTTTCAATTAATGGGCAAGTAGATTCACCAGAAATCTAACACAGTTGAATTACAACTGTAACCTGTTATCTAAGTCTGAGTTTATTTTTAAATGTTATTAATGAATGTTAGCAGAATAAAATGTCTACACCTCTTTAAACTTTTTTTAATTGAAGGTATTGACATGACATGCAAATTTAAGATTTACCAGATGTTACTTTGATACATTTATATATTGTAACATAATTGGCCTTTGTACCTATATTTATCACATTAAATAATTAAAGTACAATATTGTCCAAAAAACTTTTTTCCTCTTCCTGTCTCAGGTTGTAGTTGACTTCTCCTCTCCCAACATAGCTAAGGAGATGCATGTAGGCCATCTGAGGTCAACTATCATAGGAGAGAGCATGTGCCGCCTCTTTGAATTTGCAGGATATGATGTGCTAAGGTATGTGCTCTTGCCTTTAGAAATTTCTTTAGAAAATGGAAAAAGTTGTTTGAGAAAGAATCTTTGACTAATCAGTGTTTTGTAAGTATGGTTCTGCTTCTGATCACCCAGTGGGCTTTTTAAATGAATTATGTCCTGGGCTTCTCTGAACTGATACCTTTTAGACTGTCTGTGGGTCAACCAAGGAAAAATTACCCCATTCATTCCACAAGTACTTTTTTTTTTTTTTAATATTTTATTTATTTATTTGACAGACAGAGATCACAAGTAGGCAGAGAGGCAGGTAGAGAGTGAGAGGGGGAAGCAGGCTCACTGCTGAGCAGGGAGCCCAATGTGGGGCTCGATCCCAGGACCCTGGGATCATGACCCTAGCCGAAGGCAGAGGTTTTAACCCACTGAGCCACCCAGGCACCCCCACAAGTACTTTTTGAGTGCTTCCTGTATCCATGGGGTTATATTCTATTAGGAGGAAGGTAGGCAAGAAAGAGATTATGCTGGGCCTGTAGGCCATGGCAGGAAATTGGAGTTTTATTCTTAAGTGTGAGGGGAAGCTATTAGAGAATCCTAATTAGGAGGAGCAGTGTAATCTGATTAAGGATTAGTCTGGCTTCTGTGAAGAAACTAGGCAAAGAAGGCAGAATTGTAAGTTAGACAGCTCTTGTAATAGTCCAGTTAAGAGATGATCTGATGGTTTGAAATTAGTTAAAAACAGTAAAGGGTGTAAAGTGGTTGGATTGACACATTTTGAAGAATTTTGTCCACTGATGTTAGTTTTTATTTTTATTTTTTTATTTTTTAAAGATTTTATTTATTTATTTGACAGAGAGAAATTACAAGTACACTGAGAGGCAGGCAGAGAGAAAGAGAGAGAAGGAAGCAGGCTCCCTGCTGAGCAGAGAGCCCGATGCGGGACTTGATCCCAGGACCCTGAGATCATGACCTGAGCCGAAGGCAGCGGCTTAACCCACTGAGCCACTCAGGCACCCCTGATGTTAGTTTTTAAATCACACTAAGATAATTGGTTGGAAGTTAAAATTCTCATAAAGTTGTGATGATCAACATTAGTTTACCTGCCTATGTCTCAGTTATCTATACAATAAACAAATCACAGTCCATTGATAGGAACTTCATTGACTACAAATCCTGGAGGCCTGTTATGTGCAGACTGTCAGTGGGTATACATTTAAAAAAAAAATTTTTTTTTAAGATTTAATTTATTTATTTGTGTGAGAGAGAGAGAAACAGCGAGCACAAGCAGGGGGAGGGCCAGAGGGAGAACCAGACTGCTGGCCAACATCAGACTCAATCACAGGACTCTGGGATCATGACCTGAGCAGATACTTAACTGAGCCACCCAGGCACCGCAGTGGGTAAACATTTCTAAATGTACAGATGCTGTCCTTGCCTCTCCTGGAGCTTGCAGACCAGTTGAGGAGACGGCTGAATAAACAAGATGTTATTTGAACATGATGTAATGGCACTTAAATGTTGGTGGTTCATAATGGAATGTAGTTTGTCTAATTTAAGCATGTTTGTCATTTAAATGGTTTTTTCTTTTGATTGGCATTAGATTAAACCATGTAGGAGACTGGGGGACCCAGTTTGGCATGCTCATCGCTCACCTACAAGATAAATTTCCAGACTACCTAACAGTTTCACCTCCAATTGGGGATCTTCAGGCCTTTTATAAGGTTAGAAACCATTTATTGTTACAGTATTTGTGTGTTTACCATTCATAATAATTATTAGTTTTCTTTAGGGAGTTCAGAATGTATTTGAAGCTACCGTGGGGTTAAAACTAAACTCTCTGCCCTTTCACACAGCATTTTTCCATTTTTAATTAATGCATGTTAAAAGTTGAACTCTACCATGTTACCCATTAGTAAGTGAATTTTTAGGAGTTTGTTGATCAAAAGATTTTAGTATTTAAAAATTTTTTTTGATGTTCTTTTTTATATGAGTTGAAAATGTTATGTGTAAGAATGGTTTTTAAAAGACAAAGGTACTATATTTTAAATTAAGCACTGTCAACTTTCCCTTTGTGACATCCATATACAAATCTTTATTACATGGTTTGTGATTATAATATAATTTTTGTATTGTGTTATATTTCATTATCAACTTTCATGTTACTGTATGGTTTGACTGCACATTGTTTTGTTGGATTGGTGTACTGAAGTTCATACTAATCCCTATTCATCCCCCCCCCCAAATTTTTGGAGTGCATTTATCCATTTTGTAAACAACTTTGTACATACAAGTTTTTTCTGTTCTTAAAATTATTTCCTTTTGATGGACAACTTCCCAAGAATAGGATTACAGTATTAAAAAGTAAACATTTGTGTGGGTTTTTTTCTTGTTGTTTTTTGGGGTTTGTCTTGTAAGTATTTTCTAATGAAAAAATTGAAAACAATGTGTTGACTAATGTGGGGCTATCAATTATATAACTAATGTTGTAATCTATTGGAGTTCTGTGTTCTGAATATAATAAGGTAGATCTGTTTGCTAGAAAGGGTTTATGATACATTACTAAATTTAAAAAGCAGTAAAAGAAAAGCCATATATTCCAGTTTTTGTTAAAACACATAGGTATGTTTTTGCAAAGAAATGTCTAGAATTGGGCGCCTGGGTGGCTCAGTGGGTTAAGCTGCTGCCTTCGGCTCAGGTCATGATCTCAGGGTCCTGGGATCGAGTCCCGCATCGGGCTCTCTGCTCAGCAGGGAGCCTGCTTCCCTCTCTCTCTCTGCCTACTTGTAATCTCTGTCTGTCAAATAAATAAATAAAATCTTTAAAAAAAAAAAAAAAAAGAAATGTCTAGAATTAATGTAGCAAAATGTAGTCCATGGTTAGGTTGGGGTAGGATTAACTATATATTTTTTCCTTTTTTGCAGTAAGCATGTATTATTTTCAGAATAGATAGAACCAATGAAAGCTGTTTTATTTTTAATTACAAAAAATTAATTATCCGTCCAGGACCATATCTAGAATGGAAGATGAAGCACAGAAAATTCAACCCTTTCTGTTAGTTATTCTTTATATACTCTTAAGCCATTGGGGTGGAGAAGGTTTTTGTGCATCGGAAAAGTGGAGGTAGCACTGTGGTGAGAATTTGTATTTTCAAGAAAATGATTTCAGAAGAAGTCATAGGATTCTTTGGCACATTGATTCGTAACTATTGTTGACTATTGTTCTCTTTTTTGTACTGGTGTTGTAAATTTTCACTTTCCTCACTCGTTTTTGTGTGTGTGTGTTTGCTTTTTGTTTTAGAAATGAATAAATTCTTGATCTAGAAATAAAAGCCTGGCTCTTTCTTAATAAATATTACTTACTTTTTCCTTTTCAAACATAGGAATCCAAGAAGAGATTTGATACTGAGGAGGAATTTAAGAAGCGGGCATACCAGTGTGTAGTTCTGCTCCAAAGTAAAAATCCAGATATTACAAAAGGTTGGAAGCTTATCTGTGATGTTTCCCGCCAAGGTGAGTTTCTAGGCTTAATTTATTTATTCATCCCAGAAATATCATTGTGTGCAGCTTCCTTGGATCTTTACTCAGTTGTCCTTTAGCAACATGTTAAACTTTAAAAGATGGGCAAATAGATTTTTTTAAAAAAATACTTTCTGACACTGATACAACTATTAAGAAAGTTTATTAAGATAGTCAAGTGCAAATTTTAACTTTCTTAGAAACCAGGAAAAGTTAATTAGGAAAAATTCAATTCCAAAAACATTTTTTTTTTAATTAGGAAAGGAAAGAGGGTAAATCCTATTCATAGTAGCAACCAAAGATATAATACTCATTGGAATAAATTTGTTTAGAAATGTGTCAGACCAGAGTGAAGAGAAATAGACAGCAGGATATAAGACAGTTTCAGATTTTCAAACATGATCTTTTATTTTTTAAGGGTTTTTTGTTTGTTTGTTTGTTTTTTAATTTATTTGACAGAGAGACACAGAAAGAAGGAATACAAGCAGGGGGAGTGGGAGAGGAAGAAGCTTGTTCATTTTTTCTTTTCATTTACATTTTTTTAAGGGTAACATTTCTAAAGTTAAACAAGAAGCACCTGTTGCTTGTAGAAAAAACATAATGGACAGGGAAAAAATATATAGTCTCACTGACTGTTAATATTTTGATGGGTGTCTTCCAGTATTTTCACATTTTCAAAATGGCAGTATGTATATAGTGTGCATCATATTTTAAGCTTACTTAATAAATGAATTAAAATGTTGCAGCGTTGGGTTTTGTTTTGTTTTTTTAAGATTTTATTTGATAGCACAAGCAGAGGGAGGTGCAGAGGGAGTGGGAAAAGCAGGCTCCCCTCTGAGCAAGGAGCCCAATATGGGGCTTGATCACAGGACCCTGGGATTATAACCTGAGCTGAAGGCAGACGCTTAACTGACTGAGCCACCCAGGTGCCCCTAAAATGTTGCAGTTAAATAATAAATGTCTTGGGTGCCTGGATGGCTCAGTCATTAAGCATCTGCCTTCTGTTCAGGTCAAGATCCCAGGGTCCTGGGATCGAGCCCCACATAGGGCTCCATGCTTAACAGGAAACCTGTTTCTCGCTCTTCCACTCCTCCTGCTTGTGTGCCCTCTCTCGCAGTGTCTGTCTCTGTCAAATAAATAAATAAAATCTTTAAAAAAGAAAATCTAAAAAAAAATAATCTTTTTTTTAAAAAACAAGTCTTTGTACATGTATCCTTTTTAAAGATTTTATTTATTTATTTGAGAAAGAAAGAGAGAGTACAAGAGGGGGAAGGGCGGAGGGAGAAGCAGACTCCGCACTAAGCAGGGAGCCCAATGTAGTCCTTGAACCCAGAACTCCAGGATCATGACCTGAGCCAAAGGCAGTCACTCAACCAACTGAGCCACCCAGGTGCCCCAGTAATGAATTTCATTTAATGTAAGATGCATGTCTCCTATTTGTTTAAATTCTTACACATTTTTTTTTTTAATTTGGTCACATTTTTCCCTAGAGTTCAATAAAATCTATGACGCATTGGACATCTCTTTAGTAGAGAGGGGGGAATCCTTCTATCAAGACAGGATGAATGATATTGTAAAGGAATTTGAAGATAAAGGTAGGCATTCTACTTTTTGTTTTTTTCTTTTTTAAGCTTTTCATTATGGAAATTTTCAAACAGGTAAAAGTGGAGAGAATATTATGATCTTTAATCATTAGGTTTTTTTAAATCTAGACATACATTACATTTAATATACATCTTAAAAATTAGATAAATCCTTAGAGTCCCTCCCTACTCCCTTATTTTCCCTTTTGTTATTGAAGAAACTGGGCCATTTGTCTTAGAGAATTTCCCACATGGTATTATTTAACATTTCCTCCATCTCTGTCTTCTGAAGAGGCTTGATTTAAATTATGGTTTGTGTTTTCTATTTTTGTCTTTTGTTTATTTACAAACAGTCGTCAGTGTTTTGTTGGCTTTCTTTATGTTAAGATGGATTAGTAGGTTCAGGTGTCAGTCTGATCTGTCCACAGATTTTTTTTTAAAGATTTTATTTATTTATTTGTCAGAGAGAGAGAGAGCGAGCACAAGCAGGCAGAGAGAGAAGCAGCCTCCGCACTGAGCAAGGAGTCTGATGCAGGACTCGATCCCAGGACCCTGAAGGCAGCAGCTTAACCTACTAAGCCACCTAGGCGTCTCCTGTCCACAGATTTTCCTGTTAGACCCTCTCTGTTGTTTTTAGCAGCTATTGATGATCATGACTTTGATCCATTACTTCATTGGAGGTTGGAAACTGGTAGTGTTCTGTTGTTCCTCCTTTGTTACTTTGAATTCTCCTGTGCCACACTTTGCCACATAATTATTTTGGGTTATCCTGAAGTACAGTTCACAAAAGACAAACAGTGTAAATGTATGATTCGTCCATTTCAGAATAATAAGTTAGTTTCTTAGCATCTTCTAGATTCAACTGAGTTGTTTTTAGCATTATTATAAACAGCATTTAATATATTTCATATTTTTTAATCATTTGCCTTTTTAATTCTGACTGTCCCATTTTTGGCTAAAGGTAGCCTCCTCAAATTGGGTTTCTTGTTTTTTGTCTTTTTCTTGACCCCTATAGTCTCTAGTCTTTGATAGTTTGCTTGCTTTCAAGTACCCAACATTCTAAGATTATTTTGTTATGTCCTGCCTCAGAGCTAGAATCAGCTAACCTGTTATCTCCAAGAAAGCCTAGTTCCTTGAATGGGAATTGATATTTATTATTCAAAATCTGTGGCCTAGGGATTATACTTTTAAGACAGTAAAATTTTAGGGACTTTTTTAATGATGAGAAGGAAGCACAGAGAATTGAGTAACTTACCAAGGTAATTTTGCTAATAAGTCTGAGAATTAAACCTAGGAAGTCTAGCCTCAGTGCCTTTTTTTTTTTTTCCTCTTTAATTTTTGGTAGTTAACACAATGCATTCTTGGTTTCTGGAGTATAGTTGAGTGATTCATCACTTACATAAAACACCCACTGCTTATCATAAGTGCCCTCCTTAATACCTATCACCCATCTAGCCCGTTCACCACCTCCTTCCCTCCCTCAGCCCTCAGTTTGTTTTCTGTTGTTAAGAGTCTCTTATAGCTTATTTTCCACTCTCCTTTTTTTCTTGCCCCCTTCTCATACGTTCATTTGTTTTGTTTCTTAAAATTCTACATATGAGCGAGATCATATGGTATTTGTCTTTCTCTGATTTATTTCACTTAGCATTAGCATAATATCCTCTGGTTCCATTTGTGTTGTTGCACATGGCAAGATTTGATTCTTTTTGATGGCTGAGTAATATTCCATTCTGTTTATTTGCCACATTGTTATCCATTTATCATTCAGTAGACATTTGGGCTCTCCATAGTTGAGCTGTTGATAATGCTGCCATAAGCATCTGGGTGCATGTTTTTCTTGGAATCTGTGTTTTTTTATTCTTTAGGTAAATACCTAATGATGCAGTTGCTGGATTGTAGAATCGCTGTATTTTTAACATTTTGAGGCACCTCTGTACTAGTCTCCAGCATGGTTGCCCTAGGTTACATTCCCGCCAGCAGTGCAAGAGGGTCCCCTTTCTTCACATTCAGAACTTGTTTTTAACTACAATCTTATACTGCCTTTACCTTACCAAGCCTCAGATTCCTAAACTGTAAGAAATCAATACTAATAGTATATGTGCTACATAGAGTTATTGTGAAGGTTGAATTTCAGACTTAATGAAATTACTACACAGTAGTAATCAAATATAGCTTTGTTATTGTCATCATGTTCTTTCTTGTCCCTTACTGCATCAAAGAATTTTGGCTTTTTCTTTTTATTTTTTTTAAAGATTTTTATTTATTTATTTGACAGAGATCACAAGCAGGCAGAGAGGCAGGCCGGGAGGGCGGGGGCCGGGAAGCAGGCTCCCTGCTGAGCAGAGAGCCTGATGTGGGGCTCGATCCCAGGACCCTGAGATCATGACCTGAGCCCAAGGCAGAGGCTTAAACCACTGAGCCACCCTGGCAACCCCAGAATTTTGCCTTTTTCAACATGAATATATGAACATGACTTTATATTTTCTTTCCACTAATCATTCCAAATGCTAAGCCCTGCCATGTTTGTTTCCTGGACCCTGGTACAGTTTTCACTTCCTTTCAATACATTTCAGGAGGCAGTCGTAGAAATTGCATCTTTTCCCCAGAGAAAGTATATGGCTCTAATTTGAAAACGGAGCATGGATTCCCGTTTCTGTACCTTTGAGTAGGTGGGCTTCAGTAAGGTGTTTTTAAGATTTTATTTTTATTTATGAGAGAGAGGAGAGCAGAGGGAGAGGGACAAGCAGACTCTGCACTGAGTGCAGAACCCAATGCAAGGCACAGTCCTAAGACCCCAAGATCATAACATGAGCTGAAACCAAGAGTCAGAATCTCAACTGACTGAGCCACCCAGCACCCTGTAAAGTGTTTTATAAGCATTTGGAGCCAAGTATAGTGTGACTCCAGAAAACTACCAGGATATTTCAGCTGTGTCCTGGGAACATTGTGGGTGCCAATACAACCTTGACAATAGCCATTTTCTAAAACTCATAATAGGTTATAATGTGGGGGGAAAATGTGATTTCTTGAGCTCTTTAGTAAATATCTTATAATGGCATCATCTTTTACATTCCTTTAGTGTTCTTTTAACATTATTAATAAAGATTTCTTTCCTAGGATTTGTGCAAGTGGATGATGGCAGAAAGATTGTTTTTGTCCCAGGATGTTCTATACCATTAACCATAGTAAAATCAGATGGAGGTTACACCTATGATACATCTGACCTGGCTGCTCTTAAACAAAGACTATTTGAGGAAAAAGCAGATATGGTTATCTATGTGGTGGACAGTGGACAAGTGAGTTTGTAGATTTACGTTCTTACATCATCCGTTTGGAGCTGAGACAGTGTGGTGGGGTTTATGGCATTTAGCACTGGAAGACTATAAGTCTTCCCAAAGACTAAAATTCAGAACTGCAGTGGAACATAAGATGAAAAACAGGGTTTGGATTTGGTCGTACTCTAGAACTTTCCAGCTTTTCAGCTTATTTCCATAAAAATCAGTGACCCTTCCTATCTGAAAAGGTGGTCGTGGACCTAAAATTTAATTGAGATTATTGCATAGGAAGCTATTCTTAATTCAGCCACTTTAAAAACCTCTGGACTTAGAAAGTACAACAGTTCTGCTCTTACTCTCTCATATTTACACTCTTACTTCTTGGGTATAAAGAAGAGTTTTTACAATTATGCTTGCCTTCTAAGATTTGTGAGTGGACTTTACAAATCTTTATCCCTCAGCACAGAGTTTTAAGTCACTTTTTTGTTATTAGAAAGCTGAGTGCGTCACTTTCTGTTTGTTTCTTTGCAGTCTGTGCACTTCCAGACAGTATTTGGTGCTGCCCAGATGGCTGGTTGGTATGACCCGAAAGTAACTCGAGTGTCTCATGCTGGATTTGGTGTGGTGCTGGGAGAAGACAAGTAAGTCTGGAGAGTCTTGGGTGTTAGTAATGTACCTGACCCCCAGATTTCTTTGGAAGAGACTACATTTCATTTGATACCATATTAGAATTAAAACGTGTACAATTTTCTATAGTCTGTATGTGTGGTAGTGGTGAATCCAGCTGAGGCTTTTTATACCTATATCTTATCACTGCTAGAGAATGTAGCCTTTTAGGGAGATATGGACAAAGTTGAATAAAATAGACTTAACAGATTTACAGGAAGCCCAGTGTAGGGCTCAGTCCCAGGACCCCAAGATCATGACCTGAGCCGAAGGTCAGTCATTTAACTGACTGAGCCACCCAGGTGCCCTGAGACCTACGTGTTAATATATTTCCAGTTTTTCTATTTTCCAGTCATCTCCCCATGTTCTTTTCCATGTTCATGAACTAAAAGGTTAATACAAGCAAATATATATAGATAGATAGTATTCATCAATTCAAAGGCACAAAATTTTTAGCATCTTGCATTTGATTGTGTTTTAGGGTCACTTAGCTACTTATCATGTCTCTTAAAATCATTTTAGAGTTAGTGATACAGCCCAAATGTCACACAAAGGTGGTAATGGTTTTAAAAGCCGCATGAAGGGGGCGCCTGGGTGGCTCAGGGGGTTAAAGCCTCTGCTTTGGCCCAGGTCCTGATCTCAGGGTCTTGGGATTGAGCCTGGTGGCGGCAGGCTCTCTGCTCAGCAGGGAGCCTGCTTCCTCCTCTCTCTCTGCCTGCCTCTCTGCCTACTTGTGATCTCTGTCTGTCAAATTAAAAAAAAAAAAAAAAAAAACCCTAAAAAAAACACAACTGCATGAAATTGCTCAAGATGCTTGGTTAGCCAATGTTACAAAAGCCTTAATTAAGCATTGTAAAAGTCAGGCTAGGTGTGTCAGATTATTATTTTAGATACAGATTATGTGGAGATCACAGACCTTATTGGAATCAACATCAAACACTTCTATATTATAATATAGGACTCCTCTATAGAGCTGCACCTTTTTAGAATGAAAAGACACAAAGTCTTTATTTTAGTATCCATGGTCTCCAAAGAATGTGCTTAAAAACTAACCAATAAGTTGAGTATGGCTTATATTTTCTTAGTTTCTTAACTGTTCATTTTTTAGACTAATGTTTAGATGATTATTTTTACAATTAGGTGAAATGATCAGATTTACTTTTATATCCATATTAATCACTAATATTCATATCTTGGCATTTAACTTGTTGGCCGTATAATGCTAAGGGATTTTTTTCCCTTTATTTGCTGTTTCATATTTATGCACTCAGCATCATGTTGTGGCATCCTAGGCCATAAAGAAGAAAACGAATTTTTTTTTAAAGAATTTATTTATTTATTTGACAGAGAGAGATTACAAGTAGGCAGAGAGGCAGGCAGAGAGAGAGAGAAGGAAGCAGGCTCCCTGCCGAGCAGAGAGCCTGATGTGGGGCTTGATCCCAGGACCCTAAGATCATGACCTGAGCTGAAGGCAGAGGCTTAACCCACTGAGCCACCCAGGCGCCCAAGAAAAAGAATTTTAATGATAGCTAACCAGTGGCAGCTTACCATATTTTAAATATGTACATTAAAATGGTCAGATTTTGCTGTTTCTTAGTGAAATTTTGTTTTATTTATTTTTAAAGATTTATCTGTTTAGGGAGAGAGAGTGCATGAGTGCGGGGAAGGGAATGGGGAGAGGGAGAGCATCTCGGACTCCCCACTGAGTGTGGAACCTGAAACAGAGCTTAGTCCCATAACCTTGAGATCATAACCAGTGTTGAAATCAGGAGTCAGACACTTAACTGACTGAGGTGCCCAGGTGTCCTAAATTTTGTTGTAAAGTGTTTTTTTTTTGTTTTTTTGGTTTTTGTTTTTGTTTTGTTTTGTTTTGTTTTACAGTAGTTAATCCTTTAGTCATCTTCCTCTTATTCCTTTGACCCCTGTTTATTGAGCACCTGTGCATGACATTGGCTGGGTGCTCCAGTGTATACAGAGAGATAATAGAACATGACCTTCTTGAAGGAACTTATTTTATGAAGGGGAACAATTTCCTGGGGAGACTGTTAAACTATACATGCCAGGCCCCACCCACCAGGGCAGTTATTGACATATTAGGTTCTGAAATAGGTGTTAGGTATTTTTTTAAAAAAACTTTCAGTATTCAGATATGGATCCCTTGTATTAGAACCAGGGCCAAGGAATAAACCCACAAAAATGCAGAAAAATTCAAGACAGGTGCAGATAAGGACTAACAGAAGAGACCAGTTAATCTCTGTACCCAGTGTGGGGTTTGAATTCCCAACCCTTAGATGAAGAGTCACACACTGTACTACTGACTGAGCTAGCCAGACACACCAAAGAATTTTTAACTTAAAAAAAAAATGTTATAAACTCATTGTTGTGCAAACTTCTGTTTAATAGGTAAAATCCAATTTTTAAAAAGTAATCTCTGTTCACCTGACCCCAAAATCAAGAATCATATGCTGAGGGCACCTGAGTGGCTCAGTGGGTTAAGCCTTCAGCTCAGATCATGATCCCAGAGTCCTGAGATCCAGCCCTGCATCAGGCTTCTTGTTCTGTGGGGATCCTGCTGCTCTCTCTCCCTCTATCTGCTACTCCATCTGCTTGTGCATGCTCTCTCTCTTTCCCCCTGTTAAATAAATAAAATCTTAAAAAATAATAAATAAATTAACTTAAAAAAAAAAGAATCATATGCTCTACCAACTGAGCCAGCCAGGGCCCCAGGAAAATCCAATGTTTATGAAATACTTTAAATTTTTGTTTATTTGAGGGGCACCTGGATGGCTCAGTGGGTTAAGCCTCTGCCTTCGGCTCAGGTCATGGTCTCAGGGTCCTGGGATCGAGCCCTACATCGGGCTCTCTGCTCTGCAGGGAGCCTGCTTCCTCCTCTCTCAGCCTGCCTCTTTGCCTACTTGTGATCTCTGTCTGTCAAATAAATAAATAAAATCTTTAAAAAAAAAAAAAGATTTTGTTTATTTGAGAGAGATTGAGAGAGAGAAAGAGCATGAGCAGGGTGGAAGGGAGAAGCAGGCTCCCTACTGAGCAGGGAGCCCAGTAGGGGGCTCGATCCCAGAACCCGGGATCATGACCTGAGCTGAAGGCAGATGCTTAACCCTGGCACCCCTGTGAAATAGTTTTAATGATAATGTTGCCTAGGACAGTGCTTATCAGTGCTTTTACTGCATCCTCAGATTGATTTCAGTGGGTATGAATGGAGCCCTGGCATCCTGCTTTTCTTTTTTCTTTTTCTTTTCTTTTTTTTTTTAAAGACTTTATTTATGTATTTGACAGAGAGAGATCACAAGCAGGCAGAGAGGCAGGCAGAGAGAAAGAGGGAAGCAGACTCCCCGCTGAGCAGAGAGCTCATGTGGGGCTCAATCCCAGGGTCCTGGGATCATGACCCAAGCTGAAGGCAGAGGCTCAACCCACTGAGCCACCCAGATGCCCCCATCCTGCTTTTCTTAAGCTTTTAAGTTGATTTCTGTTGTGCATCCAGAGTTGGTTGCCAGTCAGCAGGTGGGATTATTATCTAGAGAAATGCAAAGGAGATTCCAGTTTGGAATTTGTATAGTCTCTAAACCATTCTAGGAGCAAACATGTATTTTATTAACTTTTCAGAGAAGGCAAAATAAGCCAGGCTTTTTGTTCATGAAAACAAGCAAATTAACAAATGTCTTTGTTTTCCTTTTGGGCAGTGTATTATAGGTCAACATAAAAAGAATGCTATTAGGAGCCTAACACTAGAAAGCTTTGAGTTGAGGGCAATAGATGAAAGATAATTTTAAAGTATCACTCTTTTTTTAAATTATTATTATTTTTTTAAATTAACATATAATGTATTGTTTTAAGGGTACAGGTCTGTGATTCATCACTGTGCTCACCGTAACACAGACCCTCCCCAATGTCCATCACCCAGCCACCCCATCCCTCTCACCCCGCTCCACTCGAGCAGCCCTCAGTTTGTTTCCTGAGATTAAGAGTCTCTTATGGTTTGTCTCCCTCTCTGGTTTCGTCTTGTTTCATTTTTCCCTCCCTTCCCCAAAGTACCACTCTTTATTTTGGCATCTTACCTGGTTGCCAGCTGGAACAAGGCAGTGTCAAACCTTCATCTTCAAAGATTTCTAAGTGAGAAGTTCTGTTTCAAAATCTACATAATTGAGACTCTGAAATTTTTTTAGGAAGAAGTTTAAAACGCGGTCAGGTGAAACAGTGCGCCTCATAGACCTTCTAGAAGAAGGACTAAAACGATCCATGGACAAATTGAAGGAGAAAGAAAGAGATAAGGTAATCCAAAGCCTTACTGCATAGTTTGTACTGTGTGTTGTATTGTGATTTTTTCATTTTTGTTTTTATCAAGAGAACTGGGGAATATTATGAGGAGCAAATCCACTTAGGACAAACTTATATTGCTCAGAAATTATTCCACAGTAAGTTTGTTCCCTTACTGAGTATTTAGTTTGAAAATACAGTTTATGGCTATTAAAAAGACTCTGTTTCCTCCTGTGTTAATGTGGCATAGTATCTCTGCTTCTTGTTAGCATTTTCCTATTACCACTTTGAACCAATGATTCAAAACTATTTCTATTTAAGAGGCTAGATTCTCCAGCTTACCATAGGAGCTACATCTACTGAGATCCTTTTTCTGGTAGCACTTGGAAAATAGTAGTCCTGGCTAGTCAACACCTACCACCCAAGGCCATTGGTCAGCCATCAGAGTAGCAACAATGTAGTGGGCTTTCATAGCACCCTTAAAAAGGACTGTGGTTAGATTTGTGTGTAATTTGAATGATTAAAGCAAAGTGAAGAAAATTTGACAAGGAAAACATTTTTTTTTTTTTTTTTAAGATTTTATTTATTTATTTGTCATAGAGAGAGAAGCGAGAGCAAGCACAGGCAGACAGAGTGGCAGGCAGAGGCAGAGGGAGAAGCAGACTCCCGGCCAAGCAAGGAGCTCGATGTGGGACTCGATCCCAGGACGCTGGGATCATGACCTGAGCCGAAGGCAGCCGCTTAACCAACTGAGCCACCCAGGCGTCCCAAGGAAAACATTTTTTAAGATAGGAAAGTCAAAGTGAGATTCAAAGGGTCTTGTGTCTCTTACTCTTCAGTAAGTCAAGTGATATTTTGGAATGAACATAACTACTATAAACAGTACAATTACAGAAAGAGAAATAGAGAAGGATGAAACAGAGACATGAAAGAGCCAAACACAAAAGAAGGTCCTTTGAGGGAAAGCCCTTTTGTTTGGTTCAGATAGATCACGGACAGTCTAGAGAGGATGAAAGCAGGCTATGAGACTACATTGTCCCCACCCGCTCCTTTTCCATTGCCAACAAAACGAAATGTAAAATAGCTTTTCTCTCTACTTCTACTAGGTGGTTGCCAAGCCTCCACAGCTGGTATCTCCTGAGTAGTTTTTCCTTTTAGTCGTGGCTTTGGCATATCCAGCACAATCAGATGAAAGCTGGGAATTTTGGTCATCTCACCAATTTGTTTATTCTGAGTGATGGTAAAAACTGCTTTGGCTCTTTTATTTATTTGACCAATTTGCATACAGTAAAATGTGAAACATGATGATCTCTTACACATATGTATGCCTGGTAACTCCAGCCATCACCCCAGAAAACTTCCTGTCAGCATGGGTCACTTTTATTTGTTCTAGGACTTCATAAAATATGGTGCTGTTTTCTAGGTGTATCAGGTTCATTTCCTTTTATTGCTAATGAATGGTGTTCTATTGTATGAATATACCAGATTTTGTTCATCCATTCTATTGATGGGCATTATAGTTGTTTCCGTGTCTTGGTTGATATTAATAAAATGTTAATTTCAATATTGTTATAGCCCTTTTATGGATACATGCACTTTCACTTTGGGATATATATCTAGGAATATCATTGGTAGACTTAAGTTTAGAGTTGGCTTATGCTTAATTTTATTAAAAATTGCCAAGGAGAGTATTGTGAGTTTTTTGGGGGGGGTTTTGTTTTTTAGTTTTTATTTTAATTTTTTTTTTCAGGGTTCCAAGATTCATTGTTTATGCACCCACACCCAGTGCTCCATGCAATACATGCCCCCAAGGAGAGTACTATAACCAGTATGCAATCCTGTCACTAATATATGACCACTTCAGTTGCCCCTGTCTGCCAATACTGGATTTGTCAGTCTTCTGGTGAAGGCAGTGGCATCTTACTGTGGTTAAAATTTGTGTTTTTCAGGGTGCATAGATGCCTGCCTCAGTTGGTTAAGCCTCTGACTCTTGATTTCTGCTCAGGTCATGATCTCAGGAACATGAGATCAGGCTCTGAGCAGAGCATGGAGCCTGCTTAATTAAGATTCTCTCTCTCCCTCTGCGCCTCCCCTCCATATGCACACATCCGTGCTTGCTCTTTTGCTCGCTCTATCAAAAAATTGCATTTCCCTGATGAGTCATGATGTTGATTATATTTTTTAATGCTTAATTGGCTGTATATTTGTTTTTTATGAAGGATCTTTTCAAGTCTTTTAACCATTATTTGTTGCAGACCATCAATATTCATTTATATTTATGTATATATTTACCCTTTCCTATGCACTTCCTTCTTGAAGTATTTTTGCTTCCATTAGGGATTATTGTCCTTCAGTCTGCAGATCTCCGTTTAGTACTTTTTTTGGTTGTTGTGCAGGTCTGCTGGTGATAAATTCTGTTGGCATTTGTTTTTCTGAAAACATCTTTGTAGTGCCTTTAGGTTTTGTTTATTGTTTTTTTTTTTTAATTTTTATTTATTTTTTTTAATTTCTTTTCAGTGTTCCAGAATTCATTGTTTATGTACTACACCCATTGCTCCATGCATTACGTGCCCTCCTTAATACCCATCACCAGGCTCACCCAACCCCCCACCCCCACCCCTCCAAAACCCTCAGATTGTTTTTCGGAATCCATAGTCTTTCATGGTTTGTCGCCTTTAGTTTTGAACAGTATTTTTATCAGGCATAGGATTCTAGCCTGGTAGTTGTTCTTTCAGCATTTTAAAGGTGGCGTTCCATTGTCTTCTAGCTTCTGTACTTTCTTTGAATATCACTTGTCTCATTATTTCTCCTTTGAAGATACTGTGACTTTTTCTGATACTACTTTTACTATTTTTCTTAGACTTTTAGTACTTTGACTAAGAAAGACCAAAGTGTGGTTTGAGGTTTTTGTGGGTGGAGGGTGGGGGTGAACTCATCCTGCTTGGGAAGTAGCTGGGCTTCTTTAATCTGTAGGTTGTAACCTTTCATTTGTTTAGAAAAATTCTCAGCCATAGCTGTTAAATTATTGTATCTTTGCCATATTCTGTTCTTTCCAAAATGCTGAGTACTGTATTAGAATTTTTGACTATGTGTCCTCCATGTCTCTCACATTTTTTTTTTTAAGATTTTATTTATTTGAGAAATAGCAAGAGAGGGCAGGAGCTGGGAGGAGGGAGAGGCAGGCTCCCTGCTGAGCAGAGAACCCAATGTGGGGCTCCATCCCAGGACTCTAGGATCATGACCAGAGTCAAAGGCAGAGGCTTTAACCCACTGAGCCACGCAGGTGCCCCTCATATCTTTATTCTAAGCAGTTCCAAATTTAAAGTTGCTTTTGTTGTTTTTGTTTCCTTTTCTTGTCCATCTTCCCCCCGACCTAACCCCCCCACTTGATTTTCAGTCACATCTATTAGCTTTATTAAGCTGCCCTTTTTTTTTTTAAACTAGATGCTAGGTGTTGTGAATGAAAAATTATAAAAGTCCTCTATAATGTCATCTTCCAATAATCATTTCAATCTTCCTCTGGCAGATAGTGTACCAGCTACTATCTTAATTCTGTCAGTCTTGGTCTTGGGTTTTTTTAGGGCCGAATGAAACATTTCAATTTTACTCTTGGGGTAAGGTTCTTATTGATGAAATAGGGCCCTTCTAATGTATTCACTAGTGCCCTTCCCCTTGCTCCTGCTGGATGCCCTCGCCTCACACAGCTGCTGGTCAGTTCCTCAGCCACCCACTTGCTCTTTCTTGCTGGATTTGTGGGGAGTCCTGCCTTGTTAATGCCAGCCATTGGGTGGTTTTTCACTCCTCTGTGGCTCCCACTTGGTGATTTTGTCCTCACTGCTTTGGCATCTCCAAACTCAGCTCTGTCCTCTTAATCCAGTAAGACCACTTCTTTCTGCCCAGCTTTTGTTCCATGTTTGCCCACCACATAGTGATTTGGACAGTGTCCTAGGGGGAAAGGTCACATAAATGTGGAACTCAGTCAACTTCTGTGTTTCCCTTATACATGGCCCCTCAAACTTAGCTTGTGTTGATGTTCTCTAGTGACTTCATATAGTTGTTTCATATGATTTATCCAACTTTTAAATAGCTGCCTTTGGTAGTAGAAGGGTTGGTATACTACAGGCTACTCCCTCATGTCCAGAACAGCACCTTAATCACTTGTGGCCTGATAGTGCTTGAGAATACATGGCCAAAATTGACAAAACAGTGCATGAGTTCTTTCTCCTACTTCTGACACCATGTTTCGTTTAAGTTCCAATGTAATTAACATACAGTGTTACTAGTTGCAGGTAGAGTATAGTGATTCAGCAATTCTGTACATACTTAGTGCTCATCAAGATAAGTGTACTCTTAATCCCCTTCACCTATTTCACTCATACCCCCAACCCATCTCCCTTCTGGTAACCACCAGGTTGTTCTCTATATATGTGGGTCTGTTTTTTGTGTTTTTTTAATCTGTTCATTTGTTTTGTTTCTTAAGTCCCACATGAGCAAAATCATACGGTATTTGTCTTTCTCTGATAATTGGTGTTTTCTATTTCATCTCTACTGAATATATTTTGAGGAAAGTATTCAAGCCAACACTTCATATTTTATAGATCAGGTTTCTCATAGAAACATTCTTTGTTATCCAGAGCTGATGAGTTGTATTTTCATTATTCTTCCCTTTGTACATTGGCCCATGTTCCCTCAGTGTCAATATTTATTAGTTTACTGATAAAGGAAAACCATTAGATGCTCCCAATCCCTGTCTTGAGCCTGAGACACCAGGACAAAGGCAGTGGTCAGTAAACTATAAAGTATTTGTTTTTTCCCTAAAGGTCTTAACCGTAGAGGAATTAAAGGCTGCTCAGACATCTGTTGCTTATGGTTGTATCAAATATGCAGATCTTTCTCATAACCGGTTGAATGACTACATCTTCTCCTTTGACAAAATGCTGGATGACAGAGGAAACACAGCTGCTTACTTGTTGTATGCCTTCACTAGAATCAGGTAATTGTAGTGTTGTTTTATTTTGAATTAGTTGATAGGATTTCCAGCTATATCAGTCATTTCTTACTGTGTTGTCTCTTAAGTGGAGAAGAATGTGCCTGACCATAGAAATTGATGGCTGTTGTCTGATTTCTTAGGTCTATAGCACGTCTGGCCAATATTGATGAAGATATGCTCAAGAAGGCTGCTCAAGAGACTAAGATCATTTTGGACCATGAGAAGGAATGGAAACTAGGGCGGTGCATTTTACGGTTCCCTGAGATTCTCCAGAAGATTTTAGATGACTTATTTCTCCACACTCTCTGTGATTATATCTATGAGCTGGCAACTACTTTTACAGAATTCTATGATAACTGTTACTGTGTGGAAAAAGATCGGCAAACTGGTCAGTGTCTCATTCAGTGGTCATATTGGAGGGTGGGGCATCAGCAAGGCATTTCTTTGAATTGGATGTAGATGGTTTTCAACTTGTTTTATTACTGGAACCCACCCCACCCCCCACTGCTTTCCCCCGCAAACAGTTATATACTGGTCCATATCATACATAACAGACAAAATTCAACTAGATCTCATAAGAGCATAAACGGAATTCTCATTCCCAGAGTAGTTTCTCCCACCCTCAGGCACATGGCATAGAACCATAGGACTCCAAAGAAAACAGTTGAAAGAGGACTAGGAATAGGACATTGCCAACAGAAGCAGAATTACTGAGGGTCCCAGAACGAGTCTTTGGGAGTTCTTGTTAATGGAAACTGCCCTTGGGAGAAAATTGGTATCTTTTCTTATCTAAGCTTTAAGGTTACATAGTTCTTGAAGTAGACTGAATAATTTGTTATAGAGCAAGTAGGTGTTTTTGAGGGTCATGCCTGTGAACTGAAACTGTATTACGAAAAAATAATCTCACTATTATCCTGGAATTAAGGTTTATAGTTTATATCAGACCATGATGCCTAAGATAAAAGTCTTGAAGAGTTTAAAAAGAAAGATAAATCATTGCAGATCTTATTTCCCCTTATCAGTTAGAAACAGATGTCTTGAACAGGAACACCTTTCTTTTTTAGATTGTCTATCTGTATTTTTTTTTTTTTAAGATTTTATTTATTGATTTGACAGAGAGATCACAAGTAGGCAGAGAGGCAGGCAGAGAGAGGAGGAGAAGCGGGCTCCCTGCTGAGCAGAGAGCCCGATGTGGAGCTCGATCCCAGGACTCTGAGATCTTGGTTAAGACCAAGGCGCCACCGGGACGCCTGGGTGGCTCAGTTGGGTAAGCAGCTGCCTTCGGCTCAGGTCATGATCCCAGCGACCTGGGATCGAGTCCCACATCGGGCTCCTTGCTCCGCGGGGAGCCTGCTTCTCCCTCTGACTTTGCCTTCCACTCTGTCTGCCTGTGCTCGTTCTCGCTCTCTCTCATAAATAAATAAAATCTTTAAAAAAAAAAAAAAAAGACCAAGGTGCCACCTATCTATCTGTATTTTTTAATATGGAGGTAATTCTAGTTAAAGCTCTAAAACATGATGGAGTAGGCTGTTCATCTTTCAGTAAAATACAGAAGTAACAAAGACTCTTCAGTAATGATTTTTTAAAAGACACATTAATCCCGTTCTTCTTTTATTTTCTCAGGACAAGTGTTGAAGGTAAACATGTGGCGTATGCTGCTTTGTGAAGCGGTAGCTGCTGTTATGGCCAAGGCGTTTGATATCCTGGGAATAAAACCTGTCCAAAGAATGTAATCCTTCTTTGAACACTGTGTGTTTTTACCAAAAATAGCCATTTAACACTATTTGCTTTTTTACAATCATGCAGATACAAAAATAAGTAAAGGAAATTTGTCAGCGATCTATGTAATGTGTTTTTTTGTTTTGTTTTGTTTATTCTTCTAACAACCAGGCCTCTGGAAAGAAAAACATTACTTTCACTAATATGCTAATTTCTGCTGACCATTTAAGCAAAAATTATGTAGTGGGGTCATGGAGTAAGGTTTATTGTATACTTCAGTGAGAGTTTTTATTGGGTAGGCTGTGTTGGATGTTTTCTTGTTCATTTTAATTTGATAAGGAGTGCCATTTATGGAGCTCTGCTATAGACCCAGGAATTTCACATGTCTTCATTGTCCCATATAGTCCTCATACCATTATTCTTTTGTTACACTCACCCCTGTTTGGCAAGTGACAAAACCGAGGCTTCGCAGAGGTAAGTATTTTGCCCTAGAGTACTCATATAGAAGACTAAAATTCATATCTATGTGTGTCTGACTCCTCAATTTAACCTCTTTCTTTTTTAGCAAAAGATGCATTGGGAATATAACAAACCTGGATTCAGGGGAAGGTCAAGAAAATTAACAGACTGGAACTTTTTCAGAAAGCTACAGAAGCTTTCTGAAGCTATAGATTAACTCTTCACATGTCATTGGTCATGTACCAGTTTAGTTGCAAGGGAAGCTGGAAAAACTTGAATAAACAAAACACAGAATTGCCATTATTAGCTTAGATCAGTCAAGATTCATCTCCTAGGCACGTTGAGTTTTTTCACTCCAAGAAACTGGAGTTACAGAAAGACTAGGTAAAGATTTCTGGTGACAATGAAGGTGGTCAGGGAAGGGGGTGATTGTTGGGTTAATAGTTAATGTAATTTGCCAATATAAAGATAAGATTAGAGTTCATGTAAAGAACAATACTTGGGAAACAAATGCTTAAATGAACATGAGCTGTGTTGTACCATGCTGTTTTTAAGCATCTCCAAGCCCAAAGGAACCTAAGAGATCATATTAATGAATTAAAACAGTAGCTACAATTGAGAAACAAATGGGTATATAAAAGGTTGAAATGTTCACACAATATCATTACTCTATAGCAAACATTGAAGCTAAACAATTATCCTTTTAGCCTGGTAACTGCAAAGAGAGAATCTACTACTGAGTCCACTGGTCAGGAGATCCAGGAGTTTTATGGGTGAAAAACAGGATTCAGTGAGATATAGGAGGAACTAATGGAAGACTGAGGTGCATGTTAAATTAACCAAAGGTCATAATTAGTTCGTATACTGACAAGTCAGTCTTCTGCTTCCTGATAAAATAACTTTGTGCTTATTTAATCTTTAAAACATTGTCTTATCAGAAATTATAAATATCAGGTAATAGGTAATAACAGAAAGTTGTCCTTAGGAAATAATAGAGTTCTAATTAGCCTATGCTTAAGGTGCTAGTCTTTGGGAGAAAATGGGAAGACTGTCAGGAAACAAAGAATTCCCAGTGAGGGTATGAGATTTTGGAGGGAGAAAGTGAATATTGGTAGTCCAGACCTCTGGATGAAGGAAGGTTTGAGGCAGCTCTCTGTCAGAGCAATGTGTTGAAAGTCCTGGTATACAGAACTATTTCTTAGCCAACAGTTCTGTGTGTGACCTTGTTTTGGTTTTCTGTCTCCTAGGAAAGTGAAGGGGGCGGGGAGGTATCAGACTAGAACCTGTCTAATGTTCCTGCATTTCAACCCTGACATCTGATGATCTGACATGCATATGACCAGAGCCCCAGAAAACCATGTTGTCATGGTCTCTATAGCCATCCTTTAGTAACTGACTGGCTGCTAGGTTCTAATTATCTTTTTGTCATTGAGTTCTATTTTAATCCCATCATTGTTGGAAAACACATTTCTATTCCAAAATGCATTATTTCAATTATTTGAAATTTGTTGAGGCTTGCTTTATAACCTAGGAGTTGTTTAGTTTTTACAAGTGCACCGCATATACCTGAATATGATGTCTGCAGTTTATTGGATACACTATCCTGTATAGTTCTTTAAATCTTTTATATCCTGACGTTTGCAAAAATGGATTGAGGAACTTCTTAAGTGTGCATTCCATAAAAGGAATGAAAAGCTGGCAAAAATTGTTATAGTCAACTTTTTCAGAACTGGAAACTAACTAAAAGTTTACAGACCAGGGCAATGTAATCAAGAAGAAACAGCTGAATCTTGGTAAGAGCAGATAGCTTTGTGGCATTTTAACTTCGCCTGGTCTCATTCCCCCTCTCCTTAGCTTAGCAGTGGCCTTGAAGATAACAGCCACATCCCCTGTGAGTATACCAGTACCACAGTGAGTATAATGGAACTGACTTGCAAAAAAAATGTGCTTGTTTCTTTTGAACCATCTGGTGGCTTCTTGGAGAACAATTTCAAAGGATTTGCCTTTGTCTTGCCTAACTCATAATTCTCCAGTACGGAAATAGTTATCTAGGAGGCATTTATCAAAAACACTCACCGGCAAATGTATTAGTTGTTGCTGACTGGGGAATGAATAACAGTTTGGGGGGTGGTATAGAATAACCAAAGATCCTGGGAAGAGGCTGGGGAATGAGACTGCTTTGATGAATAAGGACTTAGAAAAGTGCTGACATACTACTGGGTATCTAGAAAGCCATGCTCATATCCAGGATTGTGCACCTACTCAACAAAAACTTTAAAAGGTCCACCTCCAGCTGATTTTTAAGGCTCTGCAAGCAAGAAGTAAATACTGAGGCAGAATTATGACCTTCCTGGTTGAGTGTTGAAAGTTGTACCAGCATGCACAGAGCAATTAGTGGGGAAAAGTTAACAATGACAACAAACATCACTAACAAACCCTGGGGTGGGGAGGATAGTACCTGATTTATTTATACAGAGTTGCCACATTCAAATATTTAAAATGTCCAGTAGTCAACAACCAAAATGTTACAGGAGCATGTAAAGAAACAAAATACGGCTCATAGCTAAGGAAATAATAGAAATTATTCCCCAGGAAACCCTGACATTGGACATGCAGGACAATGACTTAATTAGCTATTTGAAATATATATATAAAATACTTATATATATTTATATATAAATATATAAATATTTATGCATATTTATATTTATTTGACATAGGTCACAAGTAGACAGGCAGGCAGAGTGGGCAGGTGGGGGAAGCAGACTCCCCGCTGAGCAGAGAGCCCAGTGTGGGGCTTGATCTCAGGACCCTGAGATCATGACCTGAGCCGAAGGCAGAGGCTTAGCCCACTGAGCCACCCAGGCACCCCTGAAATATATTTAAGGAGTTAAAGGAAACCATAAGAATATCTCTCCAAAAAGAGACTAGGAATGAAGAGATAGGAATAAGAAGTCAAGTAGAATTATGGAACTGAAAAGCATAACTGGAAAGAGATTCACTAGAGGGGCCCAATGGAAAGTTGAATAGATAGAAGGAAGAACTAGTGAACCTAAAGATAAACCAACTGAAATTATCCAGTCTAAGTAACTTTTTTTTTTTTTTTTTTAAGAGGGATCAGAGCGTAAGAGATGTGTAGGACATCATCAAAAACATCAGCATGTGTATAATAGGAGTCCCAGAGGAGAGAAAGAGGCAGAAAGAAGTTCAAGAAATAATAGCTGAAAACTTCCTAAATTTTTTAAAAAGATTTTATTTGTGAGAGAGCACACAAGCAGGGGGAGTGGCAGACAGAGGGAGCAGGTTGCCTGCCAAACAAAGAGCCCACCATGAGAATCAATCCAAGGATCACTACCTGAGCCAAAGGCAGATGCTTAACCAACTAAGCCACCCAGGCATCCCCAAAAGCTTCCTAGATTTGATGAAAAACACAAATCTACACATACAAGAAGCTTGATGAACTCTAAGAAGCTCAATAAATTCAGATCCATTCGTAGACACATGATCAAACTGTTGAAAGACAAAGAGAATTTTGAAAACAAAAGAAACTACTCATGTGCAATTGATTATCAGGATAAGAGCTAATTTCTCCATAGAATCCATGGGGACCAGAAGACAATGGAATGGTATATTCAGAGAGGTGAAAGGAAAAAAACCTGTTAACTATGACTTCAATGTCTGGAAAAACTACTTCAAAAATGAAGATACACAGTGGAATATTATTTAGCCATAACAAATGAAATCTTGCCATTTACAACAACATGGATGGACCTAGAGAATATAATGTTAAGCAGAATAAGTCAGAGAAAGAGAAATACCGTATGATTTCACTTACGTGGAATTTAAGAAAACAAAACATACAAGGGAAAAGGAAAACACAAACCAAGAAACAACTCAACTATAGAGAACAAACTGATGGTTAGTTACCAAAGGGGGCGGGGAATGGGTGAAATAGGTGATAGGGTTAAGGAGTGCTCTTGTTATGATGAGCACTGTGTAATGTATGGAATTGTTGAATCACTATTGTACACCTGAAACTAATACTATACTATGTTAACCATAATGAAATTAAAATTTTCTATAAATAAATAGCCCCCCAATGAAGACAAAACCGACATTCTTAATGAACAGAAATTGAAAGTTTGTCACAAGGAGACCTTCCCTACAAGAAATGCTAAACACTAAAATAAAAGGACACTAGATAATATTGCAAATCCACACAAATAAAGAATGCCAGTAAAGGTAACTATATAGATAAGCATAAAAGGCAGAATTAATGTATTTTTTGGTAATTTTTTCCTTATTTAAAAGATAGCTGCATAAAACAGTAACTATAAATCTGTGTTTATGGGCATAAAGATGTAATCTGTGACAAAAACAACAAGAGCAGACATAGCAAAGATTTTGTATGCTATTGATACTAAATTGTTACATTAATTCAATTATAAGGAATGAAATCTTGCCATTTTCAACAACCAGGAGGTATCTCAGGGGCATTATGCTAAGTTAAGTCAGAGAAAGACAAAAAATACCATATGATCTCCCTTACATGTGGAATTTTTAAAAAATGAAAAAACTCTCATGGGGAACAGATTGGTGGTTGCCAGAGATACGGTGGAGGGTGGGAGATATGGGTGAAGGGAGTCAAAGGCAAATAGAAAATAAATATGGTGCATTACTTAACAACACCAGCGACTGGTTTACTATTATCTAGTAATTTGTGACCAAAAACAAAACTCAAGAAAAACAACCTCAAATTATGTAAACTGTATACATTCTGAAACTAAATGGTGGCAACAAGGCCATACTTCAAATTCTGGAAGTTATATACAATTTATACCTACATGTACTCTGTAATTAAGCAAGTATTATCTATAACCCCCAATATGACAGAGTTTAGAAGGTGGGGGAAAAAACCTATTCACATTAAAAAGATTTTTCATGTGTCCCCACTCTGAAATGTTTGTCTCTCAATTGCTGGAATTACTGCATGGGTCATATGGCCATTCCTAGCTGAAAAGATCTGAAGAGAAAGCAGTTTTCAGCTGGGCATATTGCCCTTCCCTCTCTCAGGGGAGGAGAGGATTGGACCTCTCATGAGATTCTCTCATAATATCTCATAGTAATAAATAAAGGGGGAAATACTGGGCAGATGGTCAGCAGTGTTTTCCACATCAAGTTTTTTTTTCTTGAAGAAACAAACTGGCTTAAGTAATGAGGAAACAAAGTCCACTTGTAGAGATTGCAAACTGAGTTGACTCATTAACTCTGTGGTATCATCTGGAGCCCTAGTTGTTTCCCTATCTCTTCTCTGCCATCTCTTAGCACTGACTTCAGTCTCAAGTGGATAGCAAGATGGCTGCCACAACTTCAGGTGTAATTTAAAAAATACTACTTGCATTTCTACATACTTGGAATGAACAATACAAAATGAAATTAAGAAAATAGTTCCATTTATAATGGCATCAAAAGGAATAAAATACTTACAAATACGTTTAGCCAAGGGAGTGTAAGATTTGTGCCCTAAAAACTACAGAACCATGTTGAAAGAAATTAAAGAAAACCTAAATGATGGAATGACATTCCGTGTTCATGGACTGGAAGACTTAATGTTGTTAAATGGAAATACTCCCCACATTAAACTACAGATTCTACCTAAACTTTTCAGTAGAATCCCAGGTGACTGGAGAACTTGACAAACTGATTCTAAAATTTATATGGAATTGCAGGAGACCCCAATTAGAGAAAAATCTTGAAAAGAAAGAACAAAATGAGAAAATTAAAAATTCCCAATTCCAAAACAATTCAAAGTGATAGTAATCAAAACAGTATGGAAGGCTGCAAGCCTTTTCCCATTGAGGATGATATTTGCTGTGGGTCTTTCATAGATAGATTTTATGAAGTTCAGGAATGTTCCCTCTATCCCTATACTTTGAAGTGTTTTAGTCAGGAGTGGATGCTGGATTTTGTCAAATGCTTTTTCTGCATCAATTGAGAGGACCATGTGGTTCTTCTCCTCTTATTAATTTGTTCTATCACATTGATTAATTTGCGAATGTTGAACCATCCTTGTAGCCTAGGAATGAATTCCACCTGGTCATGGTGGATAATCTTTTTAATGTGCTGTTGGATCCTGTTGGCTAGGATCTTGTTGAGAATCTTAGCATCCATATTCATCAGTGATATTGGTCTGAAATTCTCCCTTTTGGTAGGGTCTTTGCCTGGGTTGGGGATCAAGGTAATGCTGGCTTCATAGAAAGAGTCTGGAAATTTTCCTTCTGCTTCAATTTTTTGAAAAAGCTTCAGGAGAATAGGTGTTATTTCTTCTTTGAAAGTTTGATAGAATTCCCCAGGGAATCCATCAGGTCCTGGGCTCTTGTTTTTTGGAAGGTTTTTGATCACTGCTTCAATCTTGTTACTAGATATTGGTCTATTCAGGTTGTCAATTTTTTCCTGGTTCAATTTTGGGAGTTTATAGTTTTCCAGGAATGCATCCATTTCATCTAGGTTGCTTAGCTTATTGGCATATAACTGTTGATAATAACTTCTGATGATTGTTTCTACTTCCTTGGTGTTAGTTGTGATCTCTCCCTTTTCATTCATAATTTTATTAATTTGGGCTTTCTCTCTTTTCTTTTGGATTAGTGTGGCCAATGGTTTATCGATCTTATTGATTCTTTCAAAAAACAAGCTTCTAGTTTCATTGATACATTCTACTGTATCTCTGGTTTCTACCTCACTGATCTCAGCTCTAATCTTGATTATTTCCCTTCTTATGTGTGGAGTTGGTTTGATTTGTTGTTGATTCTCCAGTTCTTTAAGGTGCAGAGACAGCTGGTGTGTTCTGGATTTTTCAATTTTTTTGAGGGAGGCTTGTATGGCTATGTATTTCCCCCTTAGGACCGCCTTTGTTGTATCCCATAGGTTTTGGACTGAAGTGTCTTCATTCTCATTGGTTTTCATGAATTGCTTCAGTTCTTCTTTGATCTCCTGGCTGATCCAAGGATTCTTAAGCAAGGTGGTCTTTAGCTTCCAAGTGTTTGAGTTCCTTCTGAACTTTTCCTTGTGTTTGAGCTCCAGTTTCAAAGCATTGTGATCTGAGAATGTGCCAGGAATAATCTCAGTCTTTTGGTATTGAGTCCTGATTTGTGACCCAGTATGTGGTCTATTCTTGAGAAGGTTCCATGTGCACTTAGGAAGAATGAGTATTCTGTTGTTTTAGGGTGGAATGTTCTGTATATATATATATGAGGTCCATCTGGTCCAATGTGTCATTCAATGCTCTTATTTCTTTATTGATTTTCTGCTTCGATGATCTATTTCTGAGAGAGGCATGTTAAGATCTCCTACTATTAATGTATTCATATCAATATGACTCTTTATCTTGATTAACAGTTTTCTTATGTAATTGGCTGCTCCCATATTGGGGGCATAGATATTTACAATTGTTAGATCATCTTGGTGGATAGTCCCTTTAAGAATGATGTAGTGTCCTTCTGTATCTCTGACTACAGTCTTTAGTTTAAAATCTAATTTATCGGGATGCCTGGGTGGCTCAGTGGTTTAAGCCTCTGCCTTTGGCTCAGGTCATGATCTCAGGGTCCTGGGATCAAGCCCCGCATTGGGCTCTCTGCTCAGCGGGGAGCCTGCTTTCCCCTCTCTCTCTGCCTGCCTCTGTGCCTACTTGTGACCTCTCTCTATAAAAAAAAAAAAAAAAAAGTCTTAAAAAAAATCTAATTTATCTGATATGAGTATCGCTACCCCGGCCTTCTTTTGAGGCCCATTGGCATGCAAGATGCTTCTCCATCCTTTCACTTTCAGTCTGGGTGTATCTTTAGGTCCAAAATGGGTCTCTTGTAGACAACATATGGATGGGTCCTGTTGGGACTTCATCCAAATCAAAAGCTTTTGCACAGCAAAGGAAACAGTCAACAAAACAAAGAGGCAACCCACGGAATGGGAGAAAATATTTGCAAATGACAGTACAGACGAAAGGTTGATATCCAGGATCTATAAAGAACTCCTCAAACTCAACACACACAAAACAGACAATCATATCAAAAAATGGGCAGAAGATATGAACAGACACTTCTCCAATGAAGACATACAAATGGCTATCAGACACATGAAAAAATGTTCATCATCACTAGCCCTCAGGGAGATTCAAATTAAAACCACATTGAGATATCACCTTACACCACTTAGAATGGCCAAAATTAGCAAGACAGGAAACAACATATGTTGGAGGAGATGTAGAGAAAGGGGAACCCTCTTACACTGTTGATGGGAGTGCAAGTTGGTGCAGCCACTTTGGAGAACAGTGTGGAGATTCCTCAAGAAATTAAAAATAGAGCTTCCCTATGACCCTGTAATTGCACTACTGGGTATTTACCCCAAAGATACAGATGTAGTGAAAAGAAGGGCCATCTGTACCCCAATGTTTATAGCAGCAATGGCCACAGTCGCCAAACTGTGGAAAGAACCAAGGTGCCCCTCAACAGACGAATGGATAAGGAAGATGTGGTCCATATACACTATGGAGTATTATGCCTCCATCAGAAAGGACGAATACCCAACTTTTGTAGCAACATGGACGGGATTGGAAGAGATTATGCTGAGTGAAATAAGTCAAGCAGAGAGAGTCAATTATCATATGGTTTCACTTATTTGTGGAGCATAACAAATAACATGGAGGACAAGGGGAGATGGAGAGGAGAAGGGAGTTGAGGGAAATTGGAAGGGGAGGTGAAACATGAGAGACTATGGACTCTAAAACAATCTGAGGGTTTTGAAGGGGTGGGGGGTGCTTGTTGGGGGAACCAGGTGGTGGGTATTGGAGAGGGCACGGATTGCATGGAGCACTGGGGTGGTGCAAAAACAATGAATACTGTTACACTGAAAATAAATTTTTAAAAATTTTTAAAATTAATTGATTAATTAATTAATTTTAAAAAAGTATGGAACTGTCATTAAAGATAGACCTGGATTAATGGAGTAGAAGTTAGAGTCCAGAAATAAACCCATAATCTATTGTCAGTTGATTTTCTTCTCTTTTTTTTTTAAGTTTTTTTTTTTTTTTTTAATTTGACAGAACAAGCACAAGCAGGGGGAGCTGCAGGGGGAGAGGGAGAAGCAGGCTCCCCACTGAGCAAGGAGCCTGATGCAGGACTCGATCCCAGGGCCCTGAGGTCATGACCTGAGCTGATGACAGATGCTTAACTGACTGAGCCACCCAGGCATCCCTATTGTCAGTTGATTTTCAACAAGTTTACCAAGATTATTCAGTTGAGTGAAGAGTAGTCTTCTCAACAATTGGTGCTGTAATACTAGATATCCACATGCAAAAGAGTGAATTTAGACCCCAACCTCATACCATATGCCAAAATTAACAAAATGAATCAAAGACTCAATGTCAAATGTAAGAGCTAAAAGTATAAAACTTGGAAGGAAATATAGGTATAAATCTTCATGACCTAGAATTAAGCAACTGTTTATTAAATCTGACAACCAAACACAAAAGCCACAAAAGAAAAAATAATTTGGATATCATCAAAATTAAAAACCACTGTGCATCAAAGGGACACTATCAAAGTCAAAAGATAATATTTTGGAAATATAATGGGACAAAATATTTGCAAATCAAATATTAGTGTATTGTCCAGAATATATATCTCCTATGCTCTCTTACAGGATAAAGAACTCAATAACAAAAATACAAACAACCCAATTTTTTTTTTTTTAAATTTTTTATTTTTTATAAACATATATTTTTTATAAACATATATTTTTATCCCCAGGTCTGTGAATCACCAGGTTTACACACTTCACAGCACTCACCAAATCACATACCCTCCCCAATGTCCATAATCCCACCCCCTTCTCCCCAACCCCCTCCCCCCGGCAACCCTCAGTTTGTTTTGTGAGATTAAGAGTCACTTATGGTTCAAACAACCCAATTTTAAGATGGACAAAAAACTTGAATAAAAAATTTTCCCAAGGGGCGCCTGGGTGGCTCAGTGGGTTAAGCCACTGCCTTCGGCTCAGGTCATGATCTCAGAGTCCTGGGATCGAGTCCCGCATCGGGCTCTCTGCTCAGCGGAGAACCTGCTTCCCTCTCTCTCTCTGGCTGCCTCTCCGTCTACTTGTGATTTCTCTCTGTCAAATTAATAAATAAAATCTTTAAAAAAAAAAAAATTTTCCCAAGAAGATATATAATGACCAATAAGTACTTGAAAAGATATTCAACATCATTAGCCCTTAGGCAAATATAAAACCATAATGTGTCAACATTTTACAACCACTGGTTTGGCAATAAAAAAGTAGAAGTATTAGGATATAGAGAAATTAGAACCATTATACACAGCTGGTGGGAATGTGCAGCTGCTATGGGAAACAGTCTGGTTAAACAGCCTGAAAAACAGCTTTTGAATAGTCAAGCATAGAGCTGCTGCTTGACCCCGCAACAACAGTCCTAGGTGTACCCAAGAGAATCAAAAACATATGTTCACTCAAGAATTTGTACGCAATGCTAATTGCATTATTCATAAAAGACAAACCCCCACCCGCTGATGAAGGGATAAGCCAAGTTGTTAATCCATCCAATGAAGTACTAGCTGCAAAAGGCAGTGAAGTACTGATACACACTACAACATAGATAAGCCTTGAAAACACACTAAGTGAAGGAAGCCAGACAAAATTGTACGATTCTATTTAAATGAAATGTCCAGGATAGGTAAATCCATAAAGACAATGAATTAGTGGCTGCAGGAGCTAAAAATAAGGGGGGATTAGAAATGGCTGTTTAATAAACATGGAGTTTCTTTTTAAGATGATAATGTTTTGGGATGAGGTTGTGGTGATGGTTGTATAACATTATGAATATATTAAAAACCAACAAATAGCACGCTTTTAAGTGGTTAAATTGATGAATTGTGTTATGTGATTTTTGTCCCAATTTAAAAGTCTTTTATGTTCTGATTATTTTTTTATCTGATATTTTATCAGTTGCTGAAAGAAGTTTGTTAAAGTTTCCCACTATGCTTTTATTTATTTATTTTTTTGAAGATTTTATTTATTCATTTGACAGACAGAGATCACAAGTAGGCAGAGAGGCAGGCAGAGAGAAAGAGGAGGAAGCAGGCTCCCCGATGAGCAGAGAGCCCGATTCGGGGCTCGATCTCAGGACCCTGGGACTATGACCTGAGCCAAAGGCAGAGGCTTTAATCCACTACCCAGGTGCCCCCCACTATGCTTTTAGATTCATCTATTTCTCCTTTTAATTTGGTCAAACTTTGCCTTGTGTATCTTAATGTTCTATTATTTGATATATAACAATGTAAAATTTTTATGAAGTCATTTCTTATTATTTGTGGTAGTTATGTTCTATAAAGTTGTTGTGAGCATTTAATTCATGAAAACTTAACCATTACTCCTTGAAAAATAACAGGATTAGATTTCCTAGAGCCTCTGGTCACATTTTCATTAACTGATCAATACATAACTTTGTTTTATGTGTGTTTCTGTTGTAAGACATTATTTAATATAGTTGATTCATCAACATTGAATTCACAGCCAACAGCAGTATAACTCATGCTTGAAAAAGCTTATGTAATACCCGTTCTTTCTGTAAGGCGCACCACAACTTTCTTGCACTGAGGAACAAACACCTCAGCACTATGCCTGGAGGCCATTTTAAACAGTGAAATTACCAACAAAAAGCAAAAAATGTGAAAGTGTGACACTAAGTAGGCATAAAAAGGACAATTGTTCAATAGCTGAAACAAGATGGCGGAACACTGCCTTGTAATTCAGCTGGGAATGTGTTCATTGGATCAGTCAAACTTCTCACTGCTCTGTGAATATCCATGAATGATTGCAAAAAATCTTCACTCATCAAGTATCAATTTGGGGGTTACAAATAAATGTT
The DNA here is from genome assembly GCF_030435805.1 of Mustela lutreola. Lineage (NCBI taxonomy): Eukaryota > Metazoa > Chordata > Mammalia > Carnivora > Mustelidae > Mustela > Mustela lutreola. Next base: position 58,436,349 of record NC_081294.1, read on the forward strand.
ACCAAAATGGTAGATTCACAAATACGAATCGTGAATAAGGAGGACTGTATCTTGCTGGTGACATGATTTTCTGTCATTTTGTTACGTCCCTCTGGACTATATTATCTTCCGTGAACCTGTGCAGCCCTTAAATTCCTACACACATATACACATACACGTGTGCATGTGCAGGCAGTGCTTATAAAAAGGGAATTGGGAATGCTGCTGGGTCACCAGCTCATAGTTTCTGCCCTATGGAGTAAACGTTCCTTTTTTTACAGTGATTGTAATTGTAACATATCCTAATGGATAACACTTCCAATCACTGTTGTAATAAATTACCACTAACTGGGTACTTTGACATCATTGAGATTTATTCTTCCATCATTATGGAGTACAGAAGTCCAAAATCAGTATCACTGGGACAAAATCAAGGTATTATCAGGGCCACACTTCCTCCAGAAGCTCTAGGGGAAATTTATTTCTTGCCCCTTGCAGTTTCTGGTGGCTTCCAGCTTTTCTTAACTTGTGGCCACATCATTCCAGTCTCTGCCTCCGTCATATCATCTTTCCTTCTGTTGGTGAGAACTCCCATTGCCTTTCTCTTGTGGAGTAACCTGTGACTGCCTTTAGAGCCTACCTGGATAATTCAGGACAGTTTCCTCACCTCAAGATCCTTAACTGTATGTGCAGAGACCCCTTTTTTCATACATGGTAAAATTACAGGTTCCAGGAATTAGAACTTGTTATCTTTTAGGGACATTTACCAGCCTACCATACCTAATCTTGCCTATCCATGTGCTCTGTGGGCAAGAAGCCTTTACTCAGAGTCCCACTGAACCTCCAGGCTTGGGTCACCATCCAGCAGAGCCTGGGAAAGATGTGTCCATTTCTAAGGCAGGGTAACACCCCTCAGAGGCCAGAACAGGGACCAAGAGCCAAGAAACTGGTCTATTGTCAGCTCTACTGTGTACCTTGGACAAAAGACCCAAGCTCACAAAACCTTAGTTTTCTTATTTCTGAAATGGGTGCAGTGGCATCTGCTCTTCATCACCTGGAGATCCCAGAGCTCCAGATGGACTCGTTAACTGCAATCCCCTCCTTATTGGAAGGAATGTTTTCAAACTTCTGTAAATGCTTTCCAGAACCAGATTAGATATGAATAAATATATTAAAATAGTGAATTGAATTACTTGAAAAAGTTTAAGCCTCTAATTTTGAGGTCTAGGGTGTGGCTGAAGGGCTTCCTCCCAACCCACTTTCTTCAAAATAGATCAGAACAAGAATTCTTCACTTTAGAAAGCAGTAGAAAGCCTCCAGCACAGTGGTGTGAAGTGGGACGGAGCAGGAGGAGCTTGCATCTTTGGAGACTAGCAGCTTGAAGAGAGATATATAGGACATAGTCTATACAGTTAACCTGGGGGGCAGCAAACAGTAACCAGAGACAAGCATTACCGTAATTTTCAGAAAGTTTGAGTCGTTTAGTTTGGCAAGGAAAAGAGGTTTGGGACATAACAAAGGCCATCCAGGATTGGTCCCTGTGTTCTGTAAAGGAAAGAGAAGGACAGGCCCCATTCTCAGGTCTTAACTGAACATAGAGCTTAGATGCACAGTAGGGACCTCAGTGGAGCTGAGAGGGTGCTATGCCACAAAGAATGCCAGGCTGGGTGTCCTCTCTTGGCACCTGACACAGGAGGAATCCAGAAATCCCACATAAATTTTGCAGACTGTGTGTAGAGGGAGTAGAGCCTGTGTTAGACCACCCTCAGGGAAACCCTTGCTTTGCTGGGATCACCACCTTTGCCCCCTCCCCTAGGTAAGAAGGAATGGTGACAATGATGCAATCTTCCCTCAGTCCCAGTTGGCTTTCTCAACACTGCTTCACCCTCCCCAGTAAATACTAGCTGTAATTATGAAACTAATTTTAATAAAATTAGTTCTTTAAGGAAGATAAATTGTGTCTGACAAAATGCATAGAATATATAACACCAAGAATAAACCCCAATATAAACTATGGACTTTGGTTGATAATTCTTTATCAGTGTAGGTTCACTGATAGGAACAATGTACTACTCTGGCATAGGATGTTGATCGTGGGGGAGCCCGTGCATGTGTAGGATTGGAATCATATGGGAATTCTGTCTTTTGTACTCAAATTTGCTGTGAACCTAAAACTTCTCTAAAAAATAGTTTATTTAAATAAAAGGGTATGGGGTTTGTGTAAGGGCTCTTTGCTAACTTTGACCTCTGGAGCTTCTAGACCAGCATACTTTCCTTGCTTTGATTTGTATAAAGATTTGCAGAATATCAAGGGCACATTCAATAGAGAGTTTGAGTCAACTATTCAAGAAACTCCTAATTTTAAAAAGTGGTGTTTTTTTTTCCCCCAAAATAAATATTGGCTTATGGTTAGGAAAGCAGAGTCTGAGCATTGTATTCTACATGAACCTTACGTATTTCTGATCTAGACCACTCCCTTAGTGTATTACAGAAAAATGCAGCTTATTTTTCTGAAGCTGGAATGTAAAGTTTTTATTATTTTCCTTCTTAAATTTTCTTTGTTTCTATGGATACTCAAATTGTTTTAATTAAAATTCAATTCAGAGGTAATTTTATAGTTATTCTTTTAAACAATAATGTTTGTGGGGTGGGTGCCTGGGTGGCTCAGTTGATTAAGCATCTGAATCTTCATCTCTGCTCTTGATCTCAGGGTCGTGAGTTCAAGCCCCACGTTTAAAAAATAATGTTTTGGGGCGCCTGGGTGGCTCAGTGGGTTAAGCCGCTGCCTTCGGCTCAGGTCATGATCTCAGGGTCCTGGGATCGAGTCCCGCATCGGGCTCTCTGCTCAGCGGGGAGCCTGCTTCCTCCTCTCTCTCTCTGCCTGCCTCTCTGCCTACTTGTGATCTCCCTCTGTCAAATAAATAAATAAAATCTTTAAAAAAAAAAAAAAAATAAAAAAAAAAAAAAAAAAAATAAAAAATAATGTTTTTTTTTTCTTGCAACGAAACTAATTTTAGAAACTATGGATGAACCAGAAAAGAAGAACATAAGTTATCAATAATCCTATTACATTTATTCTTTTTTGTGTATGAATATCTGCACGTGTTTACATTTATAATGGAATAGAGTCCTATTTTTTTTTTTAAAGATTTTATTTATTTGACAGGCAGAGAGAGAGAGAGAGAGGGAAGCAGGCTCCCTGCTGAGCAGAGAGCCCGATGCGGGACTCGATCCCAGGACCCCGAGATCATGACCTGAGCCGAAAGCAGCAGCTTAACCCACTGAGCCACCCAGGCGCCCCTAGAGTCCTATTTTAACCAGTCTTTTTTTAGTTAATATGTCATGGTCATTGTTCCATGGCTTTGCATATTCTTACAAAACATCAATATTAGCTGAAATCCTTTTAATTTTATGTATATACTACATAAATGACTAATTTATATTATTTATTGTTGAGCATAGTGCTTATTTCTCATCTTACGTTTTTCAGGTAATACTGCAGTGAAGATTCCTGGAGTTAAATTTTTGCACATATCCATGACGATCTCCTAATAAATAGCAAAGAAGTGGAATTGTTGCGTCAAAGGGCACACTCATATTACAGGATTCAGCACACATTAACAAACGATTTCCAGAGAGAGGGTACCCATGTCACAGTCTCAGCAACAATGTCCTTATACCTTCATCAATGCTGGGCATTGAATTTGACAGGTTTGGTAATGCAAGGTTAGTACTGGAAAACTTAATCAGCCTAAAAACTGTACCCTAAGTCTGTAAAATACACGAGAAGGACATGTCCTTCCTCTGAAGAAATTCACAAAATATGGACTGGATTTTTACACAGTTCAAACACTTATTGATTGCTTAATATCTCCTCACCTTAATCTTGCTTATCGGTTCTGAGGATGGTGAGTTTATGGACTGAATTTTGTTCCCTTTTCCTCCCACACCCATTCATATGTTGAAGCCTAACCCTCAATGTGATTGTACTTGAAGATAGGACCTTTAAGGAGGTAATTAAGGTTAAATGAGGTCACATGAATGGGGTTCTACTTTGACAGGACTGATGTCCTTATAAGAGGAAGAGACAGACAGACACCAGAAGTATTTCTCTTTCTCCCCCCTTGCACATGCACAGAAGAAAGGCCTTATGAAGACACATAAGAAGGCAGCCACCTATAAGGCAAAGATAGAGTTTGCACCAGAAACCAACCCTTCTGGGATCTCGATCTCACTTTTCAGTGTTGAGAATGATGAGAGAAGAAATTTCTGTTTTTTAAGCCCCCCAGGCTGTGGCATTTTGTTATGGCAATTCAAATAGACTAACACAGTGGGGATGTGGCCAGATAGCATTGCAGGTAAGGGTGGAATGTGTAAGATTGGATGGATGGTTTTAAATCCTGGTTCTACCAATTATTAGCTGTGTGACTCTGGACACAGAGTCTAGTTGAGAAAGATAAATGAGGATGTGTGTGTATGTGTATATTCTTATTTACTCTTCCCACCTAGACAGAATTGCAGAATTATATATTATGTATTATATATGAGCTAACAATTATATACATATAGTTACTATAGGCACAGTGTTCAACAATGATAATTGGTACTACTACTACCAGTAATAATAATTGAGATAGCTCTGAGCAGACATTCATCAAATGTTACTTACCACTTACAAGTTATATACCTTGGCTTAGGAAACTTATTTCTTCTCTTCAACTATGAGCTTTCCCAACTGTCCAATGGAGATAATAATACCTTCTCCCCGAGGTTCCTCTGAGGACTGTAAGGGATAAAACTGTTAGCTCAGTACCAGGAACACACACAGAACATTTCTTCCCTTAAGAATGTTTTAGAGCCGCTGCTTTCGGCTCAGGTCATGATCTCAGGGTCCTGGGATCGAGTCCCGCATCGGGCTCTCTGCTCAGCAGGGAGCCTGCTTCCCTTCCTCTCTCTCTGCCTGCCTCTCCATCTACTTGTGATTTCTCTCTGTCAAATAAATAAATAAAATCTTAAAAAAAAAAAGAATGTTTTAGAAATTGATGTCAGAAAAATAATGTGTAGGGGTGCTCAGTCAGAAGAGTGTGTGACTCTTGGTCTCAGAGTCCTGGGCATGAGCCCCATGTTGGGTATAGAGGTTACTAAAAATAAATAAATAAACTTTTTTAAAAAAGCATTTAGAGCAATAATGTACAATGCCTGACAAATTAACGACCCAAAGAGTTTCTTCTCTGAGGAACTCTAAAATCAGGGTTGAATCAGTGAGACTTGGTCAAATTAAGTCTTTACCTTTGTCGAGAGTCTTTCCCCTTTCTCTTGGAAAAATGATCCTTTCAATTCCTTTAGGCTGATGTTGAGTTTCCTGTCACCAGGCTTGCCTGACTGAATGAAAAAATCTAAGAAGACTGAAGCACCAATTGAGGAGACTGAAATAAGAGTAGAGATTGGAAAAGAAAGGAAGAAATATTTTCTTATGATTTTGCTTAGTAAATACCTATATGCTTAGGAGATTTCAAGCATAGTTAAAATGTGCCAATATCTAGCAGCAAAGGAATTCTGCCAACATCATAAAGCCCCTCTGTACCTGCTCTGCCTTAATAGCTTTGGTAAGAACTATTCATTTGAGCATTTATCATAAGGCTCTACGATCCTTATAACCACCTGATTTTTCCACTGAAGACACAACTAACAATTCAAGGAGCCACGACTGGGACCTATGCCCATTTGCTTTGAAGTGTATGTTTTTCCTTCTCCACTTTCTCTTTCTCTCCTCTTTTTCCTCACTACTTTTCAGATTCCTTCCTTTTCCTTCGAGTCTATCCAGATTTCAGGCCTACCTTCGCAACCTTACCAGGGGAATCACCTATCCCTATGGCTTCCAGGTCATCTGTTCCCATGACCCTGCATTTGGTGGACTAAGAGGGATACTGGGTGCCCTTTCTTTGCAGGGCACAGAGCCCTCAATAACATACCAAGTTGCACAGGGGACCGGGAGCCAAGGAACTCAGAGGAATCTGAGTCCCGGAGTCACTGAAGACAATGCAGGTGTTTCAGTGAAACAGTCTCAGCCTTTCCAAGATAAATAGAGAATATTTTGAAGGTGCTGCTTTTAAAAATGGCATGTTTGGAGAACCTGAATATTTCTGGCCAAAACAATTTCATACTGTGACCAAGGGAACAGAATTAAAAGAGTTCAGTTACAGTACTATGTGGAGGCAGAATCATTGTACTTCAACAGACCTGTGTTTTTTTTTGGGGGGGTTGTTTATTTTTTTTAAGATTTTATTTATTTATTTATTTGAGAGAGAGAGAGAGAAGCACAGAGGGAGAGTGAGAGGGGGAAGCAGACTCCCCACTGAGCAGGGAGCCTGATGTGGAGCTCAATTCCAGGACCCTGAGATCATGACCTGAGCCAAAGCAGAAGCTTACTTGACTGAGCCATCCAGGTGCCCCTTGACAGACTTGTGTTTTAACCTTTAAGATTTTTATATTTTTTAAAATTTTATTTTCATTTGTCAGAGAGAGAGAGAGCACAAGCAAGGGGAGCAGCAGGCAGAGAGAGAAGCAGGTTTCCTGCTGAGCAAGGAACCCATTGCAGGACTCAATCCCAGGACCCTGGGATCATGTCCAAAGCCGAAGGCAGATGCTTAACTGACTGATATGCCCAGGTGATCCTAAATGTGTTGTTTTAATTTTTATGGCTATAATTGTGGTTTCCCTAGAAAGCAGAACAAACTAATAGTACAAATGGGGTCATAGAGAAATCATTCTTAATATATTGGGGCAAATGATGAGTCATCTGGCAGCCTTGATTTTTTTCTCCATTGAACAATTAATTTTTACAAAGAATTTACACTAGGTCATGATGTAATTTTCCTGTCAGTCTTTGACTTCCTTCTTAGCCAATATCAGCTCAAGTTGCCAGCATTAACTGTCTTGGGAAATTAGTTAAATAATATTCAGTTGGGTTATAGAAGTTTTATTGAAGTTGGAGAAATTACATGGGGTCAGTTGAGGTAAAAACTTTTTGATTTTTTGTTGTTGTTGTTTGATGCTTTGCGTTTCCAAATAGCCAACGTTTCCATGACTTAAGTATAGGCAATGCTTGTAAAATGTAAAATGTAACAAACTGATAAAAGCCCAAATAGATCCACTGTATTTTTGTGGGGATTTTAGGTAATTTTTTTGGTAAGGATTGTAGATTAGAGGATTTGTAGTATGGACAAGCTGGCTCCCTTCTGAATCTCATTTTCCATGAGGAATTACTCATGATTTCTAAGGTTTCTTCTAGAAGGAAGATCTTTGAAAAGGTAGGTTGTTATTTATAGACTAAATTGTGTCTCCCCAAAATTCATATGTTGAAGCCCTAACTCTCAAAGTCTGTGTTTAGAATAAGGAAATAAATAAGAGTTGAGGTCAGTTGAGAAGAGACACCAGAGAGTTCACTCACTCTCTCTCCATCAGTTGAGGGCACAGTGAGAAGGCAACCTTCCACAGACCAGAAAGAGAGAGCTTTCACCAGAAACCGACCAGGCTGGCATTCTAAGTGTGCACTTCCGGCTTCCAGAGCTTTGAGAAAATAAATTTTTGTTTCTCTGGAGAACCCTGACTAATACACCCATCAAAGCTTTCTAAACATTAACTAAGTTCCAGTCACTAATTTTGCAGAGGGCAATAGAGGGCGAGTCTAAGCCACCCTAAACACAAAGTACCACACCCAGCAAAGGAATAGCCAAATATTAATGGAATCCCAATTAAGGAACTTAAGCTGTTCTCTAGGGCACAGACTAGGAAAGGAGAGACATTTTCTCTTTTTTCTACTTCATTTAACATGCTATATTAGAAACACGGTTGGTATTTGATTATGGCTCTGGGTTTTAGTCCTGTGTTAGTAAAAAGATACTGATATTTTGCCTTGATTAGTAAATTTAAATATATGTACATTGAACAGTAAATTTCATTTGTGATGTTTTGTGTTGGATACACTGGTCAAGGTATGCCAGCCTGGCATTATGCAATAAATACTTCTGGCAAAAACATTTTACTGATCACTGATTATCTCACTCATTGTTTCCCAGATAGACAGTTAGACAGGGCATATAACTAGTTCCAGCCAATGGGTTGTAAGTAGAAATGACTACATCAAACCCTAGGCCAAACCATAGGAAAGGGAATGTGAGTTCTTCATGCACACTTTTCCCCAGTGGTGACAATATAAGCTCTCCTGTTTCTCATGTTACAGCCACAAGACATTGTTACCTGAGCCCTTCAGTGACTACATGGAGCAAGCCTTCAACTGATCTTCAGTGGACATGAAAGGTAAGCAAGAGGGGCACATGGGTGGCTCAGTCAGTTAGTGTCTGCCTCAAGTCATAATCCTAGGGTCCTGAGATCGAGTCCCATGTCAGGGTCCCTGTTCAGCAAGAGCCTGTTCTCTCTCTCTACTATCTCTGTCTCTCTCAAATAAATAAATAAAATCTCTTTTAAAAAGTAAGCAAGAAATGAACATAGTTTAATTAATCCGTTGAGATTCGAGGGTCACATTGCTGAATCTTGGCCCAGCCCACCTTGATCAAATACAGCTATGGCTGTCACTTGGGATGGAGATGCAAATCCCTGGAGTCACCTTTGGAAGTGGACCGTGGTTTTTAGAAACCGGGTTGGGGAAACCACTTCATGCATGACTGTTTAAATACGAATGAGACTGGGAATGAGGCTACACAGCCTTCCAGCTTGTTTTATCTAAATCATGGCTAGTCATTTGTTAGTCAATTTACTAGAATGGTATATGAGAGAAATAAAACAAAGTTGCTCATGTATATTTTTAAGTCTTTAAGTAGGACTGGTGTACTCCATATTAACTATTAAGGCCCTATTATTATAGGACGTATCATGGAATACGAAGTCCAACTGTAAATAGAAATTTAAAGTGGCTATGGTTGTTCTTATTCACTGTCAGAGAGAAGTATCTAATCATAATGACAAATTACCTGGGGCTCCTGGGTGGTTCAGTCAGGTTAAGCATCTGCCTTCGGCACCAGGTCATGATCTCAGGGTCCTGGGATTGAGTTCTCCATCAGGCTCCCTGCTCAGGGAGCCTATTTCTCCCTCCCACTCCCTCTGCTTGTGTGCTCTCTTTCTCTCTGTGTCAAATATGTAAATAGATAATCTTCAGAAAAAAACAGATTATCACTTTAGGAAGCACCTTGAGTAAGTAGAACACATTGTTCATGAACCTTTGAGAATGAAACAGATTTCAACGTTATCAGTGGCTCCAAATGAAAATTTTAGTGGAAGGGTTTTTTGATGCCTTAAGATGCCAATCCTTGGCATGAGTCCTTGCACTGATAGCATTCCGGGGCCATGCACAGCTCTTGCTGGCTCATGGGTGCTCCCAGGTTACAGCATCACAACAGATAGGTTATTCAAAAAATGGCTTTTCCAAGTAGGAATCAACGCCAGGAGACAGAAAAGTTCTCCGGGAGTCATCAAACCCTGTTCTGGGCAAGAATGCCTCTGGTGAAAAGCAAAACTTGAAAACTTAATTTTTAGCAGTTCTAAGGCTGTCACCAGCAGTGGGACAGAGGTCTAAGAAAGTTCCCAAGGCTTGCATACATAAGTAGGGTGGTTCTGGAACTCTTAGCAGATTGGAAACCTGCTAAGCAAGTTGGAAATGACAGCAGTAACATAATGAGACTGATGGGGGATGGGGTTGGGGGAGAAGAGATCTGGAGAATTGTCTCTGTTATAGTAAAGTAGAGGCTGCCTCAAGCCCTGGCATGAAATCTGGTGTGCAGAGTGGGCCACCAAAACCTGAGGGATGGTACCACCAGTGAGGTATCCCACTGCTGTTGCCAGTTGGCAGAAATTACTCCCAGAGAATGACTACAAATTCAGGAAGATGTTGTTATTAGATTTAGAGTTTGAAATCACTAGCCACCCCTCCCAGGAGATTCCATGTAATAAATCACAAGGAAATGCATGACATTCTTGACTATTTCAGTTCTAAAATGAACAGCATGTGCACTGGAAAAGCCACCTCAGTCCATGTAACACAGGCTAGGAACAGGAACCTGAGAGATGCTTGCTTGTATTGTGGTAAAGGGATGTTAATAATAGTATAATAGAAAGTGATAAGACAAAGGTTGGAATGTGTCAGTAGCTGTGACCTTAACGGCTTATACCTGGAATGCTGTACAGAATTATCTAAACTAACTCAGGTAAAAGTTGGTGGATCTCTTGGTGTTGAATATGGATCCTCTTCAGTGGTCTGGAGGCATAATAGAGAGGGTTCATTGTGGAGGATTGTGCTTTAATACCCTGAATAAAAACAACAAAGGAATTAGCTATTCAAATACAATTGCAGACCTCCATGATGCTGTCTACTAGAGTGAAAAATACTGAGGAGAGGGCCCCTGGATGACTCAGTTGGTTACATGTCTGCCTTCAGCTCAGGTTGTGATCCTGGGGTCCTGGAATGGAGCCCAGCATTGGGCTCCCTGCTGGGGGTGGGGATAGGAAGCCTGCTTCTCCCTCCCCTGCTCCCCCTGCTGTGCTCTCTCTCTCTATCAAATAAATAAATAAGTAAATAAATCTTAAAAAAAAGAAAAAGAAAAATACTGAGGAGAGTTTGTATACCTATATTACAGGTGATGTTAGTGTATTTATATTATGACTTTCTTTCCCGATGTAATAAGCTTCCCCCCATGCTGAGGTAAACTTTATGAGCTCATGCACATTTTCTCAGTTACAACTTTCTGGTTGTATATGAGACAGTGTAGCTGAGTGAACTGTTAGTGCCTTACCTAATATTCCCTAGGCCCAGCTCTGAGTTTATCTGCAGCTGTAATAAACAGTTTCCACCATGACAGCATCTTCCTACCCCAGAGCCTGCCTCTCTGCCTGATGGCTTTCTGCAGCATTAGAGGAGTTTGCTGAGCCACACAGAGGAGCAACTCAAAGGGCAGGAGAGTTAATGCCCTAGAAACAACTCTCAACAATAGAGAAAGGGAGAATGGTGAATTAATGCCCTAGCCTCCCAGCCTGTGATTGAAGACTGCTTGAATGCCCTCCACAGAGGGTGCTCAGGACATTTGAACCCTCATCTCCCACTGTGGTAATCTTCTAATTAATGTACCTTATCTTAGCCTTTCTATTTTCCTGTCTTATTTCCCCAACCCCTATATGTGCTTCCTGGGATCACCTCTCAAAAAAACCACCTGGACCCATGTTCTTGTCCTAGAGTCTGTCCTCCAGATAAATAGATTGATCTGTATCTCATCTAGATCTACATCCACAGCTACATCTGTATATAGAGAGAGATTGCAAGGAAATCATTCACCCAATTATAGAGACCAGTGATTTCAAAATCTGCAGAGTCAATGTTGCAGTTTAAGTTTGAAGGCAGACAGGCTGCTATAGAACCAGAAAGTCAATGTGCCAGTTCAAAGGTTCTCAGGCAGGAGAATTCTCTCTGGGAAACGTCAGCCTTTTGTTCTATTTAGGCCTCCAATGGATTGAATAAGGTCCACCCACATAATGGGGGTTGGGGACAGACTGCTTATGTAGTCTACGTGTTTAAATATTAATTTCATCCCAAAACACCCTCACAGAAACATCTGCGTAAGTCTGATCGAACATCCAGGCACTCCACGGTCCAGTCAAGTTGATCCATAAAATTAACCATTATAGGGTCTGGCTTGGGAGAAATACAAACCAAGGCATCAAGTGTAGTTCATCAATTTGGAGAACTCCTCAATTGCAATGAGAGCAGAAACCTCCAAGGAGAATGTTTTATAACAATCATCACTTCAGGAACTGTACATTGCACTCTTTAACTGCCTGTCCGCATTCCAACACATAAGTTTATGGCCCTTATTAAGGAGGCATTTTGGCCCTCTGAGAAAACTAGATTTGGTGTTGCTGTCCATGAATTTGAAACAGGAAGAGTTCTGGTCCAGGATGAAATAAAGCCTTGACATGTGTGTATTCAGTACATCCTGCCTGACATTTGCCCTCATCTTCAGGTATGTTTTGTCTTTCTCTGGAGCAGACACTTTATTCCACTAATAGGGAGGTCCACAGGTTGTTTATACCACCTACATACACCACCTTCCCCCACTCTTGGCTGAGTCCCAAACCAGTGACAGTAGGTAAAACGGTTCGGTTGGTGTCGCTGTCCGAGGTGCTGACTGAATGCTTCTCTTCCTTACAGTTGTTTTCCCTGTTGTATTGTGCTGCCTAGTGTTTTCATCTTTGTTTTTGTTTTTAATGCTCAAAAAGATGCTGTAGATGGAAAGAGCACAGCTTTTGAAACAGACTAGAATTGGGGAGTAAACATAAGATTTTGGCTCCTACTGAGTTGTGTTACAGGATTTAGGGCTTGAGCCCATGAATCCTCATTCACACTGAAGAATCAAAAATTTCTTGCTGTTACATATTCCCAGAACAAATTTTGGGATTTAGCACAGTTGATGGAAGAGAGCAAAGCTAAGTAGAGAACAGCCAGGGCTGCAGCTTGTAGAGTATTAACCAAAAAGGGGAGGCACATGGGTGCCTAGGTGGCTCAGTTGGTTAAGTGTCTACCTTTGGCACAGGTCATGATCCTGGGGTCCTGGAATCTAGCCCTGCATTAAGCCCCTTGCTCAGCAGGGAATCTGTTTCTCCCTTTCCCTCTACCCCTTCCCAGTCCCCCCTCACCCTGCTTGTCTGTTCACTTGTACTCTCTCAAACAAATAAATAATTTTCTAAATATTTATTTATTTATTTTAAGGGGAGTCACTCTACTTTGGCAATCTCTGACTTGGAATTTTCCTCTTTCTGACTTCCTATATCCAGTCCATCAGAAAGCCCCATGACTTCTATCTTCTAAATACTTCCTTTGGCTTGGTTAGTCCACTTCATCTCATCTCTGCCACTTCTCTGACAACAGTAATCATTATTACTACCACCATCACCACCCCGGCTCTAGCAGTTCTAATTACCATCATTGGTAGGATGCCTGGGTGGCTGAGTCAGTTAAACATCTCCCTTCAGCTCAGTTCATGATCCCAGGGCCCTGGGATCAAGTCCCACATCAGGCTCCTTGCTCCGCGGGATCCTGCTTCTCCCTCTGCCTGCTGCTCCCCCTGTTTGTACTCTCTTCTCTGACAAAGAAGTAAATAAAATCTAAAACAAACAAACAAACAAATTACCATAATAATTGCTGGGATCATCCCTTTAGGATAACATTTTCAAAGTAGAATAAGTTAGAGTATGGGTATATTGGTTAAGTGTTTTGTCAGAATACGTGTACCAATTTGCTCATCAATATGGTATAAGGGTACAAAAACCACTCTTGCACAAGTGCCAAAAGTTCTAAGCCGCAATACATTTACTTAGAAGAAACAAACAAAAATTAATGCATTTTATTTTATTTATACCTCAATTTATATTTATTTATACATCAATAAAAAGACCAAAAGAAATGCATTAAAAAAAAAAAAAACTAACACAAAGTAATTATCATGCGCCATGGCTGGGATAAGTGTATGAAGCGCTTTAACACAAACTTTTGAGGTATGTTCTGTTTTACAGATGGGATGTTGAGACTCAGCTCAAAAAACTTGGCCAAGTTGAAACAAGAATTTCAGAGAGGGTCAGGTAAGCTTCCTAAGACCACACAGCGATTAAGTACTCTCATCTTCATCTGCAGCGGAGAGATGCTTCCTTCTCTGCGCCCCAGGAGAAGTGCAAAGGGCCCCTAAGAAACCAGGAGATGAGGAAGGGGAAGAGTTAAAAGGAAGCAGGTTGCGTCTGCTTGAGGGTTAGAAGCGGGGCTTCCGGGGCTGCAGGGTCGCCAACGCGGCTGTGATGTAATCACGCCCATCTTTGCGTCAAAGGGCGGCTCCAGGGATGCGGGCACTGCGGTAAAGCTGTTCCCGACAACTGCGCACCTTGCCCCAGTCTCCTGCTGTGGCTAACCAGGCCAGCAGCGTCCGCTGTCGCCATTGTCCCACGTCAGGACCACCATCCAGAACCACCTGTGACTCCTGACAACGGCTCCAAGCCACTGGTAACCCCTGACAACCGCCGCCAGCTCCGCGACACCGTAAAATCACCGCTAGCCACCCACCCGGGTGCCCAGGGCGCGCCATGAAGTCTGCCTCCAGCTCACGCGGGGGTGGGTCGGGTGGCCGTGGGGGTGGTAGCTGGGGCTGGGGCGGGGGGCGGGGAGGAGGGGGCAAGGGAGGAGGAGGCGATGGCGGCCCCGGGGGCAAGAGCGGTTTTGGCGCGCGGGCGCGTGGCTTTGGCGGCGGTGGCGGTGGCCGGGGCCGGGGGCGCGGAGGGGGGGACAGTAGGGACCGTGGTGGCAGCGGGCAGCGGCGTGGCGGTGTGGGCAAAACCAAAAACCGCCGCAGGAAGTGCGCTAATACTGTGACGGTGGAGCCACACAGGCACGAAGGCGTCTTCATCTATCGTGGAGCGGAGGACGCGCTCGTCACGCTGAATATGGTGCCGGGCCAGTCGGTGTACGGCGAGCGGCGGGTCACTGTGACAGAGGGCGGTGTGAAACAAGAGTACCGCACATGGAACCCCTTCCGCTCCAAGCTGGCAGCGGCCATCCTGGGCGGGGTCGACCAGATTCACATCAAGCCCAAGTCCAAAGTGCTGTACCTGGGCGCTGCCTCAGGGACCACGGTCTCTCATGTCTCTGACATCATCGGCCCGGACGGCGTGGTCTACGCAGTTGAATTCTCCCACCGCGCTGGCCGCGATCTGGTGAACGTGGCCAAGAAGCGAACCAACATCATCCCGGTTCTGGAAGATGCCCGGCACCCGCTCAAGTACCGCATGCTTATAGGGATGGTGGACGTGATCTTTGCCGACGTGGCCCAGCCTGACCAGTCTCGGATAGTGGCTCTGAATGCCCACACCTTCCTGCGCAATGGGGGCCACTTTCTCATTTCCATCAAGGCCAACTGCATCGACTCCACTGCATCTGCGGAGGCGGTGTTTGCTTCCGAGGTGAGGAAGTTGCAGCAGGAGAACTTAAAGCCCCAAGAGCAACTGACCCTGGAGCCCTACGAGAGGGACCACGCTGTGGTCGTGGGCGTGTACCGGCCCCTTCCCAAGAGCAGCAGCAAGTAGCACCCAGCAAGGGCTGTCCCCGCGATGTCCCCAACACTGTGCTGTGTTCAGTATAACTATGTATGTGTTTTCTTCATGGCTTGTTTTTCTTTCGTCTATTAAATGGCATAAAGAAACAGTACTGAGGCGTATCATGAGTAAAGCCAGACAGTTTTACCGCAATAACAATCAATCCCTAAGTCTCTAAATCTTCGAATCCCTAAAGAGCTAAAACAGCTGGTGATAGGAACCCACCAAGAAAGAGCATGAGAGTTGTGCTTACTCTAATCACTTAGCGCCCTGATGTCCCAGGGCTCCTCCTTACACATGCTTTCCCATCACAGGGATATGGGGAAGAGGGCTGGGGAATTACTAATGAGCCTGGAAAGTCTCATTAGAACTGAGGGAGCACTTGGGTTTACATTGGGTAAGTCACATGACTGACCCTGACTCCAATGAGTGGTCCTGAATATTGATGGACCATAGTATAGTATAACACACCCGAGTGTCTGACTTTAAGCCAGAGTTCTGGTACAATGTGTATTTGGTACTTTCTTCTTCAACTAAGCCCTTTTTGCATCCCCTAGTACTTATTCACCCCACCTGCTGGGATGGCTTTGTTAACGATGCCCCTTTTACTTGCAAAGCAACAGGGCTTTTAAAGGTAAACTGGTTGCCCAAGTTTGCATAATCAGTTAGAAGATAGAATTTAAATCCCACTCTTTTGGGCTCTAAAGCTGCAGCAATTTCCTCTATACCACTGGGATCATAGCTCTTCCCTACATGACCCACACTGGACAAAATGCAGAGTTCTGTGGTTTTATTGTGTTCTTTCTTTCACCTTCCTCTGCTGTCCTTAGATTTCAAAATAACAAAATAAGGTGGGGGTGGGGGTAGGATGTGGGTCTACTTTGCAAAGTGTCCCCACTGCAAGGCAGAACATACTCAAGATGGTATCACCGAGTGTCTGAGAAACAACCAGAAAAATGCCTTCAGAAAGTATGTTACTGAAGGGCATTTCCTGCAGACCCTGAGTTGCTGGACCTTTAATTCTGGCTCTCTAAACCAGTCCAAAGGGAGTGGGAGAGTAAGCAATCCCAGGGGAACTGGGAATGTTCCCTAACTAGGCCTTTAAAAAGACATTTTATTTATTAATTCACTCATATATTTAAAAAAAAAATCCCCATTGCCAAGGTCATTGATACTGAGTCTGGGGATGATTGTTCACTAATGCATTCTTTGGAGAATGGTTCTGCCTTCCTAAAGACGGGCAGGGGCAGAGATTGCCTTAGTCTGCATTCTCTGAGACGGTATTTCCTGAGTAAAATAATATAAATCAGATTTTTTAAAAAGGCGTCCATATCTCCACTCCTCTCCTCATTTCCCACCACATGCACATAAATGCTATAATGCAGGGTGAAAACTACCATTCAGGTGTGTTGGCCCCGACAGACTCAGGAAGAATAGGTTGAATGGAATAAATGCCTACAGAAACCCAAACCTGTTATTTCCAAAAAGAATATGAAATCTTCAT
The DNA here is from genome assembly GCF_030435805.1 of Mustela lutreola. Taxonomy (NCBI): domain Eukaryota; kingdom Metazoa; phylum Chordata; class Mammalia; order Carnivora; family Mustelidae; genus Mustela; species Mustela lutreola. Next base: position 58,452,970 of record NC_081294.1, read on the forward strand.
GACAATCCTGCAAAGCAATGATGATAATTTCCATTTAACAGATGAGAAAAAACTGCAGTTCAGAAAGATGACATAACCAGCTTAAGACCTTCCAGTAGGGTTCACAGCCAGAAATCAAACCCATTGGAAACAGATTCCTAAATCTGTGGCTCTTTCCTGCAGATCTATACTGGCTCCTTTGCTTTGAAAATCCCGCTCTTCAATCCTAGGCTTATTTAACTTGATGCTGGGATGAATCCCTGAGGCTGGGTTTGGACTCCCAGGAAAGTTCCAGAATGTGACAGGATCCAGTCCTGGTCAGAGTTGGCTCAGCCTCAAAAAGGAGCACTTGTTTCTTCTTTACAGGGAAAACTCAGCCTCGTTCCTTGGCATGAGCATTCCTATGTATACCCACAGGGCCGATTTATAGTCCATGTCTGATGCTGCTTACAGTGGGGACATTAATGGAGAAATGACACAAAAACAACCGCCTAAAGAATATCTCTGTGTTGTAGATGGGTTCCTGGGCCAATGGAACAACACAGTAAGTACCAAGAGAAATATGGGACTAAGACTGAGGGAACAAATGAAGGAAGCTGGAACCTGATTTGGAGAATAAAGGCAGGGAAAAGAATGGAACTGTAACTCCAGTGGGCAGCGCGGCCCAGAAGTAAGCAGCAGTGACACTGGGCACCTGACATGCTCAGAGCCAGAAATGCTTGGGTTCCTAGAATGTATTAAATTATGATCTCTATCTAGGTGTCTTAGACCACTTGGGCCCTCATCATAAAATACCACAATCTGGGTTGCTTACGCAATACATATTTTCTCACCGTTCCGGTGGCTGAAAGTCCCAGGTCAAGCTGCCAGCAGGATTGGTTTCTGGTGAAGCTTCTCTCCTTTGCTAGTTGATGGCTGCCTTCTCCCTGTGTCCTTAATGGCCTTTTCTCTGTGTGTTTGGTGGGGGGCAGAGGGGATAGGGAAAGTTATCTTTGGTTTCTCCTCCTCTTCTTGTAAGGACACCAGTCTTATTAAATTAGGGCCTCACCTTTATGACCTCATTTAAACGTAATTACCTCTTAAAGGCCCCATCTCCAAATATAGTCATATTGAGGGTTAGGGCTCCAACACTTGACGTTGGGGGAACATGGTTCAGCCCATAACACGAGGGTGGGGCAGGAACCTTCAGCTCAAATGCCTGTCTTACTGGTTTGTGAGAACTGACTGAGGAAAGCAACGTCCAATGTGAAATACTCGTACCGAGCTCCGCGTACTGTTTCTCCCTCCCATCTTTCCTCCGTTTGTCCATATAAGATGACGGGGTAGCTGAGAATTAAGGAGGAGCATAAAAGCCTGGGGCTGCACTGGAGTTGAGGGGAACTCAGCAGGGCTTTCGGAGGGGCCTGATGTTCCAGCTGAATGGTACATGCAAGTGGCTGCTGAGTTTCAGGGAATCAGCAGGCTGACAAGAGCCACAGTGGAGCCTGGCCCAAGCGCCAGTGCGTGACCAGCTGTAGGCACCCCTGCAACAGGTGCAGGGAGGTAAGAGGCTGATACTCGAAAATCAGGAGTGATGAACTCTGCGCCAAAGCAAGTCAGCAGAAGCTGGGCGGGGTGTGGTGTGGAGAACACACAGATCCAATCTCTCCTACTCTCACCATCACCCTAATGTCCGTCAGTTTCCTTCCTCGCTGCCGTCCTGCTGTGAAGCTAGGTGCACACCCATGTTGCAGTGAGTATGTTTGCGTTCTGCCTCACTCGTGTTTTTTGCTTAGGAGGTCTCAGGCTGGGAGCTAAGTACCATTTGATTTTTTTTTTAAAGATTTTATATATTTGACAGAGAGAGACAACCAGGGGTAGCAGCAAACAGAGGGAGAGGGAGAAGCAGACCCTGCTGAGCAGGGAGCCCCATGTGGGGTTCAATCCAAGGACCCTGGGATCATGACCCAAGCCGAAGGCAGATGTTTAACCCACTGAGCCACCCAAGTGCCCCTGATTTTTAAAAAATATTATTTTAAATTTAATAATGAGAACAAACGTACCAGAAAAATACTGAAACGTTAATGTTCAGTTTAATGGAGTGCTATAACATGAACACTGGTGTTGGAGTTAATTCTAACATTTGTGTGGTCTGAAGCAAGAGAATGTATGCAAGCCCGTGGCCTGTCCCTTCCCCTCTTCCACCCCTGGTCTGCCTATAACCTTGAAGTCCTCATGCGCATGTCTGTAGAATCCCTGCCTTCAAGTCCAATGCTCTTTAATAAACTCTTCAAGTTTCCCCCATGCTTTTTAATAAACAGCCTCCTTTAAGGCACCCCACAGAGCTAGAGTGTCAGACTGGGAGTGTGACCCTCTTTCAGGAACACTGGGCTGGAGAATACAATAGAAGCAGACCCAGGCTGCTCAGGCTGGGTTCTTGCGCCTGATCCAGGATCTAGAAAATGGGGACATGGATTCCTGGGGGGCATGGCCTTGTTCTCTATGGATTCCTTGCCCTGCGGGGCAAGGTGCAGACATAGGAAAACCAGAGCAGAGTCCTGTAAAGTCCAGGAAGGGGCTACTGGTTGCTTCTGCCTTCAAGTGGCCTCTTCACCTCTCCACCCATCCAAGTGTCAACATTCCTTCTTAAGGATGCAAATCCAGTTCTTCCAAGGAGTCTTCCAGACCTTTGGGCTCCCAGGAAATTCCTCTTTCGAAAGCCCTTGATTCATTCACATTCGGATTGAGGTAGCATTTACTAGGCTTCCAGACACCTTGCTTAACTTAGTCCACCTTGGTTAACTACCCCTGGGAGGTAGGTGTTATCACCCCTACATCACAGATAAAGAAACCAAGGCTCCGGAAAGTGATATGAGTCACCCAGTATAGTTTAGTGAGGAAGTAGGAGAACAGGGGCACGTAGGTGGCTCAGTCAGCTGAGTGTTCCACTCTTGGTTTTGGCCTGGGCCTTGATCTCATGGCCTGTGAGATGGAGCCCATATGGGGCTCTGCACTCAGCAGGGGTAGGGGTGGGTCTGCTTGAGGATTCTCTCCCTCTTCCCCATTCCACCCCCACTCTCTCTCAAATAAATAAATCTTTAAAAAAAAAAAAGGAAACTAGGAGAGCAGGACTGTGTTGGTTCTTTAAGTTAATGAAATGAAAATCAGATGCTCCAGGGAAAGACATGGCTTCAGTGTTTTTCATCCACCTCGCAGGTGATTCTAATGTGTACCCAGGGCTAACCCACTATTTACAATTCCATACTATTCTTGTCATTGATTGGGAAAGGCAGATTTATTTATTTATTTATTTATTTATTTTAAAGATTTTATTTATTTTTTTGACAGAGATCACAAGTAGGCAGAGAGGCAGGCAGAGAGAGAGGGGGAAGCAGGCTCCCTGCTGAGCAAAGAGCCGGATGTGGGGCTCCATCCCAGGACCCTGGGTTCATGACCTGAGCCGAAAGCAGAGGCCTTAACCCACTGAGCCACCCAGGTGCCCCAAGACAGATTTATTTTTTATTTTTAAAAATATTTTATTTATTTATTTGACAGACTGAGATCACAGGTAGGCGGAGAGAGAGGAAGGGAAGCAGGCTCCCCTCTGAGCAGAGAGCCCAACGTGGGGCTCAATCCCAGGACCCTGGGATCACTACCCGAGCCGGAGGCAGAGGCTTTAACCCACTGAGCCAGGGTTCAGTGGCTCTGAAAACTTTTGTTAAGTTTTTAAATGAAGGGCGCCTGGGTAGCTCAGTGGGTTAAAGCCTCTGCCTTCGGCTCAGGTCATGATCTCAGGGTCCTGGGATGGAGGCCCACATTCGGCCTCTCTGCTCAGCAGGGAGCCTGCTTCCTCCTCTCTCTGCCTGCCTCTCTGCCTTTCTGTCTGTCAAATAAATAAATAAACATCTTTTTTAAAAAAAAAAGTTTTTTAATGAAAAACTCTTTTTGTTAAGTTTTTAAATGAAAAATTTCCCAGGTGCCCTGGGAAAGGCAGATTTAGTACAGTATTTTGAATAACTGGAAGACAGTAGCTGAGCTTTTCTTTGGTTGCTGGTACTTGGGGCCTCTGTAACAGCCCAAGTACTCCCTAAGATTCCAAAGAGGAGGAGAGGTTTTAAGTCTGTGCCTGAAAACAAAGTTATTACTGTTTCTGTGCATTTGGCCCCTGAGAGCTACATGCAGATCATGTTGGTCAGGAGTTCAGCTGAGCTGCCAGGTATCAGAGTTAAGTCCGTACTTACTGCCATGGAATAAGCAAGAGGCGAAAACTAGAGAAAGTGGTGACTCCCTGTGGTTCACTTCTCCCATGCAATGGTCCTGATTGAGGGTCAGCGGGCTGAGAGCTACATGGGGTTCGGGAGTAAGGCTCATCTCACTATTTCCAGCACCTGGAACAAAAGACACTTTTATGGACTCTGAGGTGGGTAATGGGGGATGAGAGGAAAGATGAGGAGGAGTTTTTGAGTTTTGAGTCAGAGAGGGGAAAGGCATCTTCATTTCCCCCTGCAGCCTCCAACAGGTGGCAGAGAAGCCTGAAGGAGACCTCTAAGGCCTCAGATAAGGACGCCTAGAAACAGGAGGAGACAGGGTAGAAATGTGAATTTATCTGCCGGGGGCCCCGAGTGCTTCTGAGACTGCAGGGTGCAGGCTGTGCCCCGAGACCGGCATGGGAAGGCACCTTCTCCCTACCCCACAGCGGGTCTGCGGAGTGGAGCCTTTGCGATCCCCTCTGACCAGACACAAGAGACTGCGCACCCATATTTAATCAGGAGCCAGACTCTAAAAGTGCTCAACATATAAGTTGCTTTGAATGGGCTTTTCTGTCTCTTGAGCAAAAACATGTATAGATTTCTTCCCAAAATGTTGCCTTTGCATTTTTCTTTTATTTTTCTCCTGCTTGCCGTTTCCATTCTCTGGTGGCCACCCAGCCTCCCGTCCAATATGGCTCCATGTCCGCTGTCCACTAGACACTTCTCCACCTACTGCCTCCAGCCACGCCTCTGCCTGCAGGACTTGGGCCTGAACACATCCCCCAGCAGGGGCTCCTCTGATTCATAGCTACTCAGAAGCACAGGTAACAGTCCTGTCTTGTTGTTGGCGTCCTAAGTTGGGGGGGTGGAAATATTTTTTTTTCCTAAAGATTTTATCTATTTATCTGACAGAGACACAGTGATAGAGGGAACACAACAAGGGGAGCCGCTGAGGGAGAGGGAGGAGCAGACTTCTCGCTGAGCTGGGAGCCCAATGCAGGATTTGATGTCCAGACTCTGGGATCATGACCTGAGCTGAAGGCAGATGCTTAATGACTGAGCCACCCAGGCGCCCCAGGAGGGTGGGAATCTTGTGGGGCTGAGCCCTCAGCCTGTGGAATGGAGGCTCTGGAGTGTGTCAGAACTGAGTTGCGTCATAGGGCAACCAGCTGGTGCCAGAGAACTGCTGACGGAGACAGGCCCCGCTTTCACAGGGTGGCATTGGGGGACAGAACCGACTCGGAAAGTGATTAGGTCATGAGGGCAGAGCCCTGTGGAATGGGCTTAGTGCCTTATAAAAGAGATGCCATCTCTTAAAAAGATCTCCCCTGCTTCGGCCACATGAGGGCATAGCAAAAAGCTGCAGGTCTGTGAGCTGGAAGAGGACCTTCTTCAGCGCCCAGCCATGCTGGTGCCCTGATCTCAGACTTCCAGCCTCAGCGCTGCAAAAAATAGGATCCTGTTGTCTGTAAACGACCCTGCCTCTGTCACCTGAGGGACTAAAACAGCATGGCATTCAAAGCCCTCCAAAGGCCCACCAAAGGCCCGCCAACTACTTCTTCACTCTTGTTTGACATCACTCTGAATGTCAGGTTTCAGTCATTCTGAACTGCTTGTATTCTCTTGTGCTTCAGAAGCACGGGCCTTGCCCGTGATTATTTCTTCCTATAATGTACTTTCTTCTCCACATCATCTGTTTGACTTCCTCCTTCCTTGTGCTTTCAGACTTAGCTCAGACACGTCCTATGGACGGTTTTCTCTGCCTCCTGTTCCATCCATCCATCCATCCCTCCCTCCTGCGCTTAGGGGAGAATAAAGTCTCTCCTCCCTCCCTATTCCTCTTGTTCTGCATCTCATTTGCTTGGGAATTTACATCTTATTAAAGTTGTTGCTTATAGTTAAAAAAAAAAAAATTAGGGGCGCCTGGGTGGCTCAGTGGGTTAAAGCCTCTGCCTTTGGCTCGGGTCATGATCCCAGGGTCCTGGGATGGAGCCCTGCCTCGGGAATCTCTGCTCAGCGGGGAGCCTGCTTCCCTCTCTCTCTCTGCCTGCCTCTCTGCCTGCTTGTGATCTCTGTCTGTCAAATAAATAAATAGAATCTTAAAAAAAAAAAAAGAAAAAAGAAGTCTGGCTACATGCAGTAGCCATTATGTGTGGCAGAGTGTTTCATCTCCGTCACACAAGACGGCTTCCAGAAATGCTGGACAAGAAGAGCTGAGCAAGAAACTAGAAGTTGTTTTTATGGTGAACCATGTCTTTCTTATCTCCTCCTATGATTCTAATATTCTCTCATCCAAACCTCCTTCCTTCCCACTTATTTGTCCACCTCACTGCCTTTAGGACTGGTAGATCCAACAATCATTCAACCCCATGAAGACCCCCAACTCTCTGATCCACCTTCTTCTTTTTTTTTAATTTTTAATAATTTTTTTAAATAAACATATAATGTATTATTAGCCCTAGTGATTCACCATCTTTTTATCACTCCTTCAACTCCCTGATTCTTGTCCCCAAGTTCTCACCTCCTTCTTTACCTGGCTAAGATCTCATGGTCCATTATAGTTATGTCCTGGCTGAATTCCTTGTCCAGTTCTTTTCTGAACCCAGCTGTTTCTTGGAGCACTTGATCAAATGGAAATAAAGCTGCCAATAGATGCTACCAACACTCTTTTTCAACCTCTCCTAAGGTCCCAAGTTCACGGACACGTTACCCACCTTCCATGTTATTGGGTGACGAAAGCTTCTCTTCTTCATAACATAATTGACTACCCTTCCATCATCTCCTAGCTGCTGGCCCCTAATCCAGTGCCACGTATTTAAAATTTTTGGTGTTCTGTGGCATTCCATTTCTCATCCAACATCTGTATCAGTTGGGATAGGTATATCAGATGAATTATGCTATGAACCAAGTCTTAAAAGCCTAAGCGAACAGTGGTTTTCTCCCTCACACTGCAGCACATTCATTATTTGGTGGTGGGTGAGGGAGACTGTTTATTTGAGTCACTTAGTGTTTGCCCTGTTAGCTTGATCTCTATCTTGAATACTGCTAGTTGTTATACTAGAGGGAAAAGATGGCTCTGGAAGGTCTCAAACAAGTGATTAAGTGATCTAGCTGAGAAGTAGTGCACATCATTTCCAATCACAATTCACTCACTAGTTGGCCAGAACTAGTCTAACCACAAGGGAGCCAGGAAGTGCAATCCTGCTATGTGTCTGAAAAGGGGAATATTGAACATTTCTGCTAAACAACATTAATGAAGACCACAAGATGGTACAATTATTAACCTTGTCCTGCATGTGTGAGGCACATGGAGTTAAGAAATTTGCCTAATATCGTGTGCCTCATAAGTCAGAGCAGGATTTAAATCCATGTTATAGAACACTTGCTTCTAACCACTGCTCTACACTTCCTCTCAAGCCATCAGCAGACATTGTTATTATCATGTAATTTAATTGTGATATGTTCAGAGACTGTGGTTTTATTTTTTGAAATTTAGTGAGACCCTGTGGTCTTGTAAGTGATCAATTTTGTAAATGTTCTGTGTGCTTGAGAAGAACGTGTACTCTCCTACTGCTGGTTGATAAGTTAATGTTAAGACCTTTAGGTCTAGCTTAACTGTAGTAGTCAAACCTATATTTTGCTGAATTTTTGTTTACCTGAACTGTTTTTTTTTAAAAGGTTTTATTTATTTATTTGACAGAGAGAGATCACAAGTAGGCAGAGAGGCTGCGGGAGAGGGGGAAGCAGGCTCACCGTTGAGCAGAGAGCCCGATGTGGGGCTCGATCCCAGGACCCTGAGATCATGACCTGAGCTGAAGGCAGAGGCTGAACCCACTGAGCCACTCAGGTGCCCGTACCTGAACTGTTAATAATTGAAAGGGTGTTGAAATATCCCACTGTGATGGCAATTTTATGACTTAATGTTTCATCAATTTTAGCTTTATTTTTGTGGCTATTCTATTACTTGCATATATATTTTAAATTATCATATCTTTTGATTAATTTAACATTTGTGATTGTACAATGGGCCCTGTTCTTAATGATGGCCTTTGTCTTCACATTTATTTTCTTACCTTAATATAACTACCCAAGCTTTCTGTTAATGTTTGCCTGATCATTTTTTAATTTTATTTATCTCAAAATTGAACTATAGTTGACATACAATCTTATATTAATTTCAGGTGTACAGTGTAGTGACCCTATCTATTTATATATCTATAACAAAATGCTCACCATGGTAAGTGTGGTTACTATTTGTCACCACACAAATTTATTACAGTATTACTGATTGTATTCCCTCTGCCATACTTTACATTATTATGACTTACTTATTTTATAACTGAAATTTTATACTTCTTTCTTTTTTTAAAGATTTTATTTATTTGAGAGAAAGTGAGAAGGAGAGGGAGCAAGAGCACAAGCACACAAAGAGAGAGGGAGAGATAGAGAAGCAGGCTCTCTGTGGAGCAGGGAACCCCATGTGGGGCTCCATCCCAGGACCCTGGGATCATGACCTGAACTGAAAGCAGATGCTTAACCAACTGAGCTACCCAGGCGCCCTGGAATTTTATACTTCTGAATCCCCTTTTATTTTGCCCACTTTCCCATTCACTGGCAACTACTAGTTAGTTCTCTGTATTTATGAGTCTATTTCTGTTCTGTTCAATCATTTGTTGTTGTTGTTGTTTAGATTCCACATATAAGTGAAATCATATGGCATTTGTCTTTGAGTTATTTCACTTAGCATAGTACTGTCTAGGTCCATCCATGTCATTGCAAATGGCAGGATTTCATTCTTTTTGATGACTGAATAATATTCTAGTGTGTGTATGCACACACCACATCTTCCTCATCCATCAGTTGACGGACATTTGGACTGCTTTTGTATCTTGGCTATCATAAATCATGCTGCTAAAAACATAGGGGTGCTTGTGTTTTTTTGAATTAGTGTTCTTGTATTCTTTGGGTAAATACCCAATAGTGTTATTGCTGGATCAGAGCATAGTTCTATTTTTAACTTTTTGAGGAACTTTCATACTGTTTTCCATAATGACCGCACCAGTTCACATTCTGGCCAAGAGTGCAAGAGGGTTCCTTTTTCTCCACGTTCTCACCAATACTTGTTGTTTCTTCTGTTGTTGATTTTTAACCATTCTAACATGTGTGAGGTGGTATCTCATTGTAGTTTTTTTTTTTTAAGATTTTATTTATTTATTTGACAGAGAGAGAGGGAACACAAGCAGGAGGAGTGGGAGAGGGAGAAGCGGGGGGTGGGGTTGGGAGAGGGAGAAGCAGGCTTCCGGCTGAGCAGGGATCCTGATGCGGGACTGGATCCCAGGACCCTGGGATCATGACCTGAGCCGAAGGAAGGCAGACGCTTAACTTAAGCCTGAGCCACTCAGGCGCCCCTCTCATTGTAGTTTTGATTTGTATTTCCCTGATGATGAGTGATGTCAGGCATCTTTTTATGTGTCTGTTGGTCATCTCTGTCTTTGGAGAAATGTCTGTTCAAGTCTTCTGCCCATTTTTAAATTGGATTATTTGTTTTTTGGTGTTGAGCTGTGTAAGATATTTATATATTTTGGATACTAACCCTTTATCAGGTATGTCATTTGCAAATATCTTCTCCAATTCAGTAGGTTGCCTTTTTTTAAAAAAAAAAAGTTATTTATTTTTTTAGAGAGAGGAAGAAAGAGAGATTGAGAGACAGAGGAGGAGCAGAGGGAAAAGGAATGGGAGAGAAGCAGCCTCCCTGCTAAGAGTGGAGCCCGACATGGGGCTGATCCCACAACCCCAAGATCATGACTGAGCCAGTATCAAGAGCTGGAGGCTCAACCAACTGAGCCACCCAGGTACTCCTCAGTAGGCTGCCTTTTAGTTTTGTTGATTATTTCCTTCATTGTGTGGAAGATTTTGATTTTGATGTGGTCCCAACAGTTCATTTTTGCTTTTGTTTCCTTTGTCTCAGGAGACCTATCTAGAAAGATTTTGCTATGGCTGATGTCAAAGAGGTCATTGCCCATGTTCCCTTACAGGATTTTTATGGTTTCCGATCTCACATTTAGGTCTTTAATCCCCCCCCCCTTTTTTTAAAGAAATTTTATTTATTTGACAAAGAGAAAGATCACAAGTAGGCAGAGAGGCAGGCAGAGAGAGAGGGGGAAGCAGGCTCCCTGCTGAGCAGAGAGCCTGACGTGGGGCTCGATCCCAGGATCCTGAGATCATGACCAGAACTGAAGGCAAAGGCTCAACCCACTGAGCCACCCAGACACCCCCTCTTTAATCCATTTTGAATTTATTTTTGTGTATGGGGGTTCAGTCTCATTCATTTGCAAGTTGCTGTCCAGATTTCCCAGCAGCATTTATTGATGATTCATTCTTTTTCCCATTGCATATTCCATCCTACTTTGTTGAAGATTCATTGACCATATAATTGTGGGTTTATTTCTGCATTTTATATTCTGTTCCATTGATCTATGTGTCTATTTTTTGTGTCAGTACCATACTGCTTTAATTTCTATAGCTTTGTAATATAGCTTGAAGTCTGGAACTGTGATGCCTCAGCTTTGCTTTTCTTTTTCAAGATGGCTTTGACTACTAGGGGTCTTTTGTGGCTCATAAAAATTTTAGTGTTGTTCTAGTTCTGTGAAAAATATGGTGATATTTTGATAGAGATCACATTAGATGTGTATAATATTTTGGGTGGTATAGGCATTTTTAACAGTATTTGTTCTTCTAATCCATGAACACAGAACGTCTTTCCATTTCTTTGTGTTGTCTTCAATCTCTTTCATCAATGTTTTATAGTTTCCAGATACAGGTCTTGTCTCTCTTTGGTTAGGTTTATTCCTAGGTATCTTATTATTTGGGGTGCAACTGTAGTGGGATTGTTTTCTTTTTCTTTTCTTTTCTTTTTTATTTTTTTTTATTAACATAGGATGTGTTATTTGCCCCAGGGGTACAGGTCTGTGAATTATCAGTCTTACACAATTCACAGCACTGCCCATAGCACATACCCTCCCCAGTGTCCCTTACCCAGCTACCCTATCCTTACCCTCTCACCCCCCAGTGATCCTCAGTTTGTTTCATGAGATTAAGAGTCTCTTATGGTTTGTCTCCCTCCAGATCCCATCTTGTATCATTTTTTTCATTCCCTACTTCCCACAACCCCTCACCCTGCCTCTCAAATTCCTCATATCAGAGAGATCATATGATAATTGCCTTTCTCTGATTGACTTATTTCGCTCAGCATAATACCTTCTAGGTCCATCCACATTGTTGCAAATGGCAAGATTTCGTTTTTGATAGCTGTATAGTATTCCTGTGTGTGTGTGTGTGTGTGTGTGTGTGTATACACACACACGATATATATATAAAATATATATATATATATATATATATACATATATATATATATATATATATATATATCACATCTTCTTTATCCATTCATCTGTTGATGGACATCTAGGCTCTTTCCATAGTTTGATTATTGTGGACATTGCTGCTATAAACATTCAGGTGAGCATGCCCCTTCGGATCACTACATTTGTATCTTTAGGGTAAATGCCCAGTAGTGCAATTACTGGGTCATAGGGTAGCTCTATTTTCAACTTTTTGAGGAGCCTCCATACTGTTCTCCAGAGTGGCTGCACCAGCTTGCGTTCAGTGGGATTGTTTTCTTAATTTCTCTTTCTGCTGCTCCATTATTGACATAGAAATGTAACAGATTTTTGAAAATTGATACATTGATTTTTTTTATCCTATGACTTTCTTGAATTCATTTATCATTTCTAGTGTTTTTTTTTGTTGAAGTCTTTGGGGTTTCTGTATAGACTATCCGTTATCTACAAAGAGTGAAAATTTTACTTCTTCTTTACTAATTTGGGTGTCTTTATTTCTTTTTGTTGTCTGATTGCTACAGTTAGGACTTCCAGTTCTATTTTAAATAAAAGTGCAAGTGTGCATTCTTTTCTTGCTCCTGATCTTAGAGGAAAAGGTTTCAGTTTTTCATCATTAGATATGATATTATCTGTAGGCTTATCATATATGGCCTTTATTATGTTGAGCTATATTCCTTTTATACCCACTTTATTGAGAGTTTTTATCATGAATAGAAGTTTAATTTTATCAAATTTTTTTGCATCTCTTGAGATGACTGCATGATTTTCATATTTTATATTGTTAATGTGGTATATCATGATTATGGATATTGAACCATTTTTGTGTCCCTAGAATAAATCCCACCTGCTTATGGTGAGCAGGAGGCACTATGAGATGTTTATGGACAATAGTTCTTTGCCACTGCATCTGGATATAGTAGGGCAATTTCATGAAGTGTGTGAGGTCCTTTTTGGGTTGGATGTCCTGACTGATACTGAAATTCTTGGGCCTTTTCTCAAACAGTGGGCTGATCACCTTCTTGGCCTCCTACTTCTTCACAACAGCAGGGGCTGGGGTCATCTTCCCCTTAGCCTTCTTTTCTTTCAGCATCTTGGATAACTGGAGGAGAGAGCTTAAAATAAGTGTTGATAGGTTATTTATTTGTTACCATTTTGTTAGTTGGTTTCTGGTTATTCTTGTAATTCTTATCTGTTTCTTTCTTCTTTTGCTCTCTTGTGATTTGTTGACTTTATATGGTGTTATGCTTGGATTTATTTTTATTTTTTGTGTATTTCTTTTCAGTTTTTGTTTTGTGGTTACCATGAGGTTCATATATAACACCCATATGTGTAACAGTCTATTTTTTTTAAAGATTTTATTTATTTATTTATTTATTTATTTATTTGATAGATAGAGATCACAAGTAGGCAGAGAGGCAGGCAGAGAAAGAGGAGGAAGAAAGCTCCCCGCTGAGCAGAGAGCCCGATGTGGGGCTGGATCCCAGGACCCTGGGATCATAACCTGAGCCGAAGGCAGAGGCTTTAACCCACTTAGCCACCCACTAAGTTGATAGTCACTTAACTTTCTTTTTGTTTTAAGATTTTATTTGTTTATTTGAGAGCAAGAGGGAGGGAGAGAGAGAGCACACAAGCACAAGCAGGGGGAGCAGAGGCAGAGGGAGAGAGAGAAGCAGGCTTGCTGCTGAGCAAGGAACCTGATTCAGGGCAAAATCCCAGGACCCTGGGATCATGACCTGAGCCGAAACCAGATGGTTAATTGACTAGGTGTCCCATCACTTAACTTTCTTTCTTTCTTTTTTTTTTTTTTTAATTATTTTATTTATTATTTATTTATTTATCAGAGAGAGAGAGAGAGAGAGCACGCACAAGCAGGCAGAGTGGCAGGCAGGGGCAGAGAGAGAAGCAGGTTCCCTGTGGAGCAAGGAACCCGATGTGGAACTCAATCCCAGGACCCTGGGATCATGGCCTGAGGTGAAGACAGCGGCCTAACTGAGCCACCCAGGCATCCCATCTTTCAACACATTCTAAAAGCACTACATTTTTCTCTGCCCTGCTCCACAAGATTTATGGAATTTGCATCATCTTATTATTTTTAGTATCCCTTAATTAATTATTATATAGTTGATTTTACTACTTTTATCTTTTAACTTTCATACTAGCTTGATAATGACTGATCTATACTACCTTTACTATATGTTTGCTTTTACTGTTGAACTTTTTCTTTTGTAATTTTTTTTACTTATGACCTTTCATTTTCCACTTAAGTCCTTTTAATATTTCTTGTAAGTCTGGTTTAGTGGTGATGAACACCTTTAACTTTTCTTTGTCTCTGAAATTCTTTATCGATCTTTCAATTCTGAATGATACCCTTACAAGATAGAGTATTCTTCATTGTAGGTTTTTTCTTTTCAGCACTTTAAATATATTATGCCCTTCTATTCTGGTCTGAAAAATTCCTAAAAATTCAGTTGATAGTCTCATGGTTATTTCTTTTTATGTTACTGGTTTCTTTTCTCTCACTGTTTTAAGATTCTCTTTTTTGGGGTGTCTGGGTGAAGCAGTTGGTTGAGCATCCAACTCTTGATTTTGGTTGTGGTCATGATCTTGGGGTCGTAAGATCGAGCTCTGTGTCAGGCTCCACACTCAATGTGAAGTCTGCTTGTCCCCCTTCCTTTGCTCCTCCCCCTCCCTTCTTTCTTTCTCTCTCAAATAAATAAATAAATATTTTTTAAAGAATTCTCTCTTTATGTTTAATTTTTGACATTTTAATTACTGTATCTTAGTAACCCTCTTTGGTTTCATCTTGTTGGGGTTCTCTGTGCTTCCTGGATCTATCTGGATGTCTGTTTCCTCCCCCAGGTTAGAGAAGTTTTCAGCTATTATTTCTTCAAGTAAGTTTCCATACTCTTTCTTTCTCTTTCCCTTCTGGGACATCTATAATGTGTATGTTGGTACACTTGATGTTTTGCTGGAGATTCCTTAATCTATCATCATTAAAAATAATAATAGGGGTGCCTGGGTGGCTCAGTGGGTTAGGCTGCTGCCTTCGGCTCAGGTCATGATCTCAGGGTCCTGGGATCGAGTCCCGCATCGGGCTCTCTGCTCAGCGGGGAGCCTGCTTCCCTCTCTCTCTCTCTGACTGCCTCTCTGCCTACTTGTGATCTCTGTCAAATAAATAAATAAAATCTTTAAAAATAAAAATAATAATAATAATTCTTTCTTCCTTTTGGTTCAACTTGGATGATTTTCGCTACCCTGTCTTCCAGACCACTGACCCATTCTTCTGCATCCTCTAATCTGCTGTTGATTCATGCTAGTGTATTTTTCATTTCAGCTATTGTATTCTTCAGCTTGATTATGTTTTTGTATTTTCTATCTCTGTTGAAGTTCTTACTGAGTTTTACTCTTCTCCCAAATTCATTGACCATTTTTATAACCATCTCTTTGAATTCCTTATCTGGTGGATTGTTTATCTTCATTATTTAGTTCTTTTTATGAGGTTTTGTCTTGTTATTTCACTTGGGACATATTCCTCTGTCTTCTCATTTGGTCTGATTCTCTGTTTTTCTATGGATTAGTAGTCATTAGTAGTCAGCTTCCTCTCCTGGTCTTGAAGGTAGTGGTATTATGTGTGGGCCTGTGGGGCCCAGAAGCACAGTTCCCTCTGGTACCCAGAACTAGATGCTCCTGGGATAACCTGTTTGTGGACTTTGTGCACACTCGTGTTATGCCTGGGAGGTAACTGCTGTGGGGCTTTTGTTAGAGGGTAGGCCTGGTCCCCAGCACTGCTACATGTATGCTGGTGGGCAGAGGTACTTCCCTTCCTCCCCAGGGTGGGTGTTGCTTTGGAGGAATGCTGGTCCCAATGGACTGCCTATTGGGTGAAGCAGGGCAGGAACTGTTTTGGAGATACACCTGTCTGGATTGGTGGATTTTAAGTGGTAAATCCACAGGGAAATTCCAGGGTGGGATGAATGTTGCTAGCAATGTACTTGGAGAGTGTCTGCCAACATTGGGCAAGCTAGGTTGAAAAGGGTCAAGAAAAATGGTGCCCGGCATCACTTTTATTCCCAGAGAATGTTCCTACAGATCTCTGTCCCTCTGGCATGCACCTAAAATCAGTCAATAGACCTACATTTATGGCCCAGTGCTTTTCAAACTGCTGACTCTGTTCTGGGCCTCAGAGTGAGTGAGATGGTGCCTGGGCCCTTTAATAGCAGAGATTTAGTAATCCATAACCCTCAGGCTCTCCTGGAGTTAAACACACTAATATTCAAAGCCCCTGGAGTTAAGCCCTGCCAATTTTCAAAGCTAGATCTCTCCCGGACAGATCTCCCAGAGCAGGAGGTACTGTTTGGAGCTTCAACCCCTCACTCCTGAGGAAAGTCCTCTGTGCCTGTGGTAGTCTGTATGTTTGTGGGTTGCTGATGGCTACACACAAAAGTGGGTTCCAACTTTTTTTTTTTTTTTTTTTCTGAGTCTTGGGGTTAGTGAGACTGAATATGAATCCTCCAGGAGAGGAACCTGTTTCCTATAGCACTTTCGGATGCCTGGACATTGGTTTAGCTCTGTTGGTTTCCTTTTTTTCTTTTCTTTTTTTTAAATTTTGTTTTTTAAGTAATCCCTACACCAAAATGTGGGGCTCAAATTTAACGATCCCAAGATAAAGAGTCACATGTTTTACCCAGTGCGCTGGACAGGTGCTCCACCCCTGCTTTCTAATTATTATTTTTTCTGTTGGCTTTCTAAGCCAGATGTTCTGGAACTTCTCTCTCTGGGATAGATCCTAAGGGCTGGACTACCTTATGTGGGATCCCAAATTGGGTACCTCCTGTTCTGGAGATCTGCCCTGGGAAGAATGCTCATCTATATGGTTTTTCACTTCTAGAGAAGTGTGTATCTGGTGAGATCCTTCCCTATTGTATTGTTGCTCTGGGTGTTGGGTTTTTTATTTTTCTAAAATTGTTACTCTAAAATGGTTACTCTGCCTCTCCCACCTTTTACTTTAGTTAATATTCTACATTATAAAGGCATATATATGTTTTCCTCCTTTTAAACCCAGACTACTCCTTTAATTGGCAAATTTAGTACACTTATATTTATTGTGTTTATGAAGATACTTTTTCTATGGTTTTGCTTTTGTACTTGTAGTTGTTCTGATTTTTCTATATTGATTGTTCTTTCTTGGATGTTCTAACCTTATTCTTTTTAATTTGAATAACATTCTCTTCCTGTATGCTACTTGCCCAACAGAAGGAGGGTTAAAAACACCACCACCACCACCACCACCACCACCACTGCGTGGGTTAAGAAAAGCTAGAGTTCAGTTAATAACCTGCTGTGTGACCTGGGACAGGACAATTGACTTCCATGAGCTTTATAATTCCCTGTAAAATCCTGGGTTTGAATCAGCAGTCTGTGAGATTCTTTCTTTTTTTTAAGATTTTACTTATTTATTTGACAGAAACAGTGAGAGGGGGAACACAAGCAGGAGGAGTGGGAGAGGGAGCAGGGAGCCTGATGCAGGACTCAATCCCAGGACCCTGGGATCATGATCTGAGCTGAAGGCAGACGCTTGATGACTGAGCCACCCAGGCACCCCTGCAAGATTCTTTCTAACTCATGGATTCTCTATGCCCAAACTTGGCTGGTCACTGGCTACTGGAATGTGGAGATACTAGGGCAATTGAAATTTGAAGTTTACTCTTAGATGAAGAGTCTTTATTTTTTTTGCACAGTTTCATTGAAATAAGACTTGGATTCAAGATAGCTTTTCTTTCTTTACAGCACTGGGACAATTTCAGGCTAAAGTAGCATTATGGAAAGGAACCCAAGAAAAAAACAGAATGTTAGTAATATACTTTGATATATATAAATTGTGGTATATTCACCCAATGGAATATTTACTCAGCAGTAAAAAGGAATGAACTACTGATACAACATACACTAATTTCAAAAAATATGCTGAGAAAGCAGTCAGGTATGAGTACATATTATAGGTAAATCTGTAGACAGAAAGTAGATTGTAACTCTAGAAAGCCTAAAGTAGGGAGGGATGGGGTATTGGGAGGTGAAAAAAGGATGAATACCCTATGAGCCCACTTATCTTTAAAGTCTAGGAAAGGTAAATTGAATTTACTATCATAAAGCATTTCTCAGTTGCCATAGGATTAGTATGGGAGGGGACCAAGATGAGAGGCCAAGGGAACTGTTAAGAATGATGGAAGTACCGTGGGAGTGGTAGTCGTGGAGGTGTATAAATTTATCAAGCTTACTTAAGTATATAATTAACTACTATTTTACTTCAACTATACTTCAATAAGAGGATTTTATACAATAGGTCCCAGGGGCACTCGGTGGTTCACTTGGTTAAGTGTCCAACTCTCGATCCCAGCTAAGGTCTTGATCTCATGGTTGTTGAGTTCAAGCCCCACACTGGGTTCCATACTGGGCATGGAGACTACTTAAAAAAAAAAAAGTCCAAAACCAAAAATAAACAAAAGCCAGTATCACAAATTTACTGAAATCACTTTTTGAAGTATTAAACTGTTATCCTGAAAAAACCTGAAGAAATGTTCTAGAAATTTGAAACATCAGGATTTTAAAATTTCAACTCTTAAAACAGGATATTTAAAAACAACAAAACCCAAGCCACATGCTACATAATATATATTCATTTATCTTTTTCAAGTTGAGAGCCTTGAGTTTTCTAAATGATGTAGTTGATGTTTCTCCCTGACCCCCCCCTCCCCCCCCCCCCCCCCCCCAGAAATCAGGGATAGCTGACTCCAAACTCTTGCTAGAGAAAAACAAGCAAATTAGGCTCTTCATTCCAAAAGAACATGCCATCATGGTTTCCATAATTTTTCTATTTCCAGAAACTGTAAAGTTTACTTTTTAAAGCCCTGATTGGAGATGCCCATTTATTTATATCAACATCCATTTGAATGCACTTCTGGGGTTCTTATTATTATGTGGGAAAAGCAACATTAAAAAGACCAGTTTTTTTTTTTTTTTCATGTAAAAGAGGTACAGTCCCAGAGATGTTAGGTTTTCCCAAGTTTATTTTAGAAAAGAACCCAAAGCAAAGCTCTTTAAAAACCCCTCAAATCCCAGAAGCATAGGAGTATCTTAAAATACAAAATACACAAAGCTTTTAGAATAGTATGTGGCTGGCTGAGTTGGTAGAATGCATGACTCTTGGTCTTGGGGTTGTGAGCTCAAGTGCCATGTTGGTGGTAGGGGTTACTTAAGAATAATTTGGAAATCCTGGGGCGCCTGGGTGGCTCAGTGGGTTAAGCCTCTACCTTTGGCTCAGGTCATGATCCCAGGGTGCTGGGATCGAGCCCCGCATCGGGCTCTCTGCTCAGTGGGAAGCCTGCCTCCTCCTTTCTCTCTGCCTGCCTCTCTGCCTACTTGTGATCTGTCCAATAAATAAATAAAATCTAAAAAAAAAATAATTTGGAAATCTTAAAAAGAGTTAAGTGATCAACAGACCTTAGATGCAGAAGCATTAACAGTGTTTGCTCAATATACAATACCTTTAATGGAGGAACACGTCAAGAGAAAGGAGGCATTTTGCTTTCAACATTTGTAAGCTCTGTGAATAGAATCCAGTATGAGCTTTCTTTCCCTCCCAGAATAAGTGAGTTTTGAATGAAGCACTTACGTGTAATAACCTTGAACTACTTTTGTTGTTCTTCAGCGACTTATTCCCAGTTGCTTGCGGTACTTCTAAACTACATCTCAAATTTGCATTTCCACACCAGACTCATCATCTTTCCCCTTAGTCACCATCTCACACTTTTTTTCATCTGTTTACTGGATTTTTTTTTTTTTCTTTTAAAGGTTTATTTCAGAGAGAGCGAAATGTGTGGGGAGGGAGAGAGGGAGAATCTCAACCAGACTCAGCGCTGAGTGAGGAGCCCAATGCAGGGCTTGATCTCATGATCCTTAACTAAAACCAGGAGTCTGACACTTAACCACTTAAATGACTGTACCACCCAGGCATTCCAAGGGATTTCTTTTTCCCTTAAACAGAAAGGCTATGTACTCCCCAAGTCATATTGTAGTCTTCATGTTTTCAACCATTCATATGTGCCTGGAATGAACATTCGATTTGAAAATGATAAACTTTCCAAATTAATTCCTCACATACTAAGATCATCTTTTTTCCTTTTTTTTTTTTCTTTTTTAAACAAATCCAACAGTCATTGTCTATTAAAAATAAGTAAATGAGGGGCGCCTGGGTGGCTCAGCGGGTTAAGCCACTGCCTTCGGCTCGGGTCATGATCTCAGGGTCCTGGGATCGAGCCCCGTGTTGGGCTCTCTGCTCAGCAGGGAGCCTGCTTCCTCCTCTCTCTCTGCCTGCCTCTCTGCCTACTTGTGATCTCTCTCTGTCAAATAAATAAATAAAATCTTTAAAAAAAAAATAAGTAAATGAGGGATGCCTGGGTGTCTCAGTGGGTTAAAGCCTGTGCCTTTGGCTCAGGTCATGATCTCAGGGTCCTGGGATCGAGCCCCGTGTTGGGCTCTCTGCTCAGCAGGGAGCCTGCTTCCTCCTCTCTCTCTGCCTGCCTCTCTGCCTACTTGTGATCTCTCTCTGTCAAATAAATAAATAAAATCTTTAAAAAAAAAATAAGTAAATGAGGGATGCCTGGGTGTCTCAGTGGGTTAAAGCCTGTGCCTTTGGCTCAGGTCATGATCCCAGGGTCCTGGGATCAAGCCCTGTATTGGGCTCTCTGCTCAGCAGGGAACCTGCTCATCCACACCCCCCCACCCACCTGCGCTTCTGCCTACTTGTGATCTGTCAAATAAATAAATAAAAATCTTAAAAAAATAAAAAAATAAGTAAATGAAGTTTTGGTTTAGAGGAAGCATGTATGAAGTTACACTTCCAAGAGAACACAAAGTTCTGGCATCTCCTGTAGAGCATGTCCAGAGTTTGGAAGAACCCCTCTGTTGACATTCATTCCTTATATATGGTAACATGGCCTCATTTTGAGAAAAAGTTATGTTTTCTACATTTTAATAAACGTTAAGTTCTGTATTTCATGAAGGTTTGTATGTAAGAAGAACTTAATATGCTTTCTGGGAATCAGAAGGTGGGGAAAAACTATAATTCTGTCTTACACAGGCAGACTAGATAAGGACACTCTACAATTAATTCACTCAGCAAGTATTTATTTACTGAATGCCTTCTCTGTGCCAACTACTGGCAACAGATTTAAGGCTGTGCCATGTTCTTGTTCTCAGAGTTTACATTCTACTGTAGGTAATCTCAGTTAAAAATTTAATCAGAGTGAAAATGTGGGAATACAATATATAAAATGAAATAATAAAAAGATACACATATATTAAACAACTTAGAGAATTTATTTGAAAAGTAGGAAATAAAAAGAATGATTTTAACATTTATTTAGAATATGAACAAATCTAGAAAAAGTTGAACTACAGGAAAGGCAGAGAGTACTGAAGTTGGCTTAATGGCCATCCAATACAAACAAGCAAAACCCAAGTTTCTTTCATGCAAATAAGCATTAAAGAGAAGAGCACAGGAATGTTTATAGAACAGGCCACAACGAGTATTTTAAAAATTTACATAAGAAAATGTACATAAATGAAAAAATAAACTAGACAATTTACAAGAAATGTTTTATAGGTTACAATAGGCTATAAGTTAGTTTATTATGAATAAAATTTGTAACACATCATACATTTTTACATCACAGATTCAGTGTTCAAAGAATTCCAACATGACAAAGCTTAGACTTGACAAGAACAATGCAACAGAATAAGGCAACTTAAACTGAAATGGCCTGTATAAATAAAATTAAAACATACAAACATCTAGATATGATTTGGTCAATAACTGGGCAGGATTAAGACAAATGCCATTCAACTTCAGTTAAAAAGTCGAAGTCTCAATGTAGTTTCAAAAAAAAAAGGGAAAGCATACAATGTATAAAAAAAATAATAAAACCGTCTTAACAGGACTTACATCCTAATTCCATTAATTGTATTTGGGACAAAGAAACTAAGATACTGATGTTAGGTGTATAAAGTTACCTTTTCTTTCTAAACAAAAGTTTGCAAACTAAAAGGGGCATCTCAGAAAAAAATTGTAAATTTAAAAATGGCTGATCTGCAATCACTACTAACTGTGCCAGGTATGATGTCCATGATTCAGATATACAACGTAAAGCTAAAATAATCTTAAACTATTTGCATTATTTATGTATACTTTACAAATTATGTAAAAGCTCAAATGTTTTCTTTGAAAGCTACTGAAACTGTAAGCCATGTAATGAATGAAAGATGTTATTAGCAAAAAAAAAAAGTCAGCAATATCTTAGAATGGAAATTCAGTTGCATATTTTATAAATTCAAAACCTTGAATTTTAACTTCATTTACTCCTTTGAAAAATATATTCCTCATTAGTTCTTTTAAACACAAAATTAGTGGCAGCTGCAGCAAAATGACTGAAAATTTAAAAGAAAAATAATCTCTTTACCCAAAGAGCTAGAATATAAAGACTTCTAGATTTTTTTTCTTAAGGAAAAAAAAAATTTATTTCCCCTCAAACACATCATTCAGCACAACTATTTAGTACTTGAAGTCCCAGTATCAACTCACTGGTACATTTATTTTAATAAGCTAGGAATGTCAGAACCACATACAGTCTTTTTATCCTCAATTCTAAGGATAAAAGTATTTCAGGTCTTTGTATTTGATGTAAATGACTAGAATACATGATATTTCAATTCACTTGAAGGTAATTAGAATTGTTTTATAAATTTCTTTACAAAATGTGTTTGACAAAAGCAGTAAATAATTCCTGAAGGGGTTTATTCCGTATCTGTTCCTACTTAAAATGACCAGAAAGAAGAACAGCTTAAAGAAAAGGGCCACTAAAAATCCAAATATAACTACTATTCAAACATACATGAACCTACCAGGATGTTTCCTTTTGTACAATGGAAAAGCTGTAATAATGTCCACATAATTTTAAAGTTAACACAATAAAAATTCCAGATACTTCCACAGATTCAAGTGGACACACCCACATACACACTCTTTAATAATATATATAAAACCCCTCATATTACTTTAACTACTTGGCCACCATAGGCAAGAACATAGCATTACGAGAGAATAACTAATACCATTCTACTGGCTTGGTGAGAATCCAGAATCTAGTGCCTCTATCAACATATACAAATCAAATTAACGCCAAAACAGGACATAACATATCTGAACATTTTAATCTTTCCAAATGCAGCCATGAATGGAGAAACTTTTTTCAGGATCCTGATGATAACGGAGTCATTTCCCATTGTAATAAATCACTTCCCTCATTTTACAATGAAAGAAAATAACATTCAAAGAATTTAGACCAGTGGCTGGCACTATTTCTAATATAATACCAAGTTATGATCCCACATCCACTGAATACACAAGCAATAGAGACTTCTCTGAGAAGTCTTTTTGGAAGTGGAAACTGCTCAGAATTTTAGATATGGTCAAAAAGCTGGGGTGATTTACTTTTTATACCACCATCATTTTTATTGGACTATTAAAAATACCTTAAAAGGAAGAAAAAAAAATTACGTCTTTTGGTCTTTGATTATTAGGCTCAGTAAAAATTATAAGACCACTACTAACTTAAATATTGAAAACAGGCAGTAATACAGATAAAGCACATTATTTTCTGAGGTTATCTGATAACATAAAGTTGGGTGAATTCCTTCGGTATTAGAATAAAACCCACATTTAATAAACTTATTAGGAAAATAGGACATCAATGACATTTTCTGGTAAATCATCTTAATTAAATAAGGTCAAAGAGTATTACAAAAAGGGAATATATTTCTAGTATTTTGCTTATACATACTACAAAACAGTGAGTTAAATGCTAAATAAAGCACACTCATTTATTTCTGATTATCCTTTAAACAGTTTTTACATGGCTTTAAATAAGAAAGGATTTCTAAACTATGTTTTCTCAAATGCAATAGACTAAAAAGCATAAAGTGCTCAACAGAAAAAAAAGATACACTACAAAATACAACATTTTTTGCATATAGAAAGCAGAGTGGTTATAAAGGATATCTGGAACTATTGCCTTCCTAAGCTTTCCGCAAAGAATGCAACCTTAGAAAGGCAAGATGTGACAGACTGCTCTTACAAGGCAAAAGTTACATCGGATATAGAGGAAAACCATTCCCTTTAGCTGCATCATTTTTCTTACAGAAATGGGACTTTCAGGAACTAGTACCTAAAATACAGTAATCACATTTGCATGCAAAGGAAAAAACTCAAGAATCTTTACAGAGTCTAATAATTTGGCAGACTCTGAACCTCTTGAAAGACTGTCAATGGCCATGTATATTACTGGCAATGGCACTGACTTAACCCAAATGAAGAGGCCACCTATTCAGAGTAGCTGAAAAAGGAATACCCATGTTGACAGGCAAGCCAGTCTAATATTATGCCTTTGGGGAAACTGGGTATAGAATTGAACACCATTAACTCTAAATGTCTCTAGTTAAAAGGCAGACATTTTTTTTTGGGAGGGGGGTGTTGGTGGTGCAAAGTTCTAGACCTTGTGTTCTTCATCAAGCCCAAGACAACCTGAGAGTGCTCTTTGTATCTGAAAGTATTTTACCACTTCTAAAGAATGGAAATTAAATCCAAAAGTTATAAAGAAGATTCTGTGTACAGAATTCAAGAATTAAAAGGGTCTCTTTTTAGTCCTTTAAAATTGTCTTCTCAAAGTTCAATTAGATAAGGTTGGGGGAATTTAAGTCACTGGAATCATCGTATTTGCTTCAGTGAAGAAAACCGACATTTTAGAGATTGCTGATGCCAGTCAGGATGGGTCCTGGGCAACTTTATCAGTATCACTGGAAAAATGATACACAGTATGATAAAATGGCGGGATCCAAAGTAAGACATTTTTGGATTGGTCAGAAATACAGCTAGTCTGTGTAAAATAGACTAGCCCAAATGAGCTACTTCTTTATCTCCTTTTGTATTAAAAAAAAAAAAGTTCCCATATTTTCTCATAAAAAATAACACTTCCCATATCACCTCTCAAAAATTCTTTAAAAAGCCCTTATTCATAGTTTTATTTTTAATATTCATAAAGTTTTAATGGATATGCAATAGTGTTCATTTTTAAGAGCTAGTTCTGGACCACACTGTCTAGTACAGGAGCCACTATCCAAACATGGCTCTTGAGAACTTGGAATGTGGTTAGCCTAAACTGAGGTGTGTCCTGTTTAAATATACACTGGTTTTAAAGACAAAGTTGAAAAAAAAATACAGTATCTCCTAAATAACTTTTTATAGCGATTGTATGTTGAAATGGTGACATACCAGATATACTGGGTTAAATAGAAATATATAATCAAAATGATTTTCACCTCCTCCTTTTTACTTTTTAAATATGCCTACTAGAAAATGTAAAATTACATATGGCTTACACTTCATGTTCTTAAACTGTAGTCTATTTCTGTTATAGAACTTTGAGGCATTACGCTGATTGGGCTAAGAACTAAATCTGTTTACCTCTGTATGCTTATAAAGAATTTTGTGAGACTGTAATAAAAAACTAAAATCTTGGCAGTCTTTATCACAACTCTGTATTCACAATTATTATTCCAGTAATTCTTGACTATACATGAGAACAGCCAAGAACAAAAGTGGTGAAATGGTTGTTCACTGTATATGCATTTTAACAGGTAACTTCAGTTTCAAAGGACATAAAGTATGAATTACGTCTCAAATTAACCAAAGCACTGTCAAATTAACTTACATGGACTCCGACCATTCTGTTTCTTTCTTAAAGATAGCCCCATGCTATGGCTGCTAATACAGTTTGCCATGAACATGAAATTGTCATTTAAAAACAAAAGCGTTTTGTTCAAATGTCCAAATCACAAAATTTTAAAATAAACTGAACACATGGCTTTTTGTAGTGACAGAGATATCTAGCCATAACAATGGAAACATAAAAGTAACAAACATTTAGTCATTGTAGGTTTTCAAAGTGACTTACTGACCTGACATGAATTCCAAGTTCCAAATATTTTAAATTCTAAAAAATTACTTTACATGCTTTTCCCTCTGAATATTCACTCCTATTATTCATACCTTCATGCTTTTAGATAAATAAAACAGAATTTTAAACATCTAATCATGAAACTTGAAAACTATAAGGAGAAATGTCTTTATCAAGCACCTCTATGCAAACTGTTCTTTATGGAGCAAAATTATGTTCCATAAAAACATATTAATACTTCTTTCTTCCTGTAAACAATTTTTAAGCTCTTCAAGGCATATCCACACTTACTAGTAATTTAAGGAGGTGAATTTTTCCCAAGTCTACTTCTTAAACCAATTAAGTAACAGGTTTGAACAATTTTGCTGAACTAGACCTCCAAAAAAGTTACTGCCAAAGTAAATATCTGAAAAAAATTAGTAACCTTATGAAAAATGACTTCAAAATGGAGCACAAATTCCAAGGCAAAAAGATTTACAAATTCTGGAACTATATTGCCTTTATTACCAGAATGTATAAAACACTGATCCTTTCCTAATTCTGCAATACTGCCCTCAGACCCCTACAGTTTCGAAACAGCTCATCTTTCAGATTTCCAAGAGATCTCTTTAGAATAAGTGTGATTTTTGCTGCTATTCATAATAATGAATTTGAATTTGAAGTTTCAGACCTAATTAAAGAGAAATGACTAAGTTCAGGCTCAAGATAATGTGGTACGGAAAGAGCACAGGTCTCTATCAATGCACACAAACCATATTCTATTAGTATAGTCCTGGGACCTCATTAAATGGATTTTCAAATAAGTAATTAAGTCTCTAATTATAATTAATTAGTAATTAAAATTAATTGTAATTAAAAATTACAAAACATTTTAAAAATATAATGATTAACATAAAATACAGAAAGTGCAATTATCACCAATTATGTGATTTTCTAGGACTCATCTTAAAATTCAGGCTAATATTTAACAATAGTATTTCAATTAAATTATGGCATTTGAAAGAGCTTATACTTTGGGAAAAGATCACATTAACATGCTTTTTTGGTGGGAGAAATTTTAAGAAAACTGCAATAATAAGTAATTCATACTGCCTTACCATTTCTACAATCACATCAAAACAATCATCTTTGATAGCCATTTCAGTAAGTTTGATACAGGGTATGTTACTGCCCATTTACTAGTAACCAAGACACGTAAGAACACAGTTATAACAAATATTCAGATCCAATTATCTTCAGGAGCTAAACATTTCAGAGACTTTAAAATTTGTGTTTGAGCATACAGTACTGAAATAGTTGGCTACATAAAATAAATAGGAAAATCTTCTGAGAGGAAGCTCAATAATCAGAGGCTGTATTGCATTTTAAGGATTTAACACTGGATATATACAGAAGGGAAAGCATTTCAATGAGAAATACTTCATATGTTACCAAGCTCCTTCTTTTAATATGGCAACTTCTGGCAGCTTACCATCTTGACATTTAAAAATTAACAGGAATAGCGCTACTCTGTTATCCTTTGGTTCCCAGTGACAAATAATGCAGTAATGATGCCTCTGGTTTTCAGTTCCTCATGGATGACATTTATCAGTAGAGAATAACCTGATGCCTTTTAGCTGAAATTTGGCAGTCCAAGAA
Organism: Mustela lutreola; assembly: GCF_030435805.1. Taxonomy (NCBI): domain Eukaryota; kingdom Metazoa; phylum Chordata; class Mammalia; order Carnivora; family Mustelidae; genus Mustela; species Mustela lutreola. Next base: position 58,480,285 of record NC_081294.1, read on the forward strand.
GTGCACCAACTGCTCCAAAGTATCCCTGCATAATTTTAAAACAATTATTAATACAGTTCAGCTTTTAAATTAGCACATGATATAAACAACTATTAGGAACAGATATTTATATATGATCTATTTAAGAATTCTTATTCAGAAACCTATTTGTGTTGTAAGCTAGTATTTGAAAAACATGAAATACATAATTTTAAAGTATGGCTTACAGACACTGAAAAGCTTCTACAGAGAGCCATTACTACAATTCTGAGCCCCTCTCCTCTTTCTTCAATACAATTCTTTTTGTTCCATCTGCCACTCTCCTGGCATCCAGCACGGCATGTGGAGCCTGCACAGCAGTACACCATAGAGAGAGCAGTGACAATGAAACATAAACACAAGAGAATACTCTGACTCTGTGTTATCAGAATTATTAATATGTCCATCTGACCAGAAACAAAACAATTCAAGGTAAATTGACTTAATCCAAACCACTATATGAACTGACAATTTCAGACCAGAATAACCGGATGTAATGATCGAACACGAAAAAAGTCCTAAAGAATGAGCTCCAAAATTTTAACAGTGGTCCCTCTGGAGGTAGGGGGTGAGGTTGTGGTGGGGGGATTAAGGAGAATTTTCACTGCTAAACTATTTATTTTTGTGGTGTACACATTTGTTATCTCAGGGGAGAAAAAAAGAGAAAAGAATACAATTTAACTAAGTACACAAGCAGCCCCAATAACTAAAGAGTTCACAAGATCTAATATCACTCTCTCTTGGTCAGAGGAAGTAGGAAACTCCATGTTAATGGGATGCCTACCAGGTTACAGTAAACCCTATCCCCCCAACTCAAACTGAAATGAGAGACTCAATATACTATTTAGGTAAATCATAGTTTTATATTTATGAGTACACACTAAGAAGCAACATATGAAACCTGTATGCTGCATGCTGTTAAAATTCACAAAGCATTATTTTCCTATCATACCTCATGCTCTAGAAACAATGCTTTCAGTTGACCTTTTGACCAATAATCCAGTGCATATGCCAAAAGTTTCATTGAGAGAGTATTGACACGTAAAAAGTTCCCAACAAAGACAACTCGGTTTATTTTCTACAAGAAAAGAACAAAGAAAATGAGTTGAAATAAAAATTATCAAGTAGAATTTATAATATAGAAAATCTCTACTTTAAGATTCCACTCACTAATTTGGTTCCGTAGATAACTTGAAGGAAATCTTATACGGAGGAACTGGTGTTTCAATCTTTCTACTCACAATAAAATACTGAACTTTTGAGCATATATTTTTGCATACTGTGTTTGGTTATTGTAAACTATGGCCCTTAATTATTGTCGAGTGGCTGGTGAAAATCTAGATCTATAGGGCAAAGAAAAAAGGTTCCAGATTATTGTCAGCCCCCCAAAGTGAAATATTCCCTAAACTTGGGTTAAAACATCTGCTAATGGCTCCCTTAGCTAACTTACTACACTGTTATTGAGAAACTTAGAATCCTGGATTTAAATAGAATAATTCCAAAGAATTAATTTGGGTCTTTTCACAGATGTTCTCTGCTGGAGCCTCTCTTTCCCCAAATATCTGCATGCTGATTATCTCACCTCCTTTCAGTATTTATCCAAGGGTTACGTTTTCAATAAAGCCTTCCTTCAACAATCCAATTACTCAGCAGTTTGTTTCTGCTGGTCTATTCTCCCATCTTATTTAATGATTTTCTTTTTAAAAAAATAGCATTTATCACCAAATACACACTAAAAATTTATTATATCACTAGAATGGATAAAGTTGCATAAAGTCACAGACCTTTGTTTTTTTTTCACCAATGTATCCCAAGTGCCTAGAACAATGCCTGGCATATGGTACTCTATAAAATACTTCATGAATAAATGAAGGAACAAATGAAGGGTTTCCTCAAAACGCAAAATTCCCAATTCATTTTAAGTATCTGATATTTACAAAAATTAAATAGGTAAATACATCTATTACATGAAGGCAGAATTCTTTTTCTTTTCTTTTCTTTTTTTTTTTTTTTAAATTTTATTTATTTATTTGACAGAGAGAAATCACAAGTAGATGGAGAGGCAGGCAGAGAGAGAGAGGGAAGCAGGCTCTCTGCTGAGCAGAGAGCCCAATGCAGGACTCGATCCCAGGACTCTGAGATCATGACCTGAGCTGAAGGCAGCGGCTTAACCCACTGAGCCACCCAGGCACCCCTGAAGGCAGAATTATATATATAATCTCCTTCAAATAAAAATAACCCAACAATGAAAGTAAATATAGGAGTACATGCTTTTCGTTAAGTATACATCATTCAAAGTTCAGGTGAAGAACAAGTCTCAATGCCTTCATAGCCCTGTACAATGCTGCTTGATCCATATGCAACAAGGCAGCACTGTAAAGAAGCCAAAGGCAATAAGAAAACTTCTAAGCACCTCACCAATCAAATTTAACATTAACAGCAAAAAACACCCTTTTCAATAATTAGTTACTTCAGAACCATCCTGTTTGGAAAGATTTTTCTTTTCTATCTTCAAGAAATTTAGGTTGTATATTTCTGAAAAAGTTTCTAGATAAATTTGAAAATGTAAGTATTTCTTTTTTCTATTTCCAATTTGAATTATCTGCTACTTTCTTTAAAAGTAACGTAACAATTAGGTGCACATGGCATATACAGCTAATGAGCTTTGGGATTTAAAAGAGATCTCAATTCTATAGGCCTCCTTAAGGAACACAAAGAAGCCCTGCTGCATGTACAGGAAGCTCCAATCCACATTTTTCGAAAAGTTACTTTTTTTTACCTCATTAACAGCACACATTCGTGCCACAGAACCAATGTTATTCGTGATAGTAACTAAAGTAGCTCTTGCTAGATCTTCTTTACTGACAGATTCTCGCTTCTCCTTATAAATCATATTCCCAAAACTGCAGAGAAATGAAAAACAAAATTCTGTTGATTATAAGCAACATTTCATATATTTTTGGAATTTATCCTACAGATAAATTTACACAAGTACAAAATAAGGTATATAACAAGGTTACTGACTGACCCACTTAACTACACATAGCACAATACTGGAAAGCACCCTCAAACTCGGATAAATTCACACAATAAAATACCAAGAGGCTGTCAGTAAGGAGGAAGGGTAGGAGGGTGAGAGGTAAAGGAAGAGAAGGGGGAGGGAGGGAAGGAGGGAGAGAGAGAGACAGACAGAAAAGGAGGGAGGTAGAGAGGGAAGCTGGCAGAGAGACTAGGATATATTGTCTACTGACTTCTTAATGTACGTATTTTTTTCTTTTTTTTTTTGAAGATTTTACTTATTTATTGAGAGCGAGCAAAAGCGAGAGAGATCAGACGTAGAGGGAGAAGCAGACTTGCTGGGGAGCTGCAGAATGCAGAACTCAATCCCAAGACCCTGAGATCAAGATCTGAGCTGAAGGTAGAAGCTGAACCAGCTGAGCCACCCAGGTGCCCCCTTAATGTGGATCTTATTTTTAAACTACATGAATGTTCAAAACTTGGAACCTAATGTGGGTAAGAGTAAGCCCCCAACAACTTCCTAATATGTTGCCTTCTAAAAACTAAATAAACAACTTTAATTATAATATAAATACTAAACTTACCTAGATGCTACAGCCCAACCTGGCAGACCGAATCTTTCATAATCTCCTCCGTAAATGTCACGGACCAGCTTGTCAGCTTGGGTGCTGTCACCTTTGGATGCCATTTCAAGAGCCTCTTCAAAACTTTCACAGCCAGTCAACAAACAGCATAAACCCAGAAAGGTACCCCCTCCAAGGCTTTAAAAAAAAAAAAAAGAAAAGAACACTAAGTAAGTTACATTTACACATTGTATTCTTCCTCCAGAGTAAAAAGGTTGAATATCCATATAATTAATATCCATATAATTAATAAACACTGCTAATGTCAAGCGCTGAAATATCAACATAATGAAGATAAGAAAAATGCCAAACCAAACTTGTCAGATGGAAGAATAAAAAAGCAAGGGCTGGGTGGGGGGCGGGGGAATCAGTTGGTGATAGCAACAAAAAGGCAGAGATTAACTTCTAATATCATTACCCAATTCCTTAAACTTAGTAACTGCTAAAAACTGCTAAAAACATGTAAAAACTGCTTTTACAGGTGGGGGGAAAAAGCAGTAAGTGTTAAAAATTAGTACCATATGAATTAAAAGGAGAAAACTTTTAACTCCAAAGAATAAATGGTTTCCAGGAAAGGATTTAGTGAAAGGCCTACTTACTTGGTCTGACATAGCTGAAATCAATTCAATGTGACACATTAGCATTTGAAATAACCCAGAAATGAGCATGGTGAGAAAACTTATGTTAGGTTGGTCAATATGTTGATGACAAAAATTTACTTGTTTCTATTATTCTTTTGGATATGCTGATTAAAATGAAATCATGCCCCTCTAATCCCTAAAATAAAAACCTTTGCTCCCCAGTCTCTCCTAAATTTCTAACAGATTCCATATATCCCTGATCACTGCTAGAATTTAGTTAATGGACTGAATTTCTTTTAGAATTAATTGAAATAGGCAATATTTCCCTGTAATTCTTTGGCTCAGAGTTACAGTAAAGGTAGATTTTTAGCCACCAGAGAGATAAAATACTAATTAAATTTAAGTGCCTTTTGGTGCCTGACCAGCTGAGTTGGTAGAGCACATGACTCTTGATATCAGGGTCTTGAGTCTTGGACCCAACATGGGTTAGAATTTACTTAAAACAAAAAAATTTAAGTATCACTTTAATAAAGTACTACTTTAAAACAGAAATGAGTTTTTTTCATAAACCCCCAAATCTTTCTTCCTCAAACAATTAGAGGAGTTTCACCCCCGTCTTTCTAAAAGATTTTATTTTACTTGACAGAGAGAAACACAGCAAGAGAGGGAAACAAGCAAGATGAGTGGGAGATGGAGAAGCAGGCTTCCCGCTGGGCAGGGAGCCCAATGCAGGGCTCAATCCCAGGATCCTGGGATCATGACCTGAGCCAAAGTTAGAGGCTTAACGACTGAGCCAACCCAGTAGCCCCCGTTTCTATCCTTAAAAGCTGATCAAGTACATGTATCAGAATCATAAAAACAATTATAAAACTTCATTTCACAATAATATTTCAGGCATTATAGAAAATCTTAAGGGATATTTAAAAGATCCATGTTATCCCATAATGAGCTTATGTTAAATTGATCTTGTAAGAATTATTTCACTTGGTTGAGCATCTGATTGTTGATTTCAGCTCAGGTAATGATCTCAGGGTAATGAGACTGAGCCCTGCATGGGGCTCCCTGCTCAGATGGAAGTCAGCTTGAGATTCTCTCTCTCCCTCTACTCCCACCCCCCACTCTCTCAAATAAATAAAATAAATCTTAAAGAAAAAAAGAATTATTACAATGTTGCCCACTTAAATGTGAATCTAATCTAACCAGCATGTAAGCTGACCAGTGGCAAACTTCAGGCTTAAACAGATCTATATGACAGGAAAAAACAAGGAGAGGAATGAATGCTTTGGAAAAGAGAAAGTCATTGGAATCATTCCAGATAAAAATTCCCTCTTACAATTATGGAAATTTTGATGCCAACTGATGTCAAGCAAATATAAATATTTAATTATTTTAGTTTGAGTCTTTACATACATACTTTATAAAGCATATTATTTGTAACACTCTAACTTATACTTACATATCTACATTTTCTGCTACTGCACAAATGTACCTTAGAGGCTAGCATTAAGATGATTTCACAACTTCTGTGTATAAAACAACATGAATGCTGCAATAAGAACAGAAAGGTCACTACCTTGTCCCGGTTACTCGTTTATAGTTGTCTTTGGAATGGACTGCTAAAATACTGACTCCTGAACCAATGTTCACTATCAGCAGTGGATAGGGATCATCCAGGTTAAAAGGCATCTTTTGGCATCGCTCAGGTTCTGAGGCATTAGCAAAATAATAGCACTCTGCTTGTCCATTGAAACTGACAGAATCTATATACAGCAAGCCCTTTACAAGGCAGTCAAGTTCATCCAGTTTGTGCAGGTGGAGGTTTCCAATCTATAAAAAACACCATAGAAGTTTTATAAAGTGAACAAGGGACAGTATTCAAAATATCTGACTCAAATGCACTGTATAATTTTCATGTACTTTATAAAACTTCAAAATCATCTATGACCCATACATTTTCACTTGTTTTGTTTCATGTCAGAATCTCTTAGTCCAGAGATTCTCAGCGATGGTGGTATTACCTCTGGATACATTCTGGGAATTTTTAGGGATATTTCAGTTTTCACTAAGATGGAGAGGAGAACAGGACCAAACTAACATACAGTGGGAAGGACTTGGGATGCCAGATACCTGCAATGGGTAGGGCAGCTGTGCAAAAACAACAAATTATCCCATTCTTGCCTAATCTTTGAGCATTCTGACAGACATTTTTTAAGGCAGCAGCAAGGAAATTTGTTTGTAATTATCCGAGCCTATGGAAGCACAAAGTATTCTTCATCTGGCTTTAATATATATATGCTAAATTTGCTAGGAATGCAACCACCATTTAAACTGAGAAAGTAACAGACGTTTTTACTGCTTGGAATTTTCCCAAATATTATGTCACAAACAGCAACACCATTTATGGTACAAGATTCTCCTAAAACATACCGTATGAATCTACCAGCATTTGTGGGTTTAGAATTCATGGTGAATTTATGTTTAAGGGCCAGCATCTAACTATCTCATTATGCCCTCTCATGTGATCATACCAGAGAATCTACCCATTTTCTAAATACCTTCATTTCCTGTCTCTATATTATAGTTTGGGTAACTAGTTTGAAATTATTAAAGTCATTTCAGGTTAGTAAAGAATGTATTATAAACTATTTGTAAAAAAGATCTCAGCTTAGAGATCACTTCCTCTGGGAAACTTTTGTTCTCCACAACTTGTTAGGTAATACTACTCTGGTGTTCCCATGACCCTGCTTTTCATAGCAATACTATTAATTATAACACACTGTACCTTTACTTGTAACCCACTGTTCTGTGCGGTCTAGGTATTGCACTCTTTCAAAGCTAAGACTGTGTCTTATTCCCAGCTGAGTTCTGTGTCTAGCCTAATACCAGACACATGCTAAGTGCTCAAGTATTAGCTTAATAAATGATTGAGTTATTAACAGTTATTACAGAACTTCATCACTAGATAATACTGATACTACTGGGGCACTTGGGTGGCTTAGTCAGTTAAGTGTTGGCCTTCAGCTCAGGATGGGACTGAGCCCTGTGTATGGGCTCCTGCTCAGCATGGAGTCTGCCTCTCCCTCTGCTCCTTCCCCTGTTCATGCTCTAATACATTAAAACACACGCACACACACACACCCCCCTTAAAAAGAAGAAAAAAAAAAAAGAAAATATTGATACTTCAATGGGCAGGTAAAAGCTGGCTTCTAAGATGCCACTTCTGGTAAGAATTCTGGCAAACACTAAATATCACATGTTCAAGCAAACTAGTCTCAAATTTACGAAATTTATGTTAAAATTACTTAACAAGTTGAATACAAATTTAGACTTTTAAACTATCCCATAATTTAAGGGTCTCACTTATGTGAGCCATATAAATCACTTATGTTCTATTAACAAAACTTAAGAAATTAAATGGTTTACATGCATATTTTCAAAGAAAACAAATTTTAGTAGCCCCAAATGCCAACATTCTAATCTTTATTCTAATGGAAAGGACTAGAAGCTTGACAAACCCCAGTAGATCAGTGTTTACATAGTCCTCTTGCCATATCCAAATGACCCCCTTTGAGATAGGAACATGGTAAGGCTGGTGGATAAAACCAGAAAAAAGGGGTAATGGGGACTCTCAATGTCTACTTAATCAAAAGACACTGGCTTCAGCAGATTTATTTATTTTTTTGGTGGGGCGGTGGGCAGGGAAAGAGATGGCCCTGGGAGAAAGTACTATATGGATAATACATAAAAGCAATGCAAACACAGGGCAATGCAATAATAGTAAAAATAATTCAAACATCACTTATATTTGGCTTTGTATACCACCAAATTCACTGACATTGACCCTTTTACTGTAGCTTTATAGTAGTCCCTAAACTTAGCAGGTTTTACCAAATATTATGGACAATAAGCCCAAATCTGGACAATTTCTATTCAGCCTATAAAGGTAGTAATTAAGGACTGCAAGTGAAAAGCTGGTCATGAATACATACTTCCTCCATATCCAGCATGGGGAACTAATCTAGGAAGCATGCTAGATATAAACAGCCTTGTATTTTAAAAATTAAAGAGGGGGTGCCTGGGTGGCTAAGTGGGTTCAGAGTCCAACTCTTGGTTTTGGCTCAGGCCATGATCTCAAGGTTGTGAGAGCGAGCCCCACGATGGGCTCCCTGCTCAGTGCAGAGTCTGCTAGTCCCTCTCCCTTGGCTTCTCATCCCCACCCCTCCCGCCACACACTCTCTCTCAAATAAAGAAATCTTTAAAAAAAAAAATGAGAGAGAGAGAATGGGTATCAATTTTGGGTTTTGAGTAAGATACCTACTGTGCGAAAATCTTCTTCAAACTTATAAGCACCACCTCCTGTAGCACATAGCACCGTGTGTAATGTTGAGAAGTTTTTATCTCTTCCCATTTGAATAAAAGTAGGCAGGTCGTGGGTTGGAAATCTGATAAAGTGCAAGTTCCCTCTTCGCCCAAAAAGTGTTAAATCCTTCAGTTCAAGATGTACATCCCGAATACCAGTGGATCCATATGCTACATTAGAAGTCAAATATTTCCGGATACTTTTTAAGCTCTCAACTTCTTCTTGCTCTTCCTCTGCTGTGATATCAATAGGTTCAAAGTATGAGAGCTTTACTAGAGTCCCCCCAATGTCCATGCCAAACCATGGGAAAGCTGTGGATAAAAAAACATACATATATATCAACTCTAGAAATGCAAATTAGGAGCTAGTTAATTATCCACAAACATCATATATCCTGAATTATGCAGTCAGGGGTTAGATGCTTTTTCTATATGGAACTCAAACTTTTCCCCTTCAAAGTATTATTTTATATGTTTTCTAAAAACCTGTAACAAAGGCCCAGGACCTTTTCCCTGGTCAGGTAGGTATTCCTTTTCATTTATTAAATACTTACCATATGCCCCAAGGGAGCAAGAAAAATTTGGACCAATTTTGTTTTAATAAATAGGTCATCACCTATGGCTTGGTAATGTTTCTAATAAGATTTTAATGTAATAAAATTGGCCTATAATTACTTCAAGCAACCCAAGGGAAAAAGTACCTCCTTAAAAAGAAATCTTAGTCTTTGCTCATTAAACATTATATTTCTTTGGTACACCTAGGTAATAAAATTAGCTGTTAATGTTGAAGATATGTCTACTTAGGCACATTTGGGCAGGCAGTTATATCATTTAGGTTTGGAACCTGGTGCTTTTTCACTAACTGTACTTACGGAACTTTGGAAAAGCCATTAAATTAAATTTTCTTAAACTAGTTTTTTAAGGTCTGTTTCTATTCTCTGGGATCTTAAACAAAATGATAGAGACTCAAGAATAATTTAATACTTAAGATATACACATTACAGGTGCGTGGGTGGCTCAGTGGGTTAAAGCCTCTAGAATCAAGCCCCGTTCGTTATCAGGCTCTCTGCTCAGCGGGGGGGGGGAACGGGACCTGCTTCCTCCTCTGTCTCTCTGCCTCCCTCTCTAGTTGTGATCTCTGTCAAATAAATAATAAAAAAAAAAAGATAGACACACTACAGAATACTTCAGAACAAAATGTATTTAACAGTTATGTCTAAGTTGTCAAGGAAAACTAGCTCCCTCCAAAATCTGTTTCTTAAATATTAATATTTTATTTGAAATATGTGACTATTAGAAACCAGGCTCATACAATTCAACAAGAAAAGATTCTATATATTTCCCTATTTCAGAATTTATGTAATGAGGAAGGAGTAGTTCTCATTATCTTCTCTTGGAGAAATAGTTCACTCGTCTTTTTTTTTTTAAAAGATCACTTGTATTTGTATTTGAAACCCAATTTCCAGATTGGGTTTCCAGATCTACACTGAAGAGTATTAAAAAATTAACTTCTTAAAAAAAAAAAAAAAAAAAGAAACTTCTTAAAAAAAAAAAAATGACTTAAGACTATAATCTGAGGGGCAATAAGATCCGAAACAGGCATAACATTTTTGTGTCACCTATAGATTTTTATAAGCAAGTAAAATATTAAAGAAACAGACTAAATTTTCTTAATTTTTAAATCCCTAGTAGCAAGCAGCAATACTAACAGTTATAGAGGTGAAATTTACAGCAACTGTTTGCTTGAACAACCCGTTGAAAGAAAAAACAATATGGAGTACCTCTACTGATCCAATAAATCAGAGATACCTCCAGAGTTTTCCCAATCATAATTAGGACACTTTTCAGTGGACATTAGATAAAACATAGGAATGCTACTGGTATAACTGAAATTATTTTTAAGATTTTATTTATTTGAAAAAGAAAAGGGGGGGGGAGAGTGGAGAAGGGAAGAGGGAGAGGGAAAAGCAGACACCTTGCTGAGCACAGAGCCTGACATGGGGCTCCATACCAGGACCCTGATACCATGTCCTGAGCCAAAGGCAGACACTGAGCCACCCAGGAGCCCGATTTCTCTTATTTGTTGATGTTTGATTCTAGATTTCATGGGGACAGGTATGCAAATCACTGTTCCACATAAAGTGCATTTTGGGATAGAAGAATTTCTACAAGGTAAGATTTATTAAGCCAAAAACCTTTATTTTCCAAAATTAAAAATACTTTAAAAACTATTCTAAGTTTATAGTTTTCCTTTCTATGTTTTTGTCAGGTGTCAAAATATACAAATAAAAATATTACTTCAGAGCAAACTATAATGCTGCAAATATTACCAGGTTCAAAGTTCATGATATTTTTATTTTCAGTCATAAGTCCCTGTCTGCTCCCAGGTTTATAAATATGTGAAAACTGCTGTTCTTGAAAGAAAAAAACCCAATTAACGTTTATGTGAAGAACTTTTTTTTTTTTTTAAGATTTTATTTATTTGACAGACAGAGATCACAAGTAGGCAGAGAGGCAGGCAGAGAGAGGAGGAGGAAGCAGGCTCCCCGCTGAGCAGAGAGCGCGATACAGGGCTCTATCCCAGGACCCTGAGATCATGACCTGAGCCAAAGGCAGAGGCTTAACCCACTGAGCCACCCAGGCGAATAACTTTTAATTCTTACACGAAAACATAAATTAAGTTTCAAAAGAACCTTACTTAACATTTATGTTAAGACCTTTTAATTCTTTTTTTTTTTTTTTTTTTAAGATTTTATTTATTTATTTGACAGAGAGGCAGAGAGGCAGGCAGAGAGGGATGGGGAAGCAGGCTCCCCCCTGAGCAGAGAGCCTGATAAGGGGCTCCATCCCAGGACCCTGGGATCATGACCTGAGCTGAAGGCAGAGGCTTAACCCACTGAGCCACCAAGGCACCCCAAGAACTTTTAATTCTTACATGAAAACATAAATTAATTTTCAAAAGGACCTTACAGACTAGGAAGATTATCTGAAGTTTACAGATTAAATACTGGAGAGTAATAAATTTTCTACTTTTCTAAAGCTATGCAGGAGCACCAAGGTTTTTGAGTCCAAAGGTCAAGGGCCAATTCTAATACCTAACTGTGGAGTAGGCAAGAGAAAGGCTCACTGAATGAAATCCTGTTTGTGAGATCTAGGGTACTCAAAAGTATTAACTAGTTCTTTCTCAGAGAAAACTACTGCTTAGATATAATTATAGTTAAATTGATAAGGAAAAAAAAACAAAACCTTCCACTACTTCTTTTAAAAGGCTTTTGTTGAGGGATGCCTGGGTGGCTCAGTTGGTTAAGCATCTGCCTTTGGCTCTCAGGTCATGATCCTAGCCAGACTCCTGGGATCACATCCTGCACCAGGCTTCTTGCTCAGCAGGGAGCCTGCTTCTCCTTTGCCTACTTTGCCTGCGCTCCCTGTGCTTGGGCATGTGCTCTCTCTAACAAATACATAGTATCTTAAAATAATAATAAAAAAAGGGGGGGGGGAGCCTTTTGTTGATATATTTGCATGAAACAACCAAGCTTGTCCTATCTGAAAAAGAAAACTCCACACAGAAAGTTTTTAAATTTGTAAACAAAGCTATGTTTTATTACTACAGTATATCAAATCCCTCGTTTCTTTTAAGTTACATTAATTACTGAAGAATACTCTAAGATATGTTATGACATGTAACACTCAAGGAATAACAACCACCAGCCTGGGTGGTTCAGTCAGTTAACTGACTCTTGGTTTCAGCTCAGATCATGATCTCAAGGTCGTGACTGAGCCCAGCATTGGGCTCTGCGCTTAGTGGGGAGTCTGAGTGATGATTCTCTCTCTCTCTCTAAAATAAAATAAAAAATAAATAAATAAATAAAAATGACCACCAACAACCACCATGAACTCATAAAACAGTATTCCCATTCAACTTGAAATCTTTGTGTGACCCACTTTTGTAGACTGGACTACAGGAACAGAAGGTTCTATGAAAAAAACTGCAAATTAAATTGGAAAAGCTGTATGATTTCTTTAACAGTTATTGACTACAGAGGTCAGTTTTTAAAATTAAGAATGCAAAAAGCCCAAACTCATCTCACATCTAGCATATGACACACATTTGTTCTTTTAGTGCCGTCTGTTCTTAAGGGAAGGGTAACTAAAGATGCTATATTGTAGTCGAATTTCTCAGTAATCATGTGCAAACTAGAACATGACATGTGCTTTCTATTTCTTAGTAAATTTCAATTATGACAATTTTCTTCTTAAAATCAGGAAGGTAGGGATTGAAAGAAGTCAGCCTTGCCAGTGACTCCAAAGAAAAAAGTTGGTTAACAGCCACCTTTGGCACAGTGAGACATTTAACTCAGCAGAGTTCTGGAATTCATTTCTTTAAGCCAGAGGGGGAGAAAAAAAAAATCACATTAAAAAAGTATGGGGACCCTCTCCCATGGAAGCCATGGAGGAGGAAAAGCCATGGCTCGAGCAAACTGAGGCACAGCCATGGGCGCCTCACCAAGCACACCAAGTTTGTGTGGTCTCAGATGATCCCACGTATGCCATGTCACCCCAGATGAGCAGAATGCACAAGGTCTCCAAGGATAAGTGCGCCCCCAAGTTCATCAAGAAAAGGGTGGTGACATATATCTGTGCCAAGAGGAAAGAGAGGAAATGAGCAATGTCCTGGCAGCCAGGGGTAAGAAGCAGCCAAGAAGGACTGGCCCCTCTCCCCACTCTGTATATACTAAAGCCTCTTTGGAACTTGAAAAAAAGGAAAAATTAAATTTTTAATTTTATTTTTAGGCACTCTGTATACCCACCATGGGGCTCGAACTCACACCGTGAGTTCAAGAGTCCCATGCTCTACTGACTGAACCAGTAAGGTGTGTCTCACAGAAAACACAAATTCTTAATTATGATCTACTTCTATCATTTAGTAAGTAGTCTGATTACTGATCTTTACATTTTCTAGTACATTAAAAAAAAAAATATTTTGTCACCAAAACAGGAAGGGGAAGGGACATGGAGCTCAAACTTTATTTACAATTCTAAATATGAGGGAACTATAAAAAAGGTTATTAAGTACAACCACAGGTCCACTAATAGATCATGAGGTTAAGAAAAATACCAAGTTTCCTAAAAAATCAGGCAAGCATCTATACCTATAGTTTTGTTGCTTCTAGCCGAGACAGGTTAAAGGTCGGTCACCAGCACATAATAAGCAGGCTACTTACTGCATATAACGTCAACATTTTTTATTCTTTGATAATAAAACTCTCTACTGCCAAGGTGAAAATAATGAACCAAAACACACATTTAAAAAGTAAAATACACACTTCATAAATACAAATGAGTACTTTTGATGATGGGAAATATGCACTGCCTTCTCCAGACTTTTCTAGAATCTATTTGGCTTCAAAAAAAAGTAACAACTCCTATTCTGTTTCCCAGCTGAACCTAACAGAGCTGTCAGCTCCCCATCGGTAACAAAACATCCAGAACTACCATAAGCATAATGTGCTACCAAGAATTTTATCTTTCTTACCAGGTAGACTGTGTGTGAAGAAACCTGCCAAGTCCAATCCCCTTGATATCTAGCAGAAGATACCTTGCCACAGGGCAAACTGTTGATTTCTAACAAAATATCTTATAAGAGTTTGGTGTCCTGCTAGATGTGAAGGGGTGGGGGAGAAACATTAAAGAACTGTTTAACTGCTACTGGCTCCATGAAGATTTCAGCCCAAAGGGATCCTATGCCAGATTTAATTCTTTAGCAGAAAGAGGGGCCAAATGATGAAAATGTTTAAAACATTAGTAGATTATTTTAAGATACAAAATTCTAAAATGGGCATGCGCACAGGTAAATTCCATTGCCATTAATTTTGCTCTTCCTGATAATCATTCCAACTAAAAATGCTGGTGTTTTGAAATAGACTAAGAAAATAACCATCTTCACACCTTCAGTATCATAATTCCTTAGAAGAGTGTTAGGTAAATATTTCTTTTTCCTTTGGTAAATTAGGTACATCCAAGGGAATACTAGAAACTATCACATTCAACTGTACTTCATTATCAACTGGAAGGGACAATTTTTTTTTTTTGAAGTATGCTCCACACCCAGCATGGAGCCCAACATGGGGCTTGAACTCACAACCCTGAGATCAAGAGTCAGATGTTTAAACAAATGAGCCACCTACGTGCTCATGGAAGTAAAGATTCTTAAGTAATGATTCAATGTACAAACAGGCCAATCAGATTATACAGAAGCAAAGGCACATATGCCATATAATTCTCTCTGCTCTTGACAAAAGCTTTAGGTAACAGCCTGGGTTAGCAAAGCAGAGACTCAAAAACCTTCATCTTATCAAATTAAAAAATGTGTCTTTTAGTATCATCGTGTTAATTAGGCTCCATGCCACAAAGGTAAGCAAAACAAAGGTTGAACATACCTTAAGACATCTCATCAGCTGAGGTACAAAGGAACCCATAATTGTTTGGCTTTTTAGTATCTAATATTTAAGCACTGTGAAATATTTAAGTAAAGGTAAAGCAAACAAACACTGCCATTTTTCAGGTTTCCATACTTTCACAAGGAAAAATTTTTTACTAGGTTAATGTTTGACTTCATCCTTCCTTTGGAGTTGAATTAACACGTACTTCCAATGCTAACCTTTTACTTTTATTATACAGTCCAGCAGATGAAACTATTTCCTTTTCTTATTTTCTGATTAAATACGTGCATTTGATTTATAACCTCCTAATATCTTAGTGATGTATCTAAAAACAATGTTCTAACACTCAGGGGAAGGTAAGAAAGTGTGAAGCCAAAGCTACTTGCTTTGCATGTAATGCAAATGCATGTAAAGATAAAGCCTTACACATATTGAAGTGCTCACTAAATTTATAATCACGAAACAACCCCACAAACCTACCCAACTACTCAAAAACAACACAAATATATTTTTAGGTAATCTGAGTGTTAATATTCCTAAAAATATTAGAAATAACACTCTCCAGTTACGTATGTTTATTATTTACAATGGAAATAACTTCCCTCACAAAAACAAGATGTTCTTTACTTTTCATATAAAGAACTAATGAAGCAGTAGTATCATCTTTTACACATAACAGGAAATGTTACTTTAGACTTCTAAATCCTATTAACTGACTAGTGTTTCAACATGACTCTTTCATCATTAATAGCCTCATAATGTAATAGCAAGTAACTTAAAAAAAAAGAAAGGTGTTCTTGGGGCACCTGAGCAGCTCAGTTGATCAAGCATCTACTTTCAGCCCAGGTCATGATCTCAAGGTCCTGGGATGGAACCCTGCATCAGGCTCCCAGCTCTGCAGCAGGGAAATCTGCTTCTCCCTCTTCCCCCACTTGTGCACTGTCTCAAATACACAAATCCTTAAAAAAAAAAAAAAATTTTTTTTAAAAAGGCACTCTTTTCTCAACGTAAAGTTTATTTAATAAAACTTTATATCTTTGCGGAAACACCTTTTACAGAGGTGGCATCCATATCTGATTACAAGTGTGACCAAATCTAACAAATCATATTACTGTCATGGAAAAAAAAGAAAATACCGTCAATAAGAGTCTGCATATGAGCTTGTCATAGTTAAACTTACTTTACTAAATGTAAGTTCTTTTTTTTTTTTTTTAAAAGATTTTATTTATTTGACAGAGAACACAAGTAGGCAGAGAGGCAGGCAGAGAGAGAGAGAGAGAGAAAGAGAGAGAGAGAGAAGCAGGCTCTGCACTGAGCAGAGAGGCCGATGCGGGGCTCGATCTCAGGACCCTGGGATCATGACCTGGGCTGAAGGCAGAGGCTTTAACTCACTGAGCCACCCAGGCGCCTCCTAAATGGAAGTTCTAAGACAAGCAGGGAAAATGTATGTGTTAAGGGAAGATGTCCAAGTGTTTTACATGCCTGCATCTGTTCAAGATTAGTAATTCAGCAAATATAAAACAATTATAAGTGGTTTTACAGTACTGTTATTTATTTAAACCTTCACATCACTATTTTATAGGCTCCTTGAACAAGAACTCTAGTTACCACAGGATATTTTAAAAATTAAAAAAAATTTTTTTTCAGCAGGCAGATAAACCCCCCCCAAATCAGAAAGGTTTTCTTCTCTAAGTATTTGGACTGACCAATCCCTTTGGGTGCAGAAAAAACACTGGAGTATGAGGGAACCTCATTAGCACAGAGTTGGTTGGTACAGCCTTGGAAAAAAGTTACTCTGAGGCTAAATAAATTCAACTCCCTCAACTGTAAAATTAAGACCGAATTATCTCACATTTAAATAACAATTAGTCGTTTTCAAAGTGCTTTGGTATGTTGCCTTCCTGGTGAGTTGGTTTCAAGAACGCTCAAGAGCCAGAAGGGAAGGTGTCAATGCTCCCTTTTTATAGATTTCTTAGAACTCTAAGATCACATGAAGACATTAAAAATTGTTAAATACCAATACAATCGTAAGATAAGCATGGTTCCCCACATTCCTGGTTCCTCTGGGAGAATACACTTACTAAGTATGAAAATCACGATGAGTGGTTAAATAAGCTATTCACAGGAGTAAAAGGTTTTTAAAAGGCTCCTAATAAAAAGGAAAGGAAAGCTGATCTCTTTTAAAACACGCGAAGAATGTTTTATTAAAAAGCACGTACAAAAACAGTCGTAGAAAAACCTCTAATAAGAACATCTAACAAAGTATTAATAGTGGTGAGCTCTGAGTGGCGGGAATACCCGTGATTTTTATCTTTTTTGTTTGTCTCTTCTTTTAAGCAAACACGACCTAGTTGTTATTCTAAACAAAAAACAGGCCAAGGCAATTACCCACTGGTAGGTTACAGACGCGTTTGAAAAAGATTCTAATTTTAACAGCAGTGACAACTCCCAGGAACACACCGGTATTTCAAGGACACAAGCGGGAAGCACAACAATTAGTGAAAGAAAAAAGAAAAAGGTGGCAAATGCCCCCACGCAAATGACACCCGTTTTCAACCCGACTTCAGAGGAAGCTGGGGGAGTGGACTGGTAGCTCTAGCCTTGCCTGGCAAAGGCAAACCGAATCAAAAATTCCCCCCAAGCGCGTCCCAGATCTCGAGGAGGAAGTGGGAGGAAAGGGCCAGGGGGCGGCAGGCGTTCGTCACGCGCGCACAGGAGGATGGAGACGAAGGCTCCATCCCGAGGCTGAAATGGTCCTTGCGCCCCCATCCCGTGCAGGGCGCCGGCGACCAGCGACAGGCCGGGAACGAGGTCGCTCCGTTAAGGCGCTTCCACACGGGGCCCAAAGTGCTCTCCCAACCCGGCGGCCCCAAGCCCTCATCTTACAGGGTTTCTTGGCATCCTTGATCTTCATGGCGTCTGCGGAAGGAACCAGGGGCAGGTTCGGGCCCGGAGCACGCAGGTAGCGCCGGCGACTCTGGAGCTGCCTGGGCCGCGCGGGAAGGCCCAGCCGGTTCCTCCCCTCAGGCCGGGCGGGGCGGGCCTAGGGCGGGGCGGCGGCGCCTGAGGCAAGGCCCGGCCCAGGGGCGGCCTCCCCACCCCCGGAGAGGGTGTGCCGGGACCGAGCGAGCTGGGGAAGGCCGCCGGCTTCGCCGCTCCGGGGCCCCCCCGCAGCCGCTCCAAACAAAAGGCCCCGGTCCCCCGAGCCGCCGCCGCCGCCGCCGCCGCCGCCGCCGCACTAAGAAATAGCCCGCCCAGGCCGAGAGCCCACGTGACACAAGCTCCCCACCTCTCCGCTCTTCGCGGGCTGCTGGGGATTGTAGTTCTCCGGGTCCTGACGCCTTGGTCTTTGGCTGCAACTGTAGGGTCGGACTACAAAGCCCAGGATCCGTCGCGGTCCCTCCTTTGAGGCCCCTCCACTTCCGGAGATCGCCTCAGCATGGTCCCAGAGAGAAGGGGGAAGGGCCTTCATCACGCCAGCGACGAGACGACCAATGATGGCTGAGATGGGCGTGCTGTGGAAGTCGGGGGGCTCAGGCCTCACCCCGCCCTTGAAAGATAAGGGAAAGGGTACTCGGTGCTGGTATTGGTGTCGCTGTTCTGTAAGTCGCGGACGTCCCCCGGAGGTAGAAAACGTGGTCGTTGAACCATGGAAAGCCTACATGCCGGACTGTAGGTCCGCTGTTCAGGCAGAACATTGAATGCATTTGTAAATTCAGGTCATTCACAACGCGACCCCCCGGCTCCATAGAGGCACCTCCAATGTTGTTGGGGTTGGAATAATAAAAATAATGGCAAAAATAATAACTAACATTTATTGAGAGTGCTTACCATGTCCTAGACACTCTGCTAAGCATTTTCAGTAAAATTACTTAGTTCGGTCAAGCAACTTTGTAAACTGCGTTACAACCATTCCCACGCATTTTGAGTGAGGATGGGGTGGGATCTGAGAAGTTAAATAACCTGTGGGACACGTGCTCTTTGCCACAGTTCCATGCAGTCCGGCTCCGTCCTTCCAAAGGGGAGAATCTCCGGAGAAGAAAATCAGACGCTCCAGTTCTCACAGGAAAGACGGAGACCCCTTTCCCTCCGCCTCCTAGATTCCGAGTTTTCTAGCTGGAACAGGAAGGGATGGCACTGGGGATCTTCTCCTGGCCTCCCTTCGGCCCCTCTACCTCAGATGGTTTGAGAGTGGGCCCTGGACGATTAAGCTTTACTGTCCCTCCCCTGTGAAGGATGACACAAGGATTGTGAATATGGACAGAAAGGGATACAAACTACCCAAGGAGCATGTCCTGAGAGCTGGCACTTCGCAGTTAAAATCTAAATTTTAATTTAGATTTAATCCTCACAACCACCCTTTGAAATATAATGAATAAGAACTTCAGATTTCAATTTTTGGTCCAATAACTTGATAATAAATTTGGGCAAATTACTTCATCTATGATTCTCGGAAATAATGATGTCTATATTCCATGGGATTGGGATGGGGATTATATGAAAGAAGGGATAAAAAGTGGTTAACTCATTGCCTGTCGTATGGGTTGTGATCAGTAAGTGATGACTACATCTATTATTGCTGTTGTTATTCTTATTGTAAATATGAAGAATGGTTATCTATGCTGTTAGGCTAAGGTAATTATTTAGGATTGGACCTCAGGTCTAATTGGTACTTTGAAGTACCTTATTTTTGTTATTTTGACCCCAGTTTCCACATTTGTTGTTTGGAAAAATATTTTTATTTTTATTTTTTTATAGAAACAGTCTTTTGAGTTCCCAGATGTGTGTGTGACCCGATAACTCTGAACCATGACTCGTAGACTTAACCTTCTTTTCCCCTCTTCCCATTCCATCACATACAGAACTATGGATGTCCTCAAACGGTCCTGTTTGCCAAAGTTTTATTGGTTGAGAATCACGATTTCTGATCGGATATAGCTTCAAAAACTGTGAAGTATCTATTACGGGTTTACCTGCTGTTTTTGTAAGTATTGTGTACATACCCTGTTCTCTACCAACATATATCTTCTGATTATTTCCGGCCTCTTTCTGATAGCATCAGCTTGGAAATCAAAGGGGAAGTGATAACTGTGTCTTGTGATAGGTTGGCCATGGACTGAGAGGCAGGGGAGCTAGAAATGAGAACTCATAAAAATTTGGATGAGTTTTGGACACAGGCACTTGCTAGTTTCTGTGGCCACAGAGATGAATGACATGTGGATATGACTTAGCTTAATTTAACTTAAAAGTTAGGTTTATAGTGGTGATGATATGTGCCAGAAAACACTGAACTTTGAATAATGAGAATTCTAGTCTTAGATCAGCCACAGAATTTTGGTGTGATCCTGGGAAAGTCTCTGGGTTTCAGATTACCCATTTTAAAATGAAACAGTTGGGGTTTCTTCCCTTTCTGATTTTTGAGGTTCACTAAAATGTCTCTTTTTCAGGAACATTATGAGATGTATTCAACTGTGCTTTCCTTTAGGTTTTTCCCAGTGTTATTGAAACTGATAAGGTTATCCTGATTCAGATTTTGACCGGAAAGTTTCTTCTCTAGCCCCTGTTGCCTGTCGGCCCAATCCCTCCCTCCAGTACTGTCTGGGTAACTGCATTTTCTCTCTTCTC
This sequence comes from Mustela lutreola, assembly GCF_030435805.1. NCBI lineage: Eukaryota > Metazoa > Chordata > Mammalia > Carnivora > Mustelidae > Mustela > Mustela lutreola. The sequence goes on from NC_081294.1 coordinate 58,500,949, forward strand.
TAGCATGTTCTAAAAACCTCTCCAGGCAGAGCCAATGTGGGAGCTGGGGAGAATATCTGAAGGGGCTAAGAGACTGTCTTCCTGTCTCAATACTTACCATTTACAAGACACCAGAAATTCACGCTATCTTGCAAAAGAACAGAGGAGAGCTACCACATCCTCATTTTACTTTTACCAAGTGGGTATCCATTGAGGCAAGTGATAGATTGTACCTAATGATGATTATGAGGTCTCTTGGCATAAAGTAAACACACACACACACACACACACACACACACCTAGCTTCAAAGCCCAGACCAAGCTTGTTCCAGTGGATTCTGTCTCTAATTAGATGGTCGAGAATATGTTCCAGTCAGTACTTGGATCCACAAACACAAACTAGCATCTCACTGTGAGAGGGCGTCATTTGTATGAGCATCATCAGCATCACCATAAAACCGGAAGCACAGTTTTATACAAAAATGTTAATTGAACTTTGACTATGTTCTGGACACTGGAATACATGCTAGGAAGAGAGAGAGGTGAAAAAGAGAGAACTAATAATCAAGCCAACTAATCGGTGAACAAGAATAGGCTGTGATATCTGATGTGAAAGAAGTAATCAGGCTGATGTGCTAGGGCAGAGGAGGAAGGCTTTATTTTATTTTTTTGTTTCATAAATTATTTGTGCATTTGTTTATTTTTTATTTTATTAACGTATAATGTATTATTTGCCCCAGGGGTACAGGTCTGTGAATCATCAGGCTCACACATTTGACAGCACTCACCATAGCACATAGCCTCCCCAGTGTCCCTCACCCAACCACCCTCTCTCTATCCCCCTCTCCCTGGCAACCCTCAGTTTATTTTGTGAGATTAAGAGTTTCTTATGGTTTGTTTCCCTCCAGATCCCACCTTGTTTCATGTTTTCCCTCCCTTGCCCCCACAGCCCCCTCTCAAATTCCTCATATCAGAGAGATCATATGATAATTATCTTTCTCTGATTGACTTATCTCACTTAGCATAATACCTTCTGGTTCCATCCATGTCCTTACAAATGGCAAGATTTTGGGGTTTTTTGATGGCTGCATAGTATACATATATATGTGTGTGTGTGCACGTGTGTATATGTATACGTGCACGCACGCACACACATACATATATATACACACACACACACACACACACACACATAACACATCTTCTTTATCCATTATCTGTTGATGGACATCTAGGCTCTTTCCACAGTTTGGCTGTTGTGGACATTGCTGCTATAAACATTCGGGTGTACATGGGAAGGCTTTATTTTAGTTTGGGCAGTCAGAGAAGGCCTCTCCCAGAAAGTAGTGTATGAGCTAGAATCCTTGCAAGTTGCTGGGGAATTCACAAGTAGGCAGAGAGGCAGGCAGAGGGGGATGGGGAAGCAGGATCCCTGCTGAGCAGAGAGCCCAATGCGGGGCTCCATCCCAGGACCCTGGGATCATGACCTGAGCCGAAGGCAGAGGCTTTAACCCACTGAGCCACCCAGGCACCCCAGTAAATAAAACATTTTTTTAAAAATGAATTAAAAAGAAAAAGAAAGTCAACTAACTGATATATAACAGATTGATTGATTAGGAAATGGTTGTCTTGAGAAGTTTAAGAAGCAACCAGTTATGCAAAAAACTCGAGGATGAGTATTCCAAGTAGAGGGTAGAGCATGTACTAAGGCTCTGAGGCATGTTGGGGAAACAATGTGACCAGTGTGCCTGGAGTACAGTGAAGCAGGGAGGTAGAGGGTGGGGAGGTGAGGTCAGATAGGATCCAGTTCATGCAGGTCTAGTAGAACATAGAGGAAGGGTTTGGATTCTGATCTTAAAGCAATACAAAACCTTTGGAGGATATTAAACTGGGTCATAACATTTCTTGGAAACCATGTTAAAGAGTTTGGACTTATTCCAGAGAACAACAGAGACCCTTCAAAGATTTAAAAGCAGGCGAGTATCAGGATTAGAACCAGGGTTTAGAAAGTTTACTCTGGCTGTGGTAAAGGTAATAGCTTAGATGGAGCTCAGGCAAGAGACCAGCCAGGGGAAGACATTCTGACTGTGGAATGAGGGCATAAGTATAAGAGTGATTGAGTTAGCATCATTAACTAGACCACAAGCTCCCTTATGTCATGAGCCTCACCAACTCTTACTTTGGATGTTTTACAGCATAAGCGTTAGGTCTTTGTGAAAGTCAATGTTTAATTCATATACAGCTCGTTGAATTGACTAGCTAACAGAAAATCAACCTAGCTTCTCCATCCCTTCTACGGAAGCTGAATCATTGTGCAGAGCACTGATCGTATCCATGTTGTATTTGTCTGTCTCCTTAACCTTGTTCACTTCTTGCCTGTTTACATTGACACCCACTGATGGTTGAGGCTACAGGTGAGTCAGTTTCCAGCAGCAACTGAACTGGAGCAATTAACATCTGGAACCAAATAAATGCCTAAGCCCTGTTTGGAATGTCTGCTTCTAGAGTTATCCAGCCACAGAGTCTGTTGCACAAGGCAAACTTTCATTTGGCGTGCTTACTAGAATTGTCAGTGCTCCTACATGAGAGAAGACCTATTCATTACCAGAGGCTTTGCTAGCCAACATTGGCTCAGTCAGTATCAAGGAATAGTGATGAGTAATGTTTATTGACCAGCTACTGTGTACCAGGCTCTGGACTGAGGATTTACATTTTTTCTCTCATTTTAAATCTCACAACAGTCTTATACAATAGGTGTTCTTAACTAATTCCTATTTATTTATTTATTTATTTATTATTTACATGTATGAAGGTTTTTTAAAGATTTTATTTTTAAGTAATCCCTACACCTTATGTGGGGCTTGAACTTAAAACCTTGAGGTCAGCAGCCACATGCTCCACTGAGTGAGCCAGCCCTTAACACTATTTTAAAGAGAAAGAAATTGAGAATTAGAGAGACTGAGTAACTTACCTAATGTCATATAACTAATAGGATGGTGACCAGGATTTATGCCTAGTTCTCTTTGATTCCAAAACCTTGTGTCATTTTAGTAGTAATTTTAAATTTACTTTATATGACTCTTTATAATTATTAAGATTATATATGTTTATTATCATAACTCAAGCAATTTAAGATTATATAAAGTAACTATGGGAACTGTCTGTTCTGGCTATCTATCGCTGTGTAAAAAATCACTCCAGTGCTTAGTGACTTAAAAAAAAACAGCAGTGATTTAGGGGATGCTGCGGGCCATGGCTGCTGAGCAGCAGGTCTGAGGTGGCTGTGGGGACATGGGGCTGGCCTGGAGGCCTTGGGAGAAGGCAGGCTGGGGCCAGGGTCTGGAACCACCAGCTTGTCTACACTTGTGAAGTCTGTGGGACACTGTCCTCCAAGCTCATCTCCAAACTGGCCTATCACCAAGGCGTGGTCCTGGTGACCTGCCCCTGTTGCCAGAAGCACTGCATCATTGTGGACAAACTGGGCTGATTCTCAGACCGGATAGGAGGAGAAATATTGAAGAAATCCTGCTGGTCAGAGGGGAGAAGCTGTGCTGAGCGGCTGGCAATGGGGCCCTAGAGCTGGTTGGGAACCCCAAATCCACTGCTGCTCTAGAAGAGGGTGAGGACGAGGATCTCACTTATCCTGGCAAGGTGGAGCTCAGCTGACCCTTAACTTTTGCCTTCAAGAAGATCCTTCAGCCACAAGCCCTTCTAGACTTGCCTGTTTTCTATCAATAAAAAGATACACTTAGAAATAGAAAGCAATAATTTAATTCTCTCTCATGGTTCTGAGGCCTGCCTGGTTCATCTAGTCCTATCTCACTCATTGTCTCTTACGTGCTTATGGTTGGATCTCGGCTGGGGTTGGAATTTTCTTGGTTTTCTTACTCCCATGCTGACTACAGACTGGGACCATAGTGGCGCTTTCTAGAACACAATCCCTTGGCCTCGCCCTGTGTCCTGGGCTTTCCTCACAGCATGATGGGTGGGATCCAAAAGTGAGAATTCCAAGAAAAGAAATAGAATCTGCTCATTTCTTAAGGCCTGGGCCAGAAACTGACAAAGTACCACTTATGCTGTTTTCTATTGATCAAGCAGTTACAGAGCCAAGATGGAAGGGAAGGAGACAGAGCCCACTTTTACATGGTAGGAATGTCAAAAAACTGGGAGGTCAGATTTTAAAACTACCATGGTCTGCTTCTGACCACAAATTATGTTCTTTCTTCACTCAAAATTCAGTTGTCCCATCCAAAGAGTCTCCCAAACATCTTGTGCCATCTAGGACAGGCATGAAGTCCAGGTCCTTGTCTTCTGTATTACTTCTAGTTACGGATGAGGGGCCTTGAGTCTGGATCTTTAGTAATAGCTCTTCAGGAATGATTCTTTTTGATCTGAGTATCTGTGAACAAAAAGACAGATTATTGGGATGCCCCAGTGGCTCAGTTGGTGAAGCATCTGACTCTTGATTTTGGCTTAGGTCATGATCTCAGGGTTGTGAGATCCAGTCCAGCATCTAGCCGGCTCCACACTGGGTGTGATACCTGCTTAAGATTCTCTCTCTCCCTTTCCCTCAGTTCATCCCCCCCATCCTTAAAAAAATATCTATCTATATTTATATATAGATATAGATATAGAATATAAACAAAATAAAAAGACAGGTTATTTGTTTTCCACGCCCAACATACAGTGGTGGGATAGGCATCAGGAAACGGCAATATAATTTTTTTCTTAGGATTCAATTCTATTCGGTGATTCTCTACTGCTCTGTCTTCCGAGCTCTTGGTTCTGCCTTCTGAGTTTAGCTGTCCTTTTCCATGAAATGTAAACTGTGTTTGCCCTGAGTGGTTTCTGAGGTTTCTGAGCCTGCTTCCTGCTTAGAGAAGTTCTGGAATCCAAAGCCCCTCTTTTTCCCCACTGTGCACTATTTCCTTCTCTTTTAGTTCAAACTGATTCTAAAAAATGTTGAGTTTTTAAATGATTCTTCCTCAAGTTCCTTCCATTGGGGAAAAAGCCATGACCACAAATCTCTTCAGCTCATGTATGTACTTTCTACTTTGGATGCTTTTTTAGGGACATCCTGTTGTTTAATTAAGACAGACAAGTGCAGTCTGAAATTCTTCAGGGGCATTTTGGCTGTTTGAAAGGGTTAGTGAAGTAGTGAGCAGGACCCCTTTGCTTGAAGATCACTTTAATTTGAGAAGAGTTTGCCCTCTGGAGAGGCTGGGCATTAGAAGTCATTTTATTTTCAAACCCAGAAAACCCTGACACTTCTATATACTTTCTAAAATTTGCTCTAATACCAAAAAGTTTCTTTTGTTAGCTGTTCTTTCTCCTTTGCATTTTACTATACATAGGTTGGCCAGGTCATCATATTATGGAATATTTCCTTTTCCACATTACAGCAGACAACAGTGCACCAAATCTTCCACTGCCCACAGGGGTCCCCTTCCTTCCAACTTCCAGTAGCATTTTTCTTTAAGTCATCATCAAGACCCTTTAGATTTCCACTAACATGCTCTTTGAGGCCCTTCTAGCTTTTGCCTGCTGGTCAAACATGATAATTATAATATTATGATTTATAGTAAGAAATATTGCTAAAAACAACACTCATTTTTATGGCTTTTGGTCCTCTGGCTTGATGGGGCTCATTTAGCCCGTTCTCATGTAGGTGTCTCATGAAGTTGCAATTGTCTGGCCAGAGTCATCTTGAAGGTTAGCCCAGGCTAAATCAATCTCATCCCTCCTTGGAAAATATATAATAACCAGGATATGGACAGATTAAGCTAGTTAACTATGGAGAGCCAAGGGGAGAGGCCGGGGAGACTTCCAGAGTCAAAATGTTGCAGAGGCTGATATGTTAGGTCATATGCAAGATGATTAAACAAAGCAAGTCATCTGTTGGAAAAGAAAACCAAGGTGTAAAGATGACAGAGAGCACGGGGCACTCTGATTTCCAAGTCCATAAGTCCTGGCTGTGCTTTGTTTCCATTATACCTCTGTATTCTTACCATAAACATCTGTTTTTGCTGTATTGGCCTAGGGAGATTTCTGTTTCTGACATGCAACATACTGACCTGACATGAGGATCTTTATTATTCTCAAGGAGTGGTGGGAAGAAATGAGCATGTACTTTAGGGCCATTGATTGAGATATTCATGTTATTCCCCAATATTAATGCAAAGAAGTCATTGTACTTCCCTCGGTTACCAAAATCTGCGAGACATGGGGTACGTAGAGCTGAACAAGGTTGTCAAGGTCACTGTCCTCATGGAACTCACAGTCTAGTGAGACTCACCCAGAGCCAAGTTCAAATTTTTCCTGTGTCAGGAACTAGCTGAGTGAAGTCCCCACTTCTCACCTAGGAAGTGGGCAGCACTTTGTGGACTTGATGTGAAGATTAAATGACATCTGTGTATGTGCATGTGGAGACCATATGACACACGAAAGGCAATTAAATATTTTGGTTTATTTTTCCTTGTGTTTTTTCTTAAATTTGGGGCTGGATAATGCTTTGTTATGGAAGGCTACCCTGTCTTTGCAAGATGTTTAGTAATGTCCCTGGCCTCTACCCACAAGTTGGTGGTAGCACTCCCTCTGACCCCAAGTTGTGATATCCAAAAATGTTTTTACATATTGCCGGATGGGCTAAGGGGTAGAGATTGAGTGGGCAAAATGGCTGCCTGTTGCAAACCATTACATCAGATAAAAGGCAGACTTTTATGCCTACAGCTATAGACTCTAACATCCACTTCTGAGTTTAACTTCCCAATCCGCCTGACTCCGTTTCATGGTTTTTTTTTTTTTTTTTTTTTTTTTTATGCTTCCAAGACTAAATGAATGGCATCAGGAGGAAAGTAGAAACTAATGCCAATTTGGTAGTGCTGACACTGAAGGAAGGAAAATCTACACAGCCCCCTCCCTCCTTCCTTCTCTGAGGCCAAGCCCAGTTTTGCCTGCTTAATTACCTGCAGTGATTTCAACATTAACCAGGTCTGCTGATCCACCCTGGCAAGAGAAATAACAGAGTTGGCTAGATCTGATAGTGCAGAGAAATTGGAGGCTTTCCCTAGCACTGTTTACACAGACCTCATCTGGGGGTTGAGGGTCATAGCTTTGGTGGCTTATAGCTGGAACACTTGTCATTACCTGAGGGAGAGGAAAAGGATTCTATTTCCAGTGGTAAGCGCAGAATTTCAGAATTTCACAAGGGGGGGGGGGCATGGGCTTAGCAGTCTGATTTGTATGGGAACTAAATTTGCATGGCAAGAATATGATTTATCCATATATTCTGTTTAAAAAACTATACAAGTATCTTAGTTTTCTAAAAAGCCTTTATTTATACTCCACATAAGTTTGAAAAAAAGTCAGTTCATTTTAAATAACACAGTGCTATGATAACAATTTTGTTTGGGATGGGGCTTTCTTTTGGCACAGTACTATTAGAGCCTGTCGGGTAAGACTGACGTGACTCTCTGACTCTCTGTCTTTCCACTTTCTCTCTTGTTCATTTACTGGCCTTCTGCTTTTCCTGAACACCAAGTTTCCTTAAGGCCTTTGTACTTGATGTTTCCTTTTCTTAGAACTTGCGCTGTCTTAGCTGGTGTGCAAAATGCCTTCACAGGTTGAGTGGCTTAAACAACAGAAATGTATTTCTCACAGTTCTGGAGACTGGGAAGTCCAAGGTCAAGGTGTTAGCAAGGTAGGTTAATTGGGAGGCCTCTTCTCTTGGCTCCTCGGTGGCCTCCATCTCTTTGTGTGCTCACATGGCCTTTCCTATGTGCATGTACACAGACAGGTGGGAAGAGTAAGCTCCCTAATGTCTCCTCTCTCAAGGACATAGGCCTGTTGGATCAGAGCCCCACCTTTATGACTTCTTGCGACCTTAATTTCTTCCTTAGTGGCCCCATCTCCAAATACAGCCACACCGAAGGTTAGGGCTTTACTGTATGTATTTGAGGGGAGGGAACACAAAAATGTTCAGTCCATAACACTCTCTATTAGGTCTAACTTGGTTAAAAAGAAAAAAAGGAAAAAGGGCGCCTGGGTGGCTCAGTGGGTTAAAGCCTCGGCCTTCGGCTCAGGTCATGATCCCAGGGTCCTGGGATCCAGCCCTGCATGGGGCTCTCTGCTCGCCAGGGAGCCTGCTTCCTCCTCTCTGCCTGCCTCTCTGTCTACTTGTAATTTCTGTCTGTCAACTAAATAAATAAAATTTAAAAAAAAAAAAAAAGGTCTAACTTGGTTTAGTTCTTGGCTCTCTATAACACATCTTTCCTCCCCTTTTTTTTCTGTCACTCACTATTCTTCTCTGCTTTGTTTTTCTTCCTGCACTTAATACCACCTAAAATTATTTTACATTAAATGAGTGGTGCTTATTTTCTGTCTCTAGGTCTTAGATTAGTTAATGTTTAAATGTGCTTGCTTAAATAAATTATTTGTTCAACAAATTTTTATTTTTTGCCTACAGTGTGCAAGGCACTGGACTTGGTTCTAGGATTGCAGTGATGAAGAAAAGTATGCATATTCCCTGCCCTCATATTGCTTCCAGTGTGGGAGCATTTATTGAATACTTAGTAGGTACCAGGTATGGTGCTGAGAATTTAACTTAGATGACCTCGCTTGATCTTTATAAAAATCCTATGATGTGGGTCCTATTGTTTCATTAATTTTACGAAAGGGACCATTGGGCCCTACAGGGATAAGCCACTTTTTCAAAGTCATTCAACTAGTTGGCCTGGGCCCTAGTCGATGCTCTTGACCACTGTGCTACCCTGCATATGGAAGGCATCTTGGAGTACAGAGCACCTTTGAGGGGGTGAACAAAATCATGTATGGCTGTAACCTCACTATCAAAAACCTCAATATCAAAAAGTATTCAATACTGGTTATTCCCATTAAACACCAGAATAACTATAGGTACACTATACTATAAAGTTTAGATATAAACCTATATGCACAAGATTGATATTCTGAGGCATTATTAAGAATGTTATAAAAATCACTGCCACGGAATTCCTTTTCTTTAGAATGTGTGATAGAAAACCCAGTGGAGGCTTTGGAGGCAGGCAGGGGGATTTGAGAGCAGACTTGGATTCATGTCTTTACTCTGTCACTTACTGCCCTTGGAAACTTGAGCAGGTTCTGAGACTTAGTTTTCTTAGCTGTGAAATGAGGATTATAATACCTACTTGATAAAGTCTTGAAATATTCCTGTGAATAGAGGATACCTAATGAATAGTAGTTATTAGTTTTTACTGTATTATTTTCACAGTACATTTAAACTATAATTTGAGGGGCACCTGGGTAGCTCAGTCGTTGAGCATCTGCCTTTGGCTCAGGTCATGATCCCAGGGTCCTGGGATGGAGCCCCACGGTGGGCTCCTTGCTCAGTGGGGAGTCTGCTTCTCCCTCTGCCCCTCCCCCTGGTCATGCTCTCTCACTTTATCTCTCAAATAAATAAATAAAATCTTTTAAAAAATAAACTATAATTTGATTTTTAAACAACTAACCTGTACAGAAGCGTGGGTGTTACGTACAGTGAGGCTAACCTGAAAGACTGAGTTGTGTAACCTGATCACTAGGAAGGAGCCATTTCTCCATCAGTTCCCCTGAATGCCTCAAGATAATCTCATCAGTCCTAGATTCCCTTTCCCTTGGAAGGAGTGTTTCTGGGACTGGCAGTCTTCCAAGGTTCTAGGAGGTCAAATGAATCCAAGTCCCCTTGTTATGTTTCTTTCTCTTTGCCTCTAGATTCAATAGGAAGAAGTCCGGGTCTGTGTTAGTGGGTTGGATAAGGAAGAAGTGAGAACAGGGAAAAAGAAAAAAAATTGGACATGGGTTCAAGTTATACCCAGTTCCCATTGGAGCACCAGAAACTATCCCCTTCCCTTGGGCGGGAAAGAAAGAATTAGAATCTTGCTGTCAGGGGTTTGTCAGACCATGTGTTTTCATGATTTTGGCTGTGGGTATTTGGAAGGCTGTGGGTTGTGCCTGCTGAATATTCATTCTCACTTCTTATAAAAATAACTTGACTTATTTTCCTTTGGGAAACTAACCTCCCCCTCTTAGTCCCTGTTCCAGGTCCAGGTAAGTCTGTAGCCAGGTTTAGCAGTTAGTGCCTTCCATTCCTCTTTCCACAGTGATTGGTTCCAGGATGGCAGTATAATCCCAAACTGGCCAATGAGGCTCAATTTCTGTGCATTTTTTGGCCGCCTTTTGCCTCAGACATGCTAAACTCTGGGCCTGTAATCTTGCTTCTGCCTTGACCCCTTAGAGAGAGCTCAGCTCAGAGTGGAGGCAATCAGGCAAAAGACCTTACAATATCATTCCAGATCCTCCATCTTATCAGGCTCCCCTTCCAGTTACTTGAACCGAAAAACCCAGTTCCTCCGTTTTTTTCTTTTCTTAAATCAAGTTGGTTTTTTTTGACACTTGGAGTGAAGAGAGTCCTGAGTAATAGATCTGACTTTGTGGAACTGGAATGAGCAGACAAGGCAGCCAAGATGTGAGGGGGTGTGGGAAATCATGTCCTAGAGAAATCCTAGGGAGACCAGCAGTGTTCACCTCTGCCTCAGGGGCTGCTGCTGGGTGGGGCTGTTGTTTGTCTTGTCTAGTTCCTGTTCTCGAGAGTAGAACTAGACCAAAGAGAGGGGTTAAGAAGTAACAGATGGTAAGTATGTTGTTTTCAATAGTGATTGCTGGAGTAAACAGGTGGAAATTTCTAGTTGGGGAACGAGTGCCCCATCACTAGAGCTGTCTGATTCCAGGAAGCTGGCCTGACCCTGCTTGAATGTTAAGCATGGTGGAGGGAGACATATTTAGATTGACTTTGAGCCCCTTTTTATTTTGGGAGTTTATGATTAGATGCAAATTGTTTGAATATATCATTTCGCTTGGAGTATGTATAAATGAGCCTATATTTCACTAACAAGATGTGCTCTTGTAAGGACTGTGTCTTGCATACCTCTCTAGCTTAGGGCAGACAGAGGACAGTAACCTGGTAATGAAACTGAAATGCCCTGTATTCCAATCCTGAGTCTATCACTTGTTTGATGAGTGACCTTGGGCAGTAAGGTTGTGTCCTCTTTGTAACAGGAGGATCCTATTACCTACTGCTTAGGGTTAGCCTGTGGATTGGCCGTAAGGCATGGTAAGCACTTCTCTGATAGCTGTTACTATTACGTGCTCAGCCCCTGCCTGTGGAGTGAATGGACAAAGGTGCTGGGAGAACCCCAGAGAAAACCCTGCCAACTGGTTTTAGAGAGGAACTCAGGGTGAATTTGGGAGAAAGAAAAGGTGTGGCAGTCAAGGAGAGCTCAGGTCTGCTCTTGCTGGTGGGACATATTGCCTGAATTATAGTTTCTTCTTTCCTGGATAAACAGGCATGTATCCTATGTCAGGTTCTATAGAAGCTGTGTGGGAGAGGGATAGGGACACTGTTCAAGTGATTTATGGGGGACAATGCTTTCAGGAGACAGGGAGTGAGCAGGACTGGCTACACAATTTTTTGGGTCCAGAGCAAAATGAAGATGGGGGGAGCCCATTTTCAAAAGAACAGGGAAAAAGTGTTGTTAAAGATACTAATATATAAAACTTATTTCTTTCTTTTACCATTTTTCTTACAACTTGCCATGGTATTTTTTATTTGCTATTTAATGTAGTTCTAAATAAAGGAAAAATAAAAATTTAAATTATTAGCATGAATTTTACCATTTATCTTCATTTTTTTAAAAAAGTAAAACAATCATCTAATTTATTGTTGGGCTATGGAACTGTCATTTTCTTCTAGACATTGATAATTTAAACAAAGCAGTGGTAAAACTATCCAGATAATCATACATTAAAAATTAGTTTATGGTAATAGGTCCTTTTTCTTATCAAATATCCAATTGAGGATTTATTTATATACTAAAATGTTAGTTATATTTTTCCAAGTTTTCAAAAATGAGGACAGTAGAGTATTTCTCCAAGGTGGTTAGGTTTTTAAATGACCCTAAAGTGCTCTGTCCTGAGGCGCTGGGCTGGCAGAATCGGGAGAGCGAGTGACTCTTGATCTCAGGGTTGTGAGTTCAAGCCTGACATTGGATGTGGAGATAACTTTATTTATTTATTTTTTTAAAAGATTTTATCCATTTATTTGACAGACAGAGATTACAAGTAGGCAGAGAGGCAGGCAGAGAGAGATAAGGAAGCAGGCTCCCCGCCAAGCAGAGGGCCCATGAGAGTCTCAATCCCAGGACCCCGGAATCATGACCGGAGCCGAAGGCAGAGGCTTTAACCTACTGAGCCACCAAGACACCCCTGGAGATTACTTTAAAGATAAAATCTTTGGAGTGTCCAGGTGGCTCAGTTGGTTAAGCATCTGACTTCAGCTCAGGTCATGATCTCAGAACCCTGGGATGGAGCCCATCAGGTAGCTCTCTGTCTACCAGACTTTCTGGAAGAAGCTCTTCATTATCTGCCTTTATATAACCACACACTTTTGGTGACTGTAGATATGAAACATTCTTGATATTTTCAGATTTATGAACTAATTTTCCTTTGTCTTTAGTATCATTAGTCTCCAAAGTGGCTCTACATTATATTCTGCCCCATTGGTGTTGATTCTTATTGTAATTTCATCATCTCCTATGTGGGCAAGAACTGTAGAGTCAGGCTTACCAACCACATGTCCACTGAAGGAGTCTTGCAATTTGTTGGTGTACTCACTTTGATCTTTACCATCTACCACCACGACTTTGAAATTTTGGGAAGAGTGTTCAATACTTGATGTCAGGTATAATTTATTTATTTATTTTTTTAAAAAAGATTTTATTTATTTATTTGACAGAGAGAAATCACAAGTAGATGGAGAGGCAGGCAGAGAGAGAGGGAAGCAGGCTCCCCGCTGAGCAGAGAGCCTGATGTGGAACTCGATCCCAGGACCCTGGGATCATGACCTGAGCTGAAGGCAGCAGCTTAACCCACTGAGCCACCCAGGCACCCCGATATCAGGTATAATTTAAACTGCCTTTTCAAGGCTGAAAAAGTCAGTAGAGTTTCTAAATGTGTTGAGGTCAATCGACCCCTTTTTCTTACTGTGTGCTGTTGGATATTGGATAAAGAGAGGGTTTTGTAGTCTGGGAAAGAATCAAGCTTTTCCAGTCACTCCGGGGAATCATCCGCAGGTGGTGGTTCCAGCACAAAAGGAACCACACTGGTCAAGAAGACAAGAGACACTGCTTCATGTTCCCGGCCTGGCCACTGGCTCCACCTCTCTGGGCAGCCTCTGCCTAACCGGGGCTCAGAACACTGCTCACACTGGGAGAGAAGGGGATCTGCCCAGCCCTGCCCCTCAAGCCTCTTTCCTCCCATCCACCTACCAGAAGACTCCCACTTATTTTCATTTTGTACAGTGCCAATTTTAAGTGCAAGTATCATCCAAATTATATTAGTTTGTATTTTTGTGCTTCATCCCCAGAAGGTGCCTCAAGCTAGTCAGAAGACACAAACACAAGCCAGATGCAGGAATGTTGGAAGGGAGGGTGTGCAAGGCAGAAAGATACACCAGCACCTGACATGCTGCCTCTGGGCTCAGGAAGTTGAGCTAAGAATGTCCTCTTTCCATAGATCACCCATTCTGGTCCACAGTGGAAGGACACCCTAATCTTATTTCAGCCTCTGTGCTGGGAGTCTAGCTACCTTCACTGGGGGTAGGTGAGAAGCTTGGTCTTCCCACAGTGCTTGTCAAATGTGCTATGCCTTGCCAGCCAGAGGTAAGAACAGCCACCACCTTGCCCAGCCCCACCTTTCCTTGTGTCTGCACTCAGGCCCTTGCTGTGGGCAGAGGGCTGCTGCCATCACTGGGCAGGGCAGGGAGGGAGAGGTGGGGCAGAAAGAAGGGTGTAAGGAGGTGGAGGAGGTGGGAAGGTGCTGGGAGGTGGCACTGCCTGTGAGCCAAGGCTCTAAGTCCCTGCTCATCCTTATCAATTTAATAGGACTTCCCCTACAAACAGATTCAAAGATAAACTTTTTAAGAATTTCAAGATGGCAGGTGCAGAGCAGTAAACTTCAAGCTAGAGACCCTTATGAGCATTGGACCCTATGTGATTGCTTTGGTCTTAGGCTTGTATCTCTGACCTCATTTTTTGGCCCATCAATTCTTGATCTCTTTTCATTGTGTGTATTAAGCAGTACCCTAGTTGGATGTCCTGATTTGCTCCCAAGATTACTATGTTCGATGAGCCATCTATCTAGATGCCTGCAGGTTAGGGTCCCTGGCCACCATTCTACCCTCGTTGCCCTTTATGGTAATTGTACCCATCTTGTTTCTTAATGGTTGAGTGCTTTTGCTGGTCTTTGCTATTCTGGAATTTTATTATCCAGTTTTTTTCCATTACAGCACGTCCTTTAGGAAACTGCTACTACAAGCTTCTTGAGGTACTATTGCCAACCTCACCAGTATTTCTTTTTTTAAAAGATTTTGTTTTTAAATATTTTTATTTATTTATTTGTTAGAGAGAATGAGCGAGCGTAAGCAGGGGGAACTACAGAGGGAAAGGGAGAAGCAGGCAGCTGCTGATCAAGGAGCCTGAGACAGGACTTGATCCCAGCACCCCAGGATCATGACCTGAGCTGAAGGCAGATGCTTAACTGACTGAGCCTCCCATGTGGCCCTCACCAATACTTTCTTATCTCCCTGGTAAAGGGAGAGTCCTCCAGGCCTTCTCAAGGAATACGGATTTTCAGAAAATGAACACACTAATGTAACTAACAAAATAAAAAAAACAAATATTACTAACACTCAAGAAATTTCCCTTGTGCCTATTATCAATCACTACTCACACTGTCACTAAGAAAAATCACAATTTTGACTTCTAAAAGAGTATTTTTTTATTGTTGTGTATTGTGTTATCAATTTTTGCATTTTATATGTAAGGAATCAGCATTTTTAAAAAAAGATTTTATTTATTTATTTGACACAGACGGAGATCACAAGTAGGCAGAGAGGCAGACAGAGAGAGAGGAGGAAGCAGACTCCCCACGAGCAGAGAGCCCGATGTGGGGCTCGATCCCAGGACCCTGAGATCCTGACCTGAGCCGAAGGCAGAGGCTTTAACCCACTGAGCCACCCAGGCGCCGCCAGCATGTATTTTTTGTATCTATCTTGTGCTCAGCCTTTTTTTGGTATGATTAATTTAGGTGGTTTTATGTCATTATAGTTCCCCCCATAAAATTTATCTATTTATTTTTTAATTTAAATTAAATTAACATATAATGTATTATTAGTTTCAGAGGTATAGGTCTGTGATTCATCACAAGATTTCATTTTTTTGATGACTGAGTAGTATTCCATTGTACATGTGCGTGTGTGTGTGTATGTGTGTGTGTCTGTCTGTCCATCTATCTATCCATCCCACATCTTCTTTATCCATTCATCTGTTGATGGAAATTTGGGCTCTTTCCATAGCTTGGCTATTGTGAACATTGCTGCTATAAACATTGGGGTGCAGGTGCCCCTTCAGATCCACTATATTTGTATTTTTTTAAATTTATTTTTTATTTATTTTCAGCATAACAGCATTCATTATTTTTGCACTACACCCAGTGCTCCATGCAATCCGTGCCCTCTATAATACCCACCACCTGGTACCTCAACCTCCCACCCCCCACCCCTTCAAAACCTCACATTGTTTTTCAGAGTCCATAGTCTCTCATGGTTCACCTCCCCTTCCAGTTTCCCCCCAACTCCCTTCTCCTAACTCCCCATGTCCTCCATGCTATTTGTTATGCTCCACAAATAAGTGAAACCATATGATAATTGACTCTCTCTGCTTGACTTATTTCACTCAGCATAATCTCTTCCAGTCCCGTCCATGTTGCTACAAAAGTTGGGTATTCATCCTTTCTGATGGAGGCATAATACTCCATAGTGTATATGGACCACATCTTCCTTATCCATTCGTCCATTGAAGGGCATCTTGGTTCTTTCCACAGTTTGGCGACCGTGGCCATTGCTGCTATAAACATTGGGGTACAGATGGCCCTTCTTTTCACTACATCTGTATCTTTGGGGTAAATACCCACTAGTGCAACTGCAGGGTCATAGGGAAGTTCTATTTTTAACTTCTTTTTTTTTTTTTTTAAGATTTTATTTATTTATTTGACAGAGAGAGATTACAAGTAGGCACAGAGGCAGGCAGAGAGAGAGAGAGGAGGAAGCAGGCTCCCTGCTGAGCAGAGAGCCCGATGTGGGACTCGATCCCAGTACCCTGAGATCATGACCTGAGCTGAAAGCAGCGGCTTAACCAACTGAGCCACCCAGGCGTCCCTATTTTTAACTTCTTGAGGAATCTCCACACTGTTCTCCAAAGCGGCTGCACCAACTTGCATTTCCACCAACAGTGTAAGAGTGTTCCCCTTTCTCCACATCCCTTCCAACACATGTTGTTTCCTGTCTTGCTAATTTTGGCCATTCTAACTGGTGTAAGGTGATATCTCAATGTGGTTTTAATTTGAATCTCCCTGAGGGCTAGTGATGATGAACATTTTTTCATGTGTCTGATAGCCATTTGTATGTCTTCATTGGAGAAGTGTCTGTTCATATCTTCTGCCCATTTTTTGATATGATTGTCTGTTTTGTGTGTGTTGAGTTTGAGGAGTTCTTTATAGATCCTGGATATCAACCTTTTGTCTGTACTGTCATTTGCAAATATCTTCTCCCATTCCATGGGTTGCCTCTTTGTTTTTGTTGACTGTTACCTTTGCTGTGCAGAAGCTTTTGATTTTGACAAATTAATATGAGAAGAGAGAAGAACCACATGGTCTTCTCAATTGATGCAGAGAAAGCATTTGACAAAATCCAGCATCCGTTCCTGATTAAAACACTTCAAAGTATAGGGATAGAGGGAACATTTCTGAACTTCATCAAATCTATCTATGAAAGACCCACAGCAAGTATCATCCTCAATAGGAAAAAGCTTGCAGCCTTCCCGTTGAGATCAGGAACACGACAAGGATGCCCACTCTCACCACTCTTGTTCAACATAGTATTAGAAGTCCTAGCAACAGCAATCAGACAACAAAGAGAAATAAAAGGTATCCAAATTGGCAATGAAGATGTCAAACTCCCTCTCTTCGCAGATGACATGATTCTTTATATGGAAAACCCAAAAGACTCCACCCCCAAACTACTAGAACTCATACAGCAATTCAGCAACATGGCAGGATACAAAGTCAATGTACAGAAATCAGTCGCTTTTTTATACACTAACAATGAAAATACAGAAAGGGAAATTAGAGAATCGATTCCATTTACTATAGCACCAAGAACCATAAGATACCTGGGAATAAACTTAACCAAAGAGGTAAAGGATCTGTATTCGAGGAACTACAGAACACTCATGAAAGAAATTGAAGAAGACACAAAAAGATGGAAGACCATTCCATGCTCTTGGATCGGAAGAATAAACTTTGTTAAAATGTCTCTACTGCCTAGAGCAATCTATACTTTTAATGCCATTCTGATCAAAATTCCACCAGTATTCTTCAAAGAGCTGGAGCAAATAATCCAAAAATTTGTATGGAATCAGAAGAGACTTCAAATCGCTAAGGAAATGTTGAAAAGCAAAAATAAAACAGGGGGCATCACGCTACCTGATTTCAAGCTTTACTACAAAGCTGTGATCACCAAGACAGCATGGTACTGGCATAAAAACAGACACATAGGCCAGTGGAACAGAGTAGAGAGCCCAGATATGGATCCTCAATTCTATGGGCAAATAATCTTCGACAAAACGGGAAAAAATATACAGTGGAAAAAAGACAGTCTCTTCAATAATTTTTGCTGGGAAAACTAGACAGCTATATGTAGAAGAATGAAACTCGACCATTCTCTTACACCGTACACAAAGATAAACTCAAAATGGGTAAAATACCTCAACGTGAGACAGGAATCCATCAGAATCCTAGAGGAGAACATAGGCAGTAATCTCTTCGATATCAGCCACAGCAATTTCTTTCAAGATATGTCTCCAAAGGCAAAGGAAACAAAGCCAATATATTTGTATTTTTTAGGTAAATACCTAGTAATACAACTGCCTGATCATATAGCTCTATTTTCAACTTTTTGAGGACCTCCATACTGTTTTCCATAGTGGCTGTACCAGCTTGCATTCCCACCAACAGTGTAAGAGGTTTCTCTTTCCTCTGCATCCTTGCCAACATCTGTTGTTTCCTGATTTGTTAATTTTAGCCATTCTGACTAGTGTGAGGTGGTATCTCATTGTGGTTTTGATTTGTATTTCCCTGATGCTGAGTGATGTTGAATATTTTCTCATGTGTCTGTTGGCCATTTGGATGTTTTCTTTGCAGAAGTATCTGTTCATGTCTTCTGCCCATTTCTTGATTTTTTTTTTTTTTGTTTGTTGTTGTTTGGATGTTGAGTTTGATAAGTTCATTATAGATTTTGGATACTAGCCCTTTATCTGATATGTCATTTGCAAATATCTTCTCCTGTTCTGTTGGTTGTCTTTTGGTTTTGTCAACTATTTCCATTGCTGTGTAAAAGCTTTTTATCCTGAGGAAGCCCCAATAGTTCATTTTTGCTTTTGTTTTTCTTGCCTTTGCAGACATGTCTTGCAAGAAGTTGCTGCAGCCAAGGTCATAGAGGTTACTGCCTACCTTCTTCTATAGGATTTTGATGGATTCCTGTCTCACATTTAGCTCTTTCATCCATTTTGAGACTGTTTTTGTGTATGGTGTAAGAAAGGGGTCCAGTTTCATTCTAATTCATGTGGCTATGCTATTTTCCCAACACCATTTGTTGAAGAGATTGTCTTTTTTCCATTGGACATTCTTTCCTGCTTTGTCAAAGATTAGTTGACCATAGAGCTGAGGGTCCATTTCTGGGTTCTTTATTCTGATCCATTGATCTGTGTGTCTGTTTTGTGCCAGTACCATACTGTCTTGATGATTGCACCTTTGTCATACAGCTTGAAGTCCAGGATTGTGATGCTTCCAGCTTTGATTTTCTTTTTCAGGATTGCTTTGGCTTTTGGGGGTCTTTTCTGGTTCCATACAAATTTTAGGATTGTTTTTTTCCAGCTCTGTGAAAAAAAAGTTGATGATATTTTGATAGGGATTGCACTGAATGTATAGATTGCTCTGGGTGGCATAGACATTTTAACAATATTTGTTCTTCTAGTCCATGAGCATGGAATGTTTTTCTATTTCTTCCTGTCTTTCTCAGTTTCTTTCATGAATGTTCTATAGTTTTCTGAGTACAGATTCTTTGCCTCTTTGGTTAGGTTTATTCCTAGGCATTTTACAGTTTTTGGTGCTATTGTAAATAGCATCAAAGGGATTGATTCCTTGATTTCTCTTTCTTCTGCCTTATTGTTAGTCTATAGAAATGCAACTGATTTCTTTTTCTTTTTTAAAGATTTTATTTATTCAAGAGAGAGAAAGAGAGCACATGTGGGCACGAGTTGGGGGCAGAGGCTGAGGGAGAGGGAGAATAGACTCCTTGCTGAGCAGGGAGCCCTATTTAGGACTCTGTCCCAGGACCCGGGGATCATGACCTGAGCTGAAGTCAGACGCTTAACTGACTGAGCCACACAGGCACCCCGAAATGCAACTGATTTCTGTCACTTTTCTGCCACTTTTCTGAATTTCTGTATGAGTTCTAGCAATTTTAGGGTGGAATCTTTTGTGTTTCCAACATAGAGTATCATGTGAGTGTGGACTTTAAAACAGCCTCCTGATAACCGCGTGACCTTGGGCTAGTTAAGTTTGCATATCTGTGAAATATGGCTAATAATGGCATCTGCTTCAGAGGGTTGTTTTGGCGCATAGTATCAGTTAACCATTGTTTTTGTTCTTACGTTATTATGACAGTGTGTGGGCAGGCATCAGTGGGGAGCCAAGGCTGATGGTTGGTGTTGTGGATTTGAATGTCACATCCCTATGGGAGTAAGAGTAAGGAGTGAAGGTGGTTTAGGGAGTGGTCCTGGCATTTAACGTTTAGTGGACAAAGAAAGAAAAGGAGATGGAGAGGGATGGTGTATCCTAGGAAAAGGTAGGGCCACAGAGGCCAGGGGAAAGTTGAGTCTCAAGAGAAGGAAGGGGGTCATCCTCTGAAACAGAGAATCTGGAGAAACTATCTTTTCTTTTAGACAATCGGATTTTGCAGTTAAATGCTCTCTGGTGAACTTAGATCAGTTTCAGTGGAGAGGAGGGGACAGAAACCAGATTAAAGCCAGTTGAGAAATAAATTGGAGGTGAAGAAGTAGCGAAAAACATAGAACTTTCTCCCAGAATGTTTGGCTGTGGAAAGGAGAGAGCTTAAGGCAATGGCTGGAGAAAGTGTCCTGTCAGAAGAAACAGAAGTGGGTTTGTTTCTTGTGGAGAAGAGCCAGTTCCATCTTTCCCATCTCTTTCTCCTTCCTTCTTCCCTTCTCCTTCACCCCTTCCCTCCTACCTCCTTCTAGTTGTCTTCTCTAAGCCTAACTTTGTATCATTCTGGAAATGAAGCAAGTGACTAGGAAGGTTTAGTGGGAGAGAGAGAGCGAGAGAGAGAGAGAGAGAGAGAAGCTACTTGAGGAGGGTGGGATAAACCATGAAAGGCACTTGTATTGAGGAAGTAGAGCGATGGGGCCCCAAGTCCAGGTGGGCCTTTTATCCTTGCCCAGTGTTACAGGAAGGGAGGAGTGCTATATCAGTGGGTATCAGTGCAGGAAGGTTTGCAATGGGGGAAATGGGGCAGGGGAGGAAAGTAATCAGGGTTTCTTTCATTGTATTTAGTTGGCTTATTAAGAGCATCAGTAGGCTTGAAATGGGCATCTGTATCTTTCCCAGAGATGGGTAATATTCTATTTTCACAGAGCTCTGCACAAGACTGGGAAAAGTGAGGTGGTGTGTGAAGGGTGCTGGAAACTGAGAGCCATGCATTGCTGACAGGGGAAAGACACTCACTGAAAATATCTAATTTTGCCTGGTTATTGACTCACATGATGCCAGGACATAATAGCAGATCTAGTGATGAACCCTGGGGGGACCCAGGCACAGGGGTCATGGCCCGATACTTTCTTTTTTGGAATATTTGATTGTAAGTATTAGGGGACTATTATGAGGTTCTCCTGAGGGCTTAGAAATGAGGAAATCAGATGGCCTCCCATAATCTGATACTCAAATGAACACAATGATGTGCAACCAGAGGGGGCTGAGTATATCCTAGCTTCAAAACTTCACCTTACATGCAGGCCAGATGTCTCCACAGGCTGACACATGTCAGGTACTTTGGGCACCAATGATATCTGTGGAGATACCGCCTCAACTACTAGACTCCATTTTCAGCTGTTGTATTTGTATGAGTATGGGAAATGCATGTGTGTTTGAAAGCATGTGTGCGGATATACACATGTATTTGGGGGGTCTGGAATTCATCTGCTGTATGCAGAAGTACAAAAAAGAAAGAAAGGTAGGTGAGTGGTGTACAATATACTTAATTTAAAAAAAAAAGATTTATTTGAGAGAAAGAGAGGGTGTGCACAAACAGAGGGAGGGGCAGAGGGAGAGAGGCTGAGCATTGGAGCCATGAGATCACAATCTGAGCCAAAATCAAGAGTTAGATACTTAACCAACTAAACATTCCAGGTGCCCCAGAATTCTTGATTTTCTAATATTATACTTATCTTGCTCATAAATATCCATGAAGCTGAGAACAAAAGGTGTTAATAACCTCTAATTTCTAAAGGGAGGAGTTAGCCCAGCTATGTAGAATATGCTAAATGGGGATCAAAAAATCTGGTCCCATTGCTGCTTTGGGAGTATAAAGAGGTATAAAGATGATGAAGAGAGATTGACTAAGAGCAGGAATCCCTGCCCACACATACCCAAAGTGAAGGGCAGAGGCTCTCTGAGAACCACTGAAAGACTGACAAGTATCGCCTGGAGTTTAGAGGGCAATCTGGAACAGAGAACTAGTCCTTTCTAAAATTGAAGGCAAGAAGTTGGCTAGAGCCTGTCTAATGAGTCAAGGCTACCACGAGTGGCATGGGCTTCCGCCAAGGCAGCTGATAAAGAAACCCAAAGGATGCTGTCCAGGACAGAGACAGTAGTGATGGGTTGGCTGGTGTGCTTGTGAGTGCTTGTATGTGTACGTGCATATGCACACATGCCTGTGTGGGAACTCCAAGTTTATTCTCTGTAGGCATAGTGATGAGGGTTGTTGGGAGATACTCATTATACTGACTTTCTTCTTCAGAGAGCTTCCAGTGGCCTCAACACTTCCAGCTAGAATCTCTTCTGCCTCCAGAATTCTCTAGAGGTGACTAGAAGTAACATGTGCCTCAGAGCCAAGGCATTTCACCAGCTTCCCCACATCTTGTGATATTCATGTAGAAATAGAGGCATGTTGTTGGGCCATTCTGGGCCTGGTAGCCAGGGACATGGCCCTTCCTGACCTCCACTTTCATTGAACCACCACACATCCTGCTATCACTGGTTCTCTGACCTGCTGTCCCCTGCCAGAGAGATGAGGTAACAGAGCCACTACCAGTGCTGCCCAGGGCTTGGGTCACAGGATTTGTGAGATCTGCTCCTGGCAGAACTGCCCACCCAGCTGAAGCAAGGATGAAAGATTGGGAAAAGTCATAGTTTACCACACTTCAGACAGAGAATGTGAAATCCCAGTACCATGCGGAGAGCAGCCTGCTTCCTGGAGGTTTCTCCACCCTTGCTGCAAACTCTCACTGAGCCCCAGGGGCACTGGCACATATTATGACTGAGGTTCCCCTTCTGTAGTCAGCATCTCAAATCAAGATGGGACCCGCTCACATTATTAGGCCTTTTCTTCAGAAAGGGTTGCGCTTTCTGTTGGTCTACATGGATCCTAAGCCTGGCTTTATCACTTAACAGCTGTGTGACCCTGTGTGTGTTTTTTTTTTTTGTATGTGTGTGTGTGTTACTCCCCCTTGAGCCTCACTTTCTTCATCCTTGCAGACGATCAGATCTATTCTAAAGGATTGTTATAGGAATGAAATGAGATGAATCTCATAAAGTGACTTGCGTGATGTTTGGGGAAAAAACAGGACACACAAATTGTTTTCTTTCCTTGTCAGCTTTACCTAGAACCTGGCTCCTAATAGCACTGTGAGGTGAGCACTGCTTGCTGGGAAGAGGGAGGGCAGCCTCTGTCCCAAACACTTGTATGCTTGCTATGATGGTGGAGAGAATGGGCCTACTCCCCTCAGCCAGCTGCTCCCAGAGGGATGCCACTGCCTGCAGGAGGGGCATCAGCTCTGTGGGCACTGGGGGCCAGGTGTGTTGCAGGGTGAGAGGTCCATGCATAGTGCAAAAACTTACAACCTGAAAGAAAGACCTTGCTCAAGACCCTCTCCTCTGACACCCATCCTCAGACCTAATGGGCTCTTACCTGGCTCCCAGTTGAGTCTTACAACTTGAGACCATCTTTCATGCTGCCCCAGAGGGCATTTTCTGAAATGCTAGCCCATTTTACATCCCTCCTCTCCTTGAAACACTCAGTGGCTCCCTAGTGTTTAAAACTGTACTTTTCAAATAATGGAATATGACCTTTAGTGGGTAATGAAATCAATTTAGTGAATTGCAACCAGCATGAAAAAAAACTGAATAGATTAAATGTCAGCTTCAGTCACATGTAAGTATTGTTTTGCAAAACATTTATTTCAGAGTATTTTAAATGTAAGCTTGTAATCTTGTATTGAGGTTTTGTGGTTTCAGAACTCTGTTGGGAGCTTCCTGAGTATAATCTGAACTGCCCACCTCTTGAAGGGCAGGGTGCTCCAAGTTAGTATGTGGCAGTTTTAACAAGCAAAGGGAACTTACATATAAGGCTTGTTTGGGGCAACTGCAAGATAAATGGACCCCCAGATCCATTCCTCAGATCTTAAAAGCTTACTTTAAAAAAAAAAGATTTTATTTATTTATTTGTCAGAGAGAGAGTACAAGCAGGGGAAGCTATAGGCAGAGGGAGAAACAGACTCCCCACTGAGCAGGGAGCTCAATATGGGGCTCTATCAGAGGACCCTGAGATCATGACCTGAGCGGAAGGCAGATGCTTAACTGACTGAGCCACCCAGGTGTCCCAAATCTTGAAAGCTTATAAAGAGGACTCAACTAGGCTCAGCCACATGTACCATGCAGGTGTTCTCAACACCACATCGCCATCTCAAGGCTATGTTCTTGGAGCAGCCTCTGGGAGTGGGAAAGGCAAGAGGAACCCACATTCCCAGGACAGAGGAGAGGATGAGGAGCCCTCCAAGTGCCCAGGTCATATTCACAGGTCAACTGGCAGTTACAGCTTTTTAATGACATTTCCCAACAGGTACAACATATTCAGTAAAGTGCACAAGGATTAAGTGTGCCGCTTGATGGGTTTTTTTATGTTCACACTCTCATTTAGCTACCACCTAGATCAAGACATGAAACATATCTAGTACCCCACAAGGCTCCTTCATTCCCCATCCTAGTCAAAACTAGCCCACCCTTCCTGCTAGATAATTACTTTTCTGACTGCTCTAATCATCAATTAGGGTTTTTTTTTTTCTCCTGTTTTTGAACTAAGTGGGGTTTGGAGATTGGCTTCTTTAACTCAACATGTGTGAGATACATTTGTGACATTGCATGTAGCTGTAGTTAGCCCATTGTCATTATTGTATTCTATTGTGTGAATGCACCAGAATTTCCTTATCCACTTCTCATGTCGATGGACATTTGAGTTGTTTCCATATTTTGGCTATTATGAACAAAGCTCCTGTGAATATTCTTATACATGTCTTTTCATTTCTACTCATTTTTTTTGGCCATACTCATAGGAGTAAAATCTCTGGGTCACGGGGTAAATGTATGATAACTATTAAAAGTACCAGTTTTCCAGAGTAGTTTCATCTGAGATTTATATGCACATATGTTCACATACATGCATGATATATGTATGTACTACCTATGGTCCAGGTAGTCACATAAAATGATTTTATTAGGGTCTTGGTAAACAAAACAAAACAAAACAAAAAAACAACCCACACACAATGAAAGCTACTCATGAGAAGAGAAAGTCAGATTATTTGTCACATCTCACAAAACAGGGCATGGCCTGTTTCTATCTCTGTGGCCTCAACTCCCACCCCCTCTCCCAGTGTCTTCTCCTGGCTTGCCTGAAAAATCTTTTTCCTCTTTTTTGTTTGTGGACTCCTACTTTCCCCTGAATATTCATTTCAGATTAATAGTTTTTCTTTTTAAACTATTACTATTGTTATTTATTTTATTAACATATAATGTATTATTTGTTTCAGGGGTACAGGTCTGTGATTCAAAGTCTTACACAATTCACGGTGCTCACCATAGCACATACCCTCCCCATTGTCCATCACCAGCCACTTCATCCCTCCCATACCCTCCCCAGTGTCCATCACCCAGTTACCCCATCCCTCCACTCCTACTCCCCTCCAGCAGCCCTCAGTTTGTTTCCTGAGATTAAGAGTCTCTTAGGGTTTGTCTCCATCTTTGGTTTCGTCTTGTTTCATCAAATGAATAGTTTTTCTGAGAAGTCTTCTCCGATCACCCCTTTCTCCTCTCCCTTTTTGCCCCTCTGTAACCCATGCATCCCTCATCATCATGTTTAGTATTTTGTATTGTCTCCTATGCCAAATTGTTTCCTTATGTACAAGGTCCCTGAAGAAAAACTATGACCCACCTTTAGCATCTAGGGTGTACATTTGTTCTTTACCTTCCCACTTCCATCATCCCCTCTTTTAGTAACAGCCCCTAATATTAATCCAGGGAGCTACCATTCCTGCACTCTCAGTCCAAGTAGCTCAGGTGTGGTCCCATTCACCTGGTGTCATAGTGGTGCTCGTGACCACAGTCTAGGTCCCTCATATCCAGTATCCTTGGCCATCGAGCTTGGTTGCCTAGCTAGTTGGAAAGGGTTTTGGGAGGCATGGACCCCATCGTCTATATCTTTTCCATCTCCTGTCCACCCTGTGGTCTATAGCCCAGTATCTGCTAGGCATTGTGGTAAGTGCTTTACATTTACAATTTCATTTAGTTCCTCTAGGAGATGAAGATGATATTATCATTTCCATTCCCATAGGAGAACTCTGGTTCGGAGAGGAAATAGCACATAACTAGTGTACTTTCAGAGCTGGGCCTTAGACTAAAAGCTCTGGCTGCCTTTGTAGCAATTAGAAAACATCAAACTTTAATTCTTATTTATTTATTTATTTTAAGATTTTATTTCTTTATTTGACAGAGAGAGAGAGAGAGAGAGAGAGATCACAAGTTGGCAGAGAGAGAGGGGAAGCAGGCTCCCTGCCGAGCAGAGAGCCTGATGCAGGGCTTGATCCCAGGGCCCCAAGATCATGACCCAAGCCAAAGGTAGAGGCTTAACCCACTGAGCCACCAGGTGCCCCAAACTTTAATTCTCTTAAGAGTAGGCGCTTAAAGAACATAATTTTCATGTATGAGTAGGTTTTTTACTGGTGTTACCCATTTACTGGTGTTACCCATTCTCTAAGCATTTTAAAGATGTCATCCCATTGTCTTCTGGCCTCCATTGTTTCTGAAAAGCAGTAAGCAGTAATTATATTTGTTCTTCTGTTTATGTCACATGTCTTTTTTTTTTTTTTTTTCATCCTGGGTATAATAAAGATTTTCTCCTTGTCTTTAGTCACTAGTAACTTGCTTATGGTATGTCTTGGCATGGTTTTGTATGGGGGTGTGTGTCTATTTGTCATGTTTGGGGTTTTCTAAATTTCTTAAATCTGTAGATTGAATTTGAAAAATTTTCAGCCATTATGCCTTTATATATTTGCTTTCTGCCTAGTTTTCTCTTTCCTTTTCTTCTGGGATTCCAATGACACAGATGTCAGATTACTTAAGGTTTCTCATTGAGGCTTTGCTCATGTTTGAAAAATATTTCTTCCCTCTGTGATTCTGTTTGGATAATTTCTGCTGATGTATCTTTACATTCATTTCTACTTTTAGAGTATGCAGTATGCTGTTATCTTAGCTAGGGAATTTTTTGATTTCAAATATTGTACTTTTTGTTTGTGAGTTGACATTTGGCTTACTTTTTAGAATTTTCTTATCTATCTTGAAATTCCCCAGCTCTCTAGCTATTATATTCATCTTTTCCTATAAAATACTTTAAATATGTCTATTATATTTAATTTCAAGGTTCCCATCTGCTAATTCCAATATCTGATTCCTCTTCTGGGTTCTTTGTAAGCCAGGTAATTTTTATTGTGTACTTATATATGTAATAGACTCCAGAGTCTTTTGATTCTGTTATCTTTCTCTGAAAAGAATTGGGTTTTGTCCCAGTAGGTGGTTCACTTGCTGACAAATCACTTTAATTCCAGGGGAGTGTAGTTTCAGCCTTTATTAGACTTGTCTCTTGCAGTTCTATCCTAGTCTTGGGTATAGACCTTAGTCCTAGTATGTGGTCCTCAGTCCTAAGGCATGGTCCTGAAGGAGAGCCAGTGGAAAGGTCATGTGCTTACCAAGCTTCTCTAATGTGGCTGTGTTTGCTCAGTTTTGTAATCTCCTTGCAGTTGCTTTCCTCTGGGTAATTTAGTCTTATCCTGTGTATGAACTATGGACACTCAGCCAAGTAATAGAGGAGAACTGGCACACTGATTTTAAAAGGAAGTCTCTTTTGTGCTTCTATCATTGCTGGATTTCACTCCTCCATTTCCAGTCACTCTGGCCCTATACACAGTGTAATTAAAGGGATGTGCCTTTAGGGGAAGATCTTACCCAATGTGCTTCATTTCTCTCAAGGGTTGGATCCACTTAGTTTCTGCCTGCTTTGGTGGCTGTCCAGTGCCTGAAGGTAATTGTTTTTTAAAAAGTATTTTATACAGAGTATTTAATTGTTATGTGGGAGGGTTAGTTTGATACAGGCTATTCTGTTATTATCAGAACCAGAATCTCTTGTTCACATGTCTTCCTACAATCTCAACACCAGTGAAAAGGGAGAACTAAGGAATAAGAGAAGCGATGGCACAAAGTCCTGAGGGGCAACTCAACATGGCTAGCTGGAAAGAGGCAGTGTGATACTCTGTGATACTCTGCTTGGTTACAAGCAGAGACTGTGGGGGCAGATAACCAGGCCACTTATCAGCTGTATGAGTTTACACAAGAAGCTCCACCCACTGGGTCTGTATATTCTTATCTGCAGAATGGGAATGATAATATCACTTTCATAGCTTTTTGGGAGAGTGAGGAATATATGAAGTGCTTAGCACCAGATCTAGCATATTATCATAACCAAAGGTGGTCATTACTGTTAAGAGAATGATGTGTTCTTTTATGGAGGGCCTAAAGGAGAGAGACAAGACTAGAAGAATCTCTTTTCCGCACAGTAGGTGGGTGACTTCTGTTGGGGCTTTTTGGACTAGAAGTCTGTGCCTCCAACTGTAGACATTCACAGTTGTTTGGAAATGAGCAAAGTCCCACACCTTCGAATTTTTTTGTGTGTTCCAGGTGGGGCTTATCAAGAGCTGGAGGGTCTGAACCAGATCTATGCAGAATTTTAAAGGGACAGCTGTAGAGTTATAGAAGCTGACTGAAAATGTGTATCAAGGGCAAAGGCTTGGAGATGACACTTTCGCCCAAATGGTATTCCAGTACAGATTCCTTCTCTGAGCACTCCAACCAGACATAAAGGAGTCTTAATTCCCAAACCCAAGCATGTCTGGAAAGATCCTTTGTATTGAGGTAAACTTCATATAATAGAAAATTCCCATTTTAACTATTTTAAAGTGTGTAATTCAGTGACTTCTAGTACATTTATGTACTAGAAGTACATAAATTCTTCAACCTTCATTACTAATTCCAGAACATTTTTATCACCCCAGGAAGAAACCCCATACCTGTTAAATAGTCAACCACTGATCTACTTTCTGTTTCCATGATTCGTGTATTCTGGACATTTTATGTGAATGGAATCACGCAATATGTGACTCTTTGTGTTTGCCTTCTTTCACTTGGTGTAATGTCTTCAAGGTTCAACCTTTGCCTGGAAATTTTTAGATACTTGTTTTTGTATAAACTCGTGTGTCTTTTTGACTTCTTCAGGTTACCTCCTCCATGAGGGTCTCCTACAGGGAACAGGGAACCTTGAAGAAGTGAGCATGCGGAATGGTGGGTGCAAACAAGTGGGGCACATTTGATGAAGGACAGTTGGAAGGCAGGCAGACCGGCAGGGACAAGCGCTCCCTCACTCAAGAGGAAATCACCCTAAAAGGATTTTACACCACCTTGGAAGGAGCCCTCCACCCTTTCCAGGTGACAAAAATCAGTGACAAAAACCTGATTGGATGACAGGTGCAGGGAGGGTTAATCAGATTAAAACAACCCACTAACAAGCCCATAAACACCCCTAAACTTAGAAATTCCAGTGACAACTGTCTCGGGTCCCCTCCCTCCTTGGGAGCTTTGTACTGTCCCTTTGCTATCACTCAATAAACCTTGCTTTGCTGCCTACCACTCTGTCTGGTCTACGCCTTCATTCTTCGAAGCTGCGTTACCAAGAACTGTGGGCACCGACAGAGGAAAAAGAATCCTCTAACACATTGACACACTTCCTTTTGATAGGTTTCTATTTCTGCATCCCATTTGCAGTGCTCTTGAGCCTCTTCTGTTGGAGTATCTGTTTCAGTTTTTCTACCTAAAACCCCCTCACCTCAACTGTAGTCCAAAGATGGATGACTTTCTTAGGCACCCAATTAAATATAACAAGGTGATGTGCAGGAGGAAGTACCTGTGTTTTAAAGTCAGGTTGGATTTGAATCTCACCTCAAAGACTGCGTATAGGTTTGGGGAATTCCAGAGTAGAGATCTGTGTCCACTTTTGCAGGTAGAACCTGGGGATGGGATATATCCCTAGGAATATTACAGATGCCATAACATGGCATGAAAGGAGTAGAAGGAGCTGCTGGAAACCATGACTGAGTCAGTCTTGAAGAGTTCCCAAAGCCCTATGCAGTGGGGGAGCAATCAAATGACTTTTCTCTTTGTCTCAGAGGGGCAAGTGAGTGGGTAAACAGTCTTAGCTCCACCTCATTTCTTGTCACGAACATGGCCGCAGCATGGCAAAGGGGCCACCAAGTGTTCCCATTCGTGGAAAACAGGGAGGGAGCACAGGGAAACCGCAAACTTGGAGATGACCTGCCAGATACTTAGGGCAAAAGCAGGACAGGTGTCCAGAGGTCCAGGGTATGGGGGCATTTTGGCAGCTTGCAGGAATACATGGAAAAAGCAAAAGGTGGACACCCTCAGAGGATACCTGGAGATACCTGGAACTCAAGTGTGATTCTGGAGAAAGGGGGTGGCAGATGCTGAACTGAAATTAAAATGTTGCCTAGTGCTACAGGATGGTGGCTTAAAACAGGAATTCAGTTCAGTTTAGAAAAGGCAGTGCACATTTTAAGCACTTCTGAGAAGCTAAGCAGAGAGTCCTAACTTAAAAAAAAATGTGTTTTTCCCACTGTACATCATTCCACTTTATTTCATTTTAAGCTTGTGAAAATGATTCAACTGATGCATTGAAGAGGCAGGACTTTGTAGCTTTAGGGTTGGGACCAGCTGGCTCAGGGCACAGTTTCTCAGCTGAGGTTCCTAGGGAAACTGCCACAGGCACTTAGCCAGCCGCTCTGTGCTAGAAGGACAGGGGTTAGCTGACATTTGCTCTGGGCTGTTCTGGAGGCTGGCTGCTCTCAGCTGCAGGGCTTCCTTCCTCATCTTCCTCCCACCCTTGTTCTCTTCCATTTTGAATGTTTTTAAAATTATTTATTTTTTATTTATGAGAGAGACAGACAGAACATGACCAGGAGGCGGCGAGCAGAGGGAGAGGGAGAAGCACACTGTGCTGAACAGAGTGCAGAGCCCAATGTGGGGTTTGACCTTATGAATCTGAGATCATGACCTGAGTTGAAACCAAGAGTCTGCCAAATAACCGACTGAACCACCTGAATGTTTTTTAGATTGAGGTGAAATTCACAGAACAGAGAAGTAACCATTAGTGAGTAAACAACTCAGTGTCCTTTAGTACATGCACCCTGTTTCGCAACCATCACCTCTCTCCAGTTTTGAAACATTCTCAAAAGGGACTCCCCAATTTATGTAATCACTCCCAAAAGACCCTGGCAACCACTGATCTGTTTCCCTTCTCTGTGGATTTACCTATTCTGCACATTTCTTACATATGAAATTGCACAGTGACCTTTTGTGTCTGGCTTCTTTCCTCATCCCTCTTGTACCTTTCAGTCCTATCTCTTCTCCCTGAAGCACTGGGGCCCACCCAAGAAGTCCCTCAGGCATTTCCAAACTCCATTTTCCAGGATTTAGGCCAGAGAAAGCAAAGGTTAAAGGGTGGGGGTTGGGGTTGGGATTGGGAATTAAATTGGGTTAGGAAAAAAATGCCAACAATTTCTGATTAAGCCTCAGCCACTGAATTTGGTTTAAAGGCAAATGATCTCTGGGCACTGGGTTTTAAGTACCGTGGCTGTGGCTTCTGAGCCACGCCACGTGTGAGACAGGCTTGCTCTAGCTCCTGACTTGAAACAGAGGCTCTGTGCCCTTGACGGAATATTGGGTTTTGGAAAAAAAAAAAAAATGCAGCCCTGTTGAGACACTGGTGTGGCTAGAGTTCCACAAAGCCGTGTTTATCATCAGACAGAAAACCAGGGGGAAACAGCTACCGGATCCAGTTGCCCCTTACATCCCCAGTGGCCACACCTGGCCCTAAGAACTGGGGACGCAGCAGAGAAGCACATCACAAACTTGTGGTCCAGGGCTGCCACTTCTCTGATGAATTATGGCAGAGTTTTGAAACTAAGGGGAGGAAATTGTAGGCGGAGGAAATTGTAGGCGGTGGCTTTTCTATGTCTGGTAGAGGAGCTAGCTTGTGACACACTGCAGGCTCTGCGGTTTCTCTCTCTGGCCTCAGTGGTTTTTCTGTGGACTGAGGCCTCCTTGTCTTTCCTGGGTGGGAGAAATTGAAATTATAGAACCTCCTTCTGGTTGTCTTCATGCAGGATGGGCTTTTTCATCTTGACCTAGGAGGGCCTGTCCATTGATGAAAATCAGTGTCCATGCTTCCTCTGCCTCCAGCATTGGTTATGCATGCGAAGCTGTATGGCCTTGGGTTAGTCATTTCCCTTTACAAAACTTGGGCTTTCTCAGCCGTAAAGAAGACATTAGATTGTGTAGGGAATTGAATAGTGTCCTTCCCCTCCAAAGTTCATGGCTACCCAGAACCTCAGAATGTGACTTTATTTGGAGTTGGAGTCTTTACAGATGTAACTAAGGCAAGTCCTGAGATGAGAGCCTTCTGGATTAGGATGGGCCCTAAATCCAAAGGACAGTGTCCTTATAATGTTGTTGGGGCACAGGGTTGCAAGAGTACCAGGCTTCATGGGTCCCAAACAGACCAGGTTCGGCCATTTGCCACTAACAAAATCCAAAGAAGAGAGATGAGTGGTAGCCAAACAAGAATTTATTTCAGCAAACCGGGAAGACAGTGAACTAATATCAAAGACTGTCTCCAAAGTGCTGAAAATACTCCTTGATTTCTATAAGGAGAAGGTGGGACAAAGGTCAGTGGATACATGCAGTAAAGGGCAGGTTGATCATTATCTTGGGTCAATCACTGGCAGGGTCTTGCTGGCTCAGGGCAGTCCTTATTGCTTGATGGGGTAGTTTCTGTTGCTGGTTCCCGTGCTGAGATGCTTTGCCTGTAGGGTCTTTTGCCTGCTTTGAGAGAGAAGCTGGAAAGAACTTAACCAATTAGAAAGTCTGAGGTAAAAATGGAGGTGTCTTTCAATAAGAGAAAAGGGCATACAAACACACAGGGTGGAAGCGGAGGTAGGCAGAGATTGGAGGGATCTGTCTACAAGCCAGCGAATGCCAAAGGTGGTGGACAAATTGCAGAAGTTAGGTGAGAGGCAGGGAGTTTCAGCTTCCAGGAGTCCGTTTTGCTGACACCTTTATTTCCCACTTCCAGCCTCTTGAACTGTGGAGGGAAGAGAATTCTCTTGTTTCAAACCAGTTTGTGATACTTCATAACAGTAGCACCAGGAAGTTGATACAGATTAGATACTGTTTCTAGGAGTAATCCATATCTTCATGGTGCTTGTAGTTTTTACAAAGGGTATTAATGTAATTTATTTCTCCTGGTAAATTCTTGCCAGGTATGATACTGTGGTCTATAATAAGAATTATATATTTGGTCTTCCTTCTTGCTCCTGGCACAGAACTCCTAAAACCTTTGAAATTCCTTGTGATGAGAGCCATAATGGTGTCTTTTGTTACGGGAATGAGGTGACTTTGGAGAGCAAAAGGATGAGGGCTGGTTGGCAGTGGAACCAACCTAGTGATTAGAAGGTTGAAACTTCAGACCTATCACCTGACCCACCAGGGAGGGGAGAGGGGCTGGAGATTGAGTTCAATCACCAACAGCAATGACTTAATCAGTTACACCTGTGTAATGAGGCCACCATAAAATACCCATAAGCCCTGGGATTGGAGAGCTTTTGGGTTGATGGGCGCATGAAGCTCTGGAGAAAGCAGTGCCCTCAGAGGGAGTATGGGAACTCTGTTCTTTCTCCATTCCTTGCCTTCAGCGCCTCTTCCATCACGTTGTTCCTGAGTTACATCCTTTCACAGTAAACCAGTAATCTAGTAAGTGAAAGGTATTTCTGAGTTCTCTGAGCCTCTTCTGCAAATTTATCAAACCTAAGGCAGGGGCAGGTCCTTAGAACCTGCAGTCTGTAGCCTGTTGCTAACAACCTGAGCAAGTAGATTCTGAAGTTGGGGGAGGGGTGCATCTTGGAAGACTGAACTCTTACCTCGTGGAATCTGATGCTATTTCAGGGTAGTGTCAAAACGGAGTTAAATTGTAAGACACCTAGCTGGTGCCCGAGAATTTTTGGTGGTGTTTGGGGGATAACACTCTCCCCACCCGCCCCGGCCTCACTGGAAATTGAGTTATTGCAGAATCTTTTAACCAGATAACGTTTTTGGGCTTTAGGTAGATTTTACCAACCTATTCCCTTTTTTGTGGATGCCCAGAGAGATGACCTATTTATGGAAATGACCTATCAAGTTAGAGGCAGCTCTCGGCCTGCAGTTTTTGTGGCTTTTCTCTAGCGCAGTGGTCCACATCAGCTGAAAAGTTCCGATCCATGAGGATGTATATGCAAGAGGGCTTTCTTAGGCATGAGCTGAAGGCTGTCTGGTGGGAAGGGCAAGCCTTACCAGCTGCACTGGGGTTACCGTGTTTGAGGCCTGCTAGCGAGACTCTGGTGTCTGCTACCTTGGACTCACAGCCTCTTCTCATCTTTAGAAACACTTCCTGCAGTCCCGCCCCCCACCCATGGTAAACAGAGATGATTGTTCTGGAGGCCAAAGGTGGGATAGCAGGCCTAGGTTTGAATCCCAGCTCTGCAGTTTACTAGCTGTGGAAGCCCCGGGGAATGACCTCACTTCTCCAAGGTTCAGGTTGTTCAGCTATAATCTGGAGATAACAATCCCAGCCATTAAGAATTTTTGTGAGGAGTAGGGATAAATGTGTAAAACCACTGGCCCACAGCCGGCGCTCTATAAAAGCTGTTCCCATTATTTCCCTTAATAGTTGCCTTGGCTTTACTCCAGCGCTTACACAAGGTCTGGTTTCAGTCTTCCACTAATTAGCTCGCCAGCTTTCCTTAATCCCATGAGCTCCAGTCTCTTGCACAAGACCCCCTGAATGTGGGCAAGCAGCCAACAAGAGACGTTTACCAAGGGCTTGTGCAAAGTATGGTGTAATAGTGGAAAGGACAAGGGCATTGTTCTCGGCCAAACCTGATTCAAATGCCCCCTCTCCTATTTCCTACTTGTGGGATTCAAGTCTTTCTCACTCCCTGGTGAAGTGGGGAGAGCAGAACATGAAGGCAGCATTGCTTTGGTCTTACACAAAAGGATAGCCTGTGCTTCATGAATGTTGATTTTGTCACCTCATTCCGTGAATCCACCCTCTCTTGTGACTAGGCAATCCTCTACTTCTCCAAACACTGCTCTGATATCCTATTAGCTGCTGTCAAAATGAGATGGAAGATGAAGTCCTTTTCAAAACAGGGTCACTGAGAAGTGGTCAACCTGAGAATCCTCCTCTGCTCATTCTGTTTTATCTTAGGACTCCAAGCAGGGCTTAGCAGCTATTCTTTTTTTTTTTTTTTTTTTAATTTCTTTTCAGGTTAACAGATTTCATTGTTTATGCACCACACCCAGTGCTCCATGCAATATGTGCCCTCCATAATACCCACCACCTGGCTCCCCCAACCTCCCACCCCCTCTCTTTTAAAACCCTCAGGTTGTTTTTCAGAGTCAGTAGTCTCTCATGGTTCGTCTCCCCCTCCAGTTTCTCTCAACCCCCTTCTCCTCTCCATCTCCCCATGTCCTCCGTGTTATCCCTTATGCTCCACAAACAAGTGAAACCATATGATAATTGGTTCTCTCTGCTTGACTTATTTCACTCAGCATTATCTCTTCCAGTCCCATCCATGTTGATACAAAAGTTGGGTATTTGTCCTTTCTGATGGAGGCATAATACTCCATAGTATATATGGATCACACATCTTCCTTATCCATTCATCCGTTGAAGGGCATCTTGTCTCTTTCCATAGTTTGGCGACCGTGGCCATTGCTGCTATGAACATTGGGGTACAGATGGCCCTTCTTTTCACTACATCTGTATCTTTGGGGTAAATACCCAGTAGTGCAATGCTTAGCAGCTATTCTGTTGCTATTCTTTCCCCCACCTCCCCTTCAACGTAGGGAAAGAGGCATTTTTATTTTATTATTTTTAAGTAGGTTCCACACGCAGCATGGAGCCCATTGTGTGGCTTGAACCCACAACCCTGAGACCAAGACCTGAGCTGAAATCAAGAGATAGACGCCCAATCCACTAAGCCACCCAGGTGCCCCTAGCCTCATTTTTAAGTTTAATTTTTAATGCCATGTGGAAAGTGCATCTTGAGTCCAATGATGAAACTTCTAGATATTCAAAAATGTTAATGAGAAACTTAGTGTTAGGGGTGCCTGAGTGGCCCAGTTAGTTAAGCATCTGCCTTCGGCTCAGGTCATGATCCCATGATCGAGATGCTCATTGGGCTCTTTGCTCGGTGGGGAACCTGCTTCTCCCTCTCTCTTTGCAGCTCCCCCTGCTTGTGTTCTTGAGTACGTTCTATTGTCAAATAAATAAATAAAATCTTAAATTTTTTTTCACTATTTTTTAGCTGCCAAATGTTGACCTCTGCTGTATATTTACGGGTACTTGGTGAATTCCTAGTCTTAGCTTATCTATCCATATTATGTCATAATTGTTTTTATTGAGATAATTGACATAACGTTACCTAAGTTTTGGATGTATAACAGTGATTTGGTATTTGTATATATTGTGAAACGATTGCCATGATAAATCTAGTTAACCTCTATCACCATACATGGTTAACAGTTTTTCTTATAATGAGAATTTTTAAGATTAAGCAACTTTCACATATAGTAGAGTATTATTTTCTTTCTTTCTTTTTTTTTTTTTTTGAAGATTTATTTATTTATTTATTTAACAGAGAGAGAGAGAGATCACAAGTAGGCAGAGAGGCAGGCAGAGAGAGAGAGGAGGAAGCAGGCTCCCTGAGCAGAGAGCCTGATGCGGGACTTGATTCCAGGACCCCGAGATCATGACCTGAGCCAAAGGCAGTGGCCCAACCCACTAAGCCACCCAGGCACCCTTAGAGTATTATTTTCAACTTTAGATCTACAATACACTCCTGTAGTTACCATGCATTAGGTTCCCAGGACTTCCTTATTTGTAACTTCTGTATTTGTAACTTTTGACCACCTTCTCCCTCTTTCACCCCCCGCCCACCTGTGCAGCCTAAAGATGTCTCTTTCCCTACATTGGAGGAGGGGTGGGGGTGACAGAATAGCTGCTAACCCTTGCTCTGACCCACCAGTTTGTTCTCTATTCAGTTTTTTTTTTCTTTAGATTCTACATGTATGATCATATGTTATTTGTCTTTTCTTATTTTTAGTTAGCATAATGCCCTCAAGGTGTATCTGTGGTTGCAAATGGTGAGATTGCCTACTTTTTTATGGCTAAATATTCCATTATGTGTGTGTGCATATATATACTATATATACATAAATATACACAATATAATGTATTTACAATTTTAGTAACTAATTATTATAGTAATGGTCACCTCTCTGTCACATATTCTTTAGCCATTCATCCATCAGTAGCCACCTAGGGCATTTCCATGTCTCAGCTATTATGTTATGCTGCAGTGAACATGGGTAGTGCATCTATCTCTTTGATAGCATTCTGATTTCCTTTTTACACATACCTACAAGCAGAATGCTGGGTCATAGGATAGTTCTATTTTTAATTTTTTGAGGAACCTCCATTCTGTTATCCATAGTGGTTGCACCAATTTACATTCCTACCAATGGTGCACAAATGTCCCTTTTTTCCCACATCTTTACCAACACTTATTTCTTGCCTTTTTTTTTTTTTTTAAATAGCCATCCCAACTAGTGTGAGGTGATACCTTTTGGGTTTAATCTGCATTTCCTTGATGCTTAGTGATGTTGCGCATTTTTTATGAACCTGTTGGCCATCTGTATGTTGTATTTGGAAAAATGTTTATTTAAATTCTCTGCCCATTTTTTAATTGATTTATTGCTCCTAAGTTGTCATATGACTTCTTTATATATTTTGGATAATATCCAAAATATATATATGATTTGCAAATATTTTCTCTCAGTAGGTTGCCTTTTCACTTTGATCATGATTTCTTTTGCTGTGCAGAAGCATTTTAATTTGATAAAGTCCTACTTTTTTTTGTTTGTTGTTTTTTGTTTTTACTTTGGTTGCTTTTGACTTTGGTGTCATATCCAAAATATGATTGTCAAGACCAACATCAAGGCAGTTATCACCTGTTTCCTTCTAGTTTTATGGTTTCAGATCTTACATTTAAGTCTTTAATCCATTTTGAGATAATTTTTGTGTATGGTGCAGGATAGCAACATAGTTTCATTCTTTTGCATGTGGCTGTCCAGTTTTCCCAAAACCATTTATTGAAAGAGATTGTCCTTTCCCCATTGTATACTTGTAGCCCCTTTTCCTAAAATTAATTAACCTTATATGCATGCATTTATTTTGGGTTCTCAATTCTTTTCCATTGGTCTGTGTCTGTTTTTATGCCAATGCCATAGTTCTGATTACTATAACCTTATAATATGGTTTGAAATCAGAAATTATGATGCATCCAACTTTACTCTTAAGATTGCTTTGGCTTCTTGGGGTCTTTTGTGGTTTATGCAGTTTCAGGATTGTTGTTTCTGTGAAAAATGCCATTGGAATTTGGATAAAGTTTGCATTGAATGTGTAGATCGCTTTGGGCAGTATGGACATTTCAAGA
Source organism: Mustela lutreola (assembly GCF_030435805.1). NCBI lineage: Eukaryota > Metazoa > Chordata > Mammalia > Carnivora > Mustelidae > Mustela > Mustela lutreola. The sequence continues at coordinate 58,539,414 of NC_081294.1, forward strand.
ATATTAAGAATATTCTTTTTTTTTCTTTTATTATTTTAATTTATTTTTAAATTTATTTTCAGCATAACAGTATTCCTTATTTTTTCACCACACCCAGTGCTCCATGCAATCCGTGCCCTCTATAATACCCACCACCTGGTACCCCAACCTCCCACCCCCTGCCTCTTCAAAACCCTCAGATTGTTTTTTAGAGTTCATAGTCTCTTATGGTTCACTTCCCCTTCCAATCTCCCCTAACTCCCTTCTCCTCTCTAACTCCCCATATTCTTCCATAGGCGTCTGGTGGCTTATTCGATTAAGTGATTTGACTCCTTAATTTCCTCTTGGGTCATGATCTCAGGGTCATGAGATCCAGCCCCATGTCAGGTTTTGAGTCCGCTTGGAATTCTTTCTCCCTTTCCCTCTGCCTCTCCTCCAGCTCACTTGTGTGCACATGCATTCTCTCTCTCTCTCTAAATAAATAATCTTCAAAGAAATATTCTTTCAACTCATAAGTGGGAATATCTTTCCATTCTCTGGGGTCTTCAATTTCTTTAATAAGGGTATTATAGTTTGCAGTGTATAGGTTTTTCACTTCCTTAGTTAAACTTATTCTGAGGTATTCTTTCTGAAGGAATTGTAAACAAGGTTATCTTCTTAATTTCTCTGATAGTTCATTTTCAGTTTATACAAACATAAGATTTTTATATGTTCATTCTGTATCCTGCAACTTTACTGAATTCATTGATCTAATTTCTCTCTCCTTTTTTTTGCTGAGTCTTAGGATTTTCTACATGTAATATGTGTTCTGCAACTAGTGACAGTTTTACTTCTCCTTTCCAGTTTGGAGGCCTTTTTTTGTTGTTGTTGCCTAATTGCTCTAGCTAAGATTTCTAATACTATGCTGAAATAAAAGTGAGAGTGAGCATCTTTGTTTTGCTTCTGAACTTGGAGGAAAAGCTTTCAGGTTTTCAGCATTGTGTATGATTTTAGTTGTACATATGTGGTATGTGGCCTTGATTATGTTGAAGTATGTTACCTTTGAACCCACTTTGTTAGGAGTTTTTATCATAAAAGGATGTTAAATGTTACTGTGTCTATTGAGATATGATTTTTATCATTTAGTTAATATGGAAGGTCACATCAGTTGATAAAGTTGAACCATTCATGCATCAAGTGGGAATAATGATGATCCTGTTTTCTTCTTCTTCTTCTTCTTCTTTTTTTTTTTTTTAAAGACTTATTAATTTGTCAGAGGGAGCACAAGCAAGGGGAGTGGCAGGCAGAGGGAGAAGCAGGCTCTTTGCTGAGCAGGAAACCCAACGCGGGGCTTGATCCCAGGACTCTGGGATCATGAACTGAGCCAAAGGCAGACTCTTAACCAATTGAGCCACCCAGGCATGTCTCTCTCTCTCTTTTTTTTTTTTTAAATTGAGATATGATTGATATATAGGACTGTGTAACTTTCCAGTGTATAGCACAATGATTCAATTTACATGTATTATGAAATGATCATAACAGAAAGGGTAGTTAACATCCATTATCTGATAAAACTGGAAAAAATTTTCCTTTTTTTGAAAACCCTTAGGGTTTATTCTCTTTTGTAAATACCATACAGCAGTGTTAACTATAATTATCATGTTGTACATTACAACCCTAATATTGATTTATCTTAGAATGGAGTTTGTACCCTTTGATAGCCTGTATCCAATCCTCCCTCCCCCCACCTTCTGCCTCTGGTAAACACAAATATAATCTTTTTCTGTAAATTTGGCATTTGTTTTCAATATGAAACTGTTTAATTATTCACTTAAAGTGACAGTAAAAGATATCAAAGACAAATACATCAAGTCAAATAGCTGTAAGCAAATTTAGCTTTGTAGAATATTGAGATTTTTTTAAAGGTAAATCAAAGATTTGATAAATGTAGGTAATTATTCTGGCAAAACAGAATCCTTGTTTTATAGGCAGTTAATTTTTTTTAAGATTTTATTTATTTATTTGACAGAGAGAAATCACAAGTAGTCGGAGAGGCAGGTAGAGAGAGAGAGGGAAGCAGGCTCCCTGCTGAGCAGAGAGCCCGATGCGGGACTCGATCCCAGGACCCTGAGATCATGACCTGAGCCGAAGGCAGCGGCTTAACCCACTGAGCCACCCAGGCGCCCCTAGGCAGTTAATTTTAAAGATAAAATGACACATGTCTTATTAAGAGAAGATCAATAGTTTAAGAAGACTTTAATTTTTTAAGTTCAGTTTAGGGTTCCTCAGTGGCTCAGTGGGTTGTGGTCTGCCTTTGGCTTGGGTTGTCATCCCAGCATGCTGGGATTGAGCCCCATGTCTGGCTTCCTGCTCAGCAGGGAGTTGGCTTTTTCCTCTGACTCTCCCTCTATGTGCTTTCTCTCCTTTCTCTCTCTCTCTCTCTCTCAAATAAATATATCTTAAAAAATAAATTCTAGTTTAGTTAATACACAATATTAATTTCAGGTGTACAATACAGTGATTCTGCAATTGCATATATTATTCAGTGACCACTGGGTTAAGTGTACTCTTAATCCCCTTCACCATCCTCTTCCCTTCCCCTACCGCCATCTCTTTTCTGGTAATCATCTGTTTTCAATAGTTAAGAGTCTGGGCTTTTTTATTTGTCTTTTTCCCCTTTGTTAAATTCCACATGTGAATGAAATCATGGTATTGGTTTTTCTCTGACTGGCTTATTTTGTTTAGCATTATAGTCTCTAGATCCATCCATGTTGTTGCAAATGCCAAGATTTCATTCTTTTTTATGGTTGAATAATACTTCATTGCCTATGTATACCACATCTTCTTTATCCATTCATCTGTCTGTGGACACTTGGGCTGCTTCAATATCTTCGCTGTTGTAGGTAATGCAGTAAATGTAGGGCTGCATGTATTCCTTCAAATTAGTGTTTCTAATTCTTTGGGTAAATATCCAGTAGTGCAATGAATGGATCATATGGGAATTCTATTTTTATATGGATTCTTTTTTAAATTTTTTGAGGAACGTCTGTACTGTCTTCCACAATGGCTACACCACTTTGCATTCCCACCAACAGTGTACGAGGCTTCCTTTTTCTACATATCTTCACCAGCACTTGTTTCCTGTGTTTATTTTAGCCATATGACAGGTATAAGGTGGTAACTTATTGTGGTTTTGATTAGCCTTTCCCTGATGATGAGTGATGTTAAGCATCTTTTCATATGTCTTTTGGTCATCTATATGTCTTTGGAGAAATGTCTGTTCATGTCTTCTGCCCATTTTTGGGGGGGGGGTGTTGAGTTTTATAAGTACTTTATGTGTTTTGGATACTTTCCCTTTATTGGGTATGTCATTAGCAGTTATCTCCTCTCATTTAGTAGGTTGTCTTTTGGTTTTGTCGATTGTTTACTTTCTTTTTTTCTTTTTTTTTTTTTTTTTTAAGATTTTTATTTATTTGACAGATCACAAGTAGGCAGAGAGGCAGGCAGAGAGAGAGAGAGGAGGAAGCAGGCTCCCCACTGAGCAGAGAGCCCGATGCGGGGCTCTATCCCAGGATCCTGGGATCATGACCTGAGCCAAAGGCAGAGGCTCTAACCCACTGAGCCACCCACGCGCCCCGATTGTTTACTTTTCTGTGCAGAAGCCTTTTACTTTGTTGTAGTCCCAATATTTTATTTTTGCTTTTGTTTTCTTGCCTCAGGAGACCTATCTAGAAAGATGTTGCTATGGTTGTTGGCAGAGAAATTACTGCCTGTGCTCTTTTCTAGGATTTTTATGGTTTCAGGTCTCACAATAGGTCTTTTTTTTTTTTTTAAGATTTTTATTTATTTATTTGATAGACAGAGAGAGATCACAAGTAGGCAGAGAGGCAGGCAGAGAGAGATGGGGAAGCAGGCTCCCCGCTGAGCAGAGAGCCCTATGCGGGACTCGATCCCAGGACCCTGGGATCATGACCTGAGCTGAAGGCAGAGGCCTAAACCACTGAGCCACCCAGGCGCCCCTCACAATAAGTCTTTAATCCATTTTGAATTTTTGTCTATGATGTAAGAAAGTCGTTCACTTTCATTCTTTTCCATGTAGCTTTTCAGTTTTCCCAGCATCATTTGTTGTAGAGACTTTTTCCCATTGGATAATTTTTCCTACTTTGTCGAAGATTAATTGACCTTATAATTGTAGGTATATTTCTGGTCTTTCTATTCTGTTCCATTGATCTATATGTATACTTTGGGGCCAGTACCATACTGTCTTAATTACTACAGCTATGTAATATAACTTGAAATCTGAAACTGTGATACCTCCAGCTTTGTTTCTCTTTTCAAGATTGCTTTGGCTATTTAGGGTCTTTTGTGGCTCCATACAAATTTTAGGATTTGTTCTAGTTCTGTGAAAAATACTGGTGTTATTTTGATAGGCATTACATTAAATGTGTAGATTGTTTTGTTAAAATGTCTATACTACAAAAAGTTTTTCTTCCAATCCATGAGCATGGATTTCTTTGTGTCATCTTCAGTTTCTTTAACCAGTGTTTTATAGTTTTCATAGTACAGGTCTTTTACTTTCTTGGTTAAGTTTATTACAAGGTATTGTATTTTTGATACAATTGTAAATGGGATTTTAAAAAAAAAATTCTTTCTGCTTCATTATTAGTGTATAGAAGAAATGCAACAGATTTCTGTACATTGATTTTGTATCCTACAATTTTACTGAATTCAGTAATTCTAGCAGTTTTTTTGGTGGAGTCTTTCAGGTTTTTTATATATCGTCTCAAAGAGTGAACATTTTACTTCTTCCTTATAGATTTGGGTGCCTTTTCTTTTTGTTGCACTATTCCTGTGGCTCAGACTTTGAGTATCATGTTGAATAAAAGTCATGAGAGTGGACATCCTTGTCTTATTCTTGACTTTAGGGGAAAAGCCGTCAGTGTTTCCCATGGAGTATGCTGTTATCTGAGGGTTTTTCATCCATGGCCTTTATTATGTTGAGCTATGTTCCCTCTAAACCTACTTTGAGGATTTTCCTTATAAGCAGATTTTGTACTTCATCAAACGCTTTATCTGCATGTTATACGGTTGAAATGGTCAAATGGTTTTTATCCTTTTTTTTATTGGTATGATGTATCCTGTTGATTTGTGAATGCAGAACCACCTTTGGATCCTGGGAATAAATCCCTCTTGATTATGGTGAATGATTTTTTTTTTTTTAATGTATTGTTGGAGTGCATTTGTTAATATTTTGTTGAGGATTTTTGCATCTCTGTTTATCAGATATATTAACCTATAGTTCTCTCTTTCTCTCTCTCTCTCTCTCTCTCTCTCTCTTTTTGTGGTGTCTTTATCTGGTTTTGGTATCAGGGTAATGCTGGCCTCACAGAATGAATTTGGAAGTTTCCCTTCCCTTTTGTTTTCTTGGGAAGTTTGAGAAGAATAGGTATTAACTCTTGTTTTAAATGTTTGGTAGAGGGTGCCTGGTTGGCTCGGTCGGTTAAGCATCTGCCGTTGGCTCAGAGTCCTGAGATCAAGCCCCATGTCAGGCTCCCTGTTCAGTAGGGAGTCTGCTTCTCCCTCTCCCTCTGCCACTCCCCCTCACTGTCTCTCTCTCTCTCCCCCTCTCTCTCCCTCTCTCTCTAATAAAAACCTTAAATGTTTGGTAGAAGTCACATGTGAAACCACCTGGTCCTGAACTTCTGTTTTTTTGTTTGTTTGGTTTTTTGGTTTTGCTTGTTTGGGGGGGCAGGGAGGATTTTTTTGTTTCTGTTTTTGTTTTTTATTACTGACTCAGTTTCTTTGCTGGATAGCAGTCTGTTCAAATTTCCTGTTTCTTCCTTCTTCAGTTTTGGTATGTTATGTGTTCCTAGAAATTTTTTCATTTCTTCTAAGTTATCCAGTTTGTTGGCATATAATTCTTAATAGTATTCTCTTGTAATCTTCTGTAATTCTTTGATGTCAGATCCTATTTCTCCTCCTGCATTTGGGATTTTATTTGGGTCTTGTTTTGATGAATCTGGGTAGAGGTTTATCAGTTTTGTTGACCTTTTCAAAGAACCAGATCCTGGTTTCATTGATCTGTGTTTTGTTTTAGTTTCTATTTTTCATTATTTTTGCTCTAATGTTTATGATTATCCTTCCTTCTGGTTTTGGGATTTATTTATTTATTTAAGCTTTTATTTTTCAGAGAGCACACAAACAAGGGGAGCAGCAGGCAGAGCAGACAGAGGGAGATGCTCAGCAAGGAGGCCCATAGGGGACTGACTCAAGCTGAAGGCTTGGGGATTTATTTGTTCTTTTTCTAGCTCCTTTAGGTGTAAGGTTAGGTTATTTATTTGAAAGTTTTCTTCTTGAGGTAGGCCTGTATTGCTTATAAACTTCCCTCTTAGAACCACTTTTGCTATATTCCAAAGATTTTAGACCATTGTGTTTTTATTTTCTTTTATCTCTGTATGTTTTTTGATTTCTTTTATTTCCTGGCTGACTCATTTGTTGTTTAGTATCATGTTGTTTAATCTCCATGTAATTGTGCTCTTTCCAGATTTTTTCCCTTGTGGGTTATCTCTAGTCTTACTGTATTGTGGTCAGAAAAGGTACACTACAGGATTTTGAATTTTTTTTTTTTTAATTTGTTGAGACCTGTTTTGTGGCCTGATATGTGATCTATTCTGGAGAGGGGTTATGTGAGCTTAAAGAATGTGTATTCTGTTGTTTTCGTGTGGAATGTTCTGAATATATCTGTTAAATCCACCAGGTCCGATGTGTCATTGAAGCTATGCTTTCCTTGCTGATTTCTGTTTAGGTGATCTGTCCATTGATGTCAGCTGGGTGTGAAGGTCTCCTACTATTATTGCATTACTATCAGATATTTTTATGTTTGTTATTAACTGTTTTATGTGTTTGGGTGCTCCCATGTTGGGTCCATAAATATTTATAATTATTTCTTGTTGGATTATTTTCTTTATTATTATATAGTGTCCTTCTTTGTCTCATGTTATGTTCTTTGTTTTAAAGTCTATTTTGTGTGATACAAGTATTGCTGCCCTGGCTTTCTTTTCACATCAGATTGCATTGTAAATATTTCTCCATCCCCTCACTTTCTTTTTTATTTTTCTTTTTTATCTTTTTGAGATTATTTATTTATTTGACAGAAAGAGACACAGTGAGAGAGGGAACACAAGCAGGGGGAGTAGAAGAGGGAGAAGCAGACTTCCTACCCAGCAGGGAGCCTGATCCCTGGACCCTGGGATCATGACCTGAGCAGAAGGCAGGCACTAAATGACTGAGTCACCCAGGTGCCCTCTCCATCCCCTCACTTTCAGTCTGCCTGTGGCTTTACATCTGAAATGAATCTCTCCTAGGCAGCATTTGGATGGGTCTTGGTTCTTTTGTTTGTTTGTTTTGTTTTGTTTTGTTTTTTGTTTGTTTGTTTTTTTTAATCCCTCCTGTCACCGTGTGTCTTTGGTTGGAGCATTTAGTCCATTTACATTCAAAGTAATTATTGATTGGTATGTACGTATTGCTATTTTGTTACTTGTGTGGTCATTTTTGTAGTTCTTTACTCCTTTCTTTGCTTTCTTTTCTTACTATAAATTTGCTTCTTGAGTGTCATGCTTTGATTCCTTTTTCTTTATTTTTTGCTAATCTGTTACTATATTTTCATTTGTGGTTAACAATAGGTCTGTATATAACATCTACTCCTATATTAAGTTGATGGTTGCTGAAGTTTGAACCTATTCTTTACTCTCTTCCTCACATTTTAGGTATGTGGTATCATAATTCATACCTTTTGTTTTGTGAATCCCTTGACTAATTTTTGCAAGTATACTTATTTTACTGCTTTTGTGCTTTCTACTTTTCTTTACCCACCCCCCCCCCCCCAACAACACAGAAAGCTTTATTCATCCACACCATTCCAGAGAAAGGCAGGCTCACTTTAGTATGTTGTCATCTTGGGCTTCTACCAGTTTCTCTCTTAATCTGTTTCTGTTCATCCTCCTGCTTTTCCTCCTCAGCAGTTATCCTTCTCTCCTCTTCTGCCCGAAGTTTCAGGTAACCTTGATTGGTGGGGAGACCTGCACTGGCAGCACCATCTTGTCCATAACCTTCATGCAGGAAGCACAATCACAGAGGATGCTGCAAGGGTACCTTTCTTACTTTTACTTATGGTCTTTCCATTCTACTCTACCTTTAATATTTCTTGTTAGGTTACGGCTGGTTTAGTGGTAATGAACTCTTTAACTTTTGTTAGGCTGAGAAACTCTTTATCTTCCCTTCTATTTTAATGATAGCTCTGCTGGATAGAGTATTCTTGGCTGCAGATTTTTCTCCCCAACACTTTAAATGCATCCTACCACTCCCTTCTGGCCTGCAGTTTCTGCTAAAAAATCTGATAGGCTTATGGGGTTTCCCTTGTATGTAACTGTCCTCATTTCTCTTACTGCTTTTAAAATTCTGGGGCACCTGGGTGGCTCAGTGGGTTAAGCCGCTGCCTTCGGCTCAGGTCATGATCTCAGGGCCCTGGGACCGAGTCCCGCATCGGGCTCCCTGCTCAGCAGGGAGCCTGCTTCCCTCTCTCTCTCTCTGCCTGCCTCTCTGTCTACTGTGATCTCTCTCTGTCAAATAAATAAATAAAATCTTAAAAAAAATAAAATAAAATAAAATTCTGTTGCTACTTTTTGCCATCTTAATTACTATGTGTCTTGGTGTAGACCTGGGGTTTACTTTGTTGGGGGTATCTTTCTGCCTTTTGGGTCAGAATTTGTTTTCTTTCTCAGATTTGGGAGATTTTCAGCTATTATTTCTTCAAATAATTTTTCTGCTCCCTTTTTCTCTCTTTTGGGATCCCTATAATATGAATGCTGTACTTGATAGAGTCACTGAGTTCCCTAAACCTACTCTCATTTTGCATAATCTTTTTTTCCGCTCACCCTCTCAGCTTGTTTACTTTCCATTACTCTTTCTTCTAGGTCACTGATTTTTTGTTGTTGTTTTGCTTCCTCTAGTCTGCTATTTATTTTATCTGATGTATTTTTAATTTCAATTATTGTATTCATTTCTGATTAGTTCTTTATCTCTCTAACTGTCTCATTGATATCCTCCAATCTCTCTCTCTCTCTCTCTCTCTCTCTTTCAGGACTTGGGAGTATCTTTTTTTAAAAAAAAACATTTATTTATTTATTTATTAAAAAAATATTTTATTTATTTATCAGAGAGAGGGAAAGAGAGCGAACGCAGGCAGACAGAATGGCAGGCAGAGGCAGAGGGAGAAGGAGGCTCCCTGCCGACCAAGGAGCCCGATATGGGACTCCATCCCAGGACGCTGGGATCATGACCTGAGCTGAAGGCAGCTGCTTAACCAACTGAGCCACCCAGGCGTCCCTAATTTTTATTTTTATTTTTATTAGAGAGAGCGAAATCACAAGTAGGCAGAGAGGCAGGCAGAGAGAGAAAGGGGGAAGCAGGCTCCCTGCTGAGCAGAGAGCCTGATGCCGGGCTTGATCCCAGGACCCTGAGATCATGACATGAGCCACCCAGATGCCCCTTGGGAATATCTTTTATGATCATTACTTTAAATTCTCTGAGATACTAATTTCCATTTCACTTAGGTCTCTTTGTTTGTCTGTTTGTTTGTTTTTTGGTTTTATTCTTTTATGATCTCCTCCTCCATCTCATTTTGTCTAACTCTGTGTTTCTCTGTGTGTTACCTACTCTTGAAAGTAGTGGGTAGCAAGCTCAGTTTAAAAAGGTGTATGCATCCTCCACAGAAGGTAACCAGCCGCTGCCAGGATTGAGACCCCGCAGAATGTACATTAGGGAGACACAGTGTTCACAGGGTTTGTTTCAGTCTTCCAAAGGGGGCAGGACTAAAGTGCTGGCACTGAGGCAGGCCCAGCTGGAGGTATGGGGGGTGTGGGGGTGCTGTGTAAGCAAGTTAGGTAATGAATGCTGGCACCTTGCCGGTTACTGCAGGTGGCTATGTGTTTATGCTTGGGGACTGAGGAGGAAAATGGCACCTGCCACATTTCTTATTCCTGAAAAAGTCACTCAGTGATCCCTGCCCTGCCTTTCTGAACAAATGCACTCTGAGACTAGTGAATAAGTCTCCTTCCTATATGCCCCAGGCATTTTTCAAACTGCTCCTTCTATACTGACTCTCTGTGAACTATTTTTAATACTTTCTCTTTAACCGTGGTGACCCAGGTTCTTTCACAGTCTGGGCTCTCCCAGGCCCAAGCCTGCTGACTTCTAAAGTCCCAGGCTTTAAGTCCTGCATGTTGTAAGAACTCACACAGTTCTTTGATTTTCAAAGCCAAATGCTATGTGGATTTGGCTTCCCCATGAGGCTCCCTTGTGTGAGGGTCTGTTTCTTCCATTAAAATATATATATTTATATATAAATATATATATATATATATATATATATATATATATATATATATATATATTTAATTTCAATGTAGTTAGCAAAGTGTATTATCATTTTCAGAGATAGAATTCAAGGGGCGCCTGCATGGCTCAGTTGGTTAAACATCTGCCTTTGGCTCAAGTTATAATCCTGGGTCCTGGGATCAAGCCCTGCATGGGGCTCCCTGATTGATCAGTGGGGAGCTTCTTCTCCCCTGCCTGCCGCTCCCCCTGTTTGTGCTTGCTCTCTCTCTCCCTCCCTCTCTCCCTGCCACCATGTCAAACAAATAAGTAAAATATTAAAAAAAAAAAAGGTAGAATTCAGTGAATCATCAGTTATATACAATACCCAGTGCTCATTGTTTCAAGTGTCCTCCTTAGTGCCCACTATCCAGTTATCCCATCCCTCCACCCACCTCCCCTCTAGCAACCTTCAGTTTGTTCCCTAAGAGTCTCTTATGGTTTACCTCCCTCTCTGATTTTTGTCTTATTTTTCCCTCCCTTCCCCTATGTTCCTCTGTTTTGTGTCTTAAATTCCACATATGAGTGAAATCTTACAGTATTTTTCTTCCTATGATTCACTTATATTGCTTAGCATAGTACTCTCTAGTTCCATCCACATCATTGCAAATGGCAAGATTTCATTCTTTTTGATGGCTGAGTAATATTCCTGTGTGTATGTGTATGTGCATGCACATATGTGTGTATGTATACAGCGTGTGTGTGTATATACATTGTGTGTGTATGTGCATACGTATATACACATACCACATTTTTATCCATTCATCTGTTGATGGGTATCTGTGCTCTTTCCATAGTTTGGCTATTGTGAACGTTGCTGCTATAAACATTAGGGAGCTTCTGCCCCTTCAAATCATATTTTTGTATCCTTTGGGTAAATACCTAGTAGTGCAATTACTGGGTCATAGGGTAGTTCTATTTTCAACTTTTTGAAGAATCTCCATAGTTTTTGCCAGAGTGGTTTCTCAGCTTGCATTCCCACTAGCAGTGTAGGAGGGTTCCCCTTTCTCCACATCCTTGCCAACGTTCGTTATTTCCCGAGTGGTTATTTTAGCCATTCTGACTGGTATGAGGTGTTATCTCATTGTGATTTTTGATTTGTGTTTCCCTGATGCTGAGTGAGGAACATTTTTTCATGTGTCTGTTGGCCATTTGGGTGTCTTTTTGGAGAAATGTCTGTCCATGACTTCTGCCCATTTCTTGACTGGGTTATTTGGTTTTGGGGGTGTTGAGTTTGATAAGTTCTTTGTAGATTTTGAATACTAGCCCTTTATCTGACAAGATGTTTGCAGATATCACCTTCTATTCCACAGGTTTCCTTTAAGTTTGTTAACTATTCCTTTTGCTGTGCAAAAGCTTTTTATCTTGATGAAGTCCCAATAATTCATTTTTGCCTTTGTTTTCCTTGCCTTTGCAGACATGTCTAGCAAGAAGTTGCTGCAGCCAAAGTCATAGAATTTGCTGCCTGTGTTCTCCTCTAGGATTTTGATGGATTACTATCTCATATATAGCTCTTACATCCACAGTGAGTCTGTTTTTGTATATGGTGTAAGGAAATAGTCCAGTTTCATTTTTCTGGATGTGGCTGCCCAATTTTCCCAACACCACTTGTTGGAGAGACCGTCTTTTTTTCCAGTGGATATTCTTTCCTGCTTTGATGAAGATTAATTGACTACAGAGCTGAAGGCCCATTTCTGGGTTTATCCTGTTCCATTGATCTGTGTGTTTGTTTTTGTGCCAGTACCATACTGTCTTGATAATTATAGCTTTGTCATAAAGCTTGAAGTCCAGGATTGTGTTGCTTCTATCTTTGATTTTCTTTTTCAGGATTGCTTTGGCTTTTTGGGGTCTCTACTGGTTTTAGGATTGTTTTTTTCCAGCTCTGTGAAAAAAGTTAATATTTTGATAAGGATTGCACTGAATGAATAGACTGCTCTGGGTAGGATAGACATCTTAACAATATTTTTTCCTCCAGTCTATGAGCATGGAATGTTTTTCCATTTCTTCCTGTCTTTCTCAATTTCTTTCATGAATGTTCTATAGTTTTCAGGGTCCAGATCCTTATCTCTTTGGTTAGGTTTATTCCTAGGTATGGTTTTTGGTGCAATTGTGAATGGGATTGATTCTTTGATTTCTTTCTTCTGCCTCATTGTTAGTGTAAAGAAATGCAACTGACTTCTGTGCACTGAGGGTCTGTTTCTTTCCTTTCTCTGTGCCTGTCGCTCCCTCCCTCCAGTGGACGGACTTGAGAGTCTGTTTAGCACCCTGATGTGTCCCTGCCCTTCCTACCATCTTCATTGTGGCCTCTTCTCTGCATTTAGCTGTGGAGTTTATTCTTGCAGTCTTTGGGTCATTTACACTGATGTGAATGTTATCCAGTTGCATCTGTGGGACATGAAGTGAACTTAGGATATTTTAGCAATTCTCTTCCAAATTCATGAGCACAAAGAATTCTTTACATGTATTTGTATTGTCTTTGATTTGTTACCAAAGTCTTGTAGTCCTCAGAGTAGAGATCTTTTTACCTCTTTGGTTAAGTTTATACCAAAGTATTTTATAGTTGATGCTATTGTAAATGGGATCATTTTCTTTTTCATGTAATTCATTGTTAGTGTATAGAAATGCTATAGCAACACTGGTTGAGTATCTGGCTCTTGGTTTTTGGCTCAGGTCATGATCTCTTGTGTCATGAAATTGAGCCCAGCCTTGGGCTCCACACTCAGTGGGGAGTCTGCTTGAGATTCCCTCCCTTTGTCCCTTTCCATACTTGTGTGCATGTACTCTCTCTCTACATAAATCTTTTAAAAAATGCAATTGCTTCCCATGTTAGTTTTGCAATCCTGTAACTTTACTGAATTTTTTTTTATTAGAGGTAACCATTTCTTTTTCCTGGGGTCTTAATGATTTTCTATGTAAAAAATCACATCATCTGCAAGTAGAGAGAGTTTTAGATTTTCCTTTCCAATTCTGGTGCAGTTTATTTATTTTATTGCCTAATTGCTGTGGCTAGGACTTGCAGTACTATCTTGAATAAAAACAGAGTGAGTACTTTTGTCTTGTTCTTGATTTTAGAGGAAGAGCTTTCAACTTTTATCACTAAGTATGATGGTAGGTATGGGCTTGTCATTTGTGGCCTTTATCACGTTGAGGTAAAATCCTACTATTCCCAGTTTGTTGAGCTTTTATCCTAAATGGGTTTTAATTTTGTCAAATGATTATTTTTCTGTGTGTGTTAAGATGATCATATGATTTTTCCCTTTCTGTTTATGTGATGTGCTGCACTATTTGCAGAGGTTAAACTGTCCTTGCATCCCAGGGATAAATGTCACTTGAGCATGGTGAATAATCCTTTAAAAGTGCTGCTGAGGGGGAGGAGTCAAGATGGCGGAGAAGTAGCAAGCTGAGACTGCTTCAGCTAGCCGGAGATCAGCTAGATAGCTTATCTAAAGATTGCAAACACCTGAAAATCCATCGGCAGATCGAAGAGAAGAAGAACAGCAATTCTGGAAACAGAAAAACAACCACTTTCTGAAAGGTAGGACCGGCGGAGAAGTGAATCCAAAGCGACGGGAAGATAGACCCCGGGGGGAGGGGCCGGCTCCCGGCAAGCGGCGGAGCAACCGCGCACAAAATCAGGACTTTTAAAAGTCTGTTCCGCTGAGGGACATCGCTCCAGAGGCTAAACCGGGGCGAAGCCCACGCGGGGTCAGCGTGGCCTCAGGTCCCGCAGGGTCACAGAAGGATCGGGGGTGTCTGAGTGTCGCAGAGCTTGCGGGTATTGGAACGGGAAAGCCGGCTACAGAGACAGAGCCGACAGTAAGCTCGCAGCTCGGTGTTACCTTGAACCGGTCGCAGGCTCGGTGAGCTCGGAGCGCGGCCGGAGGTCAGGCAGACGGGAGTAACTGGGCGCTGTTCTCTGAGGGCGCACTGAGGAGTGGGGCCCTGGGCTCTCGGCTCCTCCGGGCCGGAGACCAGGAGGCCGCCATTTGTATTCCCGTCCTCTGGAACTCTACGGAAAGCGCTCAGGGAACAAAAGCTCCTGAAAGCAAACCCGAGCGGATTACTCACCCCGGCCCCGGGTAAGGGCGGTGTAATTCCGCCTGGGGCAAAGACACTTGAGAATCACTACACCAGGCCCCTCCCCCAGAAGATCAACAAGAAATCCAGCCGAGACCAAGTTCACCTACCAAGGAGTGCGGTTTCAATACCAAGGAGAGCAGCAGAATTCCAGAGGAGGAGAAAGCCAAGCACGGAACTCATGGCTTTTTTCCTGTGATTTTTTTTAGTCTTGCAGTTAATTTAATTTTTTCTTTTTCATTTTTTTTTTTTCTCGCCTTCGGGTAAATTTTTTTTTTTTTAACTGTTACCTTTTTCTTTTTTAACGATTTTTTAATAGTTTATCTAATATATATATATATTTTTTTACATTTTTCTTAGGTGTTTTCTTTTTTAAAAAAAATTCTTTTCTTTTCTTTTCTTTTTTTTTTTTCTTTTTTCTTTCTTCCTTTTTGAACCTCTTTTTATCCCCTTTCTCCCCACTCACAATTTTGGATCTCTTCTAATTTGGCTAAAGCATATTTTCCTGGGGTTGTTGCCACCCTTTTAGTATTTTACTTGCCCCTTCATTTACTCTTATCTGGACAAAATGACAAGACGTAAAAATTCACCACAAAAAAAAGAACAAGAGGCAGTACCGAAGGCTAGGGACCTAATCAATACAGACATCGGTAATATGTCAGATCTAGAGTTCAGAATGACAATTCTCAAGGTTCTAGCCGGGCTCGAAAAAGGCATGGAAGATATTAGAGAAACCCTCTCGAGAGATATAAAAGCCCTTTCTGGAGAAATAAAAGAACTAAAATCTAACCAAGGTGAAATCAAAAAAGCTATTAATGAGGTGCAATCAAAAATGGAGGCTCTCACTGCTAGGATAAATGAGGCAGAAGAAAGAATTAGTGATATAGAAGACCAAATGACAGAGAATAAAGAAGCTGATCAAAAGAGGGACAAACAGCTACTGGACCACGAGGGGAGAATTCGAGAAATAAGTGACACCATAAGACGAAACAACATTAGAATAATTGGGATTCCAGAAGAAGAAGAAAGTGAAAGGGGAGCAGAAGGTATACTGGAGAGAATTATTGGGGAGAATTTCCCCAATATGGCAAAGGGAACGAGCATCCTTGATGAACACAGATGCAAAAATACTCAACAAAATACTAGCCAATCGGATTCAACAGTACATTAAAAAGATTATTCACCACGACCAAGTGGGATTTATTCCAGGGCTGCAAGGTTGGTTCAACATCCGCAAATCAGTCAATGTGATACAACACATCAATAAAAGTAAGAACAAGAACCATATGATACTCTCAATAGATGCTGAAAAAGCATTTGACAAAGTACAACATCCCTTCCTGATCAAAACTCTTCAAAGTGTAGGGATAGAGGGCACATACCTCAATATCATCAAAGCCATCTATGAAAAACCCACCGCAAATATCATTCTCAATGGAGAAAAACTGAAAGCTTTTCCGCTAAGGTCAGGAACACGGCAGGGATGTCCATTATCACCACTGCTATTCAACATCGTACTAGAGGTCCTAGCCTCAGCAATCAGACAACAAAAGGAAATTAAAGGCATCCAAATCGGCAAAGAAGAAGTCAAATTATCACTCTTCGCAGATGATATGATACTATATGTGGAAAACCCAAAAGACTCCACTCCAAAACTGCTAGAACTTATACAGGAATTCAGTAAAGTGTCAGGATATAAAATCAATGCACAGAAATCAGTTGCATTTCTCTACACCAACAGCAAGACAGAAGAAAGAGATATTAAGGAGTCAATCCCATTTACAATTGCATCCAAAACCATAAGATACCTAGGAATAAACCTAACCAAAGAGACACAGAATCTATACTCAGAAAACTATAAAGTACTCATGAAAGAAATTGAGGAAGACACAAAGAAATGGAAAAATGTTCCATGCTCCTGGATTGGAAGAATAAATATTGTGAAAATGTCTATGCTACCTAAAGCAATCTACACATTTAATGCAATTCCTATCAAAGTACCATCCATCTTTTTCAAAGAAATGGAACAAATAATTCTAAAATTTATATGGAACCAGAAAAGACCTCGAATAGCCAAAGGGATATTGAAAAAGAAAGCCAACGTTGGTGGCATCACAATTCCGGACTTCAAGCTCTATTACAAAGCTGTCATCATCAAGACAGCATGGTACTGGCACAAAAACAGACACATAGATCAATGGAACAGAATAGAGAGCCCAGAAATAGACCCTCAACTCTATGGTCAACTAATCTTCGACAAAGCAGGAAAGAATGTCCAATGGAAAAAAGACAGCCTTTTCAATAAATGGTGCTGGGAAAATTGGACAGCCACATGCAGAAAAATGAAATTGGACCATTTCCTTACACCACACACAAAAATAGACTCAAAATGGATGAAGGACCTCAATGTACGAAAGGAATCCATCAAAATCCTTGAGGAGAACACGGGCAGCAACCTCTTCGACCTCTGCCGCAGCAACATCTTCCTAGGAACAACGCAAAAGGCAAGGGAAGCAAGGGAAAAAATGAACTACTGGGATTTCATCAAGATCAAAAGCTTTTGCACAGCAAAGGAAACAGTTAACAAAATCAAAAGACAACTGACAGAATGGGAGAAGATATTTGCAAACGACATATCAGATAAAGGACTAGTGTCCAGAATCTATAAAGAACTTAGCAAACTCAACACCCAAAGAACAAATAATCCAATCAAGAAATGGGCAGAAGACATGAACAGACATTTCTGCAAAGAAGACATCCAGATGGCGAACAGACACATGAAAAAGTGCTCCATATCACTCGGCATCAGGGAAATACAAATCAAAACCACAATGAGATATCACCTCACACCAGTCAGAATGGCTAAAATCAACAAGTCAGGAAATGACAGATGCTGGCGAGGATGCGGAGAAAGGGGAACCCTCCTACACTGTTGGTGGGAATGCAAGCTGGTGCAGCCACTCTGGAAAACAGCATGGAGGTTCCTCAAAATGTTGAAAATAGAACTGCCCTATGACCCAGCAATTGCACTATTGGGTATTTACCCTAAAGATACAAATGTAGTGATCCAAAGGGACACATGCACCCGAATGTTTATAGCAGCAATGTCCACAATAGCCAAACTATGGAAAGAACCTAGATGTCCATCAACAGATGAATGGATCAAGAAGATGTGGTATATATACACAATGGAATACTATGCAGCCATCAAAAGAAATGAAATCTTGCCATTTGCAACAACGTGGATGGAACTAGAGCGTATCATGCTTAGCGAAATAAGTCAAGCAGAGAAAGACAACTATCATATGATCTCCCTGATATGAGGAAGTGGTGATGCAACATGGAGGCTTAAGTGGGTAGAAGAATAAATGAAACAAGATGGGATTGGGAGGGAGACAAACCATAAGTGACTCTTAATATCACAAAACAAACTGAGGGTTGCCGGGGGGAGGGGGTTGGGGAGAAGGGGGTGGGATTATGGAAATTGGGGAGGGTATGTGATTTGGTGAGTGCTGTGAAGTGTGTAAACCCGGTGATTCACAGACCTGGGGATAAAAATATATGTATATAAAAAATATATGTTTATAAAAAATAAAAAATTAAAAAAAAATAAAATTAAAAAAAAAAAAGTGCTGCTGAATTCAGTTTGCCAGTATTTGAGAATTTTTGTTTTTATATCAATGAGGAATATGAGCCTATAATTTTCTTTTTGGTAGTGTGTTTTTTGGCTTTGGAATCAGTGTAATGTTCTGGTAAAATAAGTTTAAGACCGTCTCCTTCTTGTCTTTGTTTTATTTTTTGTTTTTGTTTTTTGAAGACTTTGAGAATTGGCATTAATTCTTCAAATGTTAGTAAGATCCACCAGGGATGTCATTCTGGGTTTTCTTTTTTGGGATATTTTATTTATTTATTTTTATTATTTTTTTAAGATCTTAATTTTATTTATTTATTTTTTCCCCAGTGTTCCAAGATCCATTGTTTATGCACCACACCCCATACTCCATGCAATACACACCCTCCTGAATATCCACCACCAGGCTCACCCATCCATTCACCCCCTCTTCCAAAACCCTGTTTGTTTCTCAGAGTCCAGAGTCTCTCATGTTTTGTCTTCCCCTCTGATTTCCCCCAGTTCACTTTTCCTTTCCTTCTCTTAATGTCCTCCATATTATTCCTTATGCTCCGCAAGTAAGTGAAACTGTATACTTGACTTTCTCTGTTTGACTTATTTCACTCAGCACAATCTCTTCCAGTTCCATCCATGCTTATATAAAAGTTGGGTATTCATCCTTTTTGATGGAGGCATAATACTCCATAGTATATATGGACCACATCTTCCTTATCCATTCATCCTTTGAAGGGCTTCTTGGTTCTTTCCACAGTTTGGCGACTGTGGCCATTGCTGCTATGAACATTGGGCTACAGATGGCCCTTCTTTTCACTATATCTGTATTTTTGAGGTAAATACCCAGTAGTGCAATTGCAGGGTCATTGGGTATTTCTATTTTTGGGGATATTTTAAAATCATTCAGTCCCTTTACCGATAATTGGTCTGTTTAGTTTTTTTCCCCCCTTTATGATTCAATTTTGGTTGTATGTTTTTAAGAATTTTTCTATTCTAGGTTGTCCAGTTTATTGGTATATATTATTCACGGTAGCCTCTTTTAGTTGTAATGTTTTCTTTCTCATTTTGAATTTTATTGGTTTGGGTGTGCTCCCCTTTTTCCTTGGTTAGTCTAGCTAAAGTTTTCCCAATTCTGTTTCAAAGAATCAATTCTTAATTTTACTTTTCTATTGTCTTCCTCTTCTTATTTTATTTATTTCTGCTATAATCTTTATTTCTTCCTTCCAACTTTTGAGTTCATTTTTTTCTTGTTTTAGTTCCTGAGGGCACAGTTAGGTTGCACATTTGAGGTCTTTCTTTTTTCTTAACATAGATGTTTATTCCTATGAACTTCCCACTTAGATGTGCTTTGCTACATACCATAAGTTTTGGTATAGTATGTTTCCATTTTTGTTTATCTCAAAACACTTTTTATTTCCCCTCTTTTTTCTTCATTCATTGGTTGTTCAAGAGCTTGTTTAGTTTCCATGTATTTTTTAATTTCCTAGTTTCTTTCTTGTTATTTGTAGTTTCATATGAAGGTAGTCAGAAGATTCTTGGTATGATTTCAGTCTTCTTGAATTTGTTTGTGGCCTAACATAGAGTCCTAGAAAATGTTCCATGTGTGCTTGAGAGTAACAGGTATTCTGTTGTTTTTGAATAGAATATTCTATATGTGGCTAGTAGGTTTATTTAGTCTATAATGTTGTTCAAATCCACTGTTTCTGTTGGTTCTCTGGATGATCCGCTCATAATTGGGAGATGGGTATTAAAGTCTCTAACTATTGTTGTATTCCTGTTTCTTTCTTTTCTTTCTTTTAAAAAAGATTTTATTTGTTTATTTGACAGATGGATCACAAGTAGACAGAGAGGCAGGCAGAGAGAGAGAGGGGAAGAAGCAGGCTTCCTGCAGTGTTAACTTTTGCTTTATTTTTGGGTGCTCTGATGTTGGGTACATAAATATTTACAAATGTTCTACCATCTTGGTGGATTGACCCCTTTATTGTTATATAATGACCTTCATTGTCTCTCTCTCTCTTTTTTTTTTAAAAACCCTCTTTTGGTTTAACATCTGTTTTGTCTGATACAAGTATAGCTGTCCCTGCTTTTTGTTGTTGTTACTTTTGTTTGAAATATCTTTTTAAGTGCCTTCACTCTCAGTCTATGTGTGTTTAAAAGACTAAAATAAGTCTTTTGTAGGTTGCATATCATTGTACCCTTTAAAATAAAATCCAGGGGCGCCTGGGTGGCTCAGTGGGTTAAAACCTCTGCCTTTGGCTCGGGTCATGATCCCAGAGTCCTGGGATCAAGCCCCGAATCGGGCTTTCTGCCGAGCAGAGAGCCCGCTTCCTCCTCTCTCTGCCTGCCTCTCTGCCTACTTGTGATCTCTGGCTGTCAAATAAATAAATAAATAAATAAATAAATCTTTAAAATAAAATCCACTCAGCCATTCTTTGACTTTTGGGAAATTTAAACCATTTGTATTTAAAGTAATTTTTGAGAGGTGTGAAATTATTGTTACCATTTTATTTTGTTTGGCTTATAGATCTGTTGTGCCCTCCCCCCCCCCCCCGTTGTATTGTTTTAGTGTTTTGATGTCTTGTGGTATCCATATACTTTGACTTCATCATGTTCTTTTGTGTAATTACCATAGGTCTTCCAGTGTGGTTACCATTAGGCTTACAGAAAATACCTTAAAATTGTAAAACCTCCCAACAACTTCCCTTCAGTAGAATTCCAAAACTTTACACTCTTATTTCTCTCACATTTTAGGTTTTATGTTCAAATTACCTATTTCTTATATTGTGTAACTAATAAAGGTTAATGTAGATATGGATGTTTAACTTTTAAACTAGACTTGTAAATGAATTATGGATCACCAATATTCTATAACAGAATCTAACTTTGAATATATATTTACCATTACAAATGAATTTTATACTCCTTTCTTAGGGTTTTACTTCAAGTCAGAGAAATCCTTTTAGCATTTCTTGTAAGGCAGGTCTCATTGTCCTAAATTCCTTCAGCTTTTGTTTGTTTGAAAAAGCTTTTACCTCTCATTCATCTCTGAAGGACAGCTTTGCTGGGTATAGAATTCTTGGTTCTAAAATCAGTCAAAAGTCAAAGACAAAATTTTAAAAGCTGCAAGAGAAAAGAGAAATTAGATAAAAGGGAACCTCATAACACTATCAGCAGATTTTTCAACAAAAATGTTGCAGGCCAGGAGAGAATTAGATGATATATTGAAAATATTCAAAGAAAAAAAATTCTGAATGATTATAATAAATCTTGCTTTAGACCTATTTGGATTCAAACTATTTGGGATATTTTGGAGCCTCATGGAGATGGATGTTTATCTCTCCCCTCAGGTGTGGGCAATTTTCAGTCATCATTGCTCTATATATACACCCTCTGTCCCTTTCTCTTCTGAAATTCCCATGATATGGGTATTATTGATTTTGATTATATATCATAAGTCCCATAGGCTTTCATCACTTTTTTTCATTTTTTAAAAATGTATTTATTTGATAGAGAAAGAGTGAGTATAAGCAGGGGGAGTGACAGGCAGAGGGAAAGAGAGAAGCAGGCTCCCAGAGGAGCAGGAAGCCCAGTGTGGGGCTGGATTCTAGGGTCCTGAGATCATGACCTGAGCCAAAGGCAGATGCTTAACTGATTGAGCTACCCATGTGCCATCATTTTTGTTCTTTTTTATTCCACTAACTGGGTAATTTCAAATTTCCTGTCTTCTAGATCGAGGATTCTTTTGTGTGGTTAAGTCTCCTTTTGAAGCTCTCTATTGAATCCTTTATTTTAGTCTTTTTTTTTTTTCAGCTTTAGAATTTGTTTTTGTTTTTGTTTTCTATTTCTTGAACTACTCATTTTATTCACATGCAGTTTTCCTAATTTCATTTTGTTATTGGTGTGTTTTTGTAGTTCACTAGACTTTTCTTTCAGTAGACTTCTTTTCAAAGAACTGTTTTGTGGTTTCACTTATTTGTGGAGCATAACAAATATCATGGAGGACAAGGGGGTCTTAGAGAGGAGAAGGGAGATGGGGTAAATTGGAAGGGGAGGTGAATCATGAGAGACTATGGACTCTGAAAAACAACTGAGGGGTTTGAAGTTGGGGGGTGGGAGGTTGGGGTACCAGGTGGTGGGTATTATAGAGGGCACAGATTGCATGGAGCACTGGGTGTGGTAAATAATGAATACTGTTTTTCTGAAAATAAATTAATTTAATTTTTTAAAAAAAGAAATATTTTGAACTTTTAAAAAAGATTTATTTTAGAGGGAGAGGAAGAGAAGGAAAATGCGGGGACAGAGGGAGAGAGAATCTCAAGAAGACTCTGCGCTGAGTGTAGAGCCCATTTCGGGGCTTGATCCCAAGATCCTGGGATCCCGACCTGAGCTGAAACTAAGAGTCAGATGTTTACTTGACTGAGCCACCCACGTGCCTCAAACTATTTTGAATTATTATCTGATCCGTTACCGAGGCTCTCCTGGTTTCCTTTGATGGCTTCATGTTTACCAGAGTTTTCCAGGATATTTGTTTGATATATTGGTCTGTGCACATTTGAGTAAGTGTCTCCTCTTCCAGATTTTACATATTTGCTTTGGCAGGGAACTTTCTTCACCATTCTGATCTGTTTGAGTTTCTGGGCATGTCTGAATGTATTATCTTTATAGGTGAAGATTTCACTTGTCGTCTGTTTTTTGACAAGGCCACTGCCCAAGCTCAAAGGTTGGGCTGTGTGTGTTGTTGGCTGAGAACTGTTGGCGAGTACTGCTGGCTTGTTTCCCTGCCTAAATGAGGCTATAGGATGTTATCTGGGTTCTCTAGTCAGGCTTACCAAATGGGTGCAATTGGGTAATATACTCAGTAGTGGGTGGGGCTATGAATTAGCTTCTCTGCATTGCTGGGGCAGTAGGATGGGTCTGAGAGATCTGTGTGCTTGGTTTTGGGGGACCCAAATCAGACAAGACTGTGCACTGAATTTGCTGATAAGACAGAGCCCCTGGTTTTGCTCAGCAGATGGCAAAGTCAGTGTTCTGTGTTTAAGGCCTCTGTAAAGAGTGCTGTTGGATGGGAATGTAGCTCCCTGTGTACTCTGGTTAGGTTCTCTGTTCAGGTGGGCTGAAGACTATTCACCAAATGACTGAGCTACAGATTAGTTTCCCTGCCCAGGTACAGCAAGAAAACTAGTTCCAAGGCTGCAAAGACTCTTTGTGGTCTTGATTCTAGGCATGCTGTCCCTAATTTTCCTGATCTAATGGGGCACCTGGCTTTGTTCTGGAGACCATGAGTCCTGGCTGCTGGACTTTGTTTCAGTGTTGCTGGATCACATTGCTTTGCTGGCGTTCTGGCCAGGCTTTCTGTGTTGGTGGGTCTGGATGCTTCATAGAGGTGTAGATAGGGCTACAATTTAGCTCTGGCAGGGTTCAGGGCTGGGGAGGGGCTGGGGGACAGATCCAAGCAGTTTTCAGGAAATTCCAAGTATGAGGCTTTGTGGTTGGGAGGGATCAGGAGCTATACTCAAGCAGTGGGCAAGGTTCTGAATTAGCTCACCTATCTGGTCCAAGCAGGATAGCTGGCTTCAAGGCCAGCAAGGCTCTTTCTGCTTGAGCAGGACCAGGAACACCTAGTAGTGGGTGAGGATATGATTTCACTCCTCTGCCTACAGGGGCTTGTGGGGGGTGGGGTCAGCACACAGACTTCATGGCTCTTGATTTAAGATGCCAAATCAGGCAGACCTATGCCCTGCTGAGGTCCCTGTCAGACTTTGCTACCGTTTTGGCTCTGCACATCAGCAGAGGTGCTGGATGGGACATCCATTTGGGCACTGTAGGAAGTTGGTCTGCCAAGATTTGAGTGCTGGTTGCTGCAGGTCCCTTCCCCTTTCTACTTCACAGTCATATTACCAGTGGTCAGTGCTTGCACATTCTCTTGAAATTCCTGTGGTATGAGACCAGAGTGGGGGTTCCCAAGAATGAGCCCACAATGTAGGGGAGGGCAGATCTTCATGCTGGGTTTTCTTTTCCTACTGGAGGAAATGTAGGCTCTGGGGAGACCTCTTGATGTGTGTTGCAGTGGTCTGGGGAAGGGACAATGCAATCAGCATGTAACCACCTTTCTTACCCTTCTAATGTCCGTCTTGGTCTTGGGTGCCGGAGGATGCTTTAGCCCCACCTCCACTTTCTAGGTGGTGTCTCTTTTACAAATAGTTGTTAGTTGTTTTCCCTGTGATAAGCAGCAAAGTAAGGAATGACTTAAGTCTCCGTGTTGGTGATGTTCCTTTTGTATGATCCTCCTCCTCCTTTTTTTTTTTTTTTTTTTTTTAAGGTTTTATTTATTTGTCGGAGAGGGAGGGCTCAAGCAGGGCAGTGGCAGGTAGAGGGAGAGGCAGGCTCCCCACTGCACAAGGATCCTGATGCAGCACTCGATCCCAGGACTCTGGGATCATGACCTGAGTCAAAGACAGATGCTTAACTGATTTGGCCACCCAGGTGTCCCTTGTATGATCCTTTTAATGTATTTTTGAATTTGGTTTGCTACTATCTTGTTGAGGAATTCTGTATTTTCATCTGAAGTATTGATGCATAATTTTCTTGTATTCTTGTCTGGTTTCAGTATCAGGGTAATGCCAACTTATAAAATGAGTTTGGAAGTGTTCCATCCTCTTCTATTTTTGGAGTTTGAGGAAGATTGCTGCTATTTTTAAGTGTTTGGTACAATTTACCAATGACATTATTTTGGCTTGGACTTTTTGTCTATTGGGAGGTTTTTGATTACTGATTCAGTCTCCTTACTCTCATTCATGGTCTGGTAAAATTTTCTACTTCTTGTTACAGTCTTTGTTGGTTGTACGTTTCCAGGATTTGAACCATTTCTTTTAGGTTGTTCAATTTGTTGGCTTATAATTGTTCACAGTAGCCTCTTGTGATCCTTTGTATGTCTGTGGTATCAGTTGTAACATCCCCTCTTTCATGTCTCATTTTGAGTCCTTGGTCTTTCTCTTGGTGAGTCTAGCTAAAGGTAGCCTATTTTGGTTTAACTATTTATTTTTTTAAAAAACCAGCTCTTAGTTTAATACATTTTAATGGTTTTTTTTGTTTGTTTCTATAGTATTTATTTCTGCTCTTATCTTTATTTTCTTTTTTCTACTAATGTTGGGCTTGATTTTTCTTTTCCTAGTTCCTTGTGGTATAAAAGTTTATTTGACATCTTTCTTATTTCTTAATGTAGGCATTTATTGCCATGACCTTCCCTCTCAGAACTGCTTTCACTGTGTCTTTAAGTTTTGGCATATTTTCAATTTCATATGTTCAAAGGTATTTTTTGATTTCTTAGAATTCTAATGTGGCCTATTGTTTGTTCAGTAGCATGTTTAACTTCCAGATTTGGGAATTTAATTTTCTTCTTGTAATTGATTCTAGTTTCATACCACTGAGGTTGGAAAAGATGCTTGATGTAATTTCAGTTTTTTAAAAAAATTTATTAAGATTTGTTTTGTGACCTAAACTGTGATCTGTTCAGAAGAATGTTTCATGTGTTCTTTAGTAGAATGTATATTCTGTTGCTTTACGATGGAATGTTCTGTATGTCTGTTAAGTCCATTTGGTTTAAGGTGACATTTAAGGCCAATGTTTTCTGATTTATTTTCTCTGGATGATATATCCATTGATGTAAGTGAGGTATTAAAGTCCCCAGTCATTAATGTGCTGCTGACTTTTTCTCCCTCTATGTCTGTTAATATTTGTTTTGTATGTTTAGATGCTTCATTGTTTTTGTGCAGAAACACAAATGTTAGATCTTGTTTGATATACCCTTTTTTCATTGTATAATGACTTTCTTTTGTCTCTCATTAGTCTTTGTCTAAAGTCTTAGTCTAGTTAGAAGTATAGCTACTCTAGCTTTCTTTTGGTTTTCATTAGCTTGGAATATCTTTTTCTATTCTTGCATTGTCTGTGTGTGTCTTTACATCTGAAGTGAGTTTCTCATGGACATTGTATAGATGGGATTTTTAAAAATTATTATTCATTCAGCCATTCTGTCTTTTGGTCAGAGAATTTAGTCCATTTATATGTAAAGTAATTATTGATACCTGCTGGTATCTTGATAATTGTTTTTTGGCTGTTTTGTAATTCCTTTTTCTCATGCTCTCTTCCTTTGTGATTTGATGATTTTCTGTTCCTTTAACTTTTTTTCTGTCTACTGTAGGTTTTTGTTCTGGTTACCCTGAGGTTTATATAAAATGATTTATCGTTTAAGTTTCAAGCCCCTGGGTGGCTCAGTCAGTTAAGCATCTGCCTTTGGCTAACTAAAGTCATGATCCTGGAGTGCCTTCTCCATGGGAAGTCTGCTTCTCCCTCTGACCCTCCCTCACTTGCCATACTCTCATTCACTCACTCTCTCTCCTTCAAATAAAATCTTAAAAAAAAAAAAAAAAAGTTTGAAGGGGTGCCTGGGTGGCTCAGTGGGTTCAGCCTCTGCCTTCAGCTCAGGTCATGATCTCAGGGTCCTGAGATTGAGCCCCACATCAGGCTCTCTGCTCAGTGGGGAACCTGCTTCCCACTCTCTCTTCCTGCCTCTGCCTATTTGTGATCTCTCTCTCTGTCAAATAAATAAAATTTTTTCAAAAAAAAAGTTTGAATACATTCTAAAGCTACACATATTTATTCCCTGCTGCCCCCATGTCTTATGGTTTTGATGTCACAATTTACATTTTTTAAATCCTGTGTATCTATTTATTATGGTTTTAGCGTTTTTAAAATTCCTTTTGTCTTTTAACCTTCCTACTAATTTATGTTATTAACCCACCATCTTTACAACATCAGTTTATTCTGAGTTCCCTATATTCACGCTTAACAATGAAATTTATACTTTTAGATGTTTGACTGTTACTAGTTAGTACCCTTTATTTCCCACTTAAAGAGGCTCTTTAACATTTTTTGTAAAGTCAGTCTAGTGGTAGTGAATTCCTTTTAGCTTTTGCTTACCTGGAAAACTTTATTTCTCCAGTTCTGAAGAATAGCTTTGCTGTGTAGAGTATTCTTGTTTGGCGGGTTTTCTTTTTTTAAAATACTTTATTTTCCTAAGTAATCTCTACCCTCACCATGGCATTTGAACACATGACCCTGAGATCAAGAGTCACTTGCTCTTCCGACTGAGCCAGCCAGGCACCCTTGTTGGCAGTTTTCTTACTTTCAGCCCTTTGATAGTATCAGCCCTGCTGGCCACGTGAGCCAGGGGTGACCACAGGTCATTCCCTGGGAGGCAGCCACAAAAAGACAGGGCACCTGACATGTGCACAAGCTCCTTTCTGGGAGACACCAGTAGTCTGAAGCACACTGGGGAGAGTGTGAAGATAGCATCTTTCCTCTTGGGTCTCTGTAGAACATTGTAGTCAACTCTTAGATGTGTGTTTAATTAGGCCCTGGTCCCTGAGGCTGAAGTTATAAAGTAATTGGCCTTTTTTGTAGAAACCCTGAGTACCTCAGTCTATTGCCTCCCCACTATGCTGTGGAGTATAGCCGTGCAGAAGTCTTTATCAATCTGTGTAAGCCCCATGGGCCACCAGAGTCACGTGGTCAAGAGTTTTTC
Organism: Mustela lutreola; assembly: GCF_030435805.1. NCBI lineage: Eukaryota > Metazoa > Chordata > Mammalia > Carnivora > Mustelidae > Mustela > Mustela lutreola. The sequence continues at coordinate 58,567,085 of NC_081294.1, forward strand.
TCTGGGTGGCAGCCACAAAACCGGGGTGCCAGATGGGCACACAAGCTCCTTTCCAGTAGATACTGGTGAACTGGATGCAGGCAGAGGGAGAGGGCAAAGATAGCATCTACTGGCCTCTGTCTTTGGAGAGTATATGTGTGGTATATGAGAGTTTATGAGTATATGTGTGGTATGTGAGAGTTTATGTGTGGTTAATCAGATGCTTTAAGATAAGCTTTATATACAGAAAAACTGGTTGCTTTCCTGCCTTTGTGCTGTATTCTGGGGTGGGTGAATCCACGGGCTTTTAAGAACTGTTTCTCAGTTTGCTATAGCTTTGTGGGTCTTAGGGATGCAAGCCCTGTTTGTATTCAAAGCTGGATGTTTTGGGGGCTCACTTCTGAAGTGTAGGTCTTAAAAATTGGGATGTGGGATTCAAACCCTTCACTCCTCAATGAGAAACTCAGGGTTATTAATTTACTTCTGATTGTGGGTCTCTGTGCCAAGGCATTTATGAACAGATTGTGTCTTGGCCTTTCCTTACTGGTTTTGATGTGGGTTTTTTCTGGTTCACCCAATGTGAAGGAGTGGGTCAACGAGTTCTTAGGTTTCTTTCTGTAGAAACTGTTGCATATGTAGCTGTAGATTTGTTGTCTGTGGGAAGCGAGGAGTTCAGGATCCTTCCTGTGTTACCACCTTGAACTGGAACTTGTCATTTTTAAAAATAATTTTTTAATAAGATTTTATTTATTTGTCAGAGAGAACACAAGCAGAGGGAACATCAGGCAAAGGGAGAGGCAGGCTCCCTGCTGAGCAAGGAGCCCTATGTCGGACTCGATCCCAGGACCCTGGGATCATGACCTGAGCTGAAGGCAGACATTTAACCAACTGAGACACCCAGGCATCCCTAAATAATTTTTAAAATTTCTTAGATTTCTTAAATTTAAAAAAATCTTCTAAATCTTTTAAATCTTCTTCTAAATAATTCCTTGTGGTGAGTAGTTTCTATATGCCATTTTTGCCCACCCAGCATCTATTACTTATTTTCTTTGGGGAAACACTTGTCTTCACCTTCGACTACCTGTTTCTGGCTCCAGGGATGGTCATGTGATACAGGCTTGGCCAATGAATGAATCTTATTCTTTTGCCCATAATGTCTGGTTCGGTGGTGGACATTTGCCTGAATCCAGGCCTGTCAGAGACAGTGACTCTGCTGGCAGTGACTCTGCTCGGATTATTGGAAAAAAGCCCTTTTCTCCTGGACTTGAAATTAGTAGTATGTACTACTTTGATTATGCAATGGCTGAGAGTCACTTTGCCAACTCCCCAGGAGGGCCTTCCTGAGAATGAAGCCCATGCAGAAGAAAGCCAAGTATGTGTGAGAGACCCAGAGCCGTTATGACCTTGTATGAGCTCTAGGATATGCACATCTCTGTCTGATGAAGTGAGAACTATCTTAGATTTTCCAATGACTTGAGCCAACATATTCTTCTTGTGCTTAATCTGAATTGCTTTTTGCCACTTAAAATTTTTAGAGTTTTATGCCATCCTTGGATGTATTGCCATCCTCAATTTTTAGAAGGGGAATCCGAAACTCACAGTGATATTTCCAAAGTCAAACAGCCAAATAGGGGAGAGAATGTGGAGCTCCTTAGGGCCAGTGGAGTTGGAGCCAGATGGAGGCCTGCTTACTTATCACTTAGACCTTCCTCACTTACCATTTAGACCTTCCTCCAGTCCTGCTCTCAAGGCTGCCTCACCTCTAGTACCCCTGCAAACATGGACATTTGCAAGGTCTATTTACAGAGCTCTGGTCAGGTGCTGAGAGCCTCTCCTATCCCTGCAGCAATTTCCAAGATTATTTTGAGTGAGCAAGGTTACTCTGACAATGAGTTAATCCTGCCATCTTTACTGGGAGTTTGTCCAACATCCCTTGTCCCATCTTAGAGTCGGGCTGCTTATGACTTTTGACCTATACTTTCTGCACTCACCTTTGACATTCCATAGACACATCCACAGTCCTCATGTTTTGATTTGATAACTTTCACTGTTCTTCCTGTAGGAGCCTAGCTGAAGGGTAGAGTTCCAGGAAATAGAAACTTCATTTTTTAAAAATCTTATTTTGCCAGTGGCAGGTCCAAAGATGAATGCCTCCTGCTCCACCATATTTTATATCTTTCACCTAAGCATAACAAGTCCATAATCCATTGTTCTGCACCCGTTTGCCATGATTTTAGTAAGGACAGAGTGGCAAAGGAAGCATGATGGTGGCACCTCATTGCTGGAAATTGTCGCAGCCCATTTCCCATCAATAATTGTGTTCTAAATACAAGGACAGACCACCAGCCTGCTATGTATTTGCACCAAGGGACCAGGTTCCCCTGAGGAGGCCACTATTCATTGCCTATTGAGCACTTTCACCCTCTTCTTCGTTTATAAATGATTCCATTCAGGTCTTGCAGGAAGGATCTGCAACCCAGACAGGGTTTCTCAATCTTAAGACTACTGATCCCTTCCTTGGCGGGCTGCTGCTTTGTTGTGGAGGCTGTCTTGTGCATGCTCGCAGCATCCCAGGCACTCCCCCTGCCCTAGTCAAACAATCAAAACTGTCTTTAGGCATTGCCACATGCCTCCTTTGGTGGCAAAATCTCTCCCAGTTGAGAAACTCTGCAGTTAACACAGAAGGGAATTTGACAGGATCCCTGGGAGAAGGGGCTACTTGGTCTAAGCTTGGAAGGTGGAGGCTATTGGTTCCTGGCCAGCAGCTCCTCCTGGCAGAGATGCTCGGGCAGCCTGGTCTAGGAGGCATCAGCACAAAATCTACTCCCCACTTCCATCTTAGATTCTTTGACACAGAAAGCTTTGAAGCTAATATTAAGGGCATCTTAATGGAGGCTCAGTGCCTCCCACCCCGGCCTGTGTGGCCATGTCTTGCTCTGGAAATACCACGGGAAGAAGGAACAACAGGCCTGGGTGCTTTTCCAACACTTGGTGCATCTGCTGCCTCCCATTGTCTTGCTCCCAATGGTGTTCTTCACAGAAGTGCAGGGCTATCTGCTAGGGAAGCAAAAGTGACCTTTAGTCAGCTGGTGGTGGCCTCCAGACCCATGGCATTCTTCATTTAGAAAGGCCATGTGCTCCCAAGGATTCCTCAGGGCTGGGAAGCTGAAGGGTGACTTCTTCCTTCACCTACAATCCCACTCTTTGTGCTTGCTCACCCACGTCTTCGCCTCTGGCCTCCTAAGATGCTTGGGCTCTCACTCAGGTTCCAACTGCATGGGGCCAGTTATCTAGTAAGTACTGTGGGGTCAGGCTTCCTCTTTATGTTTCTTGGTACTTCACCTGTCCCCAGGTCCCAGTTCTTCAGAGAAGCTTTCCTTGATTTCACCATGGAAAGTACCCCCAGCTCTTTGGTCCTATCAACTCGGGTGTGTGTGTTTAATATTATATGATGTCTTTACTTATTTGTTTGACACTCAATTGAAAGTTAAGTTCCAGGGGCACCTGGGTGGCTCAGTGGGTTAAGCCTCTGCCTTTAGTTTAGGTCATGATCCCAGGGTCCTGGGATCGAGCCCTGCATCGGGCTCTCTGCTCAGCAGGGAGCCTGCTTCCTCCCCTCTCTCTCTGCCTGCCTCTTTGCCTACTTGTGATCTCTCTGTCAAATAAACAAATAAAATCTTTAAAAAAATGTTAAGTTCCAGGAGAACAAGGACTTTGTCTTGATCATCTTTGTGTTGTCCTCAATGCCTAGATGAGGACTAGCACATAGTAGATGTTGAATAAATGCTTGGGAAGGAATGAATAAAAGAGGTTTTTTTTTTTTTTTTTTTAAAGATTTATTTATTTATTTGACAGAGAGAGATTACAAGTAGGCAGAGAGAGAGAGGAGGAAGCAGGCTCCCTGCTGAGCAGAGAGCCCGACGCGGGACTCGATCCCAGGACCCTGAGATCATGACCTGAGCCGAAGGCAGCGGCTTAACCCACTGAGCCACCCAGGCGCCCCAAAGAGGGGGTTTAATTAGGCATTGGAGTGCCCAGGACCAGTCTTCTTCCACATCTTACTGAATGTTCTCTGCCCTGGAGTGGCTTCTTCCCCTGTGCCCCTTGGCACCCAGTCTGTGACCATACAAATCACACACCCTGCAGACCTCAAGCCATGTGTTGGGCCTTCTCCCCCATGTCTCTAGAGACCTCTGAATCCTTTTTTCCACACTTCATGTTTCAGGAGACCAATTATTTTCATTAACTCCATACCAGACTTGTCCAAACCCCATGAATGTAGTAATCTTTGCCCCAGGGAGTGAAGGTCAGGAATAAAAATAAAACACACACCAGGGAGAAGGGCTGAGTTTATGGTATTCATAAGAACATCACATAGCTCAGCTCTCCTGTGACTCATTCATTTATTTTAATGATATCAGATAATGACAGTCTGTTGAATCAAAAAATGCACATTATTTATCCCATAATGGTGAAGTGGCACCATAACACTGTTTTATAAAAACCATCTTAAAAGTTTTGTTTTTGTTTTTGTTTTTGTTTTTTTTTTCCCTTAGAACCTATTGTAGAATTAGAGAAATAAGCTTTGCCAAGTGCCCTACTCTGTCTTTGCTTGTTCTGGCTAGGGGGCGTCTCTTACCCACTTTCCCCAAGTGTTTCCTTTGGTACCGTCTAATCCAGACTGGAACATATGGATAAGTGCCCCCCAAACCCGGCACTGCCCCAGCTTCCCAGCCATCACCCATCTGTTGTGGGGAAAGGATACTTTTCTGGCCACCTAGAAGGTATCACAGGGTCTGTATCAACCTTCACTCTCCCTGTGCTCACAGTGGAGCTGCAGGAAGAATGATGGCCTGGGTAGACACCTGAGTCTGTTCCTGCCTGTGGTGTTAATTTGTTGGATGATCTTGGTCTCTGGTTTAGACACTCCCTTTCTCTGATTCTCAGGTTTATCCCTCACCACGGATTCCTTGAGCTCTGATACCTGTGAGTTTTGAGGAGCAGGTTCACTTAGGCTAGAGGCTTCTCCTCCCAGCAAAGGTGGTGGGGGGCTGCTTGGCCGTAGGGCTCAATCTGATGGAAGCTTTGTATCTGGTGGAAGGCGAGGTTAGCTCCATCCTGCGCCTGGCCATTCCCAGGTTCCTAAGGGTCATTCTGGGGGATTTCCTCTTTCCCTGGCCCCAGGAAATCTCCCTCTCTTTCCTTGCCCCTCTGTCCCTTATCCTATCCTCTTTCTGAAGCATTAGACTCCGGTTCCCTTCTGAAATTGAAAACGCAAAGCCATCTTCTCCATGGGGCCTGTTGGCATGTCAATCACAGCAACAACCAAGCAGTAACAGCTTACATGAAAGATTTTTAGTTTATACTTTACAAAGAGCTTTTAAATACATCATCTCATAACCACTTTAGGGTCCCTTGGTTGAGTCAAAGGGATTCTTCCTTCCCCTGAATCCTGCTCAGGAGGAAACAGAGCCCACGCCCCCTTTCACATATGCCCGTCCCCACACGCAAACACCGAACCATACTTTTAAGCATGCAAGTTACCTGACTGACCTCTTCCTGCTCTGGGGGACTAGAATTAAGCTGTTGAAATAAGAACATTTTAATCTGCATTTGTTAGAGAAACTTCCTTTTGGGGAGCATTTTCTTAATCTTGGATTAGGCATTTCATAAAGTCAGGGCTTGTAAAATTGAGGGGAAGTCTCAAAATTACCCTAAAGCCCCACTAAGACCCTGGTTGACTGCAGCTGGGCTCAGGAGTAGGTGCAGGACATGGCTGGCAGAGGCAGGGCTTGGATTCCTTGGGGGTGGCAGAGGGAAGGCTGGCAGCCTGTTAAGTCTTCCCAGAAAGTCAGGGACCCTGGGGCATGGCTCTCAAGACGGCAGGCTGAGTGGGCTCATGTCGCATGGAGAGAGGCTAGCTGGGGGTGTTGGTGGTAGAAGAAGCCTAGGGTTTACCTGTGTGAGTGAGGTGGACTGAAGGCATGAGGGATGGGGAACGGTACTGGGGAGATCTCAGCATACCCCTTTCAGGACTCTGGAGCTACCGCAGACTTTTGGGACCTATCTGGAAAGCAGCATTGTTTAGCTACAACAAACCCAAGTGAACAACTGGAAAGCCCCCAGAGCCATTTTGGGTGGCAGAGTGCTCTCTCCTCTTCCAAGACTGTCTCATCTTTGCCACCAGTTCTCTTCCTAAAACAGACCTTGTCTTACTAGTCTCCTGCTTAAAAACCCGGCTGGGTCCGTGTTCTAGCCTGCCATACTTGGCTCTGACTGCTTGAACCCTTGCCTGAAGTTCCTCCATCTTATTTCTCCCTCCTTTCCCCTCCTGGTCGTCCCTTTCTTCCTTCTGTTGTCCCCCCACCATCCCTTCTTTCCTTTTCTCCTTCCCTCCTTGTTTGCCACTTGCCTTGTGCTCTTCCGTCTTCCTTTTCTGCCTCTCTCTTGATTCTTGGACCCTTTGGCCCACTGTTGGTCCTCACAGAACCACTAGGCTCCTCTGGGGGAGCTCCTCTGGGGAAGCTCCATCCTGGAAGGTCCTCTGAGTTCCACATCGCCCTCCCTCACACTGCTGCAGGGGAGGCTCCCAAGGGGCAGGAGGGATGAGTGAGAGACAAGGCACTGGGCTGAGCAGTTGAGACCCTGAGCGCCTGTACTAGTCTGAGGGAGCTGACAGACAGGGGCAAATCTCCATTGGGTGAGCTGCCTTTGCTCACATCCCCTGATCTATAACTCTGTCTAGAAGCTTTCTGGATACTGGGGGAACAGAACCAGACTGAAACACAAGCAGGAAAAATAGTAGTAAAGAACATCTACTTTATTTTCCTGGTAGGGCTTGTCTGATGAGCTACCTGTGAATTTCTTATGGTTATGCTATTTAGAGAAGGAACCCAGAGCTTTGAGTCTGGCTCCTCTACTTATCAGATATATAGCTTCAGGCCAGATACAGAGCTTGAGAGAGGCGTGTCTGTCTGTGAAATGGGGCCATATGGCTTTACCCTTCTTAAGGGAGCAGGAATCGCACAGAGCAGGGATGGCACAGATGAAAACAGGTGCAGCACCGATATGTGTTGGAAAGTGTTGCAGATGGGCAGGGCGTTGCGATGACAGCTCATGAGGGTGGTCTGGAGGATCAGGTGGCAGAGGCTTGTTTGTCCCATAGCCAGATTCTCCCAGCACTTTCCAGAGTTGGACATCTACCAGGGCTGTGGGCAGTCTGGGCTCCTGGCCTTCCTCATCCCCCTAGCCCTGGCTGCCTGTTCCTCTAGTCCTGCATTCCAATGTGAAATGGGCTGGAGAGAAAAGGATGGTTCAGAACTTTCAAAGGAAGGGCCAGTGGATGGGGCCTGAGGAGATGTCATTGACCCCTTCCATTGACTCACCTGGAGAGGGGCAGGGAAAGAGGCGGTGTTTTAAAATTTGGCAAAGCAGGCTCAGATGAAGCCTGTGGCAGAGTTTCCAACAACCCTGTAGTGGCAGGGAGGGCCAGCCAGGAGGGAGAAGGGGGGTCTGCAGGAGGTTTCAGAACCTGCTGGTGGCCTGGGGCAGGTGGGGGCAGCGACTGTGAGGCGGAGGTGGCCAGGGTGCAGCGGCTTTTCCTGGAAGGATGGCCTTCGGCAACCAGGACTTAAAAGCTGGGTGCTTTTAGGGAAGAAAAAGAGAGTCATTAAAAGTAAGAAGAAACAAAGAAAAATCTTTTCCTTCTCTTCCTCTTATCATTCCTTTTCCTGAGCTCAGTAAGCAGGTCTTGGTGTCTGCTGACACGATACTGTTTCATCAGCATAAAAACTTCCTTCTTTCTTCTCCGACAGGCTATCACTTCTTTATTCTTATCCTTTTGTTTTAAAACATTTTTATTAGTCTTTTTTCTTAAAAATTTTAACAGCTGTTTATAAAAACCACAACAAATACACAGGACGTGGTAAAAATAACTCACTATATGGTACATATACTCAGACGGTGTGATATTTATATAATAAAAGATGAAAATAGTCACTTTCCATAATAAAAATAAGTTCTATTTTTTGTTTATTTTACAATATACTTAATATTCTCTTCTTCTGCTTTCTCTCCAGCTTCTACTTCTTCACCTCAAATCTCAAGGGGGTCCCACATGGCTGTCCCAGCCCCACGAAGCTGGAGTCTGAATGGTGGGGGGGCAGGTGGGCAGTCGGCCTTAGGAACATGGGCGGCAGCCGCACTCGAGGTGTCTCTCCACCTCCTCGACGAATGAGGAGCCGTCGGTGCACTGGAAGACGTATTTCCGCCGCTTGCTGCGGGTGGGTTGACAGCACTGGGGCCCACAGCCCCCACGACATTCCATGATGGGCACTTTGGAGGCCGTGGCACATGAGGCATAGCCCTTCTGGCGGCGGATCACCTCTCGGACCACCTCCCCCAGGCATGGGTTCTCTGCAGGGGACAGAAGAGGCCAGGTCAGGGCCTGGGTGGTACAGATGACCGGCCGGGGGCCATTCTTGGGCCGGCTGTCCGCGAACCTTGGTGGCCTGAAGACCCTTTGTACTTCACGCGTTCTTCCACCTGCCTGTCCACGAACCCATGCAGCTGTTGCACAAATACGGAGTGCTTCTTCTGCGCCTACCTTGCTGCTAGATTTACAACTAAGGCCTGAGCATTTCCTGGTGACAAAAGCAGGCCCTGTCCTTTCCTTCAAGGAACTCAGACACCACAGTAGATGTGGCCAAGTAGTAGGCTATGGGCTAAATCCTGGCCCCAGATTTTGATTGTGCCACCTAGACTTAGAAACCAAATTAAAGGTCACCATTAAAAACCCCACAAGATCAATTAAATACTGGGATTTCTGGCTTTGCCAAAAACCAGGAAGTCTCTAGTTTTGCCCCATGCCCACTGGTATAGAGTTGAGATACTAATTCTCTCCTCCCCGAAGTGAATGCGTGGTAAGGATAAACTGAGATGGGGGCTACAGACCTGAACAGCGCAAGGCGTTGGATGTAGCCCAGGGCTGTGTCTGGGGGACCTGCTGTGGAGGGGGGAGCTGAATGAGGAGTTAATGAGCCCCGATAACAGCCTGAATCTTCCACGCCCAGCCAAACTCTCTGTGTGGACACTAGGAGGAGGTCTAAAGCAAGGCCCTGAGGAGAAGGAGGAGCTTAGACCCCCAGCCCTGCAGCCTGGTCAAGACACTGGTCATCTCTGAGCCACTCTCCTCGTCTGGAAGACGGTGACCCATTTCCCTGTTCTTCTTACTGCTCACAGGTTATGAGCCTCAGGGGAGACTGAAGGAGAAAGGTTTCTATTCATTTTAATGAATTTTGGTAAGCATGATGTAACAAGCTCTTAATTAAAAAAAAAATTACACATTAGTGCCTGTGTGTACAATGCGGGGTGGTGGGCGAGAGCCCATGTGGCAATATGGTCATTGGGGAATCTGTTGACAGGAGTGTGAATGCTATTTTTTGACAAGTTTTCTGTTAAATCTCAGATTATTTCAAAATATATATATATATATTTTTAAAGATTTTATTTATTTATTTGACAGAGAGAAATCACAAGTAGATGGAGAGGCAGGCAGAGAGAGAGAGGGAAGCAGACTCCCTGCTGAGCAGAGAGCCCGATGTGGGCCTCGATCCCAGGACCCTGAGATCATGACCTGAGCCGAAGGCAGCGGCTTAACCCACTGAGCCACCCAGGCGCCCTCAAAATATATTTCTAAATAAAAAATTTCAAAACTTGGTCTGTTTTGCTTGAGAATAGTATTGCAACTAGGTATAAATGTGAGAGTGCTTTAGAGACCGAGGGGTCTGCCTAGAAATCTGGGCCCAGGGAGGAAGACTTATTTTTTACCATGCAGGAAAAAAAAAGCCCTCCTGGGGGAGGTAGATTTGAATTTTAATAACAGTTCAGTTTTAATTTCCCTGTTTTTGAGCTTATTTCAAAATGAACAAACTCCACGGGTCAAGGTCACGGAGGAGGGCTTGGATCCCCGGGGTTTGTGGGGCTAGTTACACCGCAGTGGACAACTGCTTCAGAGAGGGAGGGTGTTCCCACATTTTCACGATGAAGGTGCAAGAGCACGCAGCCTCTGGGCGGGAACTGGACTGTTGGCAGTCTGGATCCACAGTCTAGCTCTGCCTCCCATGGCCGCCTCCAGTCCCCCTCCCCTGCGCACAGTGAACCCACCTTGCTCGCAGTGCTCCCCACTAAAGCCAGGCTGGCACAGGCAGAAGGGCTCCCCTCGATCGGAGAAATGGCATTGTCCCTGGTGACACTTGAAGGCAGAACAGGCGTTGGAGTCATTCTTGTGATCACACGTGGCCCCGCTGTAGCCTTCTGCACACTTGCACACATACGAGGTCCCAGCTGGCACACATTTCCCGTGGTTGCAGCTGTTGGCAGAGGACAGAATGAGAAAGGGGAAGGCAGAGCACTGCAGAGGTTTTCTCTGTCCACCACAGCCAAGGCCCAGGCTCAGAGTGGGTCCTTGTAGGTCTTCTCCATCCCATAGTCTGCCCTCTGCTAGCTCAGGGGCTGAGCAGCAGCATCCGACCTGCTGGAGGCTCAGATCGCGCCAAGTCAGCTGCCAGCTGTGGCCACGAGGCTGGCTGGCTTGCCAACTCCCCTCTCCAAGTGGCAGGTACTTGCTCTGAAGCAGCTAAGCGTTCTCTAAATGTTGTAATTGCTCTGGCAGCTTAATTGATAACATCACTAGTGTACACCCCCTCCCCCCAGCACCTCCCAACCACCCGCAGCCGTGCCAGGCAAGGGGATAAGTGCTTTACACCTGACATCATTCTTACCTTCTATAATCCCCTCTCCTCTGCGGCTTTGATGCTGCACATAGTCTTACCCACATCTCTGAGATGGAGACACTGATGCTGAAACTCACGGTCATTCCACTTGACGGAGATAGGTGCTCTCAGCAAGGCCCTCACACATGGTCTCTAAGGGGGGCCTGCTGTGGGCTGTGTGAGCTCTTGCCCGCTGGAGCAGTCACACTGACGTGGGTTCTGGGGACCGTCTGACCACAGTCCTTCCAGCTTTCCTCAGTGCCGCTTTTTGGGCAGGGAAGGGCTACAGGCAGGGACTGAGTCCGTGTGGAGAGCCCGGGCTCGCAGGGCACTGACCTGTGGCCCAGACAGGGGTCCCGGACTTCCTGGTCGCACAGCGGGCCGGTCCAGCCCGGGTGGCACTCGCACACCACGCTGTCCTTCTCCACGGAGCGGCACAGGCCATGCTTGCACACGGTGCAGGACTTGCAGCCGGGGGACACTCCCAGGGCTTGCGGCGGGAGGGCCTTGAAGTCTTGCAGCTCGTTGTTGATGCGCACCTCATGGATGCAGCCGTGGAAGCCGCCCAGCGGCCGGTCTGTGCCCTGGCGCAGGGCCGAAAGGCCCGTGGAGGTGGGGATGCCTGTGGGAGGGGTGCCGGGACAGCTGCCTGAAGACCTTCCCCTGCCCACCAGCCCCTCCAAGCCTGAAGGAGGGCTCGGGGTGCTCAGAGTTGAGTACTCACAGCTCTGACCATCTGCTGTTCAGATGGAGGGAATGGACCGAAGCTGGGGCCCACAGCCACACGAGGGCTCCTAGCCTTTGTCCTGTACTTGAACTCTTTAAAAAACGTCAATTTGCTGCCATCATTTTAAGTATAGAAAATTTCCCCCCCAAACCCTTATTTCAAACTTCTTTAGAAATAGAAGGTCTGGCTTGCCACAGGGCCACACCTGCTGGACAGAGGAGGACCACCCCCTCCAGGCAGGGGACAGAGGGTGTATCCCATTCCTCTGATGTCCCCACCAGACCTCCCCTGCCCCTTGTCACGGCTCCACAGAACATAGGGCGGGAGAGCTAGAGTTTGGGAGATAAGGGGTTTTGGGGAGCAGCCTTGCTCTGTGGAACTTAGGAGATTTCCAGTGGGGGAGAAACTATGTCCCTTCTGGGACTGCTCTTGATGGAAGGCTTTCTCTGGGCCCCTGGCACCTGGATCAGCTGTGAACAGAACAGATTCCTGAGCCTTCCAGAGGGGTCTCCTCGGCAGGAAGGCCTTGGGAATCTCTTTGTTGCACAAGCTGCTCTGGTGACTTTTTTTTTCTTTTGCACATAACCCTTTGAGAATTACAGGCCCTGGGCTGCATTTCAGGCCCAGGCTCTGCCAGACAGATGGCTACTTCCTTTTTGGCCTTGTATGACCTTCATCTCAAACGTGTACTACATAACATCACCTGAGCCCCACAGTGTTTGACGTGGTGGCAGAGCAGAGGGAATGTGACCTGAAGTCTGTGGATGCTAGGGCCTGGATTTGACCTCCCGTCTCCTCCCACCCCTTTCCACCTTCACCTTTCCCCACCATCCCCATCATCTTTGTCTCCTGAACCACTTGTAGTTCCCCAGAAGGGGCCTATATTTTCTCCTTCTCCTCCTCGCCATGATCTGCCTATTTACCCTTTAGGGTAATCAGCTTGGTTGTCACTACCTCCAGGAAGCCTTTCCTGATATGCTTTGGCAGTGGATGGTGAGATCAGGGGAACCCCGGGCAGTAGGCCGGGGTGGGTGCCCAAGCACAGAGGGTGGGTGGGAGGGGGAGGTGATGGGGATGGGAGAGGAAAAGGGCCTTACCTCCAAGGTAGAGGGGGCTGTTGATGCCTACTGCCGGCTGCTTCTGGAGCTTTCCCAGGCTCTTGGGGGCTCCTTTATCCACCACCAGGTTCAGGGTCTGGTTTAGCATCACCAGCTCCACACTGTGAAACTGCCCATCATTCACGGTCTCCACACTGGGCAGGAGAGAAGGGGCGAGAATCAGAGGGTTTGCTGGGTGCCTCCCACAGCCAGGCACTGGCCCATGAACTTGGCCAGCATTCCGAGCATATTGTATTTTTCATTTGGAAATAACTTCAAACTTAAATAAGTTGCAAAAGTAGAAACAGTACAGAGAATACTTCTTAAACCCATAGATTCTCCTATTAGCCCCACTTGCTTTATCATGAATTTTCTGTCTCCATACCCATCTATCTCCATAGACATGCATACACACAGATGTACATACATATATACACTGAATCCTTTAAAAGTTGCATACCTTTCCCTTATCCCAAAATGCCTCAGTGTGCATTTCCTAAGGACATGGATATTCTCTTACAGAAGCAAGCTGCAATTTTCAACTTTGGTAAATTTAACATTGGTAACATACTTATATCTACTCAGGCTGGATTTTAATTTTTCAGTGGATCCAGTAGTATCTTTATAGCACTTTCCCCCCTTTCCAGTACAAGAGCCAGTCTACGGCCATGTCATGCATTCAGTTATATTATTTGCATTTCTTTCTTGAATTTTATAGAGTTAAGCAGACTCATCCTCAGACCGCCTTCTCAATATTTGCTCTAGGGTATGCCACGAGGACCATTATTAACATGTTTTTCTTCAATTGCTCCATTTCCCCCATAAGCATCAGTAAGGATATAAAGCTAGCATTGTTCTAAGGACTCCTGCCCATGAAAAGAATACTTCAGGGTGATTTATATTTTTCCTAGTACGGATGAAAAATAAAGGCTCTCAATTAAAGTGTCAATAGTTTGTGGCATCTAATTCATCTCCTGCACCTCCAGCAGTCTGCTGACCATACGTGGATTAGAACACCGCACAACACTGCTTCACATGTTTACAGCATTACAGAAACGAGGAAAGAGGGGTGCCTGGGGGCGCTCAGTCAGTTAAGCGTCTGCCTTCGGCTTAGGTCATGATCTCAGGGTCCTGGGACCAAGCCCTGCGTCAGGCTCCCTGCTCAGCAGAGTCTGCTTCTCCCTCTGCTCCCACCATAGGTAATCTCTCTCCCTCCTCATACATAAACAGATAGATAAATAGATAGTTAAAATCTTTAAAAAAGAGAAGGAGACAGAAGGTCAGGGAGGTCAAATAATGCTCCCAGGTCCCCACAACTAGAGCAGGACTGTACACTGAGGTCTATCTAGCTTTAAAGCCCACACATACGCTCCTCTCCCGTGTTGCCTCCCTTAGTCCCAGCAGCCCTCAGTGAGGGCTCAGGAGGGAAGTGCAAGAGCCAGGCATCATGCTGAATGGCTCTCCGCTCTTTTTGGACCCTCACCATCATTCTGTCAAGTGACATCAGATACCCCATTTCACAGATCAGACCAATGAGGCCCAGAGAGGTGAAAGGATTTGTCTGAAGTCATTCAGCTAATATGTTCCAAAAAGAGAATGCATAGGCAAAATTTTGACCCCAAAGTTCTGCTCTTTCTGCTATTTGATCCTTGGTCGGGGCTGGGAGGGAGCCTTGAGCGCAGGTGACAGGCATGTGGAAATACTGTACTCTTTCTCTGAGCGCTCAAGTGGAGAAGGAGCCTCCACATTCACCACCGCCATCCGACTGGAGAGGCTGCCTCCTCAGCCCTTTTCGACTGAAGGGAGTTTCAGCAGAGAGATGAGGAAAATACTTGAGGGAAGAGAGGCTCACGTGGGGTGGAGAAAGCGGAGACTGTCCTAGCCCCTTCCTTGGCGGCCCCGTGACCACTCAGAACCCCTCTGCTCTCCGTCTCCTCATCTGTAACAGGAGGAGGACAACCTGACAGAATTAGCGTGATGAGCGAATCAGAGGAGGTACTTGAAGGTGCTTTACAGACTGTAAATCACTGGGAAAATGTGACCATCATCAGTAGCATTGGCTGGTCCGTTAACAGCAGCAGGAACCCACCATTGCCTGCAAACTAGCGGCTCCTGCTCTCATGCTGATGATCTCTGGGAGAAAGGGCTGGTTGAGGGGGACGTGCAGGGGCGCAGGACCCCCCCAAACCCATCATGACCGTTCTCTTCCCTCCCAGCCATCCACCCTCCATCCGTCATCTGCCCTTGCAGCCGTCCGTCTCCCACCCACTGGGTGTCTGCTCTGAGCCCCACTGTCCCAGGAGCTAGAGATCGGCGGCCAACAGGACAGACACTCACAGAGCCCACGCTTCCTCAGCCTTCCCCAAACCAAACGACCAATATGTCAGCGTACCGGTAGGTCCAGAAATAGGGCAACAGGGGTGGAGCGGTAGCTAAGAGTCCACTGGAGGATCTCATTTGTGATGGGGAGCCAGGAAGTTAGAAGAAGATGGAGCTGTTCAATTCCAGTAGCTTCTAACTGCTCTAAGTAGTGAACTGAGGAAAAGGCTGAGACCTGTGCTCCCGAAGATGAGTTGATGGTGGGTTGGGGGGAATGAGGCCCGTGTGTGGAGACTACAAGCTTCCGACCTGGAGTCCTAACGCAGCTTTTAAACATACATGCAAACAAACAGCTTTTAAACAAACATACAGCTGTGTCCCCAGACCATCTGGCAAACTGACGTTGTCCTGAATGAGCTCCCCATCCCCGAGCCATGTGACTAACGCTGGGCAGCCACCTGTCAGAGACGGAGCTGTAGAGAGGCCATGGCTCTGGGTGGGTGGTCTTGGCATTCCCTTCTGACCAAAATTCAGGGAGTCTGAGGCGGCTGTTATAAACACACAGACACAGTGAACAAACACACGCCACTAACCCCTTCCTGGCCATGGGCGCCAAGCCCGTTGCTTGCTTCCTTCCTGGGCTCCACGTGCTGGCCCAGGCCCTGGCACGCCTTCGCTGAGGGCCCCAGCCTGGAGACAGTGGTTTGGTAGGAGCCGCAGGAGCAGAGAGGACGTGAGGCCACCCTCGCCCCTGCCCCTGAGTAACTGCTAGGCTCCCCAGTGCCCTAGCCATTTGGGTCTGTGGAAGGCCTCCTCTGATTCCCACAAGGGGAGTCATAGGCAGGCCCCTTCCTCTGGCTATAGTCTTCTGCTAGGTCATGCTCGGGTGTTGGAGAGATCTGCTCTCACATGGGCCTTCCAATTGAGGTACCTTGGGCAAATCCCACCACTCTGTAGACCTGAGGTTCCATTTCCACACTCCAGCAATGGCACAGAGGTCGACCTCACCATGCTCTGATGGACAGCACATGGTTCCTGATACCTAGCAAGCATTCAAAGGTAGAATGATGATCTCCTCCACCCTGACCCTGGGCTTGGAGTTGGGTGTGGCAGGAGGGACCGAGTCGGGGAGCAGGTTCATGGACCCTAGAAGAGCTCTTCTACCTTCCAGCGGCCCAGGGCTTTTGGTTTCTGTTTCCACTGGCTAATAACCATCTCTGAGGAAGGCACTCATGAGCCCCATTTTACAGGGAAGGAACCAAGGACACATTGCTAGGAGGTGGGAGAAGTGAGGTTCAAAGTCAGGACTTGTTCCAAATCCAAAGCTCCCATAACCTGTGCCAGTAGGGGCTCCTGGGTTAATAGGATGCCTTCCTGGTACATCTCTGTTAGGGTTTCCTGGAGGTGATGCCTAAAGCCAGTGGTTTTCAGACTGCAGGTCCCTGGAGGTTTGGGGTAGGTGGTGCTCCAGGTTCTGATTATCCACCACCATCTCATAAATCAGGATGGCTCCATTTCCTCTCACTGTTTTCTCCTTGGTAATCTTGGCCCTTGAAGTAAATGAGAAAAATGGCTCTGCTGCTCTAAGAAAAAAAGTTGGGGGTAAAACAGACAAAACCCCGAAAAAGCAACCTGAAACTATCTGCTGTTAACTCTAAAAGAAAGGATCCTACTAAGGTTCCAAGCCCCATTAATTAGCCTCCTGGAGAGAGATATAGGGATTACAGGGGAGACAACTGGGCTCAAGAGTCTTCCTCAGTAGCCACTGGGCCAGATGCACCAGCACCATGTGGGAGGTGGAGAGCCGTGGGCATGTCCGAGCTAGCTGGGTGGCTCCTGTCTGGGAACGGCATGAGGACATTTCGAGTTCTACTTCCTCCCTCCCTCTTCCGTTCTTCTTTCCTTCCTTCCTTCCCTGCATTTCTCCCTCCCCGCCTCCTTCCTTCCTCCTCCTTTCTCCCCTCCCTTCTTTCCTTCATCCATCCTTCCTGCCTGCCTCCCCTCCCTCTGCATTTTTTAAAGTAGGCTCCTTGCCAAGTTGGACTCACAACCCAGAGATCAAGACCCGAGCTGAGATAGAGACCTGAGCTGAGATTAAGAGTCAGGTGTTTAATTGACTGAGCCACCCAGGCGCCGCCTCTTCTGCTTTTAATACCAATAGCAGGCACATGCTCTGTGCTACTCTGTGCTAAGCACTTGACCTGCATTCTCTCACTTAGCCCTAATAACCCCCAGAGGAGAGGTACAATTTTTTTTTTCCATTTTAGAGATGAGGCCTAAGGCTCAGAGACTTAAGGTGTCCAGCTCACAGTCTTAAAGTGGAAGTGGTGGAGGCAAGACTGAAACCCAGGATCCCAAGCCACAGGACCCTACTCCACCATGAAATGAATCATCATCATTCCTCCAGGTACTGGGCATGTTCACCTGGATGCTGTTGTAGCCACTAGGTGGCGATAGAGCCTCACAGGACCAAATCGTCCCTGGGAGTTCCGTTAATTGGTAGCGGGAGACATCAAGACCAGGAGGCAGAGACACCAGCCCCCTGCCCTGCCCCCCAACTCCTGGACTGTGTCTGCATGGTCTTTCTCTCCCTCTCTCTTGTCCTGGCCGTTATGCCCCAGCATGGTGGAAAAGTGGGTTCTGGTGGGAACCTGACCTGGATTTGACTCTCTGTTCCGCCACTTTGCTGGCTTGTGTGCTACGGGGCCAAAGACTTCATCTGCGCATTATGCAGCTCATCCCTAAAATAAAAGTGATGACACTTGCCCGGGACTTGTGCGGAGGGACAAGGGAGAAAAAGACCTTGGCAGTGGATGGGACTATGGTAATTAAGACTCAGGGAGCCTGCACTGTGGGCTAAACAGAGTTGTCTTGTGGCCCACATTTAAACACTGAGCTATTTCACATAGAAAGCCCGGGTTTCTAGCTTCTCTTAATGATCTACATTCCCACAAGGCAGCATCTGCTGGAGCTGAGGTCAGCAGTCCCTTTGGACAAAGCCTCTGCTCTCCAGGCTACCACAGTCCACTTTCCCAAGTCTGTTACCTTACTTGGCCCCTTGGCCTCGCTGGTAGGAAATAATGCCCGAATTCCCTCTGACAAGTCTCAGAACTCAGCAATAGCGCAGCCTGTTCCCATTCTGGGGCAGGTAGGGCTCAGACAGGCTTTACTGTGTGTTTGCCCTAGAGCCTAGGGTAGGACCTTGAAGTACAGCACCCCCACCTGTGACTACAGCTGGGCAGATGAAAAAAATCAGGCACCCCCATGAAAGCGGCCCAGAAAGCAGCTGCTCCAAGCCTACAAATCCCTGCTGGGGGTGCTAACTTCTCATTCTCACTCTGGGGGCTGTCCATGGGGCCTCAGTGGGCAAAATTTTGCAAGCTGCCAATTCCCCTGATTAAATCAACTTTGGTTTGACACCCTGGCCCTGAGGCTGAGGAGGCCTTCCTAGGTGGCCAGAGGTCACCACAGTGACTCTGTGCTCTGCATTAACTACAGCCCCTAAGCATGGCTTCTGTGCATGCAGACGGGGTCTGGGAGACACTGTCTCCCCCTGCCCAGGGCCTTCTCACTTCTCCGCCTGTGGAAATGCTTGTCAGCTCCAGTTCCAGCCTGAGCTCAAATGTTACCTCTTCCTCCAGGAGCCTTCTCCGGTTCTTTGAACAGAAATGTCTGCTCCTTCGATGTCCCCTAGCATGTACCAGTGTCTTCTGGGAGACCTATTCAATTCTGCTTCTGTGACTATTGCTTGTTTCTACACCTGACTTCTTTTCTGGATTGTGTTTTGTTTAACTCTGTGTTGCCCATACCTAGTCCAGGGCCCGGCCCACATAAGGCGCCTGGGAGATATTTACTGAGTGAAAGAGCACACTGCTGGGGCACAGTGGGTGCTGCCTCCGAGAAGCCTAGAAACAAACCCATTTTAAATACAGGATTTCTGGAGACTTGGGTCCTTTAGGACTGTGAGTGGCAGGACACTAAGGGTCTGTCCCTAGGCTTGGCACGCAGACCTAGACATGGGCATCCTTTATTGGGTTTGTCCCAGGGGTAAGAGAAAGAGCCTGGGGTCTCCCCGGAGCCCTGCACTAACCCTCAGCCCACTGGCTCCCTGACAAGGGCTGTAGGAGAGAATTCTCTAGCTTCCCATTTCATTCCTCACATCCCGAGTCAGGCATTAGCAAAAGGTTCCAGCATTCTCACCGCAACATGATCCCTTAAGAGCTCATGTCAGTGTGGGGCATGGGCTCCCAGCTCCGGACAGAGCCCAACCTCTCCTGAGGTGTTCTTTTGCAACACTTCTGTCTGAGACATGCCCAAGTCAAGGCTCAGTTTGTCAAACACCTTCGCACCCCCAGCCCTCAACAACACCCCCCAAAATGCATCCTGCGATTATGTACAGTGCACAGGGGAGGAAAGAGACGTTTCCAGAGTGTGTGAATGAGCACTTTACTGGAGCACCACCAGTCCTGCCACAGAGAAGACTGTTTGGAAACAAACCCGTTTTAAATATAGGCTTTCAGATGTGTCTGACACCACAGGCCCATGACCATGACCAGTGGCTCCAAGAACACAGACGTTGGGAGCCCCTGACTCTAAGGGAACTCTTGAGGCCATTGAGGTGAGTTCCTTCTTCTGGTGTCCATTGTAGCCCACTGTCCTAACCTGCCTGGGATTCCCTCCACCCAACCTCTGCTGTGCACCTTCTGTCTGGTCCAGCCCTTTGAGCTGTCCCTTAGGCTGGTCTTTGCTCTTCTCCTGGCCTGCTCGCCCACCTGCTCTCCCTGCTCATATAAACTCCACCCTTTCTTCAAGACCCATCACAAAAGGCTCTTCCTCCAGGAAAGCTTCCTGTGTAAGCTGCCACTTCAAGACTTATGCATTGAAATCACCTGGAGGCTCCTTAAAACTGATGGCTGGGCCCTAGCCCAGAGCTTGTCAGTAGGTGTGGGGTGAGGTCTGAAAATGGGCATGTCTGACAAGTTTCTGGCTGCTGCTGCTCTGGGACCCCACTTTGAGAACCACTGGTTTAAACCAATGGTTTTCAGCTGGGCTTGTTGGGAGTTGTTTTGGGGGCCTTCATGAGAGTAAGTATGAGGGAAGAAACTTTGCTCCCTCTCAGCCCTGACAGGGGACAGTTTTGCTTCGGTGTATTTAAGTCCAATTTTAAAGATTTCATTTATTTACTTGACAGAGAGAAACACAGCGAAAGAGGGAACACAAGCAAGGGGAGTAGGAGAGGGAGAAGCAGGCTTTCCACCCAGCAGGGAGCCCAATGCGGGGCTCGATCCCAGAACCCTGGGATTGTGACCTGAGCCGAAGGCAGATGCTTAAGGACTGAGCCACCCTTGCTTCGGTGTATTTAATATTTTGATTTCAGTATAGAGTTGTGACTGCATAACTGAGTTAGCTCCTGGGAAAAAAGTCTGTAAACTGCTAGCCACCCCCAATCCCAGTGAACGTGCGCCTGCCTCTAGAGGGGAAGGCTGGCCTCCAGATGTGGTCTCTCTCATATACGTGCTTTCCCCCCAAGAAATGGCTCTCCTGCCACCGGCAGTTTTTATGTGATTTTAGGTGTAACCCAAATATTTCTCATTTTAATGGTGATTTTTGTAATAATTACAAAAATAGAACTAAAATAACTTATTAGTTTAGTATTTATTTTACTGAGGAGTAGAAAAAAAACTAACACTGAACTAGCATATCTGTGATTTCACCAATGATATGACTTAAGATGAAGCTGAAAGGGAAGAGGTCGCGGATTTAAAAGCTGATGTAAAGCGGCCTGCTATGGAACAGGACAGCTGATGCGCCGTATTTTTATAGTTTTACAGAAAAATCAGGGTGACTGTTGGAAAGACTGAAGTTTAGGGAAAAACCATCCTTCAGAACAGTTTGAAAGTCACTTAAGGAAGAGTCCTGCTCCCTCGTGCTCTGGGATGTCTTCCCCTTGAGTTGCAAGCTAATCTCCCCCTGTTTTCTTTCTTAAACTAATAAAAGATTAGGATGACATTTTGAAAAGGGCAGCTCATTAAGCAGCCTCATCCGCATTGGCGCAGGAGCTCCTGCACAGTAGCCAGCTGGCCATTTGTCTTATGGTAATGAGGTGTCATCTCCCCGCGGGGGTCGGCCTTCCTCTTCCTCCAGCATAGCCCCCCCACCCCAAGATCTGAGCTGGGGAAAGTGGGGTGGGGGGGGGCGTGGGGCGGGCAGGGAGGAGAGGCTTCAGAGCGGCCCCTGGCTTCTCCTCTAGGGGTTCGTGCCTTGACAGGTGGCGCTGTGGTTCCTACCTGTACACCGTGGTGGGTGGGGAGCTCAGACTGTCATAGACAAGCCTCACGTGGCCCTGGTACAGCTCCAGCGCCAGGGGGTCGTTGTCTCCCTTGTAGAGAAGGATGCCATTGTCCTTGTCCGTGGCCACCTGGAGAGAGGCATGTGGGTTAGGGCTCCCCTGAGGCCTGGCCTCCCCAACCCCACCCTCACAGAGACCTCTTGCAGCGGGTATCTTCTGGATGAACCCCAGATCTGAATCCACGTTCGCATTTCCTCCTCTGTCTAGTCTGGGAGTTTCCCAGAGCACAGATACTTACCCTCCAGCAAGTGTGGATGGAGCAATTCAATTCAGTAACTATTTACTGAGGACCCACTATGTGCCACTTTATGTACAGGAACATTAGGTTATTATGTATAAGATATATATACATATACATAAGTATATAACATATATAGAATATATAATCACGTATTTTATTGTGTGTGCGGGTGGTGGGGGTGGGGTCAGGAGCCTTGAGTGCTAATTGCCTCTCCCACCAGCACACAATGTGATCCCACCCAAATCCTCGCTCCCCTCCGGGCCTCAGTCTCTCTGTATAAAGTATGATAATAATCATGAACAAAATGCTAACAATGACCATTGCATTCAGTGTTTACCATGAGCGAGGCACTGTGTTAAGAGTCATCTGGGGAGTTTTTAAAAACACCTGTGTCTAGGCTTTACCCCAAATCAACTCCAGATGAATCTCTGGGGGGCAGGGCCCAGGCAAAGATAATTGTAGGAGTTCTACAGGTGATTCTAGTGGTGCCAGGGCTGAGAGCCCCTGGTTTCAGAGGCTGCTGCCCAGAGGGCACTGTGCTGCAGGGATGGGATCCTCTGACCAGCCTGTCTGCTCCCACCACCTAGCACAAGTGCAGCCTGAAGGACTGGAAACGGAGCAGATGGTCTGATGGGACCTCTGGATGTCTGTGGCGCGGGCTAACCGGGACCCAACATTCAGGTGCCTGGGTCCGTGGGACAGAGAGGGGAAGGCAGGAGGGCAAGGAGGAGAATGCAGGAGAGGCGGACGGTAGCCAGAGCCGCCTCCTTGTGAGTGCCCAGGGTCAACCCTCATCTCAGAGGCCTGCCGGCTGCACTGGGTGCTCCAAAAGCCAAGGCAGTCTGAACGCTGTGTGTTTCTGCAGCCCCACGCACCTGCCAGGGGCCTGGACACAAAGGCACTCAACAGATCTGTGTTGAATCAATATTTTTGCCATAAGCTTAAAGCTGGGCCAGTGCAGCCATAAGCAAAAGGAGAGCAGGGCCCTAGTTAGTGCCACGTGGCGGGGGCCACTAGCTGGTCTGCATCCCTTTGCTGTGTCTCTGGGGTTCTTCTTCCCCAGCAAGCTGTTAGGCAGGGGCCTGCTGCTTCTCAACCCCATTCTATCCCTGTTCCACCCCTCCCAGAAGCATTTAGGTCACCCAGAGATGCATTTTGGAATAAATGTGCTCGGGTCCACAGGTAAGGAACTTGAAAGAAGTTAGCTGGAAAAGAATTTGGTTCCTACTAAATGTTTTTCCATTCCCTAAAAAATGCCCTGAGTGTTGGTGCCTCTGGGCCTTTGTCCATGCTGATCCCTCAGGTGAAAAGGGCATCCCCTCATCCTTCTAGCCTTCTCTAGGCGAACCCCTAGAGCTCCCGCAACACCCGGGGCTGGCACCGGCCCTGTTTGTCATCTTTCTCTGGACAAGGGGCTCTGTCTGCCTTGCCCACCGTCAAATCCCCATTGCCAGCACAGTGTCTGACACAGAATATTTGAGGGACTATTTTCTAGGTAAATGAATGGATGTGGCTGGGAATGGGGGCTGTCATTTGCGGTGACAGCCAGTCAGGAGTTGTCCTAAGAACAGCCGTGGTTCTCAGAATGGTCCGACGGAGCCTGGGGGCATGCTGGGGAGAGGCGCACCTGCAGGGAGATGTTGGCCTGGGGCCGGACCTTGGCGGAGGCCAGTTCCACGTAGGAGTCTTTGCCCACAAAGTTGACGGTGATGAGCTTCTCGCACCTCGGGCCGGCGAAGCCCGGGGGGCAGCGACAGGTCGGCTCCTGCTGTACCACGATGCACTGGGCCCCATTCTGGCACTCGTACTGGTCACAGGGACTGGTCTGAAGCAGGACCATGGGTGGGGGCTGCTCACAGAGGAGCCCACTGGGAGGAGGGGAGAGAAGATGGAGGAGGAATGAGCGGAGGACAGTGAGAGGAGACAATCAGAGTTATTTTGCCCAGAGGGCCACTAACAGAGAGAGGAAAGAAAGATGGGAACTGGGGCTTGTTCCAGCCCTCCCACTAACTGGGAAAAGTCCTTTTCCTTCTCTAAGCCCCCATTTCCCCATTTTTACAATAACGGGGTTGGAGAGTGCTGGTCCCCAAATTTCAGTGTCATCAGAATCTTCTGGCATAAATTTGTCAAAAGCACAGATTCTCACCCACCAACAGAGGACTGGCCAAACAAAGGTGGCACATACAGACAACGGAATATTATTCAGCCTTAAGAAAGGACATTCTGACACCTGTTACAAGGTGGATGAACCTTGAGGATGTGAAATAAAGCAGTCACAAAAATGCAAATACTACCAGTTCCACTTACATGAGGTACTTAGAGCGGTCAGATTTATGGGGTCAGAAAGAAGAATGGTGGTTACCAGGGGCCGTAGGGAGGGGGAGTGGGCAGTTAGTGTTTAATGCATGTAGAGTTTCAGTTTTGCAAGATTAAAAAAAGTTGTGGAGACGGACGATGGTCGGCTTACTTGATGCTACAGAGCTGCACACTTAAAAATGGTTAAGGCGGATAATTTTACATTATATGTATCTCACCGGAATTTAAAGACATTAAAAGAAAGTGCAGATTCCCAGCCCCTTCCTCTCCCCACCCCCCACCCCGGCTCTCCCCCCTGCAATTCTAAATTAGTAGCTCTGGGATGGGGCTCAGGAATGTCTATTTTCACAAGCCTCATGTAGATGGTCTCAATCAGGCTTTGGAAAAACCAGACTTCTTCATGATTCCTTCTCAGAGTCTGTGACCAAGGATCATTTGCATGGTTGTGTTTATGCCGTGCGGCAAGTACTCATGTATACGGAACTTTCCCCAAACTGATCGCCACCCCCCCAACCTTAAGTCTGGTCCCTGGTGCCCCTCCAGCGCCCCCTGCACCTTTCCCTTCCAGTCAGTGTGGGCGCTAGGGCGGGTACCCAGTGTCTCCATCCACATACCCCAAGGACCTCTCCTGACCACCCGCCAGTGCCTCCCATTCCCTCTTTCTCTTCCTACTTCACTGATTCCAGTGATTAACCCCAAGCTTTTCCATTTACCTCCATTTTTCTGCCATTAGGGTACAATAATGCTTTTGTTCTCTAGCCTAAAAAGAAGACCACCGCCCGTGTGGCCATCTGACTACCCCACCGTGTAAGCTGAGCTCCAAGACGGTAGCATCTTCCGTTGGAAGGAATCACGCCCAAGCTTGACATCACTTGAGCTGCATCTTAAGTCC
The DNA here is from genome assembly GCF_030435805.1 of Mustela lutreola. Taxonomy (NCBI): domain Eukaryota; kingdom Metazoa; phylum Chordata; class Mammalia; order Carnivora; family Mustelidae; genus Mustela; species Mustela lutreola. The sequence continues at coordinate 58,591,777 of NC_081294.1, forward strand.
AACTCCCACACAGTTGCCCTGGATGGCTCTCCTGTCTATTACATGGGCTTAACAGCATCTGCTCTCAGACATGGAAGGGCTGACCTTCCAAGGACACCCAGGAGGCCCAGGGCTAGCGCTGCCTAGGAGTGGGTCTTCATTCTGCCTGCCTTAGCCTGCCCATCCCCCAGCCTGAGGGCTCCTTCCTGAGGGGCCCCCTGTTATACCTGAAGCCCTGGGGGCAGATGCACGTGTAGCCGTTGACCGCATCCACGCACTGGGCCCCATGGCGGCACCTGTGGGCCACACAGTCATCGTTGTCCACCTCGCAGAGCTTCCCACTGTAGCCGGGGAGACATTCGCACCTGGAATGCAGCAGAGCAAGGCTGTTTTGTGGGCCAGGGTGGCTTCCAGGGGGCCTCCTGTCTTCTCTGGGTACCCACATTCCTAAGTCCCTCTCATTTCTCAAGGGCTCCCTGAAGCCCAGCCCACGATCGGCTGCACCAGCCGTCTGTGGGCTCTGGGTTCCCACAAGCTGATGTCTGCTTATGTCATGCGGGAGCTCCTGTTTTTAAGAGCTGGTGGCGGCACTCAAGGAGAAGGATGGGCGCTGCAGCCCCAGCACCTGCTGGCCCAGGGGCACCCAGCTGCACACGGGGCCCCCTGGAGTGTGCACCTGGAGCACGCAGCCCTGGGCTCCTCTGTCTGGGTGACACTGGCCAGAGTCCCAGCACAAAACAGACCCTGAAGGGACTGCATTGCTCACAGGGGCAGAGGCACACACACAGGCACACGCAAACACCAACACTTCCTGGCCCTTCTGCCTCCTGCAGGCCTGGAGCCCACGTACTGCTGTGGGCCCACCAGCTGAATTCCACTGGGCTGAGTATAAACAGTAACCACAGCCCACCCAGATCAGAGGAGGAAGGTGGGCCGGGTGGCCAAGGTGGCCAGGGAAGCAAGACCTCTGAATACACCTGGGACAGAGCAGCCCGACCCGAGAAGCCACAGGACAAAGGGATGGTCCTCCCTCCTCCTCTCCCTGCTCCTCCTCCTGTAGGAGTGGATGGAGTGGAATCACAGATGCATCTCGGCGTTGCTGGGCTCGCTTGGCAGAGCACGGCGTGTGCCATGGATTCGTGGCTAGCTAAGACTCCGTGTTTGGGGTGTCGCTGGAGGAGGACAAGTTCCAGTGCCTGAGGATCTGCTGAGCCTGCATTCAGAAACTGGAATCAGCTACGATCTGACCTGTTCACCTTTACTGATCTGCAGGGTAAATTTCAAATATGTGGCCTCCTGCTACCCCAGAAAATGCAAACTTTGATGTCATAGCCCTCACTCCGCCTAGGTTTTTAAAGAGACCAACTGGGCAAGCTTCTTGGTGGGGGTGGGGCACGGGCTCAGTATACCTGCTAAGGTGAAGCCAGGCCCCTGGAGGCGTTTGTCTAGAAGTACCTGCAGCACAACTCAAGCTGCACGAGCCCCTCTGAGACAGCAGCGGCCGCTCAGTCCTTGCAGGGTAAGGTCCAGCCTGGGAGGCATGGAGTCAAGGTGGCCGAGGAGGTCTCCATGAGGACTCGGAGGCCATGCGCCCTAGCAGACAGCAGGTCTGGGGGCGAGTGTGTGCCTGTCCTTCTTCCTGGCAATGCTATAGCCCTCTTCACACCCATGCTGCTCCAACAAAGCCCCGGGGCTCCTGTTACAGTGCAGTTTCTGATCAGGGCGGCTGGGTGGGGCCTGGAATCTGCACGCCGCACAAGCGTCCCTGGGATGCGACTGCTGCGGGTTCCTGCACCTGGCTTCCCACAGCAAGGATCTGCCCACCACTTCTTCATCTGCTCAGAGGAGCATCTGGGGGCACGCTGCACTGGGAGAAGGGGTGTTTGATTTAAATGCATTTTAATACAATCCACATTACTGAGCTGGCTATAGCCCTCTTCAAGATGCTGGAAGACACTGTGCCTAACTACATCATCTCAAGATACTAAGAATTAGACTGATTTCCTTCTATGTTCTATATTCTTCCTATTCTGTATTCTATATTCCCGCTAGAACTCAAGAGGCCTTGGCTACAGTAGAGTGAGGTTTCTAGGGACCAGTACCAGAGGATCCTGTCTCTGGCCCCAAGTCCCTCACACCCCGACCCCAGACCTGTACCCCGATGGGCCACTTCCGACCAGTTCTCATGCTCACTGTCCTCTGTCAAGTCGGCGTCCTCTGAGTTTGAGGAATGCCCCCGATCTGCTCTCTAGCTCTGGGTCTTCTACTAGTCTTCACAGCTCCGATGCCTGGCCACCATGGTTGCCCCTCGTAGGCACACCCAGAGCGCTCTGCTTGTCGGTACAGCCTGCTCTGGTTTGGGCTCAAGACTGTTTTACGCATCTCTTCCTCCCCTTGGCCTCGTCCTTCAGTTAAAGAGCAACTCTGAGTTGAAGGCAAATCCAGGAGTAGGAAAAGTAGGATTGGGGGTTGGGAGGCTTCCCTCACCCTTACTTACACTCCGGCAGCCCAGCTACCTCTGAGCCCACGTGGCACCTCTCAGAGGGGAGAGGAGCAGAGAGGGCGGTTTGAATGAGGGTGCGTGCACGGCAGGAGGCGGGACAGAAGCTTCTTTTGGGGTCGGCAAAAAAGAGCCCCTAAGAGGCCTCTAGCATTTTCTCTGGGGATGAGCTCTAGGCTGGCGGAGTCAAAACGGGAAAGGAAAACACCGGACAAGATATGTTCATGTCCCTCCCTCACCTCTACCTGTTCTAGACCCTTCTGCTGCTGATGGGACCCTCTCCCGCTCCCTCAGCTCATTCAAATCCCACCCATCTCGGCTCACCTCCGAAAGTGTGTAGGGGCTTCCCTTTGCTTTAGTAGGCTCTTCTCTCCCCTCCTCAGCAACTTGGCAGCACTCAGAGCCAGAATCGAGGGCCCCAGAAATGCCTTCTTTCTACACACTGGTTTTGTGTCACATTTTCCTCCCCTGGGTCCACAGCAAGGGCCTCGAGAGTGAAGGAATCAAAAACTTTTCACAATACCCGTGGCACTTCCACAATGAGAATCCGAGGACAGAGGGGTCGGCTCACTGAGGGACAACAACCAGAACCCACGATTCCTAGATTCTAGGATCACAAGATTTCTCAAGTTTTTAAGTCTTGGAGAGATTTATGAGTCTAAGAGTGCACAATTCCTAAGTCCCTAAGATTCTGTGATTTAATATTGTCATTAGTCTCAGAATTTCTAAAATCTTGGGTTTCCATGAAGTGCTAAGCTTTGCAGCATAGCATTATAGTCTCAAAACCCCTAGAGTCTGGGAACTCTTCTGCCTTATGACTGAAAGCTGGACACACGCAGACTGATGACAGATCCTGGAGCCACCTAGACCCAGAGCATGAGCTTTGCTCCAGAGGCTGGAGATGCTACTGGATGGAAGTCTGGTCAGGATTCTTTTTGAAGACTCATCAGCAGAGGCACGGAGCTCCAGACCCACATCCCTTATCTTTAGGCGTGACTCTGTGGAGTCACTTCCAATATCTTTGCTGAAGGCTCATCTGGGGTGCCCCCAGCTGTTTTGGCCTTTGCATGCTCCCCCAGATTCACTGGTGCTAGAGGCTCCCACCACCTCTCCAGTGTTGGACAGAGTCTGCTAGGGATGAGGGAAGCCAACTGTGTGTGCAAGGCAGCTTTGGGAGAGGATTTAGGGGAGACTGTTCTTGGTCCTAGAGATCTGCGATGTTCCTACTGATGTCAGTCGATCCCAGGACTCAAGGATCTCACAGTTTGCTCCAGAAGAGGCAGTGGTACATGTTTTCATGAAAGAGGGGTTGTGGAGGAAGTAGAGAAAGAGCCTGGGAGTGATTTCCCGGGGTGTCATCTGATTCTCAGGCTCTGGAACTGGTACCTTCTGAGACAGACACTCCTTCCACCCTTAGAATTGCTCCTGAGCTCTCCGATCTCCCCTGGGCTCTGCTGCTCACTGTAGAGACACCGCCACCCACGGCTGTACTGTTGAACTGAGTCAGTGTCCCCTCTCCCCTTCTTGTCCACCCCCCCACCCCCAGCGTACACAGGCACATAAGCTGGCAACCTCTCCAGAGCCACAGAGGGCAGAATGCTGTGAAGGAGGCACGCAAGGAAGATGAGCAAATGCCCTTCAGCTTCCTCAGTGGGCTTGTTTGATCATACTAGCTCCGGAGAGGAAAGTATGCTGGGGTTGGGGTGTGGTGTGGGAATACAAGGAAGGAGGGGAAGAAGAGAGTAAGGGAAAGAGGGGGATATCTTAATCTCCATCTGTCTGTCTGTCTATCTGCACAGAGAGACGGACTCACAGAGAGAACCACAAAGAGACAGACAGAGGCACATGCATAGGGAAACAAAGAGAGACGGGAAGAATTAGACCATGACCAGTCAGAGACATAGAGAAGCACACAGTAATGAATGAGTAACAGGCAGAGAAAGAGATCGGGAGTGGGAGAGAATGGAGAGAGCCCCATTAGAGGCAGAGCCCCCAGGACCCTATGTTGCTGGGGACACAAAGCCAAGCCTTACCTGAATCCTTTGTCCAGGGAGATGCACTTGGCCTCATGCTGACAGAGGTTCATCCCGGGCACGCAGTGGTCAATCACTTCATCGCACAGCTCACCTGTGGGGGTGGGTAGAAAGGTCAGGTGCCTGGGAGACCCTGGCTAGAAGGTCAGATCCATCCAGCCCCTAGTCAGGAGGTCGTGGATCTCAGGTGCCCTGCATTCACTCTCTTGGCGCATTCTTTCTCTTATACCCCTGCCTTGGTCTCCGTAGCAGTGATACTGGGAGGACTTGAGTATTCCCCTGGGCACTGTCACAGCACCATACTTCACTGTTTCACTTGATCATTCAGGGGCTGCTGCAGCTGAAACCATAGGATGCCAGCCCCTGACCTTGGTCTATGCTTAATTGTATTTCTCCTTCCACATCCATTTACGGAGCACCTCTCGCGTGGTAGACACCTTGACAGGCACTAGGGACACAACCGTGACCTAGTCTTGTCCTCTTCATGGCCTGGGGTGGGGGGTGTAGACCTACAAATTAGTAGATGACTGTAACACAGAGATGTAAGTGTGACCATGGGGTAAAGTCTGTGAAAACTCAAGAGGCTTCTTGGAGGAGTGGATGTGGGTTAGCAGCAAAGTCCACTGCTGTAGATAAGTAGGCCCCCCTGGATTTTCTCAGAGAAGAAACTATGAAAGGAATTTTGAAGTTGAGGTCTCTGGATACACTCCCTTTGAAAGCCATCATGCTGAGAAATGCCTAATGGGTCAGAAATACCCAGGGATGGCACTTGCACACAAGCTCCCCAAAGCTCACACCACCTGAGATGTTCTCTAGGAATGTGGAGCAGAATGAGATGGAACAGCAGGGTGACGGCAGGGGCAGATGCACCCCTGAGCTCTGGGCACCCCTAAGTCCAGCTGGTCAAGCCAGGTGGAGAGTGACCTAAGAGAGGAAAATGTGACCCAAGGGATTTCTTTTGGGGATGGGGGCGGGAACACGGGCAGTGAGGGCTGCTGGGACAGGGCAGAGGAAGGTCTGAGGCCCAGTGTCTGTTCTGTGCTGTGATCCGGAGAAGCTGACCCCTACCTTATCCTCATTTTGCCAGCCTCTCAAGATCACAGAGGCTGCTGTGTTTTTTATAGGCATTTCCTTTTCCTCACTTCCTGGGAAGACCCAGAGAGACAGTCGTCTGTGTGACACTGGCATTTTCTAGGACAGAGAGGACCATGGCATCCCATTCTCAGGCAGAGATGCATTTGAGTTAACTGCAGACACAGGCCATGGTATCCCACTAGCAAGAAGCCACCTCAATAAATGTCTCCTCAGTCCCCCCACCACTGTTCATTTGCCCACCATAAGTTCAGTCCAACTGCCCTTCCTTTGCCCCAAAGTTTATTTTGAGTTGCTTTGCTTTCTCTCTCTCTCTTTTTAAAAAATTTTATTTACTTATTTGACAGAGAGAGATCACAAATAGGCAGAGAGTTAGGCAGAGAGCCCGATGCGGGACTCGATCCCAGGACCCTGAGATCATGACCTGAGCTGAAGGTAGAGGCTTAAACCACTGAGCCACCCAGGCGCCCCCGTCTTCTCTTTTTAACTGCTGGATTTTTACTGTCTCTCTTCTGGTACCAAGTGGATTCTTCTGGATCAACAATTTAACCCTATATGATGCCTCCTCTCCTCTAGGTAGACCAGATGCCCCTTGAGAGCATACTTTTAGACTTCTTGGTATCCCTTATAGCTAATTCAGTGGTCTGTATACAGTAGATTCATAATAAGTGTTGCCTATTGCTAACTTAACTCTTGGCTACAACTCTGCTCTGGGAAGGTAGAAGATATAGAGGAGGACACCGTCAGCAGACTTCCCTGTACTTTTCTCCAGCAGAGAGCCTCTCCTGGGACCCAGGAAGCTGAGGGGTAGCAGTGTTTCCTCAGTCTCCGTTGGCATACTCTACTACAGTCCCAAAAGTGCGCTTGGGGGATACCGGGCTAACGGGCTGGGGGTCTGCATATGGCACAGGGACCTGAAGGGCACTGGGGGCTACTTGGCTTCCTTCTCCATGGCCTCAGAATGCCTCTAATCACTGTCTGTGTATTCTCATCTCCTACCTCGTTCCTGATGTCAAGCCAGGTGCCAAAAGGACAGGCTGCTGCCGTCCCTGGGATGCCCAGTCCTTGTTTTCATCCTTGCCTTGGGCTGCTATTTCCTAAAATACGTTTCTTGTAACACACAATGTCTGTGTTGGGAAGGAGATCTGGGGTAGGGTAGGAGGGAAGCTCTGATTTCAGATACATCTGGGACTTGCAGGGTTAAACAAAGTTAAACAGCATTCTTTCAAGCAAGAATTGTCGGATCAGATACATCTGGGACTTGCAGGGTTAAACAAAGTTAAACAGCATTCTTTCAAGCAAGAATTGTCGGAGCCTCTAGCGTGCTGCTTCTGAATCATACGGAAGAGAACTATTACTACACACAGTGCCGCTCCAACTCTCGTTCCTGGAGGCTTTTCCTCAAAGAACTCATGGAATTTATGGAGTTGCATTCTTGAATATGCCACTTTGGGTTGCTCCTACAAAGGAGGCTGTGCTCCCGTCACTGGGCGGCATTTTGCTTCATCATCTAGTCTATGTAACTGTTCTCATCAGGGGCTGTCAATACAGGACATAGAGGTGCTGTGTTTTAGGGGTGGATGGGTAGCATGAGGATACTGACGAATGACCTGTGGGAGGCTTCCTGGATTCTCTGTCTGGATTAGGTTCTTCCTCTGTGACCCCACGACTCCCCGGGGGCTTACAGGTGTTGTATTCTCTTTCTACATGTCTCTCTCTACTTGACAATGAACTTCTTACGAGAGGCCACTTTGTCTTGGCCATTTTTGTATCCCGGCTCCTAGCAGAGTGTCTAGAAGCTGTGAATTTCCAGAGAAAGCAGACTAGAACTGAACAAAGCAGAAATGGAAAGCAAATGCCTTTCGCTGGCCTCAACCAGCCCTGGCTCTCTGGGGTTCCCAAAGCAGGGGATGGCCATCAGCCACTGGAGCAGACAGCTGCAAGTGCCCTGGGAACCTGATTCAAATGGGGAGGAGCTAGGGATGTGCCGGGTGGGGTGGGTGAGGGGGGCGGGGGAGGGATGGGAGGGGCCAACAAGCCAAGAGGGCTTCTGGGAAGCCCCTCCTGGCACAGCACCAGGTTTGGGGGATTCACATCTCTGTCCATGGGGGCAGAGGGTGGGGGCCCTGAAAGAAGCTAAGAAAAGAGAATTCTTTAGCACGTGACCCCTGGCCCACCGCCATGCGCAGCTGCGGGGGGCCTCACCCGTGTAGTTAGGAGGGCAGACACACACGTAGTTGTTGATCCCATCCACGCAGGTGGCATTGTTTTCACAGTCGTTGTCCTCGCAGTCGTCTGGATTGATCTCACAGTGCTGGCCCTCAAAGCCCAGAGGGCAGGAGCAGCTTTGGGGATGTGTGGGAAGAGGAGGAAGGGAGGTGGGGGGGGTTGACAGAGTGGGGTGGGGTTGGGGTGGCAGAAAAGAAGGTTGGGGGGAGATAATTAGTCAGGTTTATCTCTGGATGGAGGCCCCAGGCGGCACTCTGTATACCCGAAGCCCTGGGGTCCTGAGCAGGGAGACCCTTAGGGGCCACAAAGGTCATTTTATCTAGTCTGTGTCTCTGGGCAATAGTCCATCCCCTGGCCCTGGATGGCTGCCTGTCTCCATGCCCCCAGCCCCCAGGTGGAAGTGGTTTCCTGGAGAGAGCTTAAATTCTCCAGCTGTCTTCCTTTGGTTCTTCTCCGGAAGTGGTTTGTAGACAGAGAAACAGCAGAACACACATCCCCCTCTGAGTGACTTTCTACTCAAGGACAGGCCTTCTACCTCGAGCAGGAATAGGACACAGTGGCCAGATCAGGATCTGCGGCCAAGTATCGGGAATGAATTCTGGGTCTGCTGCTTCCTGGTTATGAGACCTTAGGCCAATTAATTAAATCCATGTCTCAGTTTCCACATCTAGTGACTGGGGGAGTATAACCTTCCCCCATGGTGGTTGTGGGGCGTGAGGAGATGACACAAATAAAAGGCTTAGTGGGACCCTGGCACACAGAAAATGCTCAGAACATGTTCGCTAGCTTCACTTCTAGATACTTCTACATCTGGCCTCCTTACCCTTTCTCAGGGATGCCACTGTTCCCTGTGTGTACTCCTACTTCTGGGACCCCTCCAGCTTCTGGGGTATAAGCGGACGGGGTGGGAGGCTGCTTTCCTGCCCATGCTGCGGCTCTCAGATGAGCTTCGCTCAAAACACTGGATTGCACGCAGCATTCCCCTAACTTGTCTCTGAAGCACTACATCTCTTGGATAAAAACCTCAAACCTTGGCAGTCCTCTGCCCAGCTTTAGTCACATCCCAGAATTAGGGGTACAAACTAAGCCAGGACCGAGAACCCTGAGCGGATGAGAAGGGGCACAGGTGGGAGAAGAGTATCTGATTAAATGAGTTGCAGGGACTTCCTTCCTCTGTGGCTCAGCACCCCCTCAGGGATTTACACCCCATTCACGGACATCTGTTCCAGCTGCAGACTCGGGATTCCAGGCCTTTCTCTGTTTTAGAGACTGCTCTGATTTGGGATTGAGGCACTAACCTAAACTAATAGGAAGTGGATTTCTAGAATCCCACTTAACTTCCTTTCCTCTACAACCTGAAAGCTGTGTCACATCTTCTATAGGAGGCTCGGGGCGGGGGGTTCTTCAGTCTGAGCTCTTGAGGTAAAGCAAAATGATGGATTCTTGTTTTCTGTGAGGGACTCTGGTGTTCATGAAAAGCGATTTCCTCAGAGCCAGACAGAGGGTAGGTTTTCGAAGGTCTGAAACCACAGTATTGCCTGTTTTCTTGAAATGAGTTACCCGGGCTGTCCCCAGAGCCTCGGGATTGCATGAAACTGGGATACGGATGGCTGGCCAGGGACCGGCTTTGCTCGTGCAGTGGACAGAGGGTGGGAAGGAGACTGAAGTCTCCTCTGCCCTCACTGGAAACCTTGGCAGGCGGTTGTCAAGGAGACTCCAAGAGCACCCAGTTAGCTTGGGGATGTAGGACAGGTCCTATCTCCTGTCTTGGTCTCCTGCCCGGCCAGCTCTGCTGGCCTTCGCTCTTTTTGTGAGCAGATAATGCGCTAAGACTGGAGAAGCATCTGATGAGGAGGCAGATGTAACTTAGATGCAGTTATCCCGGGGGAGGGACCATATCCTGGTCCCATATGACTGCCGTCCTTGTAAGAACACGGCCAGGTAGAGACAGAGACCCAGGCTGAATGCTGCATGATAATGACGACAGAGACCGCAGTGGGGCAGCTGCCAGCCAAGGAAGGCCCGAAATCGCCAGCCACCAGCAGAAGCGAGGATGGGGCGAGGAAGAATCCTGGCCTTTCCCCTACAGGGTTCAGGGAGAGCATGGCCCTGCTGACACCCGGAGTTGGGACTTCTGGCTTCCGGAAACGTGAGAGAATACATTTCCGTTGTTCCAAGATACCCCTGTGTGGTACTTCGTTACAGCAGCCTTAGCAGACGGACACAGGAAGGACAAAGGGAGCACAGCTTCCCCGACGAGTGTCCCTCACTTTGACAACCTATTAGGGGTTAACCTAGTGAGGGAACGGGCTGCTCTTGGGGGGCCCCCCATAAACTGTGCTGCCCCCAGTATGTGGTCCTCACTGCCTTAATCCTCTACTCCATTTCCCTAATCCCGGAGGTCTGGGCCCTTTTTCTTGAAAATGAAATTTGAAAAGTATTTCCAGTTTCTCTGTATCCCCTCAGCAACTGAGGTGGAAACAAGATCCTTCTGCTCACCTGCAGCTCCAGAGAGGGAGGCGCCCACAGAGAGGAGGGCGGGGCGTGTTTGGGGGGTGGGAGGTGTACTGCAATGGTGAACCAGAGAGGAGAGACATGGTCACCTGCAGGGGCACTCATCTCTCTTGCAGACCTCCATCCCTTGGCTGGGTGGGCAGAGCCAGGCTCTTACCCTGGAGGTGTTTCCTGGCTGGGGCCACATGGCCATCTCCGTGAAGTTTCTGTGTGGTTTCTACCCCCCGATACCCGCTCCCAGCGATAAGGTTGGAGTGGGTGGTTTGGCTGACTTCAGGCAGGAAAACAAACCTTGCCTTGAATTTCACTTTTTAAGAGCCAGAGTTTGATGGGGCTGGCTTGGCAGGTAGACGCAGGGGCAGGCTGGGTTCCTTGGGTAGGAGAACTGGGAGCCCAGAACCTATTGTAGACCACATGGCAGCCCCAAGCAAATGCCTCTGATACTCGTTTGCAATCTGAGCTCTGACACATCCACACAGCTTGGCTCGGCACCCCTTCCTCTCCTGCCTCCCACCCACTCACTAGGGGTGTTAAAGGAACCGCTTCCTACTGGTCTGCTTTTGCCAGGGCCAGGGGCCAGGAAAACTGGGCATCTGAAAGCAATCGAGAAGGGTGGGAAGTAGGAAGGGGGCCTGGGGATTGGCAGAGGCCTTGAAAGCCCGCTTTTAGAACAGGGATGGGAAAAACCTAAGTGGCTTCTATTTTCTTTTCTTCCTGAGCTCTTAAGGAGGAACAAGTTTGGGTGGAAAGACCCAGGAATGAGTGTCAGGATAGGTGACTGAGCAAATCCATCTCTGTGCCTCAGTTTCCTCATCTGTCCAATGGGGCTAGCCCCAGCCTCCAGTGGGTAGGGTCACTATGAGGATTTAAACAAGATACTACAGACTAGCTCGTGCCCAGAACATAATGAACATGTAGTCAATGTCACCTGTTATTACTGTTTGTAGCACCCAGAAGAGTGCTGGAATTCCCACACTGGGGGGGCCCTGAGCCGTCGTGCCATCCTTCTCTGACTTCTGCCAGCAGCTGTAGCCTCCCCTGGTGCCCTCCTGGCTCTGGAGACAGACTCCCTGAACTCCCTGCACCAGCACTTGCTAACCGTGTCACCGCAGAGGATGGCTCCTGTGGGTGCCCCGACCTTCTCATCTGTATCGTAGGGATCACAGGAGCTCCCTCATAGGGTGAGAAGGGCCTTGAGCTCATCCGCGCGATGGGCTTGGCACAGTGTAGGCACATAGTAGGCCCTCAGGAAACAGCTATGCCTCTTCAGCCTGCCCCAGGAGTCAGCCCAGAAAGCCCTCTGACGGAGGGAGGAGAGGCCCACAGGGTGCAGTTACCTGAACCCGTCCTTGTGGCTGTCGCTCAGGTGGCAGGTGCCCCCGTGCCGACAGGGGTTCTGGATGCAGGTGTTGATGGGCACGGTGCAGTCTTTGCCCTGAGGAGAGGAGGGAACAGTGCCGGGTTAGGGAGGCTTTCAATGGCCCATCCCAGAGGATGGGGCCGAGCAGATGGCCGCAAGGAGGCCCCGGGACCAGTCTGCTGTGTGCCCCGGAGGAAGCCAAAGGGGACCCTGGGAGTGAGTGAGCGAACTCAGGAGTTTGGGCCTCAGCTTCACTAGTTCCCAGAATTCACATCCCAAACTGCAGGGCAAGAATACAGGATAACCTGGGTTCACGGTCCAGCTTCATCTCTTTCTGGTGGGCTGACCATGACCTTGTGTAAGCCTTCTAGCCTCTCCCAGTCTGCCTCACAGAGGTGTAGTGAGAATGAAATGCGGTCTTTCCCATAAGGAAATACCTCAAGAATGTGAAACGTCTGGTACACAGTAGGCGCTTGGTACATGCTAGCCGGTGACTGTATTCCTAGACCTGCGGAGGCTTCCATGGGGCCCCAACATGGGTAGGGCAGAGGAGTGCTGAGGTGTGACCAGCAGACCTCGCCCCTGTAAAGTGACAACGCCCCCAGTCGCCCATCTTTGATGGGTCTGGAAGTGGACCTGGGTGTTGGTACTAAAAGTTCTGATTCTTTCAGAATCAGAATCAGCCGGACTGAGGACGCTGTGACAGACAGCTGTGGGTGGGGTGGCATTCCTCTGGAGCGGGCCCCTCTGAAGGGGCACACTTGAGCTGAGAAGGAGCCAACCGTGCCGTAGGCAGGGAGGAGCACACTGGGCAGGACAGTGAGGGCGAAGGCACTGAGAAGGGATCCCAACGCGGACACTGTGGCCGTTAAGCCTCCGCCGAGGGAGCCGCCCACTGCTTGGCCCGGGCTCCAGCTTCTCCCGTAGGACTGATGCCCCAGAACCGTGGCTAAGTCTTGACAAGCAGTCCCCTGGAGGACCCATGGGGTCTGGGGAGGCATCCGCTGCATTCGTTTCTGGGCTGTGGGCTTGGTGTGGGCAGCATGCCAGGCGGGGTGATCACGGGAGCCCTCCCACTGCCACACCAACTGCTCACCATCTGCCTGAGAAAATCCTCTTCCTGCCGAGGCTGCTGCCAGGACCTGGGGTGGAGTGGGGCCGGGCTCCCTGGCTTGGAGGTCACTGCCAACGGGGCCTGTGACCCTCTTCCCAGCTCACACCCTGAAGCCACAGGCAGTCTCCAGCGGCCTGGAGGCACAGCTGCGTGGGTCTGGCCCTCACGGCTCTCACTGCAAAGGGCCAGTCTGGGGGTTTCTCAAGGAGGAGAAGGAGAATGCAGTTTGGGGGGGGGGGACTGGGCTTACTCTAAACCAGAGCAACCCAGGATCCCTTTCAGAGACTCAATGTGTGCGATGGAAACTGCAATACTCATTCTCAATTTATTGAGCACATTTTCCATTCCAGGCCTCACACTAAGGGTTTTATATTCACGATCACATATAATGTTCACAACAACCCTCTGAGATTGGTATGGTTGTTATTACGGCCATTTCCAGATTGGGAAGGCAGGCTTGGAAAGTGAGCTAATATGTCCAAGATGGCATGGCAGCAAGGGGAGCAGGCAGCAGCTGAAGCCAGCCAGCCAGTCCGTAGCCGGCGCCGGGGACCTCTCTGCTGGCCCTCTCACAGCACGGCTCCAGACTCAGCACGCCTGGGTAGACGCTCCCGTCCGACTGCTATGCACCTTGAGGGGATTACCAGCTCTCTCTGAGCCTTGTCGGCACTATCTATAAAGTGGGGATAATAATGACCTCACCTATGGTGACGAGAAATCGCGCACGTATATAACGCGCACCTGGCATGTGACGGTAGCGCTGGAAGGAAGAGCTCTTGAGATGGGGATGACGTCAGGGGTCTGAGGCAGGGCTGGGTGGGGGTCGGGGGGGAGATCCAAAGACTTTTGCAGGCCTTTGGTTGGGACTGAATTGTTCAGGAGTGTGAGTGTGTGTTAGACAGATGAGCCGTGAAGAGCAGGACAGGAGGACCTTGATCAGGTCAAGGCGGGGGCTTTCCTCGCTCCTACCGGGGCCAGCCTCTCAGCTCTGGGGAACTCTCTAGGATCAGGGACTCCAGGTGGGATCCTCCCTTGGGGGTGGGATGGGGAGACGTGGAGTTGGTGGGGTCTCCTGCAGTCCCTTACGCTGAGCTCAGAAATCCAGGAGGCAGACCCTAGCTCTTGACAATGTGCTAATTGGGCCTGGAGGCCAGGATTTCTGTCACTTATGTGTCCTTGAGAAATAATCACCATTGTCAATGACTGGCTAATTAGCTCAATTCAACTTTCTTCAGCCTCACTTTGCTCAAATCTACTAGATTTATGGTGCTCCATGGTCTCCCACGGCTGTGTGTGTGTGTGTGTGTGTGTGTGTGTGTGTGTATGCGTGTGTATATGTATGAGAGAGAGAAAGAGGACAGACACCATGGCTGGGACTTCTGGCTTCTTTTAAAGGAGTTTGGGAGTCACTGTCCCCACTGGAAACCTCTTTCTGAGATGGGGCCAGGTGGGCCGCTCCAGGACCTTGCCTAGTCAAAGTATGGCCCTTGGGCTAATAGCACTGGCATTCCCTGAGATCTTGTTAAAAATGCATAAGCTTGGACCTGACCTCAGCTCTTATGGGTCAGAACCTGCATTTAATAAGGTCTCCAAGAGGCTCCTGTACACATTACAGTGTGAGGAGTGCTGTGCTGGGACACTGAACAGAGCCACATGAAACTAAATGGCTGAAAACAGAATGAGCCCAAACACACAGTCTTTCCCCCAGCGTTAGCACAGCTGTAAAACCGTTCTCTGTCTGAAGCAGCTGTTGAGTCTTGGCTCTGAGGCTGCCAAAGTGCATGCATGACCTGTTCCGTCCTCACAGGGGCTCTGCTGGTGAGGAGACGCCGCACATGTGCAGGGCCGGGATGGGGAAGGGTGGGGGGCACGTGAGGCTCAGAGGGAACTGGTTCCTTGTGGGGTGTAGACTCTCCTGCAAGGGAGATGTGGCCTCTGGGTTTAGCTCATGTACTTCCTAGGTGTGGGAGCTGCGGATATTATTTAATCCTGTGAACCCCAGTTTCTACCACTACCAGAAGAAGACAACAAAACCTCTTTCAGAGGATAAAAGAGAGTATGAGATCAGGTGATTTGCTTACGTTGCTTCACAGAGGCCTGGCCTTATAGATGAATAGTAGCTGTTACTAAACATTACGCAGTGGGGGGTCATGCTTTTTGGGGTGATATTGCGGCTTCTCACAGTCACTCAGACAGTTAGTGGAAAAACTGAGATTTGGGGAAATAATGAGATAAATGTCAGAATGCTGAGCGTGGTTTTGTGGGTGTCTGCTGATTGTCGCCAACTCTGCAACTCCCCCAGGACTACTCAGTCACTCTGCTCGGGTGGGCTCTGACCCCAGAAGAAGGGAACACAGGGGAATAAACACAGGGCAGGGGGTTGGATGGAACCCATGGTTTAAGGGACCTCTTTGGTTCTACCTGCTGCATTTTGAGGTTAAGGAACCTGAGGTGGGGGCCGGGGAGTAAGAGCTGTTCCAGGTCACACAGTCAGGTAGAGACAAACTCTAGGGGTCCTGCTTGGTGTTCCTTCCATCAGCGCACCCTACTCTGCCCTGGTCTGGAGACTCCAACAGCTCCCACATGGCCACGGATTCATGGTGCTTGCCAACAGGCCATGAATGCGGTGGTCAAGAGCATGGGTTCTGGAATCAGGTGGTTCTAAGCTCTGAATCCCAACGGTCTCCTCTACTATCAGTTTCCTAAACTGGAAAATGGACCCAGCCTCCTAGAGCTTCAAGGAGGGGTAGGCAAGATAATGTTTGCACCTTGTTCAGTGTGCTCTCGGTATGTAGCAGACACAGTAAGTGCTGCCTGCTCATGTTCCTGCTGTCCTAGTCATCACCATCATCACCGCCACACTCCGTCCCATCACCAGCCTCCTCCATGTACCCCAGACCTGGGCGAGCCCAGCAGCTTCCTAAAGGCCCCAATCTCTGCTCAAATTCTTCCACAAGGCATTCAGAACCTTGCAAGCAAAGTCCAAACAAGCGGCATTGTCCCGCCAGAGCCCTGTGCTTGCACTCTGCTCTGACCCCGAAGGCCAGGCCAGTTTCACAAGCGTAGCAGGAAGTGGGGCAGGAAGCAGCCGAGGGCTGCAAACCCAGCTTCCGGACTTTCAGACACAGGCTGATTGGACAGAGAAGGGAGCGAGACTCAGACTGTGAAGTGGTTTCCCTTCACTTTCAGAGAGGGATGACATTGCCCGCCTCAAAGGCGATTATAAAACTTAGGGGAGGGAATAAATGCAAACATCCGGCTGAATGCCCAGCACACAGTCAATGCATAAAAGAGAACAACATACATCTGGAACTGGGGATGTCATAAGTGTACATGTCCCCTTTCTAGGAGAGCAACTGATGGCCTCTGACCATTCAGGGTCATGGACCGAGAGTCCTGGGTGAAGGTGAAGCCAAAGGCCGCAGTAGGCCGGCTTACTGCGTGCTTACTGAACGACTCTCCTAGGTGTGCTGCACACGTGACTGTGCCTGGGATTCGCACTGCACAATAGAGATGGGCCCTGGTTTGTCGATGGTAGGCGGAGAGGAGACCCCTGGCCACCACCGCACAGCACAGCTGGAGTCCATACTCGCCCTCTGTGTAATTCCACAGCCTGTTTTCTGCATTAACTTAATACAAGGGAGCTTGAGGACCTATGCCTGAGGATGTCATCTTAATTTCTCTACTTCCCCCTGCGATGTCTGTGCACATGCACACGTAGGATGCCTGGGTCTGGCGTGGTTGGCTGGGGCAAGACTGGCTGGCAGGCTGCAAAGGGAATCCTCTGGCTCTCCTGTGCCAGGCCCATAGGTGGCACTCTGACACTGTCGGCTGGAGACACAGCTGGTGAGAAAGAGCCACCGGGGAGCCCTGTTCCCCAGAGTGAGTCTGCCCCTCAAGCTGGTCACTACACACACAGATGCCCCTGGGGACAGCAGGCCCAGCGATGCCGGCTCCCTCCCACTCTGCCACACTAGCCATGGGCGTTAGATAGGCTCTGGCATGGTCCTGCAACTCCTGACTTGCCCACTCCATTTGGATGGGCACCCTGGGGAGGTGGGAAGCAGGGGAGGTCCTGGGGAAGAGGATTCAGCCACAGCTTTGCTGACCCCAGTAAGGCGCAGGGAGGGGCTCGGCCATCCAGGGGAAAGGGTGGGGACCTTGGAATCACATAGCGCTAGGTCCTATCCCAACCCTTCAGTTTATGAGCTTTGGGACATTGAGTCAAGCCCTTTCAACAGTCCAAGATGCAGTTTCCACATCTGTAGATGGAAAGTAATTAGTCTTCCCCATAGGGTGTGTTTAAAAAGTAAAGGTGAATAAAATGCCAAGCAGACCACCTGCCACGTAGTCTATACTCTATAGATGTTAGTAGGGAGGCAGGATAACATGTTCTAGATGGATGAGAAGAAAGGAGGAAAAGTTGTTCTGGAGGTAGCCTGGATTTCTGGGGAGGACACCCAGGAGAACCGGCATCTCCATCCCCTTATGGGCTGACCTGAGCCTGTCAATGTTGGTTTGGCAGCCCCCAGGCCTTTCAATCGACCATCCCTCTATCCTTCTTGAACTTGAGCTGGAGCGGTGCTTCCAGCCCTGGCCATCCGAGGGCGGAGCTGGGGAGGTGGAGGGGAGGATCTGGAAATCCCCTTGAAGGGAAGGCAGGATGGTGAGTTCCACGGATGCCTCTGCTTGGAAACATCTGAACTCTCTGAGACTTAACTTCCCCATGTTTAGCAAAGAGCATACAAATATTACATTTCCTCCTTATCGCTGAGTGTCACTGTCAAGACTGTAGGGGTTCTCTGTGGTTTGCATGACTGGGCAGCAGTAGACGAGGAGTGGTACTGGCAAAGACCGCTCTAGAGTGACCAGCAAAATGGAGTTGTCCAGGCTGCCCTTGGAGAAGGGAGGGTCAGCAGGGCACAGGGTCCCCTCCTGGGGCCGTGGAGGGTGGGGGCAAGGCTTCCTGTCTTACCTTGTAGCCATAGGGGCAGGTGCAGCGGTACAGCTCCACGGGGTCCTGGCTGCACGTCCCGTTGTTCTTGCATGGGCTGGAGAGGCAGGCATTGCACTTAGCTGCAATGTTGATGTCCACTGGCCCTGGACAGCGAAACCAGAATGTTGGTAGCAGGTCACGGTCACCCCTCCCTCCCCTCCTCTCCTCTTTGGCCCCATCCTCAGCCAGCTGCCGGCTCCTCTCCATCTCTACACACAGCGGGCAGTTGGCCCTCCCCAGCCAGCACCATCCAGTCTAGCTAGAGTCCCATTAATGAAGTCACTGTCCAGTGAGGGAAAAAAATCACAGTGGGGCATCATTCAGAAGCACTTCTGCAGTCAAATCAATTACTATAATTAGCCTGATCCGATTTTGGAGCTAATCTACAAACAATGCACCTTAATTAGAAGCCCCTTGTGTATCTTTTAATGTTCTGGGAGCTCTGAGTGCAGGCTCCATTTGGACCTTCCATTTCTCTGCCCCCAAGCACCCCTCCCCATGGAGTAGTTCAGGCTAGGCTAAGGAGGGCATAGTGCCTGGGCCAAAGGAAGTCCTTCTTGTGGAACCCTTGAACTGGCAGGAGGAGGGAAGAGGTGATGGCAAAAGACAGCGATGAGGTCAGTGGTGGCTGGCAGACTGTGCTCAGGCGCACATTGCCTCTAAGACAGTTCCGACCACGTCCTGTTCTCTTCAGCTGTAAGGGTGTGAGTGTATGTGTGTGGGGGGTGGCCCTCATGGTCCCTGCACAGAGCTTCAGAGACTGGGTTGAGACTGACCCACGCAGGCAAGTCTGACCATTTGTGGGTAAGGGAACAGAAAGAACGGCCCGACGGAGCCTCTGCCAGCTGACTCAGCCCCAGGCTTCACATTAGGAAAGGGACGTTCTCTGGCCTGGTTTGCCGGGGACTGAGGGGATTCCCAGGATGCAGAACTTTCAGTGCAAAAACCAGGAAGGTCCCAGCCAAACTGGGATGAACAGGTCACCTTATGATACGAACAGCCAAGGTGCTTTTATAAATATCCTCAGCGTGTCCAGGCTGTGCCCCACCCTGACTGAATTTAAAACCTGGAGCTTGGGGCCCAGGCACCAGTAGAAAGGTCCTCAAGTGATTCCAAAAATGTGCAGCTATGATTGAGAAGCACTGTTTTAGAATGAGCTGGGCCTCTTTAACATCAATCAAGTCAGATGTTTTGGAAGCAGGAGGAGGAAAATGAAAAATTAGCTTAAAGCCAATGGAATGTTTTCCTGCTTTAAGCAAAAATGTGAGACACATGAAGTTTATAGAGTAATCAAAGCATGTATGTAAATCAAACTCAAGGCTCTAAGAAATGAGCAAAGGACATTAACAGAAAATATATAATACAAGCGGAAAGTAAATTTAAAAAAAAAATTCATTTTCCCCAATAAAGACAGACAAAATAGGAGATATGATTTTTTTAAGCCTCTCTAATTAGAAATTAGATGAAATGAGATAAAATAATGCAAGAGTCTGGTGGAAAATGCACTCAAATGGTGCTATTGGGGGCATAAAGTGGTTTACGACCTTTTTGGAAACCAATCGGCAATATGCGGGAAGACCTTAAAGATGATCACATACTCTGGTTCAGTAGCTTCTGTTCTCTGAATCTTACTAAGGATATAATTGTGTTTTATTTTCTTAGAGGGAAGGGGCAAAGAGAGAGAGGGTGAGGGGAGGGGCAGAGGGAGAGGGAAAGAATCCCCCGCAGACTCTGTGCTGAGTGTGGAACCTGATGCAGGGCTTGATCTCATGACCCTCTGCTGAAATCAAGAGTTGGACTGAACCCACTGAGTCACCCAGGCGCCCCTAAGTGTATAATTTTAAATAGAGAAAGACCTTTATGCATCAGTGGTAAGAAAATAATTGGAAATATCAGTGAGTACTATGGGTTCAGAAGCAGGAATTGGTTAAAGGAGTTACGGCAGAATATTAGCCTGGTGGGCAAGACTGTGAACTCTGGGATCAGAAAGACCTGGAAGCCTCCTAAGACAAGTCTTGAGAAGTCCCTTAATCTAGGTAAGCCTCAGCTTTCTCATTTTTAAAAATAAGGGTAATACTGAAGTCTACCGAGAGTGTTGGGGAATTAATACTTGGAAATTAAGAATTAAATGAAATAACACACAAAAAAGGGCTTAGCATCATGCCCAGCACGTAAGAACTCAGTAGCGGTTTGTTATCATAATGATATAGTCTATTAAAATCTCATGTACCAAAAGCTTGCCATAGTAAAAATGGGAAAATGCTCATGCTTTAAGAATGTTGGGTAAAGAAATGCAGGCTAAAGATTTTTCTCTGTGCAAAACTACATAGAGAAAGAAGTCAGCAAGGAACACATAGGGATGTCAGCAGAGGGACCTGAAGGAGAGATGACAAAGCGTCTGAGTCTCTCCAGGTGGCTCATGGAAGAGACGGGGCAGTGGTTGCAGAAGTCCCATCTGTTGAGATGCCCAGCTCTGAGGGGCTGTCGGAGACAGAGCAGACCCCTGGGGGGGGCGCAGGGGACAGTCAGTAGGTACCTTTGCACTGGAACCGGTGGGTGGGGGTGGTGAGCAGGAGCCTGTCGGCCATGGGCTCGGGGCTACTGCAGCGGGCGATGCCGGGCTCCTTGTACCCCGCCTTCACCCACTCTGAGAGCCAGCGCAGACTGCAGTCACAGTGGAGTGGATTGGTTCCCAGCGCCCTAGAAGGCAGAGCAAAACGTCAGGGCCCCCTACTCAGCTTGGCCCAGAGGCTCCACGGAAAAACAGAATCTTCAGACTCTGGCAGGATTAGGGGTGTCTGACTGGAGGCCTAATGGAGAAGTAGTTTCCACTGGGCTAGTTTCCACCAGACTCCAGATAGTCCTTCCAATCCCTCCAGATGTTTCCACCCCATCTAAGGCCCTCCCACGTCTGAGGTTTTGCTCGCACCTGCCCTGCGAAGATTCAATCCTCAACTCAACCCCAATCCTAGCCCTTCCAGGATGCTTCGAACTTTGGCCGGCTGACTCTCCGGCTCACTTGCCCCGCTGAAAGGGTCTACTCTGCAGAGAAGGTGCTGGTACACAGCAACCTAGGGAGAAGCTTCAGACCATGGAAAGGGCTCAGAGCCTGCCACACCTACACGTTCTGTGTCAGTATATTGATGATTTTGAGCTAAAGGTACTTGAGAAACGGCAGGTGACAGAAGGGCTCTCTGACTTCCCTCTTTCTTTCTCTCATTTTAAAAAAGATTTTATTTATTTATTTGTCAGAGAGAGAGAGCGAGAGAGAGAAAGAGAGAACAGAAGCAGGCAGAGTGGCAGGCAGAGGCAGAGAGATAAGCAGGCTCCCCACTGAACAAGAAGCCCGATGCGGGACTCGATCCCAGGACCCTGGGATCAGGACCCGAGCCAAAGGCAGCGGCCTAACCAACTGAGCCACCCAGGCGTCCCGACCTCCCTCTTTCTACCTAAAAGCAAGTCATAAAGTTTCCCGTGAGAAAGCTGCCTTCCCTGCACTAAAAAGAGAAGATTCTTACCACCAGAGCCTGGGAGTCAATGCCAAAATGGACCCCTACGAACAAGCCTGTTCAAATAAACCTCATCTTCCAACAGTCCCTTGATATATTTCCTGGCCACCACCCCTTAACAGACTGCCCCAGCCCAAGGCCCTTTGTCTTGTCCCATCCCCACAGGTTATCATTTTTTATATAAAAATGTATATAAGCTTTTGGGCCCAATGGTGGCTTCATTTTCCTTTTAAAGACCCCCACGTACACATAAAAATACCAGATACATTTGTATGCTTTTCTCCTGTTGCCCTGTCTTACGTTCATCTAATTCTTAGGCCAGTCACAGGACCCAAGGGGGTAGAAGCTGACTACACCAGTCAGCTTAAAAATGCACAGGAGAGGGGATGGCACGGGCTGGTGCAGACCTCTGCACGGGGGTGTCCAGACAGAAAATACAAGAACTTTTGCTTCTTTCAAAAATCATATCCTTTAGCATTTCTACTTCTTGAATGTTTTATAAGGTGCATACATAATGTATCAGTATCACAGTATATGCATGACCTATGAAAATAATTAAATATGCATGGAGTTGGTATACAGACTCAAAAACGGTCACTGGCAGAGGTATGTAACAGCTAATACGCGCAGACCTCGGTTTCCCCTGCATAAAATGGGGAGGGAACACCTCATGCCGAGTGGTAGTGAGTTTGTGCTCTAGAGTCGAGGTGAACCAGGATTTGAACCAAGGCTCTGCTGCTTACTCGCTGTGCAGCCCTTGGACAAAGTCTTGAGCTCTTCTCAATTTTTAAGTTTCGCCATGTGTAATAAGGGGACAGAAATGCTTTATTGCTGTAACAAGTGAATGAGATAATTCATCTAACATGTTTATCACATAGTAAGAGTTTTATGTTAGTTCTTCTTATTAAACATTTACGTTGTTTACATAATTGATGACACCCCTGAAGGTGTCTGAAGCAGAGAACACACGAGGCGCACCATGTGGGCACGTTTTTATGGAACGTGCCCTGTGCATCCCGGAAGGAACATACACTGAAATGCGTACAGGGACGTCACAGTCCCTAGCACAATCAGGATACTCTGTCTTCAGCCGATCCACACCCAGGAGAACTGAAGCTACTTACAGATGGGAAAGAGACGTCAGGTCGCGGAAGGAGCCTTCAGGAACACTGGAAATGTCATTGCCGTGGAGAGTCCTGAAGAGGAAGCACAGGGCGGAGGTTAAGCCCCAGGTATGGTTCTGAGCTCATCAGGCCCTTGGGGTCCCAGACTGGCCCCGACGCCCCTCGACTGTACTCAGAGTCCCACTGTTCCTAGAAGGAGACGCCTCCTCTGTGGCAGGTGTGTGCCTATATCCACGTCCAGCTCAGCCGTGCGGATGGTGGGGGGTGGGTAGAGGGTTTGAGGGAGATGTGGATGGAATTTTGAATCTGACAGGCCCAGGGTGGAAGGAGAAACTAGTCCCTTTTAGCTGTGGGATCCTGGGTGCATTAGCTCTACTCTTCCGAGCCTCCGTTTTGGCACCTGAAACATGGAGAGAGATGTCTATGTAATGGAGGCAATGGAGAGATTCTGGGAAGAACCATGGTCAAGACTAAGCTCCAGAGCTACGCTGCTTGCCTTCAACTCCTGACTCTGCCACTTACCAGCTGTGTGACTCTGCCCGAAGCTATTTACCTCTCTGTGCTCAGTTGCCTATTGTTCCCTCAGAGGGAATGAAAGTAAACAGATTTGTCAGAGAAGGTGGTTGTGGGTGCATTAATCCATACAAAGTCTAGCATTTTCTATGTGCTAAATGACCAACCATTATTCATATATGTGAAAGGGTCTTGAAAAATGGCTGGTACAGATCAATAAATTAGTTCCCTTCACATTCACCTAGAGAGGTTTGGGGCAGACTGAGAAATGTGATGAATCCCAGCTCAGGTGACAGGGAGGGGGGATGCTCCCCAGCAGAGTCCATGGAGCTGGACACTCATCCAGGTCTGGCGTCTGCCGTAAAGCCAACGTATCTGGTGCTCGTGTGCCTCCAAGTGCATTTCCTGACAGCATATCCAAGAGGCCAGGTGACGCGCTTGGTGTTCATCCCACCCCTCTCCACCTTGTGTGGCAAGAGCTGGGAGCCATTCTCACTTGCAGAATGATGGCATAGACAGCGCTTTTAGTAAACGGCTGCAGGATAGGTCCACAAGAAAAACGAAATGCACACTGCGTCAGCACTCAGGTAGCACTAGTAAATCCGTAACTCATGGCTTACACCCTCCTTTGAAGGACTGATCATCAAACGCCCATAGAAAGTCCCCATCCCGATGACTCCCTTGGGTCTGGCCTGCGAAACGCACGGTAGGTGAAATTCACAGACACTCAGGGGCTCCGCTGGTGACTACTGCACACGGCCGTCTGTGCTGGAAAGGAGCCCACCAAACAATGGGGCAATGAGAAGTGACTGCGGAAGTGTAGAAGGATCCTAACTAATGAATCTGCCCTTTTGTTTTCCTTGTAGCTGATAGCCTGCCCTGGGCTTTGAGCTGGAATATAGACAGGAGCTTAATTACACTTAACACAGAACAGAGCCTCTCCGACAGACTGAGTGCCAGAGCCAACAGATTTCCGAGACCCATCCTCAGGGACTCTGATCCCATGTATTTGGATGAGGGCGGGGGCAGGAGGCTGCATTTCTAACCAACTCCCGAGTGACGCTCATGCTCTCGGTCCCCTGAACCACATTTAGCTGCCCTAGGTCATTACCCTCATCACCTCAAGCCCCTTCCCCTTTCCTATCCCCAGGACAGCTGGAAGAAGGTGCCCAGAGCTCCAAAGAGAGCTGGAGGTAACTTCTCATTCCCTGGATAAGAAGGGGCTAGAAGTACTTCCTAACACTCACCAGTATCATCTAGTCTGGAATGCATGTGGTTATTTATGAATCATACCGGCTCCTGCCTGCTATTAGCTTGGATGACTTCATGGCTGCTTGCTGTTCAGCAAATGCACCCAGCCCCGTTGTTAATCATTTCTGAATGAGGCCTGGGCCCCTGGAGAGGCACGAAGCCCTAATTTAAAAACACCAAATGACCCAAAGGCAGCTTTGGCGCTGTGACTCCCGCAAGTCACGCTCCCATTTATTACGAGCTGAGCCACTGAGATCCCCATAAACTGCAGAGTAACGGGGCTGTAATTTACTGGGACAGCACTAAAGAAATCTGTCTACGCTGCAGGTTCCCACTCCCGGTTTGGCCCCCAAAGAAAGACTCTTTTGCCTGTCCCGCCACCATCCTCAGGGCTGTCCAGAAGTGGGACAGCTCATCTTCAAGGGCCCGGGACTCCTTCCCTGCTGACTCTTAGGAGGTGTTAAGGCCCAAACTTGGGCATTTTGAGGTGCAGATGAGGGCATCACTTGGAGTAACATGAAAGCGGAACCTTCTCACGACAGTTCTGGGTTGCCTGAACCTCAGGTCTCCAGACCCTCAGGTGCTCCTGGTATGTGTACGTGAGGCAGGTGCTCAGGGTTCGTGTGACAGATGGCAGGGACGACCATCATCCTATCCTGTATGCGCGTGGGGGTGGGTGGGCAGATTCTCTTCTGAGCAGGCTAGGTCACTCTCAGGTGACTTGGGGGTTAAGTTCTAGATCAGAATGCCTGGGTGTGCATCCCTATTCTGAACACCATCGGCTATGTGATTATATGATTCAAGGCACTTCATCTTTCTGCTTCAGTTTTCTGATCTCTCAAATGGAGGAATTCTTAGGATCGACTCACAGTAGATATCTTTTCAGGAGTGTGGGTTGATTGGCATCAATCTCTTTTTGGTAACCGTTCCTTTGCCATGGGGGAGTCACCTTTCCCCACCTCTCAGTCCGTCTGTGCCCAGTCCACACGGGCACAACTATGGCCCAAGTCAGCGTCAGCCCAGAGTCTCTGAGAGGGGTTGGAGGCTGAGCATGTGACCTACGTGGACCAGTGGGAGACATTTCTGGGGCTTTCTCTGGAACTGTTAAGCCAGAGACAGTTTCACTTGGAGAAGCAGAAAGAGACACATTTCTGATAGTACAACAGGAGCTCCCACACCCAGTCCCAGAAGGTAATGTCTATTACTGATTGTTTCAGTTACCTGTATTGAGAAATTCTCTTCCTGCTTAAGGTGGTTTGAAATGATTTTCTCCTCCTTCAGTCAGGAAGGGATCTAACATACTGTTTCCTAAACCAGTTGCAGAGATTCAAGATACAATGCAAAAGGTTCAGATGGCACAGAGCTCAGTGCAGAGGCCTGCCCGGGACGCGTACTCGCTCATGTGAGCTGCGAGTATGGCTAGCTTCGTCATGATTCCGTCCCCTCGAGGCTCTGGGACATGTTTTGGGGCTAGCCCTCTCAAAACATTCCCCCCACACAGTGGAAGCCTGAAGCTATGCAGTCTATACCCTGCAAAGGCACTAGTGAGTCAGATTCCCAGGCTGGAGAAGAGACACCTTGGGTTTTGGCAGAGTGACCCTGCGCCCATCACCTTCCGGCCTGTGTCTCTTTCCACCACACTCTTTAACTCTCATCAGAGGAATCTCTAGGCCATGTTTCTCCAGTCGTCAAGGAAAGTCTGAAATGGGCAGCAAGGAAAAGAGATAACCTCTGGCTGGGAAGGACAGAATGTGGTGGCAGGGGGGCTGGGCTGGTCGCTGGGAGCCTGGTTCCCATCCAGCTTCTGCTCCGGCCTTGTGGGCTAGTCCTGCAGCACTGCTTCCTGCTCCCGCCCCCAGAAGCTGCCGCACTCCCCTCCCAACTGCCGCTCCTTGGGGGGGTCCCCATGCACATGCCCTTCCTTCAAGGACTCTGTCTAGGAAAATTATATTCTCCCGGCCTAGAATATTCTCACTGCACTTTGGCCAAGTGACTCAACCTTGCTGAGCCTGTTTCCTGGTCTGGGGGATGGTGATAATAGTGGTACATTCTTCAGAGGGTGGATATGAGAAGAGGCTATGATTAACCAAAGCACGTAGCCCAGGCTGTGTAGTACACACAGAAGGTTTGATAACTGTCAGCTGTGATTGTGATATCCCTCTCAGAAAGCCTTCTCAGTGGATGGCCAGGACTGGGTCACATGCCTCTCCTGTGCAGTCAGTCCTGTGGCTCCCTCCCAGGTACCACCACGTGTGGCAGGAGGTTATCTACTTGTCTGTTTCCTCTTCTAGACTGTGAGCTCTCTGGGGATGGGAATTGTGTTTCATTATTTTCCTCTCTGATGTCTAGGACAGTACTCAACTGATAGGGGGCACTTAGGAAAGGATAAACAAGTGAATGTGGACAAGTTGCTAAGCCTTTCTGAATCTGTCTTCTTATCTTATAAATAAGAGGTTGGGATAGGATAATTTTTTAAAGATTTTATTTATTTGGGTTGGGGGGAGAGAGAATGAGCAGGGGGAGGAGAAGAAGGGAAACAGACTCCCCCTCCCAGACTCCCTGCTGAGTAGGAGTCTGATGTGAGGCCTGATCCTAGGACCCTGAGATCATGCTCTGAGCTGAAGTCAGACACTTAACTGAAAGCCTCAGGTTAGAATAATTTCTGAGACTCACCTCCCATTTCTAAAATTCAAAATTAATTTTATTTTTTGGTAGCACCAGAGGGCCAAACCAGAACCAGGGTTTAGAGGTCAGAAGGAATCACCTTTTGGCTCACCAGAATTGTCTAATGTTCAGCAGCCAGTCAAACATGGAGTAGGATTGGAGCGCCTGGGTGGCTCAGTTGTTCAGCGTCTGCCTTGGGCTCAGGACATGATTCCAGGGTATGGAGCTGGAGCCCTGACTTGGTCTCCATGCTTCTGGGGGTGCCTGCTTCTCCTACTCCGTCTGCCTCTCTCCCAGCTTGAGTCCTCTCACTCTTTCTCTCAAATAAATAAAGAAAATCTTTAAAAAAAAAAAAAAATGGAATGGTGTTGGGATGCCTGGATGGCACAGTTGGTTAAGCGCCCAACTCTTGATTTCAGCTCAGGTCATGATCTCAGGGCCTCGCGATCATGTCCTGTGTCTGGCTCTGCGATGGGTGTGGAGTCTGTTTAAGATTCTCTCTCTCCCTCTTAACTAATTAACTAACTAACTCAATGGAGTGGGGTTATCTGGGAAGGGAGCAAGCTCCTGGTCTCTAAAGGTAATCAAGCAAAGGGCAGTGGAGCCCTTTGCAAGATGCTACAGGGAGAACCCATCCAATTGGTAGAACGGGAATGAACAGCCCGGTGCACATAAATAGCAAGCACCATCTTCCTTCAGGGACAAGGGGCTAAAAATACTGAGGATGATGACTGATAGTCCCACTCCCTCCCTCATGAGCAGAGCTAACTGATTCCAGGTGGCCCCCCTGCAGCTGGGGCTGGGCACTGACAGTTGGGACCACACACATGCACACAAGTCATGTGGCTCAGTGTGGGGCAAAGATCAGGGAACACGCAGATCCCTGAAGAAGAACCAGAATGTCCATGAGAATGTTCTCTTCTAGCTATTTTTAGATTAGGAGCAAACGAGGAAAAGCAAATTTTCACCCAGTGTTTTGTACTCAGGGTTCCCTGACAACTCTCTTGTCTCAGAAATGTATTCGTATCCGCCCACCATAACACACACACACACACACACCCTCTCACTCTAAAATTCTCACATCTTTCTAGAATACTTTTTGGCCCTTTTCTTTGGTTAAACCTGATGCTCATTCTTTTCCCCTACCCCAAACTGCCAGCAGCCGTGGATCTCTGGTCATTTCTGAAATTTTCATCAAAGTAATGAAACCATTTAGAAATGAGAAAAGAGTAACGGCAGCTCTTGGGACGCCTGGGTGGCTCAGTTGGTTGAGCAGCTGCCTTCGGCTCAGGTCATGATCCCAGCGTCCTGGGATCAAGTCCTGCATCGGGCTCCTTGCTCCGCAGGGAGCCTGCTTCTCCCTCTGACTCTGCCTTCCACTCTATCTGCTTGTGCCCACTCTCGCTCTCTCTCTCTCTGACAAATAAATTAAAAAAAAAAAAAGAAAGAAATGAGAAAAGACATAAATGCTCAAATGTAGTTATAGCTATTACAACTCCTGATTTCACAAAAACCTACCTTTCCCCCCTAACCCTCTAAATTGCAAATATCCTACTATATTCATTCATCTTTAACTCTGCCTTCTTTTATTACAGAAACAACTTCACATTAGCGGATAGTGATCAATGATTTCTTTTTTCATTTGCTATGTTCCCTTATAGTCCTTCTTTATAAGGAGAAAGGTAGGCAAGTTATAATCGTAACATATATACCAATTAGGTTCACTTTTCCACATAAGGCTATGTGGTAAACACTTCCCCATGCTGCTACCTTGTTTTCGTCTTTACCTCTTTTAATAATTGCCCTTCATGGGCCACCTGCGTTATGCTTTTCCTTAAACATTTCCTCACTGTGGCGCTTGTGGGTACTATATAAAATGTAGGTTAAAAATAACAGAGCAACCAAGACCTTAAAGCAGAGAACCTTTCCCTCATACTGTATTATTCCTTAGCATAAATTCCTAGCTGTGCAATTACTGAGGGAAAGGAGGTAAATATCATAAAAGAAACGTCATCCATAAACATTTTTATTTTTCCTGAATTGGCCTTTATGCAGAAAATGGTTGCTCCCCACTGAGGCAGATGGTTGCAACGAGGGCCTCTAAGACCACTTATTATCTGTGAGATCCCATGATTCTAAAATGATGATGCCATAAGCCTACTAATTCTTAATTCAAGAAACAAGCAGAAGTATGTGGTGTGTTGCTGTGTGCTCCCGATGAGCGAATGAGAGCAGTCTGGAGTGAGACAGGCGAGGTGCCCAGATGGCAGGAAACCCCAGCGATATTCACGTGGCCACCCTGGGAGACTAGACAAATGGACAGGCAAGCATTCTCAGTCTCCCTCCCTTTCCTGTGCTGGGTTGCCGCCCTGGAACCACTCGAATTTGGCAGCACACCCATGCAGAGAACTGGAAGACCAGGATGGGAGACAACAGTTGGGGATTGGGGAGGGATGGTGGGACGTGGGAGGGGACAGCAGGTCCGCCCCAGTCCCGGCCAATGAGAGGAGCCCATTTTCCACCGTGTTCAACTAGAAACAGGGAAATGGTTCTGCTGATGTTTCCATTCTCAAACTCCCCAGAGAAGGCGGATAATAAATAAGTGACAATAACAGATTGCACACTGTCAGCGCAGGCACTTCTTTGCCCCGAGAGAATTGATTTTTAATAACAGCGCAGATGACATGTGGCGGGAGTTGTCGCTGACACCAGTGTTTTGTGGGCTCCAATAAATCACATCAGCCTGGAGGCTCTGGAATGGACGGACTCATTGGGTGCTGTTTGCTGATTGCTAGTGGATCCTGAAAGGGTCCCAGGGCTCTGAGTCAGGGGGCTGGATGCTGTAGCCTCCTGATGGCTGGATTCTGGGCCAGTTACAACCCGGACCTCAGTTTCCCCATCTTTAAAATGGGCACAATCCCCTCAATCTCACAGCACTGTTGCAAAGGGCTATATGAGGCAATGACCATGAAAAGTAGCCTTTCTGTCCTCATGGGAACATCATTCAAAGGATCTTCCTTTGCCAACAAAATATGCAGGATGACAAGGCACAAAGATGAGGTGATAGACAACAGGGCCCCGGGATGGGGGTGGCACAGTGAGGCACCATTCCTGCTCTTGTAAAGTAATACAAGTACCGATAGTAACAAGTGAATATTTATAAAGTGTTTGCCACGGACCAGAGCTATGCTAAAGGCTGTATATACATCATCTCATTTAATCCTTGTAAAACTGTATGGGGTAATTACCACCTGTATTTTATGGAAGACACATGGCTAGGGAGGGGCAGAGCCACACTTGGAAAGAGGTAGATTCTGTGGCCGTCTTGTCTTTGCTAGGAGCTCACCCGCCTCAGTCAGCTGCCCTCTACCCTGGGTTAGGACAGGGTGAGGCAGGTGTCATAATGGTGATGGGGGAGGGGGGTGGGTGTGGAGGCTGCAGACTCTGGAGCCCCATCTAAAGGGGCAGGGCTGCTTGGCCTCGTAGGAATGTAGATAGGAAGCCCTGCAATGGCCACGCCTCTCCATTTTCTGAGAGAGATTAGAAATAAGGATTTGTATGAGAAGCCCTCTGATGTTTAATTCTTAGCAAATTACTAAAACTTTGTTCTTTTGAAAGGATGCTCTGTGAGTCCACTAACTCTACAATGGCTGACTCATGGCTGTCTGTGAGCTGAACCAGGTCTCTGGGCTTCTAGTCGTGAGCCCTGACACTCCTCGCAGAGGTTTACAGAGCATACGTTGGCCCTCAGAAGCCAGGGGGACCAGCAGCGGCGTGCTCATCAGCACAGTGGCCACAGGCCACACGCTGGGCTCTACTGGGGTGCAGAATACGCCTGTGTGTGCTAATCCTCCCTAGAGAGGCGCTGCTGATCTCACTGGGCACAAAAAACAGCAGAAACTCCGGGTGTTTGTGATTTGCTCCTGGTCCATGGGCGGTAGTGGGTTGCCCCCCTGCACTCCCCACCCCATTGAGCCCGCAGGAGCGCTAGGCTGGGGACATTTTGGCGGGGGGGATAGGAGACTTGGTGAAGTCCAGCGGGAGTTGGGTTCCGGGGTACTCACAGCACCCGGAGAGACCGCAGCCCGTCGAAGGCGTGGATGGGGAGGCACCGCAGCCGGTTGTAGCTCAGGATCCTGTGGAAGGAGACAAGGGTGCTCTTGGCCACTGCTATTCTCAGCTGCTTAGGGTGTACCATCCACGCTGTGAACCAGTCAAGGCAAATGCTTTCTTTCTCTATTTCAGTTTTAAGATATTGACAAAAAACATCCCAACAGTAAAAGGAAGAGAGATGCTCTCCACTGCTCCAGAAAGTTCACTGGCTTTGTTTCCCTAGCTTCCTCTCGTGTTCCAGGGCAGGCTGGCCTCCTAACCAGCTTTGCCACTGCCCCCCTCTACGGTCAAATGGTCAGTGCTCACCCTGTGCCGAGCTAATAGGAAATAAATGGATCTGAGCAAAACATAATTGTGGAGGGAAACCTTCCGCTGGGAAGGAAAATTCACCAACCCCAGAAGGTATTCCAAAGAGGGCGTTCTGCAGAAATAATCAGGTCTTATAGTTCCTCTCTTACCGCCCAGACGGTAGGGTTCTGACCTACTTTGTTTTCCTTCTGATGATGAAGGTTTGCACTATGTGAGGGCAGCCATGGCCCTGAGGACCACCAGAGCAGAGAACACCAGCCCGAGGGGGCAGGGAGAGAGGATGGCCACAGGCCACTTACTGCCAGGCCCATGTTAGACACAGCACCCCCTGTACTCACAGCGTGGAGAGGTGAGACAGGTTACTGAACGTGTAGTTGGTCAGCACGCCGATGCTGTTGTTGCTCAGGTCACTAGGAAGAGGAAAACAGAAGGGCCACACTTGACTGTTAGTTGCATCTGCAGGGGTTCATTCCCAACTTTCGCACATCCGTGCGTACCGGCTGTCCATCCATCCATCCACCCATCGATTGTTCCGTTCCTCCATCAATCCACTCACCCGTCTACACACCTATCCACCCATTCGTCCAGTTTTTTCACTCAACATTTATTCAATCACTCATTCAAGCATTTGCTGTCCATTCGTCCATCCATCCATTTACGTTGTCAATCAATTCCAAGTCTACCCTTCCATTCATCCTGCCACATCTCTGCCAAGAACAAGCTCCAGCTTCTTGGCAGGGATAACTATCCCAAGCAGTGGTTTTTAAAAGCAGCTGCGCATTACAGTCCCCTGGAGAGTGCTTACACCCTCCGAGGCCTGGGTACCATGTCCAGACACTCTGGTTTATAAGTCAGATCTTCTGAATTAATTGCTTGAGGGTGGTTTAGAGCATCAGTACTGAACAAACAAACAAATTAATCATCTGGGTTCTCGACTCAGGGCACGTTTGCTTCCCCAGGGACATGTGGCAATGTCTGGAGACATTTTTGGTTGTCACTCGGAGAGGGACATTACGGGCATCTCATGGGTAGAGGCCCCGAAATGTTGCTCAATGTCCCACAGTGTCCACAGCCCGACAAGCAAGAATGACCTGGCCCCAAATGCCCACAGGACTGAGGGGTAGAAATCTCATCTAGAGGCTCATCTGGGGGATATACAGGAAGCCAGGCTGAAGGGGGTGACAGGTGGCTTTCTTCCACCTTTCTTCAGTAGCCACAGTGATTCATTCCGAAAGAACGTTCCTTTTCCCCCGGTGAACTGGCTCCCTGCCCCCTGAGCAGCCAGGGTGACCTTCCAGTGACCACTCGCCCCAAAGAATTATTTTGTGCCCTTATGGGTCCCCTCCTGGCAAGGCAGTGAGGCTGTCAAGGGACAAAGCTCACGGACCACGCAGCTTCCTGGGCCCCACCCACGTCCCGCAGTCCTGTTCTTTATTTGGGAGTTTTTCCTGGGTCTTGGCAGACTTGGAGCCAGTAGGAGCTGCCACCTGAAGGAACATCAGTTTGAACTTGGAACATTTTCTAGGCAACTAGAGGAGGAAGAAGAAATGTTCATTTAAGTTCCTGGCAAACCTCAGTGCAGCCACAGCTTGCAAGAACCTGGAGACTGAGGAGTCTCCTGATTCAGCTGGGGCCCCAGAAAGTCAGAGGCTCCCCTACCTGTCCCTAAGCCCAGGGGGAAGGTGATGTGGACGGTCAGTGATGCCAGGCTCTGAGTATTTCTGTGTGTAGTTCTCCCTGGTAAGGCCTGACACGTCAGACTGGCTCATGCCTGCCAGCTGCCTCTCTGTGTTCCACCCCAGGAGGAAGGGCAGGAATGCCGAGGAGCCCGCAGACCATCTTCCTTTACCCTCCACATGAGTTTCCTGAGCCTCCCCAGGAGAGAACATTCCATGTCCCCCCACCCCCGCCCCCCATGCCAGGCTCCTTACATAAGTGTCAGGTGTCGGAAGGCAGACAGCTCCCTGGGCACGGCTGTTAAGTGGTTTCCTTCCAGGTACCTGCAAGAGAGGTGCACAGTGACCCCTGGTCCAGGGATGCTGCACATGTAGTCATTTCACCAACATCCCTCCTCTGACTTCCTGGGCGAGGTCGGGCCTCTGTTTTACTCTCTCATAGCTCCTTTCCTCCCCCACCGCCCATCTCAAAGCACATACTACATTTGTCACTTAATATTGATTTGTGTGATTATTCAACAAACGACACTTTTCCCCACTGGTCCACTATCCTCCATGATGGTAGGGCAGACCCACTGCCAAATGGTTGAATGGGATGACATGGGTTGAAACAGGATGGGAGTCAGTTTGTCAATGGCCAACCCAGGCTTATTTTCAAGGACAAGTTGGAATGGGTGTTTCCTTAAATTAGAGCCAAGTGACTTTACTTCCAGGGCTGGCCCCTGGGAATCCTCATGGGCCAGAGCACTGGCAGGACCCCATAAGGTCTGAGGTGGCCATGGCATGCTGGATTATTGTCCCTTTGGTCCTTAATCCTTTGGGGTGTACCTATTATGTGCCGAGAGCAATGCCAGGTGAGGGAGGTAGATACAAAGATGAACCAAGCCCATTTCTGCCTTCAGGGAGCTTGATCATCTGCCCTAAAATTCAGCCACATACACTCAGATCATGCCCACAGGCAGAGGAGTTAAGAGACATGTATTCGCGGACGCATCTGTGTATTCAGGCAGAAATATTTCTTGGGTGACTGCAGTGTGCTGGGCAGTGTACGTACTGGTGGAGAAGACAGGAGTGATGCCTGGTTTCCTGGCACTTGAAAATCGAATGTGGAAAGGAAGGGGGAGGGGCTGGGAGGGTGCAGGGAGGAGAGAAAGCCTGGGGGAGATAGAGAGAGAGAGAGAGAGAGATTAAGGACATGCACAGAATGCGACAGAAATTACAAACTGATGCATGCTTTGAAGGAAAGAAGCAAAGTTCTGGAATGGAGACGCTGCTGAGGTGGGGGGCTTCGGACGGCCGGGGAGGAGGGACAGCTGGCAAAGGGAGGCCTGTGGAAGGCCCTGGGCTTGGGTGCTGTTGAGGCAGAGAAAGAAGCCTGGGAAGCCGGGCTGGCGGGCTAAGGGGGAGGGGCGGATCACATACTGCAGCCTGGGAGGGGTGTCTATTCCCAGGGCAGGGCATGGCGGCAGACAGGTGCAGGGGGCTGGGGCGCACAGGGCTTGCCCTGCGTTCACTCTTCTGCTCTGCACCGAGGGATGGGTGGCAGGGCATTCACATCCTGTGCGGACACGGGCCCTGTGGCTCAACCGTGGTGGCAAGGAGCAGACGTGTGAAGAGCTTCCAGCCTTCTCCGCTGTGGGAGGGGCGGGATTCTGGGGTCATGTGGGGCCACCTGCTTTCAGGGAGTGTTTTGTGGACCGTGTGGCACGAGGGAGGGAAAAAAGGAGAGAGGGAGGGAGGGAGGAGCTGGGTGAATGAGCAGGGCTGGTGCGGAGGCACTAGTCCAGGGAGCATCTCTGCTGGAGGCAGGCTAATTAATCACGAGGGAGCCACTTGAAGGGGTCTCGCCTCAGGATGGCAGTGACGGCTCACCCTCTCCCATGCTGCTCATTCTCTCATTCTTGTCTGTTTGCTACAGCTACTTAGCAAACTCGAGGCATCTAAGAGGAAACCCAGAATGAGACACCACAACCCCAAATCTCCCTGCTGGGATGTTTACAGAAGGCCCCGTGACAAGCACATCAGAAGCAAGTTACTTAACCTCACAGACAAGGAAACATAGTGACAAGGAAAATAACAACACAGAAACAACAGGTGCATAGCCTAGTGCTGTGGGATCCAGAGACTCTGGTCTGTTATTTAATCCTCTAGATATTTTGCTGGGTGTTTTGTCCATTTTGTTGATGAGGACACAGAGGCTCTGAGAAGGGAGGAATGAGCCCAGGAGCCAGGATGGAAACTCAGGGCCACTGGGCTGTGCCATCCAAGAAGCCAAACCCATGGTATTTCAACTCTCCCCCTGAGGCTTCTTATTTATTTATTTTTTAAATATTTTATTTATTTATTTGACAGAGAGAGAGATCGCAAGCAGGCAGAGAGGGGGAGGCAGGCTCCCTGCTGAGCAGAGAGCCCGATGTGGGGCTCGATCCCAGAACCCTGGGATCATGATCTGAGCCGAAGGCAGAGGCTTTAACCCACTGAGCCACCCAGGCACCCCCTGAAGCTTCTTATTGTCACCTTTGGCCATCTCTGTCCTGAGAGGAATCACTCTACCAGAGAACTTACTCTCTCACTTCTGCTAGAACAGAAGATGCACGCAGCAGGGATCTGGGCCGCTTCTGTTTTCTGCTGCATCCCCAGAGCACAGTCTAGGGCTTAGCACACAGTAGGACCTCAAGTATTTGCTGAATGAATGACTGAATGAATGAAGAGAAGGGCTGTCTACAGTGGTGTCAAAGATGCCCTGTGGCTGGCCCACGTCCATCTGTAAGGCAGGCCACACGCTCTGTGGATAAGGCGTTTGCTGAAAGTTGAATGAACACATCAAACCACCACTGGAAATCAGGGAGGCTGACAGCATGCTCATCAGAGGTGGGGAGGCTCGGGGGTCCCCGGAGGGTAGGCAACGTGACACAGAAGCTTCTGGAACCTCTGGGCAGCCGTGCCAGTCCCCTGGGTTCCAACCTGGCTTTGATCAGTGCTCTGCCGAGGCCGACCGGATCGGCCTGGCTCCCTGCTAAAATTCCTTCCCTGGCTTCCACTGCTTGCTAAAGAAGGACTACTCGAATCCTGCCCAAATCCTTCCAAGCTGTTTGAGGCCTGTCCCAAGTCAGTCAGGGTTCTCTAGAGAAACAGACCAATAGGAGAGATACACACACGACACACACATATGAATATATATACAGAAGGAGAGAGAATTTGTTTTTTAAAATTTTAAATAAATATTTGAGAGGAAAAGAGCGTGCGCGCACACACGCATGCAGAGAGGGGCAGAGGGAGAGGATTCTCACGCAGACTCTCCGCTGAGTGTGGAAGCCCACGTGGGGCTCAGTCCCAGGACCCTGAGATCATGACCTGAGCCGAAAGCAAGAGTTGGCCGCCAAACTGACCACAGCCCCCCGGGCACCACGAGAGAGAATTTACTCTAAGGAAGAAGGGATAGCAAATCGGAAACTCAAGTAGGACCTCAGTGTTACTATCTTCGGGCAGAATTCCCCCTTCTACAGAAAACTCCAATTTTTCGCTTTTAAGGCCTTCTACGGATTATATGAAGCCTACATCCACGTTACTCTGGGTAAGCTCCTTTACTTAACTGCACCTATAAAATACCTTCTGGGCAACACATGGCACCGCAGCCCAGGCAAGCTGACCCATGAGATTCACCGTCCCAGGCCCTGCCTCCCTCCGCTGTTCACCCCACAGCAAACTCTCCCTTGGCCTCAGCCCTGCCCCCCGGAATGTCCCATGCTCCTTTTGGAGGGCAAGTCTGGGCACACACATGTCCTCCCCACCCCCCACTCGTTCACTCCAACGGCTGCTCAGAGCTCAGTTCCAGCACTGCCTCACCGACATCATCCCCCACACCCACTGCGGACATGACAGGCTACTCAGTCCAAGCTCTCAGTGCATTTTCTTCACAGCATCGCCCCCCCTCGCTGTGACCTCCACATGCGAGTCTGTGATTAGTGGGGCGGAACCATGTCTGTTTGCTCCCTGTGGCACCCCAGGACGCTGGCTGGCAGCCGTTGAGGCGCAGGAAACATTGTCTGTGTGATGCAAATCCCCGAAGTCTGCAGGGAGAGCTGCATGCGGCCCTGCAGGGCTGAGGGGGGCCCGTGTGGGACCCACTCTAAGGGCACCAGGTCCCTGGCACCCTGGTGTGGCGGCGCAGAAGACATGAAATCAAAAGGCTTCACTTCACAAACACAGAGGTGGCTGTGCGGGAAAGCTCTCTTTGTGCAAAGCCCTTTGTGAAGACTCTGAACTCGAAAAGTTGCCTGCAGCCTGCAGCCCAGGCCCGGAGGGACGTTTTCAGAAGATGCCACGCTTGCCCTGCCGGCCTCGGAACGATCAGAGCCTCTCTAGCGGGTCAACCTTTGTGTCGCTCTGCATTTAAACACTCTGTGTTAGTCCCGGCACCAGCCCACAAGGACGTGCCTGCCTCACATGAAAATCCACACAGAGCTCTGTCGGATGGATGCTCCCCTTCTCTGTTAGGAGTTTGGAGGCGCTGACGGGCGTCACATGAAGAACTCTCAGACCTACTGAATCATGAAGGAGAAGGGCGGCTGCCTTCCAGGAGCCCCCACTCATGGCCAGTGTTTCCACCAGGAGCCTAGGATGATGTTCTTGGCTCTAGCTCAGGAGTCAGGCAGCCCAGGCTCACATCCTGGCTCCACAAGCTAATAGCTGTATGACCCTGGACAACTTACTTAACCTCTTTGAGTGTACATTTCATCTGTAAAATGGGGGGGGGTTTATCATGATCACCACCTTGAAGTGATTATGAGGAGTCTCTGTGGAAAGCTCTTGGAGCAGTGCTCAGCACATTGGTTTTCAGTGTTTTGAACACACTCACACACACACACTCTCTCTCTCCATCCAGTAATACATATGAATATTGGAAAACAGATAATGATCCCCATGCTGCCTATTCTCTATTCTTGTTCCCGAGTAATGTTTCTAAAATGAGAACTGCATCGTGTCACTTTCCTGCTTAAAATTCTTCCTCGGCTCCCTCATCTCCCCTGGGATAAGGAGTTAGCCCTCACCACAGCCTACGGGAACTGCAGATCCTTCTGGAGTTTTCAGGACACACCAGTCTCCTTTCCATTCTATTTGCTCCATCACTGGTCTTCTTGGTCTCTTGACTTTCAGATCTTTCCACATTTGGGTTTTCTCAAAACAGTTTCTTTCTTTCTACTGCTTCCCACGTCCCACCGCCACCACCTTTTCCTGGGAAACACTATTCTCTGTCCTATCTGAAATGCCTAATTTCCTGACTAGCCTTCTTACTTTCCCCCCCATTCTAAGTTTCTGATATCAGGGGTCTCATCTGTCACCTTAGCTGCTGTGCTCCCAGCTCCTGTGACATTATCTGGCACAATAAATTCAGTGAACATGTGACAGCATGAAGAAGGCTCCTCTGAGCCTGTGGCCTGTGCTCCCGCTTCCCTCAGGCCCTCCCACAGATGGCCGTGACTGCCCACTAGCCTAGAAGTATCCCCTACTGAAGCCATCTGCTGAGGGCTTCTCTGTGCCAAGGCTTGTGCCTGGACTCCTAAGTGCTGCTCTGCCCAGAGCCAGCTGCCCTCCAGCTGGCTGCAGGCAATCTCTGTCCCTCTCCTTGGGCCAGATAAAGGCAAGGATATAGCCAGTTGCTCTCTAAAGTGCTCCGGGGAACCGCCCAGCGCGGGTGGGTGGGGGGAGGCGGCAAGTACATGAAGAAAGCAGCAGCTGGCATTATTAGACAAGGCACAGCTGTCAGGATGGCCCCAGTTGGAACCAGATAGGCACCTCTAGCACCATGGCAGGGGTGCTGGGTTTGCCTTCTCCCTGCTGCAATGCAGGTGGCAGGTGATGTTCATGGCATCTCAAGGAGACACATGACTGCCTCCTGCAAATCACCAATGAGCCAGGCCAGGGGAGAGAGCACATGCGGACCCAGGCCTCTGCCCATGGGAGTAGCTGAGTGGCTAAAGGATGGGCCTTGGGGTCGGACCGCCCTGGTCTCATGTCGATGCTCTGCTGCTTCCTGGGAGTGTGATCTCAAGAAATTCTTCAACCTTTGTGGGCCTCAGTGACCTCCTCTGCAAGATGAGAGTAACAATACCTGCCTTGTACGATTCCTGGGAGGATTAAATGAGATCACAAAAGGAAACAATCAACCACCGCAGCGCCTGGCACACAGTACACGCTCGGATTGCTGGCTGTGGCCGATCGCAGCTGGACAGACACATCTTCCCTTGCTTTCCTAAAGGCTGGGGTGGGCAGAAAGGCCTGCACTCCTCCCTATCCCTGCGCATGTACGTCCCTGCCATGCCTCTGTGCTTGTCACTTCCTACATTGCTCTGCCCCTTCTCTAGCACATACCTCCATCACCCTAGACTTGAGCTGCTGGCTGTGCCCCAGACCCCCATCCTCTGACCTTCTGGAGCTAACCAGTGCCAGGCCAGGTCGTCCCCCCTCCTTCTAGCAGCGCATTCTCCTCATCTCCCCCTGCCATACACAGTCTCACAGAGCTGTGTCTCAGCCTGTGCCCTGATGGTTAAGCCCCAAACCCTTTCAAGCCTCCTATCAGTACTGTGGATGTGGGGTTACTGTGAGCCTGCTTCCCCCATGTCCCCAGCCTCCACACCCCAGCAGAAATCCCCTCTTCTCACAATGGTGCCTGGGGGAGATATGTCATCCTTCCCTTCTCCTCTCCTTGGGATGTTAGTGGTGGGACAACAAATCCATGCTCACAGTCCTCACATGAAATCAGTTTGAAAATTTCCTGGATTTTAAGCAGGAGAGGATGGCAGGGGATGGGGGGATGGAGAGGGTATGGTTTGCTGACACTAGATTCTCATTCTCCTCTTTAGCCTTCAGGAAGATGTGGACTCGCAGGTTTGTTTCCAGAATCAGGAAGGTCTGATGTTAATAAACATTCCCTTAAATGCAAGCAAAGAGATTTTTTAGGTTTCAGTTCTTCTGGAATGGCAAGCCTGAATCGATGAGGCTCATGGCCCAGTGAGAACAGAACTCTTCTGAAGCTGACGACAGCCTACCTTTGCAGACTGAATTTGTGTCACCTTCCTTGGGGGGGCAGGGGCTGACACGTCTGCTTCTGCCCTGCTGTCAGTAAGCTTTTGCAGGCTTGCTTCTAAATCAGGACCTTAGTGTCCCCCTCCAGAGGGGGTCTGGATTGCTTGCAGGGTCATGTGTAATTACTTGAATGGTTCTTAAAAGGTGTGGTCTACAGGCTACTGGAGCTCCTCTAGACTTTTTCAGGGCTCTGGGAGACTAGAACTACTTTTTTGATAACAATTAAAACACTGTTTTCCATTTGCATGGGTCAGCGAAGTCGCCTGCACCTCAGTATGAGTCGCAGCTGTGGCACCACGTGGTAACAGGGGGCATTATTCTTCCCCTCTAAGGACATGCAGGTGAGAAAAAAAAACAAACCAGTTTCATTTAATCATGTCGTCTGTGAAGCCACGAAAAATTATTAATTGCACTGAAGATCAACCCTTGAACACACATCTTTTTACTATTCTGCGTGGCAAAATGGGAAACATGCACAAAGCATTTTGGCATTGGTTTTCTGGAGAAAAAGCTGTGGTGTCATGGAGTTACCAGCTCAACTAGCCATTTTTAAACTTATCTTCCATAAAGCATTTCTGCTTTGAAGAATGGCCAGCAAACAGGTCACTCCAGGATGGGTATTTAGTTGGCAATGTGTCAAAAGTAAATACTGGAAGCCTGTCACTTCCAGGAAAACCACTAATAATACTTATTGGCAGTGATAAAATTCAAGCTTGCTTCCAAGTGAAAATTCAAAGTTTAGAAAACTTGTAACTGCCACACTGAGCAGTCTCCCTCCTTTCCTGGGAGGCTTTTCGGAGGGGGTCTGTGGTGATGTTACTGACTATGACTTTCTTGATACTGTGTGATGCAATGTGCCAACCTCAGAAATTTCTGCATAACTCAGTGAACCAGTATCTTCCAAATGACCTGTGCACACTGTTACACGATCATTCACGGGGGAAAGCGCCATTCAAGTAACATAGGACAGAAAGTCCACTGACACAGCTTTGGGTTTCACACAACAACTAGCCTTTACGAAACTACCCCATGTGATATCAAAGAATGTTCACAATTATTTGGAAGGGCTATGAAAATCCTCCCTTTTCCAACCACATGACTACGTGAAGCCAGATTTGCTGCTTGCACTTGACCCAAACCATCATGTTACGACACAGGGAATGCTGAAGTGGTTATAAAAATCCAGTTGCCTGAGGACGTGAACAGACATTTCTGCAAAGAAGACATCCAGATGGCCAACAGACACATGAAGAAGTGCTCCACATCACTCGGCATCAGAGAAATACAAATCAAAACCACAATGAGATACCACCTCACACCAGTCAGAATGGCTAAAATTAACAAGTCAGGAAATGACAGATGCTGGCGAGGATGAGGAGGAAGGGGAACCCTCATACACTGTTGGTGGGAATGCAAGCTGGGGCAACCACTCTGGAGAACAGCATGGAAGTTCCTCAAAAAGTTGAAAATAGAGCTACCCCATGACCCAGCATTTGCACTACTGGGTATTTACCCTAAAGATACAAATGTAGTGATCTGAAGGGGCATGTGCACCTGAATGTTTATAGCAGCAATGTCCACAGTAGCCAAACTATGGAAAGAACCTAGATGTCTATCAACAGATGAATGGATAAAGAAGTAGTATATATACACAATGGAATACTATGTAGCCATCAAAAGAAATGAAATCTTGCCATTTGCGATGATGTGGATGGAACTAGAGGGTGTTATTCTGAGCAAAATAAATTAATCAGAGAAAGACAATTATCATATGATCTCCTTGATATGAGGAAGTTGAGATGCAATGTGGGCGTCTGGGGGTAGAAAAAGAATAAATGAAACAAGATAGGATCGGGAGGGAGACAAATCATAAGAGACTCTTACTGTCACAAAACAAACTGAGGGTTGCCGGTGGGGAGGGGGGTAGGGAGAGGGTGGTGGGGTTATGGACATTGGGGAAGGTATGTGCTATGGTGAGTGCTGTGAACTGTGTAAACCTGGTGATTCACAGACCTGTACTCCTGAGGCTAATAATATGTTATATGTTAGTAAAAAATTTAAAAATTTTAAAAATTAAAAAAAAAAAATCCAGTTGCCTTCTACCACATTTGTAAAAATGTCCCTTTTCTCAATTAAATTTCTTTTGGTTTGTTTTCCACAGAACTTTGCTGTTTATATAAACATGCAATGAGAAATTGTTATTTTTAAATGGATTAATAAGTATATTTAAAAAAAAATCCTTAGTAGTTGTTTCCAATATGGTAAATGTCATAACCACATAAACGGAAGTAAGAGTCCTCATCGGCTTTTGAAAAATACCTAAAGGGGTCCTGAGACCCCCAAATTTAAGAACTTCTGGGGTAGGGGACAAGAGCATGGCATGTGGGATCAGACCAAGCTGCCTTCTGATCCTGACTGGCTGCTTACAGGGGATGAGGCTTAGGGAGTGGCTCTTAGTTCTCAGCACTGAGAGAGAGCTGGGGGATGGCATGCTGACCTCAGGGACTGCTTGAACCTGCCAGGGCGAGAGCCGCAGGTCTCAGGTGGCCCCTCATCCAAGAAGAGAGCAGGCCTGACAGGGAAAAACTCACTTCCCGTCAGTGCGGTACCACCTCGCTGGTGCCTGTGGTAGGAAGCACTCCTCCTCCCTTTGGAGAAATGCTGTGGACCTTTTTTTCTCTGCTTCTCAATGAATTAAACCTAATATTGTTTTGTACATTGGCAGCTCTGCCTGAGACCACTAATGATGCCTAAGGGAGCTGGAAACCAGCACTGGATCCAAACACTGAATCTGGTCCTTGAACCGAAGGCTCCAAGCCACTGCTTTCTGGGCCTGTTGACTTGTACTTTTTCCAGCATCAGTTTCCCTGCACCCCTTCCTCAGAAACCCTCCCCAGATCCTCCTACTTCCTTCCCTCCAGGAAATAGTCTGCGCTCAGAGGTGAAGGCCGCCATCTTGGGTGTGCTTTGGAAACCAGCCTGGCCGAGGGGGCTGCCATCATTTCCAAAGCAGGAAGCTGTGTTTCCCCAAGCCCAGGAGTTGAGTTTATCATTACAGCCAATTATCTTTGTTATTTGCATCTCTATTTCATGAGCTTTGGGGAAAAGCATCCACAGGCCTGTTTTCATGGCATTCTTTTCCTCTTTGGCATGTGTCACTTGGCACTCAGTTGGCCTAGGAAGGAGGCGAGTCCCTGGGTCATTTCTGCGGCCCCCACCCCACAGCACTGGGGGAGGGACGGGGTCTGGGGCTGGCGGCACTACATGGTGGTGCTCGTGCTGACCTCTAGCAGCACAACCAGAGCCTGAACGCAGGGTTGTTGTGGATGTTTCAGTGACTGTCAAGAACTAGAGATCTTCCTCCCTCCCCATCTCTCTCTCTTTTCTTTCTTTCCTCCCTCCCTGCCCGCACCCATCCTATCCTTCCCTTCCCCTTCCCCCTTCCCCCTTCCCTTTCCTTTCCTTTCCTGGCATGAGCAGCCCAGGTCACCGTCTCCCTGAGTGTTGGGAGATGTCGGGAGCCACAATGCACATCGAGGCATTGACCTGCTATCCTATGTCACTGTCCTACTCTGGATCCCCCGGGGAAGCACAGGCAGAGCCAATCACAGAACAGTCCCTGCTGGTGTCCGGGTCACTTCTGCCACTTGTGTCCGAGGGCAGGGTGCATGCTAAGCTGCCTTAGAAGAAGGGGCATGTCCGGGGTCTGGGACATGGTGTGCACTTGTGATATGGGTGGGGAGTGGCAGGCAAGTGTGTCTTCCTGCGCTGGCACTCTGGGTCCTGGTCACACCTGACCTGGCTCTGCCATAACCCATAGCAGCTGCCGTGGGGCATGTGGGGCGCCCCTCCCCCCCACTGCCCTGGCCCTTCGGGCTTCATCTCCATAGGGAAGCTTTCTCTGATTCTCTGATCTCCACACCCAAAGGAAGTGTCTTTCCTCTAGGATGTCACAGTGACCTTGTCCTCTCTTTTGTGGCACCGTGATAGCTGTCACCTCGCACACG
Organism: Mustela lutreola; assembly: GCF_030435805.1. NCBI lineage: Eukaryota > Metazoa > Chordata > Mammalia > Carnivora > Mustelidae > Mustela > Mustela lutreola. The sequence goes on from NC_081294.1 coordinate 58,635,846, forward strand.
CTGCTGAGATGGCTGAGCATACGTCAACCTTCCACAGTGAAGTGGGGGTCCCACATGGGTGGGGGTCTCCCCAGTGTGAGCAGAGGACACACCAGGCTCTCAACAGACAGGTGCTGAGTGAATGAGTGGCCAAATGGAAGCCGGAACATGGCGTGTGCGGTCTGGGCTCCTGGCCACTTGAGAGACACCTCCCTGCCTCCAGACCGGCTGAGCTCTCCACGGGGCGGAAAGACAGCTTCCTCCACAACGTGAAGAGTGCTTCAGGAAGGGAATGAGACCTCTTTTGTGTAAGTGGGAGTTTCCGGGGCAGGAACAGCCCCGAGCAATTCATGTGGGGAGCTCGGGCTGTGGAGTCAGATGGCTCCTGGGTGGAGCACGAGCAAGACCCAGGGCTAAGATCTCATCTGTGACGTGGGGGGCTGTAAGGGGGGCACGGATCATGTTGGTAGAAGTGCTCTGGAAGCCACAGTGCCTGCTGGGCAATGTTCTTACTATTAACCCCGGGCTGTTTCTGGTGTCAGGCTGAGACTGCTGGGGAACCTGGAAGGTAGAGCGCAGAGCAGGTGTTTTGGGGTGATCTAGAAAACAAGACGGTAACCTTCTCAGGGCCTGATGGTTGTCACCTGTCAGGCAGGGGCACTGGGGAGGAGGCTCTGAGGCCACTGTGCTGGGGTCCCCTCAAGGAAGGGCACCCCAGGCAGTCATGCCGGAGACCTTAGAGATGGAGTACGGTGAATGCTGGCGGTGGTGGGATTCGAGGTGGGGGTACTTACAGTTCGGTCACGTCTTTGGGAATGCCTTTGGGGAGGGCGTGCAGTCCCCTGTTGCTGCAGCGAACCACTGTCTCCACGCAGGCGCACTGCTCCGGGCAGTGTGGGCCCAGCTGGCAGCTGCTCTCGTCATTGCCTGTGGAGGATCCTAGCATGAGCACGGGGTACACTAACTTCTCGTGGGGGGGGGGGTGAGCAAGGCCAGGCGCCAAGGACCAAGCCGTCTTCAGGAAAGGGAAGCCCTCCACTCGGAGCCCAAACCAGAAATAAGAAGCCTTGCTAATCTCCATGGGCAAAGGGGAAAGAACGTATGCCTGGGTTGGGGAAAAGGGCACCCTCTGCTGCCACACTCAACGTTACCTGAAGACTTTAAAAACTTGATTAACCAGAGAATTAGATAGGGAAGAGGTTACCGAATCAGGGATAAGCCAAATTGACTGAAGGAGCTGCCCAGGGTAGGTGGACAGTCCTGTCTACTACCTCTTTCTCCTCCCTTTCTCCACTCCTTCCAAGGACACAGTCCCTCTGGGGTGGTGAATGTGTCCCCAGCCCCCATTATACCTTAACCTTAGTTAATCTACTAACCAGTTAATTTGTCTTTAGATAAGCTATAGCTGACCAAGTACAAATTGTGCTGGCTTGAATTTATGTTAATATGCCCTTGGGAATCCTGGCACTCAAAGCCTTGGACCTCCAGGTATTCTAACCCCCCCCTCCCACCCAGCCAGTGACAGAAATTTCCCAGGAGCTCCTCTTGAAGTCTGTTTCTCAGGGTATATGAGCCTCATGACACAGACCGGAGAACTGAGGGCCAGGGCTCTCATGCACAGTTGTGTAGGTTGCGTACTACACTAGGGTGCCTCATCATCTATTGGGCTGTGGATGAGATAGATTAAGACATTAGTACAAGAGTATTCTTATAGCCATAAAGTGTCTTGTTTTAAAAAATCAGTGTACTATGATAATTTTCTGACAAAAGTAAAGAGACCCCTTTTAGAAAGAGACCCTTTTTCTTAATTTGCATGAGGGAGCCATATGGCTAGCCCCATCCCTGCAGAGCTCTTCAAAGCCACAGCTGCATGCCAGAGGGTGCCAGAATCGTGTCAGATCTCAGGGGGTCCTGACTGTTAAGTTCCCTGCTGCATCTCTCTTCTCTTATATGCTTCCTGGCTTCTCAGGTACTGCTCTTCTGCCCTGCCCAGCCTCCTCACCTTCACAGGTAAAGTCCTGGATGGCCACATCCTGGATGGGGATCTCCTTGAGGAAGAATGGCTTTTGGCACCGGGGGTTCCCGCTCACGACCCGCCGCTTCCTCAACCATTTGCCAAGCCAGGCCAGGTGGCAGTTGCAGTTGAAAGGGTTGGACAGGAGGTTTCTGGGAAGAAAGAAGGGGCCTCTCTGAGTGGTTAGGACCCACTCTTCTACCGTGGAAGCTGATCTTGGGATCCAGGGCTGCAATCCTGGAGCCCAGCTCTCCAGGGAGGCCTGCTCTGGGTTCCGGGGAAGGAGGGAGGAGGTCCGGGAAAGGAAATGCAGACTCTCTTCTAGAATCCTGAGGCGATCTTTGCAAGGCTCTCGCTCTGGACCTCTGAGGACGACAGGACCGTGGTCTCCTGCCACACCCTCCCTTCTCCGCTGAGCTCCAGCTGTGGACTGTCTTTAGCCCCTCAGCACATTCTCTTACACTTAGCGCCCCCACCGGCGCTGGTCCCCCGCCTGGCATGACTCTCTCTACTGTCTGCCTGGCTGCCTCCTTGCTCTCCTCCTTCAGTCCTGGCTTACACGGAAATGAGGCGTTGCATCTGCCCCATGTGGCTGGCACAGCGCCCACAGAGCGCATACTGGCCTCCCTCCTTAGACTCTCGGCTCCCCCAGTGTGGGCATCAGACCTGTCTGTCCATCCTGTGTTGCCGGGGTCCTGCCCGGTACTAGCACGGCCACTGTGTATGTATCTGGGGAATGCGGTGACTGGCTTGGTGGAGGGCCAAGAGGAGAGCAGCTGTGGGCGGGTGAGTGTTGCTAGAGGACTGGGACTAGGCTCAGCACTCCATGAGCCTGAGGATGGACGGGGCATTATTCTCATCTCACGCAGGAAGGAAGGAAGGCTTAGGGAGGTTACCTAAGAGGCCAGAGAGCCCTGAGTGGCTATGGTAAGACAGGACAAATTAAGAGCTTGGCAGTCAGACAGCCTGAGTTTGAATTCTGACACTGATGTGCTCCAGCTGTGCCAAGTCAGGCAAGTTTCTTCTCGTGTCAAAGCTGGTTCCCCTGATGTGTTGTGACTCTACCTCTCTGGGCATCTTGTGTGTCTCTGGATTCTCAGTGCGGAGACACACAGGAGGGGTGAAAAGTGGGCTCAAATAAACCAACCTGCTGGTGCCAGTTCCTAGCCCCCTGCCCCACCCCCGTCTTGCTGTCATTCATTCATTCCATTCATGCCCTCATTCTCCAGGTATATGATGGGCACTCAGTGCCAGGCACACATACAGGCATGGTGGACATAGCAGTGCACAGAAGAGCCGCACATCCCTGTCCTTCTGGAACTCCCATTCCAGCTGATGGGAGGTGGACAGCACGGATCAGCAAGGCAAAGGTTGGTTGTATGGTCAACTAAGAAATGGTCCACGCTGCAGAGGTCAGCACAGCTGGGCTGAGGAGCTGGAGGGGATGGCACGGGGGCAGAATAGGGTGAGGTAACCTTGAGCAAAGACTGGAAGGAGGCCAGGGGAAGGCGCTTCCAGGTAGTGGGAGTGGATCTAGGGCATGGGGGCCAGTGAGGAGACTTGTGGGGGCGGCGCTGGCCTGGAGGGAGGTTAGGAGGGACCAGATGGTGTGGGTCCTTCAGGACATTTATAATTTGGCTTTTATTCCCAGTGAGGTGGGATACAGGAATAAGAAGCAGCAATAGGAGATGCAACCAAAAGCCTTCTCTTCTATCTTTCAAAGAGTCACTGGGAAGGAGAGAGAGAAGGATGAACCAGCAACTAAGGTTAATGCAGCCTGTGGAAATACTATGTGCAATCATAAATGCTGAGTAGTGTCTATATGTCAGACCTCTCCTGTCCATTTTACAACTACAGATTCAATCCTCATAACAATCATACTAACAGATTCAATCCTCATAACAATCCTATGAGATGGATTACACAGAAGGAACAATTGAAACACACAGAGAGGAAGTAACTCTTCTAAGGCCACACAGCTAGTAAGAGATAAAGCCAGGGTTTGAACCCAGGAAATTTGCTCTAGATCCCATCACTTTACTATTCTAAAGCCCGCTTTGCCAATACAGTGAATTATCTGGGCAGGAGCACTCGTTTAGGTGTCCAGAAGGCTAGATTCTAATTCTGGTTCTGACACACATTTAAGCAGCCAGTGACATCATTTAAAACCCTGTCAGACCATGTCACCGGCCTGCTTAAAACTTGCAGTGGCTTCCTGACATGCTTTAGATGGAGACCAAAATAGTCCACGGCAAGCCTGTAACCTGGCCCTAGCCTCCCTCCTGCCTTGCCTCATACCTCATCCTCCCTTACTCTGTGCTATAACCATGTTGGACCATGCTCTGTCTCGTACATCTGCTCTGCAGTGATCCACCACAGGGCCTCTGCACATGTTCTTCTGATAGAAAGAAATGCACTTCCCATTCTGTTGAACAACCTAACACCCACTCACCTTCCAGAACACGACTCCAGTGTTCTTTGACAAAGTCTATGTTGGGTTTTGCTATTACTGTGGACCTCTGTTCTGTGATCATTCACTATGCTATAAGCTCCAGCAAGGAGGGACCATGTCTGTGAATCCTCAGCACCAAATGGTGCCTGGCACACGGAGGGAGCCCAGCAAATGGTTATTAAGTTGACAAATGGGTAGGTGACCTTGGCCAAACATAGCAGGGAGCTGCCAGGGGAGAGGTGTGCAGGAGAGGAGCCCAGAGTCAGTGTGCAGTGCAGGTACAGGGGACTTACATGGTAGACAGGGAGACAAGGGTGGTGAAGGCGCCAGGGGTGATGGTGGTGATCCGATTGTCATAGAGGGACAGCAGCCTCACTGAACTCAGGCCAGCAAACGTGTCATTGCTCACACAGTTGATCAGGTTACTCCTCAGCATCCTGCAAAGAGAGGGGTAGGGATGAGGGAACACAGGCATGATCTTCTCCCCATCGAGCCACAGGGTGTGTGTGTGTGTAGGTGGGATGCTTTCCCCAACTGCAGGCCCAGACCAGTCGCGATGCTGAGGCTTGTTCTGTGATAGCAGGGTGTGGGGTCCCGCTGCAGCCCCCCATGAATGTGTGCGTACACTCTTGCCTGTGAGTGCTTTACGTAAATGTGCATGTCATGAGTGCATACATGTGCACATGTATGTTGTGTGGTGGTCAGTGTCTGCCTGTATATTTCTGTGAGGAGAAAGGAGAATCAAGGTGCGGCTGGGGAGGACGCCTGGGTGGCTTAGTAGGTTAAGCCTCTGCCTTTGGCTCAGGTCATGATCCCAGGGTCCTGGGATGGAGCCCCACATCGGGCTCTCTGCTCAGCAGGGAGCCTGCTTCCCCCCAACCCCCGCCTGCCTCTCTGCCTACTTGTGATCTCTGTCAAATAAATAAATAAAATCTTTTTTAATAAAAAGGGTGTGGCTGTGGGCCATCAGCTTGTGTGTGTGTGTGCTTGTGTGCACACGCTTGTTTGTGTCTGTGCTTATCTGCATGCTGCTTGTGAGTGTGTCACATTTAGGCATATGTGTCTGTGTCTAAGTGGGTAAGTGTGTGTGTGCCTCTCTCAGCACATTTCTGGCATGAATCTGTCTATGTGCACACCTCAAGGCAAGGACTTTTTGGGGTGTGTGGGCTGGGGAGCCGAACATGCTAAATTCTTGCCCATCAAGGGCTGGCAAATATCCAGCGCCTCTCTGGTTCCAGGAAGGGAGGGGCTCAGCTTGTCGGGACAGGACCCAGGCCCAGGGGCTGCCCGCCCCAGCCTCAGAGTCCCCCACCGGTCCCTTGCCCTCCCATCTCCTTGCAAGCCTTGGCCCAGGCTCCAGGCGCTCACAGAGTCTTGAGGCTGCTGAGTCCCTGGAACATGCGCCCGTGTAGCGTTTCCAGCTGGTTCCCGGTCAGCATCAGTTCCTGCACACCGGCCGCTCCATCGAAGGCACCCTCTCTCACCTCTTTGATCTTATTGTTACTCAGGTTTCTAGAAAGAGGGGATAGAGTGGGTCAGGATGCAGGGAGGGAATCACGGGCCCTGCAGTCAGAGGGGACCCTCAGGTGCCCCTGGACTGAGAACTGGATGGTGGGGCTCTCTGATGTCTGGTCTACAGCACCTGTGGCTGTGGAGGGACCCCAGTCCTGCACGGTTGGAGCTTGCATGTCAAACAGGTCGCATGCAGCCGTAAGTCTTTTCAGGGTGATCCTTTTTTCTAAAGCTCGGGGATGAGCACATTTAAGAGGATGAGTCTCAAGCTGATTTTCTCCTTTCATCAGAAACTCTCGCCTAGCAGTGCTTCTCAAGTGGAAGGCAGGAAAAAAATATAAAATGTGCCCTCTGCGGGGGTGGGATGTTTGTAGAGCTTCTAGCTTCTAGCTCTACAGTTGAGATCCTTCATATAAATGGACACTTTCTAGTTACTACTTTCTGAGTACTTATCACGCAATGGGTTCCATGTGAGGGGTCTGGCCCACAGAATCACGTCAAACCCTTCAAACAACACCTATCAGAAGAGTATTATGTGTATTATCATTGCTTCATTTTATGATGAGGTGACTGAGGTTCAGAGAGTTTAAGTAACTTGCTTGGTGTCACACAGCTCATAGAACTGGAGTTGAGGCCAGGCTTTCTGGTGCATCAAAAGTCCGCCAGGGGGCGCCCTCTTTCCTAAGTAAATATTCCTTTGGTTGTGTGGATACACGGTACCCTTCTGTTACTGCTTTGTGGGATTCAGGGCTTGGGATATTGTATTTTCTAACAGCATGGTCTCACCAAGACATGGGGCCATCCTTTCCAAGTCTGCCCGAGCTCTGAGGAGGCCTCTCCCCTCATGCCTGATCACCACACGTCAGGCCTCTTGTGAACTCCTGCAGGGTCCCCAGGGCTGCGCGTTCCCCAGGGCGCTCCTTGGCAAGGGGCCTCCGTGGACCACCCAAACGGTCGGGCCTGAAATGCATCCCAGGCGGGACGGATGGAGTGGAGAGCGATGGTGTTTACACAAACTGGAGGAAGAATCCAGTCTCGGGAGCAAAGAGCCTGTACATGCCTTGCACAAGCAATAGTGTTCTGTGAATGGTGAAATCTGGTGGTGTAGACGGAGCCTGCTAACCCTCTAAGCACACTGAGGATGTCAGGACCCAGGGCTCACCAGAGATGGATAGGCTGGCCCACGGTCGTGCTGGGAATGAGAGAGGTGAGGACGCGGCTCCAGGTCACGGTCCATGTCCCCACCCCACAGAGCCCCTGGTGCTTTTGCTTCCCTCACGCACCGGTGCGCAGCTCTGGGCTCACCCACGGCAATCCCAGGGGGTGAGGCCTCCCTCGGGAACTGGCTCAGAGCCAGTGACTGGACCAGGAACCCATGAGCTCGACACCAGCTTGTTGCCTCCTTCCCAGACAGGGTACGGCCTGCAAGGCAATGGCAGTGCCCACGCCTGTGTGCAGGTACAGAGGAAACAGCTGGAGCTCCGTCGGCACCCTCAGCGCTCCTGTCTGGCCCTGCTCCCCTCTGTGCTCTGTCCTGCTGAGGAAACAAGAGCAGTACTCCTCAGTGCCCACCCCCCAGGTCTGAGAGGGGTGGGAGACTCTCTCACTGGACTTCTGCCTCCCCTCCCCCCCACTTCCTGGCTGTCCTTAAACTCAGCCTTTTCTTTTCTTTTCTTTCTTTCTTTTTTTTTTTTTTCTTTTTAAAAAATAAATCCTGGTAGTCCTGGTCTGGGAATAACCCAGGAATGAAGGTAGCGCACAGGGGAGACTGCAAATTACCCCCAAATTAGACACAAGAGGAGAGATAAAGGCTCCCCCAGTAGCTGTAACTCATACGAACGCCGGAGGAGAAGGATTTTGCTCCAGAGAGTTAGGCTCCGTGGGGAATTAAAGTCCACAGGACGGGCAATGAAGATGAGTTAAAGCAACCATGAAGGGGGAGCATTCCCATTTCCTGACATCTGTTTCTTCAAATGAGCAAAATTAACATCACATTACTGTAAGGTTTGTGAATTGGATTTCCTCAGGCTGGGAGAATGGAAAACATACGGAGAACAAAAAGGGAGGGGATAGAATTTTCTAGAAGACCAGGCTGTGGCTGGCTCTCCATTCATCAAAGCGCTGCTCAAAACTACAGGCAGCTTGGGGCAAGCACGCCACACACAAAACGAGAGCATCCGGCTTCTGTAGGAATTCTATCTTACTCTCAGAGTACTATCTTCCTGAAGACACCCAGATCCCAGGGACCACAAAATGTGAAGCCAGGACCACTCGGGCTGGTGGCCTTTCCTCAGTTTCATATCTATGAACACACCGGAAAGAATACAGTTTCATCTTGGCTTTGCCTCTGATGAGGATGGAATCTTACATTGAAAGGGCCCAGCCTTGGAGACTCCCACGTAGGTTCAGGAGAAAGTTCAGAAGGGCAGTGTCCTGATAAACCCAGTGTGTCCCCACTGCCTCTGCTGGCTGTCCTGAGAAACAATGAGGCCCCTGCAGGCTGGGGATTTGTCTGGCTTCCCCTGGAAAGCCCGAGTTTGAGAAGGCAAGCCTGGGCCTCTTCTAGCCCATGGCTTGTAAGACAGCCCATGCACTCTGGCAGCAGGGAGGCATCTGTAATCCTGTTTCAAGCCCAGTCCCAGAAGAAAGGGTAGTAGGGAGAGAGCTAAGTGGATTTTGTTCTAGAAACTGAGGATACTGGGTCATCCTGGAGCACACACTCTGCATGCTGTCAGGGCAAGGGAGATCCTGTCTACCCTTTTGATGAACGTCTCCCCGGCCAAGGTGGAAATTCTATTTCAAGCTGGGGTTGAAAGCTCAAATGTCCATAGGGCCCAGGCTGGTGACTTAATGCAGGAAGCAGGTCCAGGGGGATAGCCAGTCCACAAGCCCAGTGACCAAAAAAGCACTTGTCCTTACTTAGTGGGGCAGCTGCTCCTCATTTTAACTCAGCTGGAGACATTTGGCCCTGTTCTGCTAGGTCTTCTGCTTTTCTGAGAGATCCCAGAAATTTGGATTTTTTTTTTTTTCCCGTGAACACTCCTGATTTTTAAAGGTGGGCAACAAATTCTTACTAAAAACACAACTACTGCCAACAAATGTGCCTGCATGTACCTGATTTTGGCTAGAGGGCTGCCGGGTTTCTGCCTGTGGCTGAGATCCTCCTTCCGTGTAAGGACTGACCTAGAAGTCTGCCTGAGAGGCCGTGACCACAGTCTGAATGTGACGTCATTTGAAAAAAGTCGTCCCAATAATCCTTTTGGGTAATGGCTTATATATTTTTTCTTTGGCAGGGTGGAGGGAGGACATCCCTTAGTACACATGATATTCTTGGAGATCTCATTGTTCCAACAAGACACGTCACAGTCCTTGAGGAAGCTCAGCAGACTTGGCTTTAACCTTACTCTGAGCCAGCTGGCCCACTACCTCTATAGGGATGTGGGGACAGCGACGGGTCCCAGTTAAGACCTTTTACTTAACAAAAAGAGCTGCCATCAGGTTATTTTAAATACGTGGTTGCAGCCGGTGGCCTTTGGGACCAGATCTGTTCCTTCGGCACTTGCCTGGTTGGCTAGTGCAATGAATATGAACTTATGCCCACACATGTGCACACACACGGGAGTACTGCCTTCAGATACTGCACGCATTCCCCAGCCCATCGGCACTGTTACCACTCCTGGCTCCGCTGCTTGACTTTTAACCTTGGATAAGTTATTTAACTTTCTGTGTTTCAGCTTCCTTATTTGTAAAATGAAACAATCTCAAAGCTTTTTTGTTTTTCTTGCGAAGAGTTACATGAATTAATATCAGTATAGTCTGGCACGGAGTGAAGCGTCTCGTAACTGTTAGTGTTTATCTATTTCTATTACTATTATTATTGCCATGCACCGAGTTCCTTTCCACATCTGTGCTACACTCTGGCTCTTGGAAGTATCTGAACTTGCAACTCCTGTTTTAAATATATAGCTAGCCACCCTGGTCACTCAACCCAGATGTACTCCTCTGTCTTCCTGCACCTTACCATCCCAGGTCCAAGGTCAGAGGCACGTCTTTCAACAACCTCTTCACACTTATTTCTGATCCTCATCATAACTTACAAGGAAGGTAGATTTCTTTCTACCATGCACAACTGTAACTAAGGCTCAGCAAGGTTAAGGGTATTCCTGGGGTGACACAGCAGGAGGGAGATTAAGCTGAACTCAGAACAAATGCAGGTTAGGCCTGCACCTGGATTTCTGGCTGCTACGGGGAATGTCTGGCAGCCCAAACCTTCGAGTTCCAGCACAGCAAACAGTGGGACAAATGCAGCGACCTTTGCTTCTTTCGGCGAGAACCGGGTCTGTGTTTTGCCGCAGTCCCCACCACTCTCTTGTGGCTTGGATGCTGAGGCTGGGAGTTGGGGGTCGCTGAGCATCGTGTTCGTGTGCATCGATGCACAGAAATAGTTCTCTATTCTCCCATCCATGTCACAAGGGGGAAGACAAGAGAGAGATTCCAAGTGTGTGAATCTCATCTCACACGGGAGGTTAATGTCTCTCCAAGGAAGCAAAGACTACTTCATCCTGTTTACTATATCGTTGTGTACTTGGGCAGCCTCACTCATTTTAATACCTGCCTTCTAGGCAGGGCAGTTTCTCTGCTGAGGTTTAAAACAGTACACCTTTCTCAGGTTTGAATGAAACACGACATTTCCTTGCAGGAGATGGAGGATATCTGTGCTGGGCCTCCGAAGCTTGACCCTACAGACAACCACAGTCCTCACCAGGACCTACATGTGTCCTTCTCTCCTCTTTGCCTTCAGAGTGCTCCTCTCCTGCTCGCAGTTGCAGAGCAATCACTGAGGCCACAGCAAAGGCGGTGGCTGTGGGCGGGGAGGTAGGGAGGTGCAGCACAGGGCAGGGGAAGGCCTTTCTCCTTCTGGTCTGCAGGAGGCTGACGGGTCGAAGAGTAGAGCACATGAAAAAGGTTTATCATCAGTTCTCATTATTCACGTAGTTATAGTCTGAAAAGTCCTGGGAAAACTGAATTAGGGAATGCCAAACCACAGCTCCTAGGAGAAATGCAAGGTTATGTTCCTGTGAGCCTCTGCTCACAACACTGTCATCCGCTGATCAGTACATAACCTTGCCTGACAGGTGCTTCTGCTTGTCGACATCTTATTTTATACATGTGGCTGATTTACTGACATTGCGCTCACGGCCCATAGCACCAGTCCTTGTGTCTGAACAAAGCTAAGTAATGCACGTGTTTTCTCCACGAGGTCGATCACGACCTTCCTATGCTTTGGAAGGCTAGATGCCGCAGTATGTGTCCAAATCATCAACAAAAACGCATAAACATGCAAAAAGATGTTGCACCAAATATGCTGTGAAAAGCACACTAGTTTACAGTCTGAGAGCTGAAACAAGAAATCAGAGCACGGCCTTGTTCGGTATCAGCTGAGAACAGGCATGCAGGACAACTCAAACTCCCCACTGTTTTGTCCATGTCTACAAATGAGCACAAAAGCACCATGACTATTGATTCTGAGATGACAAAGAAGTTTCAGCGAGTAAGTGAATTAGCAACTATGGGATTTGTGAATGATGAGGCTTGATTTGTATTTCCTTTGTTCCAGAGGCAAACCCAATGCTGGGGCCAGGAGGTGTGGAATCTGGGGTGGGAACAGGGAGAGGGGCCGAGGAGAAGGGAATCAGAGGGTAGAGAGCTTGCACGGGTACCTCCACGAGGATCCCTGGGAAGGGAAGATGAGCGGAAGCAAGCCTCACTGGACACTGCTGTGATTACGGATGAACCCCAGTGTGAGTGCCAGCCCCGGCGTTTATTGGCATGTGGTTTTAAAGAAGCCCTGCCAGCTACATCCCCCATACAAAGGGCAATGTGAGGCCAGCACTGGGCAGGTGTACAAGGATGACATGAGATGATGTGCATGAGGCAGGGAATGTGGCCTCTGGCCCGGGACAAATGCTCCCTTAGCTCAGCCACAGGATTCTTGTTTGGCCCAAACTCGGAGGCAGAGAGAGGGTTATGTGGATGGGCAACTCTGGCACTGGAGAAGCCAATGCAAGCATGTAGGCCCTCTGCCTGAGGTCAGGCTCAGGTCAGGGCCAAGGACACTTGGGCTGAAGCCCCATGTGCAAGACGGCTAGCACTTCTGCTCCAGTGTGCCTCCCTGATGCCTCTAGAAACCATCTAAAAACAGGACATTTGTCACCTTGTGAAAAGTCCTAAGTGCATTGGCCCCTAGACTCTTGGGTCCCATTGCTGGTTCACCTGACTTCCTCTTGCCACCCCTTAGGGTAGAAGCTGGAAGTGGAGGATCAGGACGAGCAAAGGGCGCCTGGACTGAGTATTGGGGTTAGTGCTGAATGGACACTCTGCACAATACATGGCAATTTAAAAGCAGTGAAGTTTTGGGGCGCCTCAGGGGCTCAGTCAGTTAAGCATCTGCTTTTATGACTCGGGTCATGGTCTCAGGGTCCTGGGCTCGAGCACCTCATCGGGCTCCCTGGAGCCTGCTTCTCCCCTCCCTCTGCTCCTCCTCCCTTTCCCCTCTTACCACTCCTGCTTTTTCTTGCTCTTTCTCTCTCAAGTAAGTAAAATCTTTATTAAAAAAGCAAAACAAAACCCAAAACAGTGAAGTTTCATTTGGGTCTGTCTCTGCATGGCTATGCCTTACTGTCCTGCTTCCAAATACATGCCTGCAGCGGGGGCAGGAAGAGACTGGGAGGGGTTGGAGCAGAGGGTGAGGGAGTCACCGGGGCCCTGGCCTTCTGCTCTAGTCAGCAGCACAGACCCTGGCCAGGCCTGGAGGCTGCTGCCAGGTGCTGGAGGCTGACTTACATTTTCCGCAGGTTGGGCAGCTTCCTGAAGATACCAGTGGCCTCGAGAACGGATATCTCATTGTCGTTCAGTCGCCTACACGGGAAACAAGCAGACGAGGTGGTGGGTTAGCCGGGGGGGGGGGGGGGGCGTCCCCTCCGCCGCCCTCCATGGAACCCTCCCCAGCTCCCCCATGGCTTGACCTAAGTAGCCACCTGGCCCTCACATTCAGCCAAGGTCAGTGGAGCCAGGGAAAACTCAGGGAGAGCAGCACGAGGGCCCAGGAGGCTGTGCCTGGCCGTGTGCTTCTGTGATGTGTCAGGTGGAAGGGAACGCTAGCACGAGCACCGCTGATCAGGAAGGCTGCCATCGTCCATGCAGGGCTCACTCCCTGCAGGAGTCAAGGTGAATTCCGTGCTTGCATTCTCTTGCTTGATCTTCTTAAACCCCTAGGAGGCAGGCACCTTCCCCCCATTTTACAGTGAAGCATCGGACACTGAAGTCTGAGAAGCACCTTGCCCAGACAGAAGAAGGTGAAGATAACGGGAGCCAGATGTGGGTCCGACCATCCCGCACGTGCCACGCCCTCACCCCTACCGCGCTGTAGCTCTTTAGCTCTCCCGCTTCTGCACAAACGAGCACACCCTTCCAGTTACGAGAGTAACCGGAGGCTCAGATACACCTCATCGTTCCAGCATCTTCTCAACTTTGACAACTATTTACCAAGCATCTTTCAGTTATGTGATAAACTTCGTTAAGGACCTGGAGGGACTGTCTGCTTTGCGCAGTGTGGAAGCCGATGGGCCTAGCACCGTGCCTGGCTCACAGTGGGTGTTCAGAAAATGTCTGTAGAATGAACTAATGGTCTTTACTTTCGAGGAAGCAGTTTCAGGCAGTGGTCAGTAGGGGGTGCCTGGGTGTGCATCCTCTGCTGAGGATGTGGAGGATGGCCAAGGAGCACTCGGGACTGAGCTGGGAGGGGGCTGCCTCCCAGAGACGCGGCTCTGGCTGGCTTAGGGTGACAGGGTGCTTGGGGCCGTGTAGGGAGTTCCGGCCCAGGTAGTACTTACAGATCGGTGACGTATTCGGGGAGGTGGCTTGGGATGCGGGCCAGCTTCTGGTTGGAGCAGTCCACGATGGTACCCTCGCAGCGGCACTTCTCGGGGCACACGAGGTCCATGAAGCACTCACTGCTGAACCTGCTGCGGTAATCCTCTGAGCCTGGGCGGGGCCAAAGAGGGCAGTCAGGATCACCCGGGGGGCCCGGCCTGGGCCGAGATTATGGGTAGTGCAATTGGGAGACACGTGGTAGTGATGGTGGGGGGTGTCCCAGGCATAGACATAGCATTGTCTTCATTTGTGACCACCCTCCCACTGTCCATTTGGCCTTTGTCCCTCATTGAGTCCTCTGGGAAGCCAGGCTCAAGCTCTGTGGGCTCTTAAGCTTTTGTGGGTCATGAACCTCTTTGAGAAGCTGATGCAAATTTATGTTCTCAGAGAAATGCTCCTAGGTGCACATGTGCAGAATTTGGGCTACAATTTGGGGTGGAGAGTACTTAGTTCTGATGCCCATCATTTGGGGACCCTCTAAACGTTCATGAAAATCCCAAATGAAGAGATTTTTGATGGCATTTTGATGGGGGCTGTGTCGGGGGGGTGGGGACGAGGTCAGGGAAGGGGGTCACAAACTCAGTTCTCCTCAAGCAGCTGATGAAATAACAAAGGAGACCCAGCATATGGAGGTCAACGACCACTGACCCCAGGTCTCAGCACTGGGAGAACAATAATGAGGGCTGCGGACCTGGGACGTTGGAGCCCAGGGCCCTAAATGCGTGGGAATCCTGCCTGAGGATCCTCTTTAAAATCAGTAATAGCAATATATTCACACTTAAAAACCGTCAAGACAAGCACAACTCTTGGGAGGGTCCAAGTGATTTGTCCCATCTCTGAGAATAAGGTTGGTTTAACTACAGTGAAAGAAGCCAGTTCTGATGAGCTAAGAGTGGTTGGAATGAAGATCTATTTATTTATTTATTTATTTTTGCCATCAAATCTCTCCTGAGATCACACAGTAACAGCAAGAAGATCAGCAAGTGACGTCTCAGGATAGGCCCGGGGTGCTGCTTTACTGATTAGAAATGATCCCTCGGCACCCGGGCACACCTTGTGAGACCAGCAGGCTCAGCGGCGGTCACTGGGGAAGCCCTGGTTTTTCCCAGCTGACAGGGGTCAACGGTTCATTAGCACCGTGCTAGGCACAAAACCCAGGCTTGGTCCACGTTTGTCCGGTTGTGTAAGCAGGGCGCTGCTCGCACTCCGGCTGTCCTGTATGTGAATGTGCCCAGAGTGTTTTGGAGAACGTGAACATCACAGGGTTGCTTAAGGGCTTGAGGCGGACCTTGGTGATCTGATCCGCGGTAGGGCCAGTGTGGGCCGCTAGCAGTGCAGAAACTTTAGCAGTCGTGGGCTTGTCCAGGCTCTGGCACTTACTAGCCTCCGCCCCTCCACGTGGGAGATGGAGGTCTTGGACTTGCCCCTGCCTCGTGGGGATGGTTGTGCAAATGCAAGGAAGAGCGTGACAGTGGAGAGGCTCTGGGAAAGGGAAAAGAACTGCATGGACATTTGTGATCCTATTACTGTTATTTTCCAGAACCTAGTAGAACATTTGGCCTATCGGAGGCCACTAAAACATCCGTGTAGTTAGTGATCATAGCTGACTTTTACGGAGCATGGGGCACGAGCCGGGCACTATTCTTCAAAATTCAGATGGGGGAGCCCATTTAGTCCTTGTAACACTCTGAGATTATTCTGACTCCATTTTACAGATGAGAAGACTGGGGCCCTTGGTACACCACAGAGGGACGAACCCAGGCAGGCAGATGCCAGGGCCTGTGTGACCAATACTGTGCTTTCCTGCAAATGTGCGGGATTTTTGACAAAACCTTCATCCCGGTCTTTCTAGGACTGATTATAGAGTCCAACTTGGCAGAGGGAGACGGAACAGCGCTTTCCTGCAGGGGGCAGTGGGAGGTAGGAAGCAGCCATCTTCCACGCTCATGGCTTCTCCCCCCTCACCTCATCAATTTATGCTAATTCCTGATAGCTGATGAACTTGGTGGTCTCTGATTCTGAAGTGAGACCTTCTCCTGAAGATGGGATCGGACCTGTCTCCTTTCCCTCTTTGCCCGTTCCCCACCCCCTTCCTTCATCCCAACTGCCACCCCCAGGCTTGTGTGAGCGAAATCTGTGCACTCTGTGCATGTATCCCCGCAGTTCTTTGGGCTGCTTCCTAATCCAATGCATTATGCAAATCTCTTGCCCTTGGCTTGCCAGCATCCATCCCACCGAATAACTCTGACCTGGGCCATCTTCCTCCAGACACATCAGCGTGCGGAGTCCTGGGTGAGTTTCATTTTGCAAACCCTGCTAAATGACAATCCTCTCTTGTTCCCTGCCGGTGGCTCTACATGGTGATGGCATGGATGGACACTTCGTACGCAGGCATGATATTTTTCCTTTAGAAGGCACCTACAATGGAATCCTCACAAAGTAGAGGAACCCTGAGCGCCGATCAAATTTTGCCTTTGGAAGACAGGAGGGAGCACGGTTTGTTCTTCAACAGAGTGAGCCTGAAGATGTACACCGGCTGGGCTGTGGCCGGGGACTGCGGCCGATTAAATGCGTTTTCATTTTAATCAAGGTGAGAGCGTCTGTAGTTAGCAGGAATCGCTCTCTGTAGTATAGTTAGATTATAACTGGTGGACCTCTGCGATGGAACCGCTGACCCATTTTAATGAAATGATTTTGCAATTAGATTCGATGGACTAATATGTTCTTTCCAACATTTCCCCCCTGCTATTTTTGTTATTGCCCTGCTTTGTCATAACGAGGGGGTCGGAGTGTGGTATTTTATAGGCGTGGGAGCCAGAAATGTTAATAACGGCGTTTGCCCAGATTCCAAAGAGTTCCTTCCCCAGCCAGAGCCAGCCTGAAATGCCACCCCCAGTACTTCATATTTCATTACCCAAACTACCCAGGGTTTCTCGGAGCCATTTGTTATGCCTAATGCTCATAACTACCCAAAAGTATTTTTAACTTTTCCAGAGCTTTAAAAGTCAATTTCAATCTCAGTGCATATTTGTCACTGCCAGAAATACTTAGTAGGAGGGGAGAAACTGAACGGGCTGCGGCTGCTTCTCTCTGGGGCGAGTTCAGACAGCGGAGATCTCAGAGGACTGGAAGAAGGGCCATAAAACAAAACGACGGTCATGGGAGAGCTGATGTCATCAGGCCTCTCGCCAGCTCCTGCCCCTGAAGCCCTCCTTCCTTTCTGCTTGAAGCTCAGAACAACGACACTTGGTACATGATCACAGACAAGCTTTAATAGTCGAGGGGGTGGAAATCCACAGCACTGTGGTTTTATTACAAATCCCTGCCCTATGGTGCTTTCCCAGGAGAGACCGTCTTTGACATTTGTATGGTCATGGGACTGGGGCAGGTAGGGAGCCACAGCTCCCATTCTTTGGATGGCCCTGGAGGCTGAGGCCAGCGCTGGGCCCTGGACGGCTCCTGTCATTAGCAGTTCGATTTGCATCATTCTCTGGGCAACCCGTTTGTTGAATGAAAGTCACCTATTTGTTGTCATCTGACGACCACAGCCCTGCCAGTGCACGTGTCCAGAACTCTCCTCTTCTACCTCCAATATCCCTAAGAGGGGTAGGATGAAAGGAGGAAAGCAGCAGAAAGAGGAACTGGGTTGGGGGGGGCGCAGTCCATCAGCTTGAAGAGAGAGTCATGTGGACAAGCAAAGGGTCATAAGTAATGACTGGAATCAAGAGAACATGGCTAGGCATACAGTTACGGGGTCACAGGCAGAGGCTAGGGGATTAGACACCCGTGGCTGGAAGATGTCCACTGCTTTCCCAGGACTTTGGTGATCAGTGGGGCAGACAGCTGTCCTCGTAACCTATTCCTATTAGGATCGATGATGGATGCAGCCATCTGCCTGAGAGCAGAGGGAAAGGCCCATGGCCTGTGGCTGGGCACTGCCCGCCTGCAAGTCTGCTGCTGCAGAACCAGGGAGGTGCCCAGAAAGGTGCCATCGTAGACCCACACCAGAGGCCCAGCCCCTGGCATGGTAGGCACAGCTCTGAGAACCCAGAATGCCTTCCCTGTTCAGGATAGGGAATTGCTCCAGGCTTGGGGGTTTGTTCTGTACCAAATGGATCTTGGCATGTCTACGCTGGACAGGGGAGCCACTTAAATACCGTGCTCCTTGCTCGCCTGCTTACTCACGTTTTCCTCTATTAACAGAAGCGAGCTGGAAACGGAGTGGTAACATAGTTTTCCCACTCCCTGTCAATTCAAGTCAATCCTATCATTCTTTTCCTTTTTATAATTCGAGGCAATGGGTTTGTCCACAGCTGAGAAGGCGGCGTATTATAGCTGGAGAGAGCAGCCATGTGACCCTGGCAAGTCAGGTAACCTCTCTAACTTGGTATCTATCTGCTTCTGTGCAATGGGCCTTATCAGCTTGTTGTAAAAAAAAAAAAGTAATGATGGAAAGAGTTCAATCCCTGACCTATAGTCAGCACTCAAGGTATGGGGAAAGCACCCAGAGAGGCACTCAGGACTCTTTGGTACTCAGCAACAGCGAGGCCCTGGCTCTGAGGGGTGACCTCAGGGAGAATGAACCAAAAACAATCTTCTAGTTACACTAAGGATTTACCAAGAAGCAAACAGAATGGCAGGTGCCACCATCCCTTTATTGTCAGAGACAGCTGATTTCTGCACAGCCCTTGGGGGCATGGAATTAGCACCATGTGAGGAGCCCAGCACCTAGGTCACCAAGTCAACTGTTCTTCGGAGGTGAAGGACACGGACTAGACTTCAGGCTGCATGGGGGGGTGTGGAGGGCTAGGGCCAAGGTACTCATGAGGAGTGGAGGTTGGGTTCAAAAGGAGCCACAGGTTAAATCCAAAGTCTCAGACTCATGCCACTTTCACCCATTCTCATGCTCACATGCATCCCCAATACTTCCGATAAAGATGGTGGGTAGAAAGTGGGTCACACCAGTATGACCTCTGGGTTAGCTACCGCTTGGGAAAAAACCTTGCGCTGGGACCCTGCCATGAAACCATGGGGCATATGCCATTGGGGGACCTGTTCTCTCTGATTAAAAGAAAAACAGTGGTTTCTGAGCTTTGACCTGGACTTTACCCCTCGGCTGGCATCCAATGTAGCTCTGGGGGATGACGACTTCACCCGGGGTAGGAGATGCGGATATAGATCTTAGCGTGTCCCCAGTCAGCTTCTCCGTACCCGTTTCAGCCCATATCTGCTACCTGGAGGTGGAGGTGCTCTGGGACTCCTTCGAGACTGTTCCCTCCCCCGCACCCCCCCCCCCCTGCCCTTTGTGAGGCTAGACCGGGACAGGCGGGTCTGGCGGGTGCTGGGCTGCGGTGCTCCAGAGCAGAGAAGAGGTGTCCAGCGGTGGCGGCGGTGGCGGCGGGCCATGCTGCAGGAGAGCGCGGTGCTTTCCGCGGTGCTTGACAGAACCATGTTCCGTTTCCATCGTTCCACCACATGGTTAGATCAAGCACAAAGGAAAGCCCCGCGGCGACCGGTCAGAGTCAAGGTCAGGAAGCAGCGTCAGAGAGAGGACAGGAGCACTCAGAGGAAGCAGCGTGGAGAAGCGGAAGCCGGAGCAGGCCCCCACTGAGCGTGATTAGTACCAGGAGCAGGGTTCCACAGGAACACTTCTGAAGACCGGAGCCCCACCGCCTTTGTAGCCCGTTCCCAGGGGAGATACAGGGGAAGGGGAGAAGAATGGGCGGGACACTGTTAGAAACCTCTACGCAGAAGGAGCAGGGCACACTGGAGCCTTCCCAAGGGAATTATGAGCGCAGATGTCTCTGGTCATATCACAGGCCTGCACTGAACCTCTAAATCCCACTCAACCACACCATCCATCTGCCCAGATATCAGACTTAGCAGAAGCATCTTCCTCACGCTCTGCAACACGTCCGTCCCCAGAGCCGAGTGGATCTGTAGCAGTCTGATCTCCCGGCCTCTTCAATGAAGAGACAGGCACAGCTTCCGGTGGGCTAACAAAGCTGCAACGCTCTTCTTCAGGAAAAGCGCCTTTGATATTCCACACCTCAGGAGTCTCCTCAGGACCCTTCCAGGTGCCCAGAAACCCTCGGGCTGACAGACACTCATCCCAGATGACTCGACGTATCGTGGTGGGGTGGGTATGGCATCAAAAGAAAATACAGGACCTTAGCCAGGGAGAAAGACGGGGAAGCCGATGGAGCCCTGGGTTTGGGACTAGGAAACCTACAATCCCGACTGTCTGCGAACACTGACTTTCACAGAGGAGGTGAGTAGTTCCCATCAGGATGAGTGGCCTCTTTTAGAATAAGAGAAGGAAGGGGAGGGGGAGGGCACCAGATTCTAGGGTCCTTCCTGATTTCCAGATTTCCAGGGATGGAAGTGGAGTGGGTGGAGGGTCCAACAACCAACTCTTTCTGGGTGCTGCGGGCCTAGGTGAGGGCACCCAGCCTCCAGATCCCTATCCACAACAGATCAGGGGCAGTTTTTATGAACTTCCTCCCAAGCCACTGGGAGGACATGTGTCTATCTTGAAGAAGCCAGAGTCGGGGCCCAGGGACTGGGACCCTCCCTATTCTTGCCCTCTGACAGGAGAGACTGAGTTGCTGCTCCTCTACAGGGTGCTTTTGGGACAAGATGGTGCATCTCGCCTGTGCATACATAGGTTGTCTGCAATGGTTGGTCAGTGGGTCAAGGTCACATCACAGCCCAGATCTGACCTCTTTCAAAGCCCTCCCACCTGACCAGCAAGAGGCAGTCACTGCAACCTGGTCTCAACCTTGCTTCGATCCCTGGACATGCAGGGCTCTGCCACACTCTGGTTTGGGGATTTCATATTCCAGTTTGATCAGAGCAGGGAAAAATCATCCCTGCTTCCAAGCCTTCAAACGTGCTCTTTGATTTCCTTCAACAAAAAGAAAAGGGAATACACTGGAGAAAATTTTCTCAGTACATCAGAGGTGCTGGGGTTCAGATCTTGCAAATACTACTCTCTAACCTCGGACAATATGGTTCTGCTGTGCGGGCCTCCATTCCACCATCTCTGGCAGGGACCGGGCGATTACTGAGTTCTCTAAGACTCTTAACGCCCTGAGTGGGGTCATGTCTTTTGCCTTCTCTGTACATACCACATCACCACCTTCCGTGCTTTTCCCCGTGAATTTCTTCTTGCCAACAGATCTCTACACACAAAGGGAGGGGGTGTGACGGAAGACGGGCAGCATCTTCCAACTGCCAAGGGCTCCCCAGGGGATGGGCTTGGGGTCCCAGCCAGCCAGACAGTGCCTTTTCAGGGGAACTTAATCCAATGGCCAGATGACCCCAGCTGGCAGTGTTCACCTCTAACCCGATATTGTTGCCCAAGGCGGCGGATGCAGCTGATAGAGGCAGACACAGGGCAGCTGGGAGCCAGACGCCCTGCCTAAGGAGGGGCTTCATGGGCTGCAGGAGCAGCTCTCAAATTGGATTCTAATTACATCAGCTGTCTTTGCAATGGGGGTGCTTTTAAGGGAAAGTAAAACACAGTTATTATCTGTCAACTCCAGTATGTGTCACCTGCTCCTCCTTCTTCTGGAGCTTCCTGGAAATACAGAGCTTTGGACCTATGGCTTCTGTATCCCCTAAAGCCAAGGGAGGTCTGGGCCCCAGTGTCTGTCAAAGCCCAGGCCTCTGATGCTCCCCAGTAGCTCTCTCTACCTCTCCTCTCTGCAGCTAGATGAAATAATAGCACACAGAACGTTCTATGTCAGGCGTCAGCTCTGACATTCTCTACCTTTATAGAAATAATCTGCTTAGTATTGATTATAAAAAGGCTTTTAGACAGGGTCAGTCCAAGAACCCTGCACTTCTGTTTCTTTTTACAATTTCCAACCACTCCTGCCCTCCATAGGAAAAGCAGCCAGGATCTCTCCCATACCAGTGTAGGCAGGTAGGGGCAGAACAAGAGAACGGGGCGTTATTGTGTCCTGGGTCAGGTAGCTGTTCGATTCTCTACTTGGTCTGTCTGCACGTCCCCCCTGCCACCCCGAGTCCCAACCTACAGTCATTCCTAGGCACTTGTCCAGATTCGGTCCCTGGGAGATGCCGGTCCTAGGACCCTGGGCTGATTCCACTCCTGCTCTGCCCTCCAGAGTCTTGGCATCAACCCGGAGCCTTGACATCACGATGGAAGACCAAAGGGTTGGGGTCGGCAGGTGGTACCCCGTCCTCCTCTGTGTCTTACTGCCCCTCTTCTGCAGCACCACTGCTTGTCAGAGCTAATAAACTCAGCCCTGGACAGATTTGGAGAGGAACAGAATGGGAAGAGGGAATAAGAGGTGCGTGTTATGAGAAAGGCCCTGGGGAAGAAGGGCTGCTCTTCAGGAGACACCTCTGGGCTGGGAGAGGGTTTTCCTCCCAGAGATGCTGCTGGCCCCAAGAAGGAACTTTAGGAAGGGTTGCAGAGAGTGGGGGGCAGGCCATGAGACTGTGAAAGGAGTCACCCAAGCAGTTGGACTGCCTTCCCAAATGTTCCTTCTCTCCTACACGCTGTGCAGCATCGAGGAGTCAACCAGACTTGGGGTCTGGTCCTCCCTCCGGCATCTGCTTGCTATAACTGTGGGGTGGGTGCCCTTTGACCTCTAAGGCCCTGGCTTCCTCAGCTGCAGAAAGGGGACCCCTCCCCGCTGAGCTCAGAGGACTGACTAGTGGAAGAACCAGATCGAATGAGGGGCACTCAGCCCAGAGTTCATCACTGGCCAGAAACTGCTCTTGTAATTGACATTGTTATTCTGTGGAAGACAAAGTGGGACCAATGCCTCATTTGGGCACAGAGTCCCTGTGGTACCGCCAAGCCCTTTCCAGGTATTAGTTGCTGAAAAAGCAAATGGCTGAAGTTTACCCCTCTGGAGACATGGACTAAATGATCTGACTTAGAGGCCAAGAACAACATGAAAGAGGCAGAAGTCTGTCTGCTGGTCTTCTCCTGGCCACCAGGGCCCACGCTGCCCTTCTCCCCGGGAGAACTCGCTTCCATAAGATGCTCTTGGGCAGGAGAGAAGAAGGGCTCTTGCTGACACACAGATTGTAAGGGCTCGTGCCAACCCCTCAGCCCATCATACACAATGCAGCATGGTGATTTTTTCCAGCAGCAACTGACACACATGGTTGGCATTTTTAACGGCCTGTTCATCTAGCTCCTGGATCAAGGACAGCTACGTCTCTTTCTAAGATGAACCAAGAACTCCCCTGCCATTCACCCTTGGTATCTTTCCCGGGTGTGGACGGGAGGAAGGTTTCCAGAGAGAGCTTGGAAATGGAAGGGCAAGGCTTTGCTTTCCCACCGAGCACAGCTCTTTGCTGTTCTCTTCATACGCAGAGTGCACCAATCTAGGGCAGAGGAGTTAGCCTGCAAAAATGTCCATGAAATCTGTAACAAACTCTGGCCTAAGGGCTGTACCAAAGGTGGTCTCAGAAGGGACGGGAGGCCCCCCAGATTACACGCCGCCTACAGCCTCGCCTGGGACATATTTATTTCCCTATCTGCCATTTGGGGAGCACACCTTGGGAGCTAAAAGAAAGTAAATCGTGGCCTCTAAAAGGCACATGGGCAGAGACTGGCCTTCCCCTAGCTTCCACCTGGCCCTGGAGATGGGCTGCCACCTGGGTTCTGTCTCTCCTGAAATTGTGCACCCTCCTCCAATGCTTTTATTGTGTGTGTGTGTGTGTGTGTGTATGTGTGTGTGTGTGTTTTATTTTAAATCTATAAGGTAATTGGTTTTCTGCAGGCCTAACTGAATTTCCCCAATTTAATTTGCAAAGATGCTCCCTAGGAGCCATTACAGTGCTTGCTGTCCTCCAGATTGGATTACTGGCCTCTCTGGGGCTGCTGTGCTCTGAGTCGGAAGGTGGGGCCCAGCCCCTTAACCTGATTACCTGAGCAGCGGAACTTCTTGCTCTTGATCTGGCCGATGCGCTTGTTGGCCAGCCGGCGCGGGCTGCTGCAGCGGGCCCCGCTCGTCTCGATGGGGTTGTCCTGCAGGTAGTCAGCCAGCCACTTCAGGTGGCAGTCACACACAAACGGGTTTTGGGCCAAGTGGCTGCGAGAGGGAGGAGAACGGATCAGGAGTGACCCAGGGTGCCGTGCTCCACCACCACCTTCCTGGTGCTGGGCCCCTCGCTTGGGGTGGGGGGGGGCAGCAGGGAGCTGAGCGGGGGAGGCCTGCTGTG
Organism: Mustela lutreola; assembly: GCF_030435805.1. Lineage (NCBI taxonomy): Eukaryota > Metazoa > Chordata > Mammalia > Carnivora > Mustelidae > Mustela > Mustela lutreola. The sequence goes on from NC_081294.1 coordinate 58,659,944, forward strand.
GGCCAGAGACTGTCCCAGGTGCAGCTGGCAGCCAGCTGGTGGGGGGTGGCGTACGGAGGGGGGACCATGTCCCTGCTCTCCTGACTCGGGCAGGACCCACCACTGATCTCGCCTCGGACCCACACCAGTTCTGATGGGCCACATAACATGGCAGGCTCAGGGTCTGTCCTTACAGCCGCCCAGATTGGACTTCTTCAAGCTCCATAAGGCCAGGCACAGAAAGCGGCTGGCATGGTGACTGGCACATGGCGGGCATCCCACACAGAGTAGTGGGTACTGCTGCTAGCCTCGTCGCCGGGCCAGCACCGTGGTTTGGCTTCCTCTGGCTCATGAGAAAACCCTTCTCCGCACCAACACGGTGCTCAGCACGTGGTTGCTGTTCAACATACAGCGGCCGTTCTTAACACTTCATCAGCACCTGCCTCTGGCTACAGGGAAGTGCCAGGTGACTTAGAAGGTGTCCAGAAGCCCCAGGTTCAAGGTCAGGCCCAGGCTGGGCTGAGATCTTCCCAGGTGTCTTGTACCTGACGGGGTGACTTAGGAACATCTGCAGTGCTCGGGAGTGGGGAATTGCTCCCTGAGGATGGAGGGGAAATACTCCGAGTGCCTGCACCAGAGCTTTGGTTTTGCAGGGTGGTGGTGGGGTGGTTTTGAGGGGGACAGGACTGGGCTATCAGCAGAGACGGAGGCGGCTCAGAATACACTGGCCACAGTGGTTAAGAGAGCAGGTGAGCTGCAACTCTGCCATTCATATCCTGCTTCTTACTAGCTGTGCAACCTTGAGTAAGTTAACTTAACCTCTCTGTGCCCTGATTTCCTTACAGAGAAATGAGAGATCATAACAGCACCTACCTCAAAGGGCTGCTGAGGCCTAAAGTTCTCACTACAGGGGAAAGTCCTCAGCAAGGTGTGGAGTACCAGGGGAGTGCTCGGTAGGGGTGAGTGAGAACCACTGTTACTAGTCCTTCCTCACCGCAGGCTCTAGACCTCCTCCTGGACATGCTCACTTTGCCTTCTCTGGGATGCTCTGTGTGTCTGGGTGTCTGGGGTCACTTGCTTTCTGGGCACGTGCTGCCACTTGCGGGGGTGTACTCACAGGGTCTGGATGGCCTGCAGAGGGGCAAAGAGTCCCTTGCTGATGGTCTGCAGCTTGTTGTCATAGAGGGAGAGCAGGTTGAGGTTCTGCAGGTCCTGAAATGTGTTCACGCGCAGACAGTTGATCTTGTTGGCATTGAGGAGGCTGCAAGCAGGAGAGAGGCCAGTGACTCTGTAATCCTGCCACTTCCCTGTGGAGCAAGGCTGTGCCCACAGGTGACAGGCTACAGACTCCGTGTGCGCCTTACAGCCACGGCCCCTGCTGCTGAGAGTGGGTGGTGGGGGTTGGGGGGGGTGTTCCTGCATCCCTGTGGCCCCTGGAACTCCACACACATCTGGGCACCTGTACACCACTTAGCATGGGTGCTGCGTCACAGGCTGAGGTCACCTGGAGCCTTCCCTGTGCCTTCGGTGGGGAGGCTGGAAACAGCATGGCCATGCTTTCCTTTCTGCTTTAGAATGCGGAGCTTCCAGGAATTGCAAAAACAATCACTGGGCACCATCGTGCTAAAGCTTGCGTTGATTGACGAAGGGCAATTTTGACTCAGAGAACTCCTTGGAGTGCTTCTGAACCACGGGTCCCGCTGGAAATCTGATGGCGGTTATAGGCCGTGCGATCTCCCAGAAAAATACACCCATGGGTGAGCATCCTCCCTTTGATGTGTGTGCACACATGCACGCATGCGGATGGAACCTCGTGTGACCTGACCTCTGCCCCGTCCCTCTCACCCACGTACACACGCTCATGACACTTCTGTTCCTCAAACACCCCACAAGCGTTTAGCCCAGGTCCTTTGAACACACTCTTTACCCACTTTCATCAGGTGGTTCCTTCCCCTCCTCTGGTCTCAGTGTGGATGTCACCTCCTCGGAGAGCCCGGCCCCGATCCCCTCATCCACAGCAAGGCCCCCAGGCTCCCCACCATGGTGTCCCATAGCCCAGTTTACTGTCTTCGTAGCAAGCGTCTCGATTTGTGATGGACGTTCACTGCTGCTTATCATTTACCTCCCGCCTATGATGACTATAAGCCCCGATGGCACAAATGACATCTCTTTTCTTCCCTTTCTTCTTAGTGCTTCTTAGTGAATAAGAAATACACCCAACCCCATCCACAACTCCAGGGGGCCACAATCCGCTGAGGGGGCACCCATCTGCCCTGGTTTTAGAGCCTCAGACCCCTCCCTCCACCAAAAACAAATAAGCAAGCAAACAAACAAGCAGCACTAGAGGAAGCTGCCTTTCCAGAAAAGCTCTGGTCCAGCACAGGGGATGCTGTGAGGCTTCTAGGAGCATCCTCCAGAACAGGGTTGGCAAGTCAAGAAAATCTGAGTCCTAAGAATTTCCCTTACAATGTTAGACCGACTAGTTGTGCCCTCTTAACTGGTGTAAAATCAGTTCTCATTCCCTCTTTTTTTTTTTTTTTTTTTTAAAGATTTTATTTATTTATTTGACAGAGATCACAAGTAGGCAGAGAGGCGGGCAGAGAGAGAGAGGAGGAAGCAGGCTCTCCGCTGAGCAGAGAGCCCGATGCGGGACTCGATCCCAGGACCCCTGAGATCATGACCTGAGCCGAAGGCAGCGGCTCAACCCACTGAGCCACCCAGGCGCCCTCTCATTCCCTCTTTGATCGAAGAGAGGATGGGGAGAACTAAACTAACCAGTAAAAATGTTAAATTTTTAAAATTTCCCCTTTCAAGGCTGGCTCAGTGCTTCTCCCATGGGGGAATGGACCAGGAGACTCGTCGTGGGCTGGCTTGCCTCTGGAGGCCCAGACACCAGGGTCCAGGGGGACTGGAGTTGGTGATGATGAGGCTGCCCCCGGGCGCCCCGTCATCTGTGCCACGGCTCCCTTGCTGCAGGCCTGTCCTCCCAGTGGGCCCCCTGCAGCCTGTATGTGGGCAGGCAGCTGCAGCAGCGACAAGGGGAAAAATGCCTGTTTAATCTGGCTAATAGTGGGCAGAGTCCCAAGGGTTCACACAGCTGTCCTGGAGGAAAGCTCTCACTACTAGAATATTTTTCTTGTTTTCCAAAGTGCTTTCCTGGCATCCCATTGTTCCCACGGTAACCTGGGCAGATGGGCAGGGCCAGCCTCCTATGTATAGGTGAGAAAACGGAGGCTGAGAGTGTGGTGGCTTGGTCAAGGTCACACGTGTTGCCAGGGAGCATGCTGGAGGCAGTTACAAGAATTGAGGTCTCTGGAGGGTGCACTTTCTTCTTTATGAATGTCTTATACACCCCACCCATCTGTCTATCTCCTTGGTGGCAGGCCCCCAAGAGTTTCCTGTGCTTTGTGTATGACACTTCAGTCAAGGTCACTCTCCAAGGAGGGCACCATGGAGAAAAGCTGGAGGGACCCAGCACAGCCGAGCGCCCACAGGGAGGGAACGGACCCGTCACACAGGCTTGTTTGTATCTGGTTTGCTTGTTTACAAAGAAGAATAAAGTATGTGGTGAGAGATTTGTTCCAAACCTTGATATTCAGGGCCTTTTGAGGACATCACTTTGCTAGGAAACATTGAAAAATTCAGGAAAGAGACCAAGTCAGAGGTCTGATGGTCTGAGGAGGGAACACCCCCCCCCCCCCCACACACACACACAAGATCTTACAACATCCCACATGCAAATCTGTTTATTTACCCTCCCAGTGTTTTAAAATCAGGAAATCTCTCTCTCTCTCTCTCTCTCTCTCTCTCACACACACACACACACACACACACACACATCAGATTTCTATTTCCTTTAGAAAAAAACTTTTTTTTAAGACGCTCTAGTAATGTTGCATACCCTGGAGGTGGCCACGGAGTGGCCGTCCCCCTTAGATAGGACCACTGCCCCCTTTGCCACAGTCCTCACTGGTCCCTATAGTACCTTTCACTAGTTTCTTCTCCCATCTCTCCTAAGTGGGCACTCATTTTGGGGACCCTCGTGCAGATGAGCGAGCCCGGCTGCCGCTCTGGGGAATGCTGGACGTCGGACAAGGACGAGGCCCACAGGGAGAGTGCCATGGTGACCTGGACCTGCCTTGAAAGGGTATCCCAGTGGCCTGCTACTCTGGCCCTCCTCACTCATGGGAACTACTGAGGCTTCTTGTTACCTGCTGCTTCTAGATGTTTTAGTGTGGGGTGCTAGCGCCAAGACAGGAGGCATCAAAACAAGCCGGGTTGGCGGAATGAGCAGGCAAAGACAGCATGAGGTGCTGAGCACATGAGGAAACGCAGATGGGCACAGTGTCCTGGTCACTCGTTCTCTCCCAGGATGCCTGCCTCTAAGCAAGACACGTAGGTGCAGGGAGAGATAAAATTAAGTTGCTTATCCAGATTTAGATGCTGGGGACAGTCTTGCTGATCCCTAGCTCCAGCAAGATCTGAAAACCTGTCGTCCTGGCTTCTGTCCTTTGGGAGGAAGGTGGGTGGCTACTCAGCTCCATTTGCCTTCCACGGGGGGACCTCTGAGCTACCTGGTACGCAGACAAGAGTTGGAGGGGAATTAAGAAAACACACTGGGATAGAGCAAAGAGGTAGTAGCTATCCGGAATGGGGTTCAGCACTTCCCTAAGAAGTCCTGAAGACAGGCCTTCTCAGTATTCCACTGGAGGGACTGGTTCTCCCTCTTTCTCCTTCAAGGCTGCTCCATCTGTCCTGTCCCATGACATCACCCCCCTCTGAGGAGCAGCCATGTAGCTGCTGGTGGACGGATACTGAAAACACAGTGTCATCTCTAGAGATACCACTCTGTGCGGCACTAGGATTGTCCTCACTGGGCTGGAGAGGAGACCGAGGGTCAGAGTGGTGACAGATTTGACCAAGGTCATCCAGTGATAAGTAAAGGGTCAGCCTGACTTCAGACTTCAACTCTTTCCACCATATAATATCCAACTGTCTTTTCTGTGCCCATTGGAGGGTGCTCCTTGACTCTGGGAGTGGCTGTTTTTGCTAGCTTGGAAATGTACCTGGGCATAGAATGCACCAGGTGGACACAGGCCTTGCCTCTTGGTTGTGTAGAGGTATCAGGAATCCTGCCAACTCTTAGGAAGGACGTGGCACCAAGCTGTCAGAGATGGGACACTCTTTGGAACACTCACTAAATTGCCATTGGCACAAAGTGGCTGGTTCTTCACCGAGGGGCTCACACATGTACAAAGCAGGGTTCCCACTGCCCAGCGATCATTGACCACATGCTGATTTGGGAGCTGGTATGCATGGCTCCCCTGAATTCTCACTCCACCCTGGGCAGATCAGGGGGCAGTGATGAAGCAGAGACAACAGTGTCCCTCATGCAAGATGAGAAGCTCCAGGGTGCCTGGGTGGCTCAGCTGGTTAAGCGGCTGCCTTCAGCTCAGGTCATGATCCTGGAGCCCCAGGATCGACTCCCTGCTCGTCAGGGAGTCTGCTTCTCCCTCTGACTTCTCCCCTTCATGCGCTGTCTCTCTCAAATAAATAAATAAAATCTTAAAAAAAAAAAAAAAGATGAGAAGCTCCAGCTTGCCTCTAACTCAAAACTTTGACCTCCTGACTTCATCCCAGCTTAGTCTGTTGGGTCCAGGGAATCAGGGGCTGGGGGCATACCATGCTCATAAATATTTCCCCCCAAAGCATACTGAACCACTTTGTGGGGCCACCTCCTCCCAGAGCCACCTGCTCCCAGGCCCACCTCCCAAAGGGCCTCAGAGGTCTCATAAGCAAAAGAAGAGGGGGACTGAGATGGTCAGGCCAGACAAAGAGCAGGGCCACATGACCCTACCGGTAATAAGCACGATGCTCAGCCAGGTACCCTCCAAAGCCCTTACAAACACGAACTCATGAATCTCCACACATTCTCCTGCAGGACGAGTGCCATCTCTGTGTGACCGATGACACCACTAGGACAGAGAAGGCTTAAGTACCAGTGACCAAACTTGCACAGCTAGTAAGTGTAGGCTGAGAAGTGAACCCAAGCTATCTTAGCCCGAAGACTTTGCTCCCACCTAGGTGCCACCCTGATGCCCACAAAGGGGCCTGGGGAATCACCTAATGCCTCTGGGAGGAGGTGGCCGAATGTTCTCCGTAGAAGTTCTCACGGACTTTGTGACTTTGTGATGATTCTGCAATAAAATAAAACAAAACGAAAAGCGCCATGCTCCCCAAGAGGAGATTAAGGAGAGTGGGAGCACACGGATATCGCCTTCTACATTTATTTCCAGCATGAGCCCTAACGAGGCCCTCGGCCGCCCCTCTTCTCGGAGCACGTTCAGCTTCCACATATGTTCCGTGTCAAGAGGTATTAGCACTCAGCCCACTGACTAACCAACGTAACGACGCTGCTGAGAGATAATCCTTTCCAGAGCTGTTGCCTTCAGAAAAGGCAAGGCTGGAAGCAAGCCACTGAGAACCACAGAGAGAGAGAGAGAGTGTGTGTGTCTGTGTATGTGTGTGTTTGGGGGTGGGGTGGGGGGTGAAATACCCTGAGTCTGTGTTCAGGAGGGCCTTGTGACTCAGGTCCTTCTGCTAGGGGACTCGGCCTGGCCTGGCCACAGAAGTCCCAGCTGCTCTCCACATGGGGAGCAGCTGGCAGCTTCATTCCTTCAAGGCCCAGGTAGCACAGGAGAAAGAACCACGGCAGGGAGATGAGGTCCGCCCTGATCGGTGAAGAGGACCCACCACCCCCAGTTTCCCTAAAGAAGCCAGTGACACAGAAGGCCACCGAGCCCCCAGTATTTGCCCCTGTCCTTGCCCACATATCCTCAGGGAAGAGTCCCATGGAGCTCATAGGCCTTTGCCGCAAGGTTTGGAAAACACGAACACCTGGAGTTGGGTTTACTGATAAATCGCATTAAAATCACCTTGGCAACTCCGGCAGTCCACGTGTTGATTCAGTGGCCCGGAGCTAACATTCTGGGTGGCATTTATATTCTCCACACCTGCCCACGGGTCTGTGGCAGACAGCGGAGACATTATCCCTCCTACTTCTGTGGTGTTTGTCGGGAAATGCCCTGAGCATGTTCAGACCCCACAGTGCAAGATTTTCTCAGAAAACTGGTGCCAAGAAAGAGTAGGGTGACCCCCTTCCTAGAAATAAGCGAAACCCTTGCAGGAAAGACCATGGGACAGGAAGATGGCCCAGGATCCTGCCTTGAGGGGCAGGGTAGGGGGTGGTGCTTTGTGGGTCCCCCTTTTCCTAACGCAAGGCTGGGGAGTCAGTTTCTGTCTCATAAACGCTCAGACGCAGATACACAGGAGGGGAAGGGTGGTACCAGTAAGGGCCCGGCATAGCCCTTTCTATGGTTCCTTCTTAGAAGAGCTCTCCCTCAAAGTATTTACCACTATTACACATGGGCATAAACTATTAGCGAGGACACCAATCTGGGGAGGTAGTTCGGACCTCTGATGAAGCTGCTGGGCACACAGTCAAGCCTCCCTCATTAATCTCTTCCTCTTTTTATTTTTTTTTAAATTTCTCCAGAATTAACCTCCGACCATCCTGAATTTCTTTATCTTACTCGTTTGCCTTAGAACAAATATTATGCTCTCACCCTTACCGTATCATGTGGGGGATTTGCTCCGACCTTCAGGAACCTACTGCAAGCAGACACGGAGAGGAGCCAGGTGATGCCAAGGGCTAAGAGGTCAAGAATGTCTAACCTTGCCCTGGGCCATGTGGGGCTAAACGCCCATGCATGAAAACAGGAGGAGCCCTCCCAGGCCCAACTAAGGACAAAAGGGACTGTTTCCTTCTCTCCTGATCATGGCTGCACTGCTGGTCACCAGCTGTGGGTTGTCATGGTGATTCCTGATGGGAGGGAAACTGCAAATGTAGCAATGCCAGCAGGTGGCCTGTCTGAGAAACAGGACCTCCTTGGAGTCCACAGACACAGGATGACTCTAGAAAGAGGGTTCAAGCAGAGGGAAGTGGAGACTGAGGGACCAGACAGGGAAGCCATCACTGGCTCTCTGCAGGTCAAAGGCCTTGCCTAGTGGGACCTGGCTTGGCTCCCCCTCTTCCTTAACAGTGACTAGGGTGGTCAATCGCCTTTCCATTGCCTCCTGCTTGCTAATTGGTCCTTTAAGAGGGGTGAGTTATTCACTTGATGACCAAGCATGGGATGACCCCGGACTTTCAGTCTCCCTGATGACCTTCCTTGGGAAGCCCCAGGTACAAGAGAAAGGGGAAACGGCTTCTCTCAGGAGTGCATCAAAAAGCAAATTTACTTCTGCAGCGGGGGAGAGTTCTCATCTTGCCTTGACCCAGTCTTTAAGGACAAGCAGCATCTTTGAGCCCACTCATGGGATTAGCAGGATGCCAAGGAACCGGAGGAAGTCCCAGGGAGACCGCAGCCCAGGACTGATACTGAGGCACAGCCAAAGGAACGAGATACAGTTAGCTCAACGGCACCTCCTCCTTGGCTTGAGCCAGTGAGGAATGTTCCATGGATCCCCAAACTAGCTCTGTAGATCTGCTTGGGACTGGGGCTGAAACAGAAGTCTCTGGCATGGACTCCAGAATTAGACTGCCTGAGTGCCAATGCTTTGCCACTTACATGCTGAGTGACGATGGCTATGTTCCTTAACCCTTCAATGCCTCAGTCTCCTCATCCATAAAATGGGCCTTTCAACAACACCTTCCTCTTAGCATTGTTGTAAGGATTAGAGAAGCATATAAGCATGTCAAACTCCTTTAGTACAGGCTCTGGAGCATAGTAAGTAGTCAGTAAATGTTAGCGGCTACTATTAGTAGCAGTGATATTACTTGAGAAACAGCTGGTGAGGAAAAGTGAGCTACGGGAGTGGAGTTTTGCTTACTGCCCTGTAATTGGCATGTTGCTTGGCAAACTCCAAGATTCTCAAATGGTTTTGTCTGCTTTCCAAGAAAATCAAACAACAGGTGCCTGGGTTGTCTTAACTTATTCCAGCCCAAAGACAGTCTGGTTTGGTTTAAGACCTCCTGGGGCAGGCTTAACATCGATCACAGCCAGTATTTACACGAAAGCTTCTGCCTCAAATGATGGCCCACCCCACTCAGGTGACTTCTATGTAGGCCACGCAATCAGTGAATGCTTTTTTTTTTTTTCCTGGGGAAGCTGAAGCAGCACAACTGGCGGCTGCCTGTCAGAAGAAAAGTGATGGTTCTAGAGACATGCTGATGGCTTTTCTTGCTTTGGGAGAGGTTGACCTTTGAGTTACAACATGAGGGATCTGGGGGCACTTGATTGGCTAATGTCCTAGGAACCCAGGAGCCTGGATAGGCAGGGGAATGGACAGGAACAAGAGCATCCTAAGTACTGATTCTAAGTTTCTGGTGAGGAAGGGGACAGGTGCAGCCCGGGACAAGAGGACAGGTCACCTCTCTGGTCATCCAGCTGCCTCCATCCCTGGAGTTGGGAGCATATGTGCAGTGGCATATCCTGTCCTAGCCGTGGCTTCTGAGATGTCTTCATGCGGGATATCTGACTTCTTAGAGGTTTAGGAGGGAGTCTCTAAACATATTTCAGGTCCCAGTGGGCGCTGGGCTTGCTCCCCAGCTGTCTGTTCTAAGGAGGGAAGCTGATAGACCACCACATGCTCCCCCTGGTGAGTGTCTGCAAGAATCGAACCTGTCTGGGATGAATTACAGGGAGACATACTAGCTATTTTGAAACATTCAAAGACTTTGAGAATAGCCTTTTCTGAGTTTCCCAGAAGCCATTACTAAGGTTTAGTATAAGAAAGGTAGCTTCCTAAGCTTCTCAGCACACAGTGATGATGCATTGCAAACACCACCAGTAAGAACAGGTGGGCTATGTCATAGAGGGCATGGGGCAGGGGTTTCTGCACCAGCTGGGTAGAAGATTGTGCTTGGAGCCCCGAAGTTCCTTTGACCTCTAAGATTTTGGGACTTAAACTAAAGGAGGTGACTCTTTTGAGGCTGACACCCAGAGGACAGGGCGTTGGGTTTAGGGGTTTACTATGAAGCTTTTCCACATAGACCCATTTGTGGCAGCTTCTGAGAAACTTGGAAGCCCGAGATGGCCTAGTGTTGGCCATCTGCTGGAACCAAGCTATGAAGAAATTGACCCGGAGGACAACCCAGGGATGGGGCAAATTTGGTGGGATGGCTGAAAAATTTTTTTTCTTTGGTGCAGAAATGGGACAAGGGGGTGCAGGCAAGACAACTCAATGTACCCACTTTGCTACAGGCAGCCTCACAAGTGCCAGGAAGGAAAGAGCTGGGATCACTTCACCGCAGAGACAGCTTGACTTTGTGATGTACCAATAATTTGAGAAACGGAGAGAGAAAAATAAACACAAACCTCTTGCAAAAAGCCTTGAAGTCAAAGGAGAGGAAATTACCCAGACTACCAGGGTATTCTAATCAGAGCCTTCTTATCAGAGTGTCTCCAGCCTAACAAGGAGAAATCCAATCTACAGCGGGCTGGACGCTAAATTCGATCTAATCAGGCCGTGCTTTCCAACTGCTCAGCAGCAGGTCAAAGCCCAATGACAGGCAGTGGCTGCTGCTTCTTTCTGGAAAGCAAGCCCTCCTAAGTTGTGTCAACTTTTGGGAGTGTGTGAGGGGGATGCTTTGTCTTTGCTCCCAACTACTCCATTCCATCTGCTCAAAACTGTGGTGGGATTGAACTAGAGCTGCCTTCCCTGCCCCTGCAAAGTCCTACGAGTTCTATTAATATCACTGCTGTCAGCTCCAAGCTGGGATACATTTCCTTTTTTAAAAAACATGCATCCCCTCCCCCCACCCATGCATTTATTGATCTTTGCAACAAACAATGCCCTGGGCTAGGCACTTTGATGCAAGCTAGGTTTCTTCTTAATGTATGCAAGGGCATTTTCCTGATCAGACATGCTGCATCAGACATGCTGATTGTAAAGGGATATTCACCCCAGCCCAGTGGAACACAACACCCCCAAATCTCCCTCAAGGCCCACGCTACTGTTACACTTCTTTCCAGGCATTAATAGCTACAGTTAGCTAGTTGATGGTGGTGGTTGTAACTTACAGCTTCTTTGCTAGAAGCAAAGGACACCATCTGTGAAACTCCCAGCTCCCCGCAGAGCCCTGGCGTGTCATTGTAACTAACAGCCTTCAAGGCTCACCTGAGGGCGGGAGACTTAAAACCCGTATGCCCACACAGACTCAGACTGAGGCAGACGTGGAGACGGAGGTGACGGGGGATACAGACAAAAAGACCCGGAACCTTCCTTCCCTCACCTGCCACTTCATTACAACAAACCCGACGACTGCTCACAGACTACCATCAGGCTGGGACAGCCACCGGGCGTTTTGTTCCTGACTGCGTGGTCCTGCGAGGACCTGTCCAGACCTGAGTCTTCCAGGACACAGGAAGGGTAGGGAGTGAAGATGCGGAAAGGGAAAGACTGAAGAAAATTCTCACATCTTCTTCCTTGAAGAGTCTTTGGGCATCACCCTGAGAAAGTGTTGCCAACCTTCCTCTCTCTGCTCGAGCCTCTGGCCTCCCTTCCAGCCGGAGACCAGCTTGACTCCCTGGTCCACAAACGCCTACTGTCAAGTTTGCTTAACTGCACGCGGGGACCTGGGGGGCCCCTTCCTCACCACCTGTGACTTCGGGATGGTTTTACAAAGATACAGGCACCCACTTGCTCACTCGTCGGCCCTCAGAGGCACTCTACTCAGGGGGCTGAGCGACTTCTCCAGGCTCCACACTGATTTTGCTGTGTGCCCGAGGGCAGGCCATTTACCTCCCTGAGACCTTGGTCTACTCCAGTGCTCCCAGGATACTCAAGATCGACTCCCAGGAACTGCAGTGGTCACCGAGCGGGCAAACAAGTGTGCGCGCAGACACACACCCTGACACCCACTGCGCACGCACGCACACGCCACACTACCGCATCACAGACCAGAGATAACTCACCCCCATCATAAAATCTTTAAATACAGGACCAGCTAAATTCCTCTCCTCATCAGAGTCCAATTATCTTCTTCAAACATTTAAGCTCAAATGACCAGAATGAAATAAATGCAAATAAATAATCTCAGAGCTTAAAATTCGAGGCAACAAATCTTCCTTTAAATTAAATAAACACATCCCCCCTCAGCCACATCTTAGCAAGAAAGAGTCGCACTGGTGACGGATTACGCTCTTCTGTATAATTATTTCACCACCCCTCCCCCACCCGTCTTCAAGGTCACATGCCTGACAGCAGCTCCCCTGCAGCTTTCTTGCAATATGGTGTGTCAGTGTTTTAGTTCCCTACTTTCCTAGCTCACCCCTGCAAGACGTTGCCCCTTGTAGATTCAACGCAGGCTTCATTCCGAGCCCCCAGATCTGTGGTCAGTGACTCATGCCCAGACCAGGCTCCTGAGCTACAGCATTTAGATGTTTACCTTGACCTTGGCCTCCCTCTGCCAACTCCCTGGTTTTCCTTCCACCAAAAAGAGGTGACAGAGGTGTGGGGTGGACAGCTCAGATTTTTTTTCTTTTTGGTATGTGTAAACTCAAAAGAACGGTACAGTGTGTGGCTCGAAGTTTGCAGAAAAGAACCTGCAGAGAGTCCCCAAGACATACACAGTGACAAGGGGCCTACTCACAGCAGCTGTAGGGATACCAGTCCATCAAAGAGTCCCTTGGCAAGCTCCGTGATCTTGTTCCCATAGAGTACCCTGCAACAGAGCAGAGAAGAGAGCGGTCACTGTGGAGGCAAGGCCACTGGGACTCACTCCCGTAGAGGCCACTGCCTCGGCCAACTCCAGTGGGTGGGTGGGTGGGGTTTCTCATAGCATCTCCTTCTCCGGCCGGCCTCAGACCCGCTCCTTACCAGGGGGACAGCGGGTGAGTGCCACCAGGGGCTGGAGAGGCAGGCTGTGTGGGAGGCAAGGAGAAATGGGCTCTATCCTGTTTCACCCCTGGGCAGGCCAGTTCAATAAACCACAACAGGGAGCAGCAGTCCCTCTGTAGTGTCTCCCTGAGCGGCTAGTATGACTCACACCTCGGCAGTAAAGAAGACGTGTAGGAAGCTGGTCAGCCCCGTGTCTTCTTGTCTTCAATGGGTATTGATCAGGCTGAGCCCAGCCTAGAGAACATTTCCTTTTAATATCCCATTGCATCCTAGGAATTCCTGAGCGGAGTTCCTTAATCATCCATCCAGACGGGGCTTTGGGGATCTGGGGTCCTATCCGGGTGGCACAGAAACTGCTGAGTCGAGGATTGGCTCTTGGGAAACACGGGAGAGCAAGGAACTGTGACCTCAGAGCAATGCCCCTGCACTCCAGCCCCTCTTTGAGCTGCAGGAACCAAGAGACTCTGAATTCTTTTACCCCTCTCTCCATCAGACCTCCAGGGTCCCTCACACTGTGTCTCCTGTTCATGGTCTGGCCTTCTGAAACTTGGTGGGGGGACGGGGCTTGGGGGAGAATTCTGCGGTCAGCCTCTCTGGCCCAGCGCCCAGGGCGTCTGGTTGGCCCTCTGCATAGGCGCTGAAGGCCACCGCTGGCCTCTTTCTGCTCTCCTCCGTGGCACAGCCTGCTTCTCTCGATCTGGAGGAAACTGAGCGGGGAGAGCTTTTTTCTTTTTGTTTTTTTTCCTTTCAATTCCCTCTTGGGCCCTGAAATACACTGAATGGGTACAACATTCAATCCCCACTCAGACTTCAAATCCAGGCTGTTCCACGTCTTTGAGGAGACAAAATATTAGGGTGAGGAAATAGTAAATGGGAGCAATAAGCCAAGCCCCGTTTTCCAGACGCCACCGGGAAAAAGTGTCTCACTCAGCCGGCGGGTCTGTTTCATTAATGTTTCAACAAATTAATGAGTAAATAAAAGTCAGCATGATGGCTCAGACTCACATTTGTAATTCATATTAACGTCCCACTGCTCTCTGTGCCAAACGTTGTAGCGTCACTGTCTGCTCATCTCAGCTGATGTCAAAGCTTCTGGTGTAGCAGCAGCTGGTGGGGTGGTGGGACTAGGGACTTGGGGCAGGGCATTCTCCTATAACCCATCATCCCTCCAGATGGGACAGCTCTAACCACTCTCCGGCAGACTGGAGAGGGCTGTGGGGCTACCCTGGAGCATTCTGGGAGTAAACCCACCTGGCTTTGCTCTCAAATCTTTCCTTGACTGCCTTCTTCCCACCTTTCAGGTCTGAGGGACCACATCCCTTCCTTGGGAAGCTTCTCCTAAATATGTTAATTATTATTATTATTATTATTATTATTATTTTACTACCTGTCACCCTGTTTTTATTTCTACATCACTTTTCTTTAGGTTATGTTCTATTATTTCTGTATTCATTTATTTAAACATTTTTCTGTGCCTCTACCTCTCAGCTCCCTGGAATGTCGGCTCCGTTGGGTGATGTGTGGCGAGCTCATGGCTGGAGCTCATGGCTGGAGTGCCTCCCTAGAGCTCAGAGCGGACACGGCCTAGCATAGTATTTGTTGAAACAAATGAATGCGTATGGGCAAGGCTTTCCTGCCTTTTAGTTAGTTTGGCCACTCCTGAGTCTGGGCTGGGTGTGTTTGCATTCCAAGCTCCACGAGACCAAGGGTCTTGTCTATCCAGCTCATTGTCACATTCTATGTGCCTAGCAGGCCTCTACTTGAATGCATGAATGCATAAATTAGAGGTGAGGGGCACTTTCCTTACGGTCCCAGTATATTTCAACACTGGCCAGTGAGATGCCAATTTCATGTTTGGCAACCAGATTTTGAATTTTTTTCCCCCCTGCAGGACCAGAAGCATCTCACAGTCCTCAGATTGTGCCCAAGTTCTAGCAGAGGGAAGCCAGATAAGGCAAACGGGAGGGTAGGGGGGCAGGGATCGGATCCTGGCAGCACACGGAGCCTCTCTCTCTCTGCTCCTCTGTGATCTTCAGCACAATAAGCAGACACTAATCTCACATACAATCCTGTCTTTGATATCCCAGCCAGATGTTCTATTCGATAAATGAAACTAATTTACTCTGCAAGCAGCAGGCAACAGCTGAATCAAGAGACTTCCCTGTCCTCAGCCCCTTCCCAGTGGGATGGGGCCAGGTGGGGGGAAATGTGTATCTTGTTACCTGCCTACTCATAAATTAAGCAAGCAGGTTGCAGAGAGAAGCGAAGCCTCAACAGCTTGCTTCTGAGCATCCTCGCCCCTACTCAGTGGGCGGGGCATCCAATAATACAAATAATATCAACTGATGATACCTTTCTTGGGTCTTAGTGCGTATTTTTCACATTATCTGGGGAGTCAGCATCGCACAAGAATCGAGGGCACGGGTTTTGGAGTCGCACTGCTTGGGTTCAAATCCTGCTTATCCCAGTCATGGACTTTGGATAATTATATTATTCGACAAACTTTATTTTTGTGTAATTACTATAAGCCAGGTGCTGTTTAAGGTGCCAGAGATTCAGCCAGGATCAAGAGAGGTAAAAATTTCTGTTCATGGGGCGCCTGGGTGGCTCAGTGGGTTAAAGCCTCTGCCATTAGCTCAGGTGATGATCCCAGGGTCCTGGGATCGAGCCCTGCATCGGGCTCTCTGCTCAGCAGGGAGCCTGCTTCCCTTCCTCTCTCTCTCTGCCTGCCTCTCTGCCTACTTGTGATCTCTGTCAAATAAATAAATAAAATCTTTAAAAAAAAAAATCCTATTTATGTAGAGTTTAGATCACCTGATTCCTTCTATTGTAAAAGAAATGAGGATGGAGTCTCTGTTTTAGGTTGTTAAGAGCACGAACCTGCAAGACCCCTGGCACACCCTTAGGGCTTCATAGGTACTGCCAATTATTTTAATCATGGTCACCACTGAATGTGGGTTAGACAGGAAAGATAGCCCCATCCCCATTTTGTCTGATGGGAAAATATACAGTAGACTCAAGGGGCATCCCCTGTGCCACATGACAGGTGAGTCACTGACAGAATCAGGACAAAGCTCCACGCCTTCTTGCCCCTGTGGGTCTCTGAGTCCCCAGAGGGCGAGGCAGTGGCTCCACCCAGGAGGCTGCCCTAGGATTGCAATATCCAAGAAAAGAAGGCCTTCCAGGATAGGAGGTTATGCTTACTCAGAACAAAGGCCGTGAGGTTGGTTTGGAGAAAAAGCCTGAAAATCAGGGGAAGAAAATTAGCTTCTCCCTTGACAAGGTCACACAGATGGGCAAAATGGGTGCACTGGTCATAAACATACATTACCATTCTGTCCCTCCAGTTCCCCAGAGAGCCCTGCTGAGGCACACGGGAGGGAGGGGGAAGTGCGGGTAGAGCAGAAGATGCATTTGAATTAGAACCAATAACTGGGAAGGCTGCTGGGCACTTAATCAATAAAAATAATGCATTTGGTTGTAGAAATATTCCCCAAGATCAATTTCCCCTGAAGAAATATTTGTTTCTTTTACCAGGTTGCCACAAGTGTGGAAGGGAACATAAAGCCTTGATAAACACCTCCTGAAATATACACATCCCTCTCGCACTGCCAACGCTCCCCCCCACCCCCACGCGACTCTGCTCCCCACTTACAGCGATGTGAGTGATTTCAGACCCTGGAAGGCATCCGGAGCAATGTCCGATATCTGATTCTTGCTGATGTCTCTAAAACACATTAATGGGAGAGTCTGAGAACACAGCTCCAAGGTGTGAAACGGTCATTCCTAGTTCTGAATCAAGCACTTCAGATATTTAAAATGGTGAGAATTAATCAGTTTATTCCTAGTACAAGAAAAAGGGCTTAAAGACCATTCAGTTCAACTGTGTCTTGACGAAATACGATACATTTGTTTTGCTCTTTCTTGGCTTTCAGAGAATGCTCACCCTCCGCATCTTGACTTCAGCTTTGTCCGTGTGAGCCCTCGCTTGGTAGGGAAGACCGCACCCGGGCACACTGGGGCCTTGCGGCATTACCAAGCAATTACAGCATAAACAAAGGCCAAACGAGGGACAGGGTGCAGGCATGCATCTTCTTGTCGCATGCCTCAGCCAATGCTGATTTCCTTCCCCGTGTTGTTCTGAGTCATTTCACCTCCCCAGTGATCTTTCCTTCCTGACCTGAAAAGAGGTTTTGAGCAGTGACTTAAGTCTCTGGTTCGGCGCACCCTCCGGGTCACGTGAGAATCATAAGATTCTTACGGGATGGCTCTGAGATGTGGATCTGTCACTGGCAGGGCATGAGCCCAGGGTGGGGATGGGGTGGGCAGCAGGGGAGCGATGTCCAGGGCTGGGGGATAGCGCGGATGAGCAGGAGGCTGCGTGAGGAGTGGCCCTGACCTGGCTCCTCCTTGGAGCCCAGAGGCTGCCCCTTTCCTGCAGCCCAGGGACTTCCGAGCCTCCAGCCTCTAGTTCTTGTTCATGGCACCTCACTGAGGCTGAAGACTTTCTGTGAGTCCTTAGCTTGAGTTTGGCCCCTGGGCTCCTGTCCTTGGAAGGTGAGCTGTTCCCGTTTCCAGAGACAGTGCCCTTCTCCAGTTCTTTCCTTTAACAAAAGAAATCAATGGGTCTTTGCTTTTGTGTGGGAGAGAGAGAGAGCTGGGGTCTTGGAGAGTCAACAAGGTGGAGCCGAGGGAGTATGGAGAAGAAAGCACATCTAAGCAGAATCTTAAGCGACTGCCTCTGGCGAGGCCAGACACCCTGCCCCCAGCCTCTGAAACACACTTCCCCGGGTCTGTTTCTCCCCTCCTTCTAATAGCCTTCAAAGGGCTGCGCAGCCACCTTTCCTAGGCCTCCGCTCCCTTCCCTCCCTGCTTCCAAAGCCAGTAAGTTGAAAGATATTTCACAGGTTAAGGCTTCTTAGGCACAGCTGTCGAGCTTATCCCTTTAGCTGGCAAGATCGCCTCTCACAAATCCGCAGATTGTGCTCACAAACCCGTCAGTTTACACCAGGCTTTTCTCTGGCGCTCCACTTTTGTAGAAGGGTCTTAACAAGCAAATGCCCAGGATTATCCCACTCCTGCTCGCCCTCCGCCTGCCTGTCTCGCAAGGCACGTCAGGCCAGCACGTGGGGTCCGTGCTCCCATCAGCCTGCTGAGCGAGCCTGGGGTTTTGTTTCATTTTGCTTTTGGGCTCTCTTTTGTCTTCTTGATCATGGGATGTCCCTTCAAGCTCCTTAGACCTCTAGCCTGCAGGAAGAAGTTCTGGAACGCCGGGGTGGGGAGGAACCCTCCACTTTAGCCTCGTTGGGGCCAAGTGGTTTTCAGGCCACAGCTGGCCTTTCGGACATGCCCTGCTCTGTAGCATGGGAGGGATGTCTGGTGGTCTCGGAGATGATGGAGAACATAAGTGGACTAGTGTTAGTTCAGCTGGGAATTGCCCCTGGTGGTCACTTCATCTTAGTTCTTAGTTCTGCAGAAAGCAAATGGCAGCCTGAACAGGTGAAGGACCCAGAGTCACAGGTGACCTGACACAGCTATGTACTTGGCACCCCAGGTCTCCCCTCCCTTCCCAATGACGGGTACACTAGGCAGTGGTGCTGGACAGAAGGCAGGCTGGGAAAGGCTGTTGCCGCTCACTGTCCTCCACGCTGGACTCCTCCAGGTCCACAGCAGGTGGCCCAGAGCTGCCTCCCGGAGTCTGGGTCACTCTCGGTCAGCGGTTCTCAAACATCACTAGGGTGTTTACTAAAGTGCACCCTCAGGGAGTCTGCTCTGGCCAGCAGGGGGACGGGGGCTGGGAATCTGCATGCGTAGCCCATCTCCAGTGATTCCCATGCACATGGTGCCAGGGTCATCCTTTGGGCCATTGTGCTTTCCAATCTGGTTGGTCTCAGACATACCCCAGTGTCCCAGGGCTTACAGACTGGGTCGCTAAGAGGCAGTGGACTTTCCAGATGATTCAGAACCAAGGTGGCAAATTCCCTGCTGGCAAGGCTCAGAGTAAGGGACATAGCTGTGGGACTCTAGCAAGGGCTGGCACCTGTGGAATCCTACTGTATGTAAGAGCATGGAAACGGGAGACAGAAACGAAAGAACACGCCTTTCTGGCCAAACCACACAGCTGTGGCTCCCGTTAGCCAGCGCCACCAGGTAACCAGCCCTGGAAGACCAGGGGCTCCTCTCTAGGGCCTTCTACTCTCCTCATAAGTGGCTTCTCTACTGTGATACTAGTTTTTACCTGGAAACACTTTTTATACTAAGCTGGCCATGAGAAATAGGCAGGACAATTCTTTTGTTTTGTTTTGTTTTGTTATTAGAGGTAAGAGGAGGGTGTGGTTCATGTTTAGTTGAGGGGAAACATCTGTTAGAGAGAGTGGTTATGTATACCCAGAAGCAATTCACACTTAGGGTTTTAAAATCCATTCTCACCAGGGGCCCTACTTCTCCCAAACCATCCTACTCCAGTCTTGGCTTGTGAAGTTCTGTTAATTAGAGAAATTTTTAAGTGGTCTCTCTTCCCCACTGCCATCTCCTTGGGGGGAAAAAAGGGGCATCATAATAAATATCAGTAGCATCAGAAGTGATCAAAAATTAAATTCCCTTCCCAGATCGTGACTGAGAAGGTCTTATGAATTTTGAATGCACAGATCATGGCAACTCCAATCGGATGAAGAAAGGACAGTAAAACATAGCCAAGCTCTAAATTACCTGGACTTCACAAAAAATTAGAGCAGTAACTTAAATCATGCAAGAGATATAGGTTGGGGCAGTGACTGAACTTGTCATTTTTCACTGAAATTACTATCTGGCTGCATAATCAAGCTAGGCTTTAAAAATGAATTGGGGGGGGCGGTATGGAGTGAGCTGGGGAAGCAGGGAGACCAGGAGATTAATGGCCCAAGGTTTTAAATATTAAGGCCTATATTTATACAGCTCCTCCAGCAAGAATGCTGCCAAGGGGAGGGTGAAAAGTCCGTGCCCGGGGCGAGCTCATTATGTTGGTTTCTACTGCTGGAACTGTACCAGGAGAAAATCTTGTTTGGTTTGGATTTCCAGGGAGATGGGAAGTTGCCTTCCCAAGATTGTACGGTAAAGCCTACCAATGCCACTGTTTCTTGGGGATGTTTATTTTTAACATAAAAGAAGTCAGCACACACTTAACCTCTTTCATGGAGGCCCTCCTACTCCAGGGAAACTGAAGAATCAGCCTTCAGCGGAAGGACGTGAGATCGGTCGGTGCATATTTCTACCTGCTCTTTCTTCCTCTGTGGGGGCCAGAGAGGGTGAGGAACGGGGATGAAAACAGCATTTTGATGATGGGACTATGATGGATGATTTCGCGGCCTGGACAAGGGAAAGGTGTCTCTTCTTCCCAGATTTTTAATATCTACGCTGGCAATGGCTGGACCAGTTTTGAATCCCACTAGTCTCTCTTCCGAGCGCCCTGGTCTGAGCGACTCACAGAGCGGGGCTCAGGGCAGTCACAGGCTGGGGAAGGGTGGTGATGATGATGGTGCCACCACCGGGGGGGATGAGGGCCATGATGCCTGATGCTGTCAGTGGCACTGTGGTAGGGAAGGAACAGCAGTGTTGTTGTCCCCCGGGTACTGATAGGGTATAGTGGTGGCAGTGATCCTGGACGCAGTGGTAACGGGGATGGTGGGGATAATCACAGGCAAGATATATGTGCTTGGAGGATAAGGAAGGGCTCAAGGCTTCTTATTTCACTTAGAAAGACAGAAAGCCCTTATCATGGCCTAAAGGGCCCACAGGGTCTGGCCCCTACGTACCTACCTTCTACCACAATCCCCACCGCTGTCTCCCTCACCCTCCTGTCCTCCTTGCTGCTCTGCAAACCATCGGCATACTCTCCCCAGGGCTCTTCACTCGCTCTCTCCTGAGAGCGCCTCATTCCCACCCTTCATTTGGGTCACCTGCACGGAGAGGCCTCTGTGGGCCCTTCCTTAGTTTTACTTCCCAGTGCTTACCGATTTCTGGTATTTGTTTCTTTCCTGTGTTCTCCCACTCCGGTATGTAAGCTCCACGAGAGCTGACCTGGCTTTAGCGCACACTCTGTCCACAGACCCTGCGGTTCCTGCACGCGGCAGACGCTCACTCTCTGTTAGAGGAGTGTGTGCGTGGCTGTGGACATGTCGGTTAGGGCGCTGGCGACCAACACGAGGCCACTGTCTCAGCCTTCCTGACACTCCTACTTCAGGTCCACATCAGGAAAGCGAGGACAATCCACATGGTGGTATGGGTTTCTCAGCCAGCTGGGCTCCACCTCTCACCCGGATGATCTTACTGTGCTCTAGCTGGAGAGACCCTGAGTTCTGAGGTGTCTAAATCCGTATACCTCAGCATCTGAGGTGAGCCACACCTCTCCATCTCAGACAGCATTCCAGGTCCGACCATGACCTCTCCAAGAAGAATGTGACGCAGATTGTCCGCTGGGCAGCTTGCCCAGGAACCAGGACACATCACCCCCCACATGGAAACATCGGCCTTGACTCCCCCCAGGGAAAACTCACATTCGCTTCAGCTTCTTGTACTGGGTGAAGGCTCCAGCGGGGATGGATCTGATGGAGTTCTGTTCCAGGCGTCTGAGAAACAAAGCAGAGAAGAGTTAGTTAACCACCCACCTGTCTACAGGGGGTGGCTGAGGGCCTCGAGGACAGGATGGTCCCTCTCATCACACGCATCCATGTTGGTTCCAGAACACCAGGCAAAGACCATGTGAAAGCTAGAAACTCGTGTTCTGGTGGATGGAGCACCCGTCCCAGGATCTAATGGGCTCTGGAAAAATTAGAAAAGTAATTGAGGATTCTGGCTCTTGCTTCTTATAAGCCATCTTTGAAGGCAGAGGCCTTCTTCAAAAAGCTGTAGCACCAGAGTGCTGAAAAAGTCAAAGGGATAAAGGGAAAAAGAAGAAATGACCCGTGGGCTAGCAAGGCCCATTGGCCAGAGAAGCATGTCAGCTTTCAGTTACAGACTCAATCCCCCTGCCACAGGGGGATCAAACAGGCAGAAGTGACAATGGCTGACTTCACTTCTGGTTTCTTAATTAAGGTATATCCGATTGATTAGTTTTTAAGAGTATGATATACAGTATATAACAACATTAGATATTTGTTTCTGGGGTTTTTCAATGGGCTATTCTAATGTGCTGGAGAAACGGCCTTCAAGTCTTTAGGCTTCCAGCCTGACAGCCATCAAAACGGCTCCCTGGCACCCTGAGGGCTCTAGAGGCTCCAGCTGGACCACCCCCCACTCCAGGCTGCTGCTAGAATCCGTGGCGTTACCACCTTATAGACTTTACTGAAGTGCTTCCTCTCCTAGGACTCCAGAATAAGAAGTGCTACAGGCCCAGGGCCCAGAACTCCCTTAAATATAAGGAGCCTCGGGGAACAAATGAGCATCTCAATGCTTTCCTCTCCTGCTTCTTAGATGACTTCCTGTCACCAAGAACTGGTGTGGTGGGCCATAGGTCTCCCTCTGTTAGAAGGGATGAGGGATGCCCTGGCTTCAGCTAAGAACTCAGCCTCTCCTCGTCCATCTCCCTTTTCTCCAAGGCACGGATATTTTCATCAACTCCTCATCTGGCATGGATGTTCCCTGAACTCTCGGCTGGGAAGACGCCCAAAAAAGCGTGTGCAGAGAGGGATGGTGGGAGCAGAAGGAACAGACGGGCGGAAGTGGCTCCCTTGGAGGCTACATCTAGTGGGTGCATTTCTGGCGGGGATGAGCCCATTCATCTTGAAGAGTAATCCCCGCTGCAGAGTCGGGGAGACAGCCGTATTAATTTGTGCCTCTGCGATCTCATCTTCATTGGGGGAAGAGAGTATTTGTTACTGGAACCGCTAATGGAGCAGTTTGCCAGCAATTTTCCCATTTCAAACAACATCTCGGCCGCTAATGTGGAATGGTTTGTCAGGCCTACCCATAACACAGACAAATCACTCTCTGGGCCAAAGGAAGGGTTGGGGTTGGGGGGGAAGGGTGAGTGGGAGGAGAGAGGAGCATCAGGATGGATCATTCTTGGCTGCTGGATGAATAGAGTCTACAAATGAGACTGCCACGGTCTATTAGGAAAGCCTTTGTGGCCGCCAGAGGGGGCGGGGAGCATATTCTGCTGGGCACATGGGCACAGGCTGGCTGGATGGTGGCCCGGCTGGCTCATGGTAAGGCACAAGAGCAAGCCATCGGGTCTCGGAGTCTGGGAGCTCCCGGATCCAGCCACCCATGGAGGCAGCAGACTCGGGGCCAGCTGCCTTGACTGAGAAGTTCCAAGGACATTCTTGTTTTCCAGCCGAGCAGGGTTGAGCAGGCATCTTTCAGCCAAGGCGGCAGCTCCGTGGGTCTGTGGGACTGCCAGTCAGGTGGAAAATGCTCTCCGGGAATCCTGTGATTCACCTGCCACTTCAGCAAGGGATCATGGCTGGAGGATGCCTCTGGGCAGAGCCACTGTCAGTAATGAGGCAACTCCCTCAGTTTTTGCAAGAGGACCTACCGCTCCCAGCCACAGGCCAGGAGCCCCGGCGAGTCAGGTCAGCACCATGTGCAAGGTCAACCAGCTCTCCGTGCAATTCATAATCAGTTGACCTCCACTTTACTGATGGGTGTAAGGGCCAAGGGAGGGATGAACCAGTGAGCACCAAGGAGTTTAATAACCTGGGGCCAGCAACAGCCCAAGACGGTCCATCAGAGAAGCAAGTTCCACGGCTCACAGAACAAACACGAAGAGCTACCATTCATGAGGCCAAGTTGACTTGTGTCTGTTAGCTCTTTTAATCCTTACATTTATGAGACAAGCTGTGGTGGCTTCCTTTTGCGGATGCAGAAAATAAAACCTAGAGGGATCAGATAGCCTGTCCAGAGCAAGAGAGCTAACAAGGAGCAGGACTGACATCTGTTTCTACTCATTGGACATACCGCCTTTCTTTCTGAAAACAGAGAAACTGAGGCCTACAGACCAAAGTGACTTCCCCAGAGTCACAGAGGCATTTGGGAGGGTAAGACCCCAATGCTGATGCTGAGACATCAGGCAGCCTCTGCAGAGGTCGGTGTTTTGTACAAAGGCTGTAGGAGTTGAGGGAGATGCAGTACAGATGCGAATATATATACATATGCAAATAGAGTACAAAGGTGTGGTTTTGAACAAAGAACGCCAGTCTCGGCAGGGACGGCTCTGTGCATCCTGTACTCGGCAGACGTGCACACCCCAGGGATGGTATTTGTCTCTGTAGTCTTTCTACTGCTCATGCTGCTGTGGGTCCTGGCTAGACACCGGAGCCCTTACGGAGGGCCAAGGCCATGGTGAGTGCCACGATGTGGGGGTTAACCTTGCCCCAGGGGGAATCAGAGTTTGGCGGGGGGTGTAGTTGTGAATAGTGTTTCTTCAAATGCCAAGTAAAGATGAGGGTAGGGAAAGCGACAATAGTAAGAGCTAATAGCTATCAGGAGCTTGTAAGTCGGGCATTAGGCTACGCGTTTTACATGCTTTATCTTAATATTTACACCTCTCTGAGGCAAATCCTAGTCATCCTCATCATCCCCACTTTAAATGTGAGAAAATGGAGGCTCAGAGATGTTAAGTCGCTTGTCCAAATTCACACAGCCAGGAAGAGCTATATAGCCGGATGACACCTGAACTCTCCATCCCATTCAACAACCTGAACTCCATCACTGAGCTCTGCCGAATCCCATTTGGATCAGAGGCATGTCTATTTCCAGTCACTGCCGGCTCATCCTCAGGGAAACGGCCCCTTTGTCAAGGGGGTAAGCCCACAGTGCCACGTGCACACACAAAGTTTCTATGCAGCAGATAGCTCCTGGTGGGTTGGATATAGCCTAGCACAAGCATGCAAAGATCCATATTCCCAGTGACAAAATTTTGGAGTGAAGGATGAAAAGCAGCATTAGCATCAGCAAAAGCGGTCACATTTAGAGAGGTGTCTGAAGCCAACAGCTGTTTCAGGTCTCTCTTAAACGGCACATGTGTCTTTCTTTGTCTGGCAAACATTCTTCAGGCTGCAAACTGATTTAATAGAACTAGCATAAAAACAAACATACAAATCAAACATCTGAACATCTTCCGGCACCAGTAAACACAATGGGAACATCTGATGGGGATTTCAGCCATTTGTGCTCTGTATTGATTTGCCCTAGTTTCTCGGTGCTTCCTTAATGATCTGTCATTTGCAAACATGCGACTGAACACCATATATTTCTAGCAGCGCAGAAGTCAACATGATGCCAGAGAGACTGGCAGGGGCACAGCAGCGCCAGGTCATGGCCACGAGTCTCCTGACGGAGCGGTTCTGGAGCAGGGTTCGAGGGCTGGTGGCGGTGATGGCTGAGGGGACAAGAAGGACAAACATCTACCATCTCCTGAGGACCAGCTTATATGTTAGACACTGGGCTCTTTGCATGCTGGCTCATTTCATTCCTTCAACAATCCGATCAAGCAAGTATCATCATTAGCGTAATAACAACAAAGACGCAGCGGCAGGCACTCGTGACTTGAGTCATTCGTAACCTGCCCTGCACAATACCTGGCATTTGCCTATGGAAAGCAGAGGAACAGGCACAGAGCCAGAGCTGCTCCTCTGACTCTATGCATATGCCCAGATGCCTCTCCCAGAGAATTTTTTTTTATCACCTTAGGAAAAAAAAAAAAATGAAAGAAAAATAGTATGGGGAACTTGAGACTATAAACCATTCTACAATGTCGTACATGTGACCCGGTGAATAGGTTTTCTATTTAGGTTCCATTCAATGTCTTCCAAACATTGTGCTAATTTTCTGCACAACTGTGCTATTTAATCTTCATAGAAAATCTCTAGTAGGTCTGATGAGCCCCATTGTGCAAAGGGGGGAAGTGACTGAAGCAGGAGATGTTAAGAAAGGTGCCCTAGGTAAGAGGCAAAACTGGGAATTTAACCATGGACTATTTATCTCAAGGCTCTGTTCCTAATTATTCTGTGCTTCCTCTGCTTCTCCTGTATACCTCTGCCCCATCCCACCCCATCTCCTCTCTTTCCACGTGGCAGTCCCTCAGAAACCTGGTGCTCTCAGAACGTTTAAGAATCCCAGATGGTGACGGCTTCCAGAACCCTCCAGTCCTTTTGTTCTGTTGGCTGCTTTCTACCCCCCCACTCTTTCTTTTTAAAATCCCCTGGTGAGCAGTATAACGGGAGAATATTTGCTTGTGCTAAGCAGATAAACACTGTTTATCTCTTCACCCCAGATAAACAGGGGGGTTGAGGTGAGATGAAGTGCAAAGTTGGGCTACTTTACCTCAGACGCTTTTGCTTATGACTTGCCAGTAAGCCCATCCACGGCCTTTCTCCACCAACTGAACTGAGCTGCTAGGGCAGAGGGCATGAGACACACTGGACGGCGCTGTGGGTTGAGGGGGACAGAGCAAACCGGAAGATGGAACACAGATTAAGAAGAAGCTCTAGCTACTGAAGGTTCTCTTGAGCCTTGAGAAGGACCATGGAGGGAAGACAGAAGACCACAGAAGAGAGAAGGTGTAAGCCTCTGGCTCTTCCCAGAATCTACCCCAGCTAAAGGCTAGAGCTGGCGGAGAGAAACGTCAGGGAGTGGCAAGAACTGTGCTGTTGGTGGTAGCTCAGTTTCGAGGAAAATCTGCAGGAAGCTGCCTCACTGTGGGTTCTCTGGAAGAAAGCTATTTTTAGAGGAATTGGCTCTGCCATGCAGGGAGACCAGCATACAGTTCTCTGAGCTGCTTCGGCTTTGAAAAAAATTTCTGAAAAGAGTTCGCCAGATTGCTTTGCATGAGAGATAGCCCTTCCTCCCTCTAAAATGGTGGGGAGCACAGAACCCCTCCTGAGGTGTTGGAGCACCACTGCTTGCTAAGGGTTGTGCATAGGGCCTGGAGCGCCTGATAGGGTGCCCAGCATCCCTAAGGAGAGAGGGAAAGTCTGCATTGTATGCGTGCCATGGACAAGAGGCAGAATTCTTGACAGTAAAAAGAAAAAGTCACATTCAGATGTCTTTGGGATGATAAATCAGACACTTCTTATTCATCCTGGGGTGCGTACTGCAGTTTCAACTCTCTACTCTCTGTCTCATCTTTCAACCTCCCCCATCTGCTGGTCTTCTCTCCCTGCTAAGAGGATGCGTTTCAGCTGCTTTCAAGACTTCTGGGCCAACACACAGGTCCCCAGGCACAGGCTTTGTCGCCTTGAAGAATGAGCAGGTTTCTTCCTCAAAGGTCTCTTATACGTGTCACCTCTCCCCATATATTCCGAACCAAAGAATCTTGCCTCGTCTGCTTTAATGTCTCGGCTTCATTTCATCACAGAAGGAGAAATCCTAGGCAATCTGTCTGGTGGGCCATGGGTGCTCGGGAAGCAGGGGCAGCCTTATTTCCATGTCTGCATACATTTGCATGAAGATGAGCCACTGTCCGGCTCCATTCCTAATGCAACTGGCCAGCCTGTTTCTTGAATCTCTTCTCTCACCCAAAACCCTCAAAAGCTTGACATAGCGTTATGGAAGGTTCGCGCATGCAGGTAGCTCCAGTGCCGATGATATGGTCCAACCTTTCTCACTGAGACTGATACAAGTGGAAGTGGTAGTAGTTAAACAGAAGTGGTAGTAGTACTAATACTAGTACTAGCAGTAGTAAAATACCAACAGTCCTGGCTAACAGAGTCTATCCTATGTGTCAGACACAATGCTAAGCATTTGGCTGCACACATTCATTTCACTTTCACAAGAACCGTTAAGAAGGTACCATTGGCCTCTGCATGTCTCAGTTGAGGAAAACAAGACTCAGAAAAGTCATTTAGCAAGAGCTAGAAGGCAGGGCCAGAGCCAGTACGTGGAGCTAGGTCCTTGAATTCACCGTCTACACTCAAGAATCCGGTTGCTGTTTGCGGCTGTTTTTAGAAGCACTCTAGCTAGGTTGGTTATTTCCAGACTTTTGGATCTCACAGGCTAGGTGGTTCCAGACCTTTTACTTTGCCAGTTAAGGTGCCCTGTGTATTATATATGATACGTGTTTATACAGAGACATACATTGATAATTACGTAATAATTACACATGTAAATTACACACATATTTGTCATGGACCTGTGCGTAGGCACACAAGCATATGTATTCTGCCTTTAGTGGCCATCATTTCATAAGATAATGGGCATTTTTAAAAACAACAATAACAGAATAAGGGAGCCCAGGAATTTGAAATAAAGGATAGTCCTTTAAATTGACCAGTTTTGCTTAACAGAAAAACATCACATTGTTTTTGTTTTTCTCACTTTACCTCACATCAGGAAAACGGTATCAGTGATCAGAGAGCCTTTCAGAAATCACTACACTAGTTTGTTAATATCCCTTTAAAAATTTGGTGTCCAGGTATGACGTCAAGAGTCCAGGACTGGCTGGGTCTGCGCGGATCCCACCTCTGATGTGGACATCTGCACTTTCTCTCTCCCAGACACCTGAGCTCTGTGCCTGTGAGGCCCAAGTTGGAGGTATAAAGATGGGGAGCAGAGAAGGGGCTGGTGGGGGTCAAGTTACCGCTTGACTACTAGACTGGCCTCTTTCATCAGGCTGTGGTTTGAGGAAAGAGCTATGGTTGTCGAGGAGGGAAGATAAGCCTGGCAGATGGAGGGGGAAAGGAACAAAGTGGGGCAGAGAAAGAAAGCGAAGATCTATGGGAATCTGAAATGAGGTGAACGTGGCAAGAATTCTGTCTTGAACATCTGTCTTGGGAGAGCCAGAGGCATGGATGGAGAGGGAAGGAGGAGGTTCTTATGACAAGGAGCAAAGTGTTACCTGGGTGACGAGGAAGATGGGGCTGGGAAGGGAACTGGGAGGATCACGGGTAGGAGAGGGAGAGAAGGGGGGAATGAATTAGGGGAGGAAGATGAAGACAAGGGAAACAGTATGGAAAGGAGAGAGCATAAGGCCAGGAATAAAAGGAAATGGGAGAAGAAGAGAAGCGAGGGGATAATCGGGAGAGGCATGGGGTCTAAGTGAGCTCCACGGAAGGAAGGGATCTCCAAGGCTAGAGCAACAGACCCTTTAGTGAAGGGACACAGCAAAATGTGAAGTGAATTAATTGTTGGTTGTTGCTGAAAGGAAGACTGAAGGTTGAGAGAAGGCCACGCAAGGTGTGGGTGTCAGGACGAAAGGACACTTGACGGACTAGCTCCTGCCCACAGGAAGAGGTGCAGGCATGAGTTGTGTCCCCCGGGTCTGGGGAAGAAAGTATTAAAGGGAATTAGGGAAAAGTTGGTAAAACCAATAAAGAAAGAGGAATCCGAGTCTCCACTGCGGTAAATCATGTTTCTTCTCATCTCCATCAGGATGAAAGCAGAGTCCATAAAATGCCCCCCTGATCTGGCTCCACACTGCCTCTCTGATCTCATCCTCCAACACTCTTCCTTGTGTTTACTTCACTCCAGCGACACTGGCCTTCTGGTACAGCAGACACATTTCTACCTCTGGACCTTTGCACGTGCTGTGCCCTTGACCTGCAATACTGTTCCTCCACATAGCCACTTTATTTTCTCTTCCTTACTTACTTTGAATATTTCCTTGTTTTATTTTTCTCCACAGAAGCTACCCCCTTCGATCATATCCTATAATTTGCTTTGCTTTGGTTATTATTTATTACCTCCCCCACCCCCCACTAGAATGCAAGCACCATAAAGGCAGAAATTTTATATTTTTATTCACTGATGCTCCTCAAGCACAGAACTGTGATTGGAACACAGTGGGCTAACAACACATGTTTGTTGGATGAACGTATGAATGGCTGGAAGAGTTAATGGGCCATTTATCAGACCAGAAGGGCATGTGTAGGAGGAGGAAGGCAGAGGAGAGCAGCAGAGAGGCTAGGGGAATGTGTGTCTTATTTGGAGGATTTTATCTGATGATATTTGGAGCAGGAGGGTTGTATCTCACTGTGTTTTTAATAAAGCCACCTTAAAGCGAGGGTAGAACATGAACACACTTGTGGTCATTTAATGAGTGATCTTGACGTCGGTGTCAACTGACCTTCTACTAGATCCAGAATGAGAAACCGGCTATCATCTAATGTGCAGCAGAAGCGAAAACAAGATTGAGCTATACGGTCAACCAATTTTTAGTGGGACTTTTAGTGGATCCGTGCACACACGTGGACACGCACAATCTTGTCTGTGTTACCTACAGACCGCGTCTAGAGGACAAGAATCTGATTTGAAATGATTAACAGTTCAGTCTCTTGTTCAGTTAATGGCAGCCATGAAATGAGTTCGTCACTCGTGTACTTTCTGCCAACACTACCACACTGCACAGAGCACTTGCTCATGTGCCAAGGACCGAATTAAGGGCTTACACGCTGTATTTCACTGTTTCCACAGTGACCCACGGATGATACTATAATCACCACATTGTTAAAGCTGAGAGAACTAGAGATGAAAGAGAGCAATTACGCTGCCCAAAGCCACACAGCTAGTGGAAGGTAGAGCTAGAACATGATCCCAGGGCGGCTCCAGGGAAGGGACTTGCAAACTGCCACCATAAAGGGCCAGAGAGTACACGTAACGGGGCTTGGTGGGCTGTAGGTCACAACTACTCAATCCTGCCTTATGAGGACAGCCACCGACAATGCCTACACAATAGGTGTGGATGTGTTCCAAGAAAATTTTATTCACAGAACTAAGTGTCGGAGTATTTGGACCCCTAGGCAGTTTGCTGACTGCGTTCTGGAAACTACCACACCTGGGAGCGCCTGGAAGGATAGCAAAGAGATTCCTGAGTGTTCTCCATAGTTAGCTCTGACAGGCCATCGTGCCGCCAGACCACCGGGGGACTGGCTGAGACGGAGAGGTAAACTCGCCAGGGACAGAGAGTGGCAGATGGGGCACTTACATTTCGACGATGCCCTCTGGCAAGTTGGCGGGGATCTCAGTCAAGCCCTTCCCTCGACAGTCCACGATGTTATTACTGCAAGTGCAGGCCGAGGGGCAGGAGATGGAGTTGGCATTGCAGGATGGAGGTTCTGAGTGCGGGCCTGTCGGGCAGGAGCACAGCGGTCAGTCACGGCAGGGTCAGGAGCTGCCTAGCCTTCTGTGCCTCTTCACCACTTCCCAGCATTACCTGAAAAGCTACCTGAAACACGTTCGCCAGCTGACATCTCCCCTCAGCTGGGAGACACAGCTGCCCCTGGCTAAATATTTAGCCAAGAGGAGAGATTCTGACCTTGACCTGCTTCTGGATTGTTCCACCTGCTCTGTCATCCCATCAGCCTCGTCTTTCAGAGAAAGGGTTGCTCACAGAGTCAATCCCGCGTGAAAATATGCCACAGGCATGCAAACAGCACACGCGGGGACTATGCTCTCAGCCCAATGTTTGAATGAACACCCACGTCGTTTGGCTTTTATTGGAGGACTGGATGCTGAACATAGACACATTTTCCTTCTTTTCTCTAGAGGCTAGAACTCATGACTAAAACCAAGTGGGAGGGAAAAAGGCGTCAGAATTTCATTATTTGGGGCACCGATGTTGTCCAACTGTCAATAGTCCCCAGCAGTGACAACATCCAAGGCATTTTCAAACAGCTTGTATGTCCAGACAACATGCAAATAAAACCTACCTCATTGGAAAAAATGGGAAATAAGTTACTACATATTTTGGAGTTAGTTTTTTGTTTTGAGGTGAGAAGCAGTGTGAGTTTAAAGCAAAGTAGTAAAAACTCACGTACTAAGGCGCTTACTTAGAATATCAACTGCAGAGAAGTACATATAATAGCAAACTAACTCAGGGTTCCAACAGTCACAAGCAGTGAATTCAGATGTTTTCAAGACCGAAAAACTTTCATGCTATCCCTATTTCTTCAACGTTAAGGCAAGAATCTCGAACCTGTGGTTAGTTTTCCAAATGACGACATTGTGGACCAAAAAGTAGACTCAACCCCAAACCCCCTCAGGACTTGATATCCCACACCGGCTAGATCTAGTCAGCAGGGATGCTGTCAATGTCTTTCCAGACCCCCAGCCCCAGAGCAGAGGGCCACGGGCTGGGTAAGCTCAGACCAACCCTGAAGATCTCCTTGTTGCTCGGACATGGGACTTCTGGCTGGGAGCCCTTGGAAAGAGATGAAACATGAAACACAAAAATGTCGGCAGGGAAAAACTAATTTTGGTGTGGCCTCTGTTCACTGGAGAAGCCAAGTCTGGGAAGCCAGAGAGGGTCTGGTTACAGTGGTTGCATCAGAGACCAAGGGGGCCTGTAGCAAATGCCTTTTCAGACACTGAGACTCAAAGTGGAAGCCTCCCTCTCCACACTCGACAGTCCCTGTGCCTGGGGCTCAAAGGAATGTGGAAGGCTTGATGTGGAACGCTTACCTCACTGGACAGTGTTAACTCAATAACCAAAGATTCTTATTTCCTTTGGCTCCTCTCTCTCTCTCTCTCTCTCTCTCTCTCTCACACACACACACACACACACACACATCAAATATTTTAAAATGTCCTCCTAGCAGGGACATTTGAGAAAATATTCTTGTCAAGAGCACAAGGACGTCCAACTCCCCAGTGTTGCACTAGCGCATTTCATGGAGACCAGAAAAATGCCGAAGAGATGATGACTTATACCGAAGTTCCCAACTGGAACATTCTCTGAGAGAAGGGATACCAACTTAGTTTGAAACTGGAGAAGATTCCCATTTCTGAGAAAAATGGCAATCCCAGAGAATCAGTCTGTGAGAGTCTCAGATCAGGAACGAGGAATGCTGTGGCCCTGGAGTCCCACTGCCTCAATTTGAATCCTGGTTCTGTAATTTCATCCTTATATCCTGTGCCTCAGTTTTCCCCATCTGTGAAATGGGGGAAGATGACAATATTTATTTCATAGCATGGTTTTGTTGTGAAGGTAAAGGAAGTTAATGCATGTAAAAGATTTAGCAGAATGCATAGCACAAAGTCAGAGTTTAGTACTGTTAGTTGTTGTTATCATTACTATTAATGAGTCTGGCTCTGCCACTAATGGTCTGCAAGTCATAATGTTCCTCTGAGTTTTTTTGCTTCGATCTCAGTCAATAAGGAGTTTGGACTGCATGACTTCTGAAGTCCTTTCTGGATGGAAAGATTCAGGACTCCTGGTTTTCAGAGGAAGGGAAGCAGGAGTAAGACACCCAACAGCACCTCTGCATCCCTGGCACCACCGCTTTGCAGGTGGTCAGGGGGATCTATTGTGGGAAGTGCTCCCTCCCTCTCCCCACACACGCAAGAGAGGCTGGGAGAGGCATGGCTTCAGGTGTCAGGGCTTTTGAAGTGCAGATCATGCTCCCCAAAGAAAAATGCCAGGCCTGGCCCTCCACATCCTGGGGCAAAGGGCACCTAACAAAGTCAGGGAGAGTCATCACACCCTGGGCACCTTCCTGCTTGGGCAAGTCAGGGGCTACACGGAAGGCTGTAGTCTGTGCCCTTGAACTTCCAACCACTGAGGCAGAGGCTGCCCATCTTTTGATCTGTAAAAATATTACTTGGTTGGGGTGTGTCAGAAAGGGAAGTCGGGGAGAAAGACAGTATAGTCAAGGGCTCATGTGGGCAACAGTTAGTTCTAAAATGGAGTTTTTTTGTTTTTTCCCAAAAATGTCCCTTTTGACATCTATGCTGAAATTAAATCTGTTTAAACCAGACCCAGGTTATAGTCTGGAATCCCTCTGGGGATGAGCTGGGTCTTTCAGAGGGTGGCTTTCATTCTGCAGGCAGCATGTGCTACATTTCAAGGGATGTTGTCAAGGTAAAAAAAAAAAAAAAGCCTTTGAAAAAGATTCCGTAACCAGGTCACTAACAACACCTTTAATTACCAAGAGAGAAACAAAGGTAATTATAGCCTCTGTCGGCATCCTGGACTTGCAGCTCCCAGCCAGGCATTCACAGGTGGTGAGGGTGTTATCCTCTTGTTGAAACAAACATGTCAGGTTTAAGATGGGGTTGAAAGATGGGTTCATTTCCCCTGGAAACCTTCCCCCCTGATCAATGTCCAACAGACTGAGCCCACTTCCCTTTGAGCCTGGGAGTGCTGTGATGGCAGAAGTCCCTCCCGTTGGCTTTTGGTCTTTGGAGAGATGGCAACTAGCATGTAAATTCTATAAGGGCAGTGACCTGTGCTGTCTTCTGCCCTCTTCCATCCCCAGTGCCCAAAATAGGACTGAAACACAGAGCAGGAACTCAGTATACATACCTTGGGTGATTGAAAGGATGAACACATGGATAAAATTGGTCTAGAAGCCTGGCAGAGTGGGGGCTGAATGTCACCAAGCTATGTGGGGGGGGGGGGGGCAAGCAATCCTTCTAGAAGGGTCCTGAAGGGAGGTCACCTGAGTTCTGAGGGCCCTGGGTTCCGCAGTAGTGTGGAGGAATGGAGTGGCTATTAGGTGGATGGGACTTTCATGCCTGAAGTTCAGGTCTTTCTACCACAGCTCAGTGCCAGCAAAGGCCAACTGCCCAGTCCCCTGGGGCTCCCTCTGAGCCTTGCTCATCTGCACAGGTAAGAGTGACCCAGGCTTCCCTTAGTTCTGTCAGCAAATCCCTCCCTCCCAGCCTCTCCTGTCCACATGCGATGTGGTTGGTGCAGGTGACAGTGGATTCTCAGGGGGCCAAAGTGATGAAACACCCACCTTTCTTCTGAGAAATTTTAGTACTATACAAGCTGGGAAGCGGAGAGGAATGAGAACAGAGTGTTTTGATCAGGGTGGAAAGAGTCTCCACCTGTCTTTGAAGGGAGGGGCTGATCTGGGCCAGTATCTGCCTACACACACGGGCGTGTTCCTGTTGTAGGAACATGTGCCTACGTCACCCACGAACATTCACGGTCCCGAGCAAGCCTGCCTGCTGCTACCACCTCCTCCTCTTCCTGGCAAAGAAAGCAGCTTAAATCAGAGCGTAGTGATTCACTAGCACACAGAACCCCTGTAGTCCATGTTCGGAGATGTTTCCTGATGAACTTGGGAGAGCACATGAACTTTGCTCTTTGTTTTTAAATGGGTTCCCAAACTATCTGCCCTGAGCACTCTTTCAGTGGGATGAAAATGTTGCTGCCTTAAGGTGGAAGGAAGTTCTCATGCAGAACAGGGAGACGGGGAGATGGGCCAAGTACCTGTCTGCCCTCGGGGCTTGTCTCCCCTTTCTGAATCACTACTGGGAATTTCAATGTGGAACCAGAGCCACCTTGGTGCCACACAAGGAGCAAACAGAGACGGCCCGCCTTCTGGTGTCTCCTGACGCCTCAGACCGTGGTCTGATGTCTTGAGGGAGGGCAGAGCAGAATGTGGGGCAACCAGATGCTAGCCCTTCCCTGCTCTTCCCTGATCGCCATCACAAGGCAACTGCTTCCCGGTGCGGGGAGGGGGCCCACAATGAGCACGAGGGCAGGAATGTGTCCCTGGCTAGCCCTGTCACAGGGAAGTGCCTGTGACGGCTGGCACGGACAGGGATCATGTCATCCTGTCTCTGCTGACTGCGCCACACCCCCTCCGGTCTGAGAGAGAAGGAGGAGAAGTGAGGACTGGGGAGCCTGGCTCCTGCCGGCTGCCTCCTCAACTTTGTTCTTCTACTCGGCATCGTTCCAAAAGGGGAAAGTCCTAACTCGTGCCCAAATGAGTGGGGCAAAGGTCAACAAACTTCAGACCTGAAAAGGGCCACAGAGATGGTGAGGAAACCATCCCTTAGAGGAGAGTACTTGCCCAGGGACACAATGGTGGCCAAGCTGAGAATGATGTCATTCTCATAATAGCAGCTAGGGCTTAGGGACGGTTTCCTATGTGCCCCATATTTCATCCAGTGCTTTGTGGGCATGATCTCACTGGGTTCTCACAAAATCTGTGATACAGGTTCTAATATTATTTTTTTATTACTTCCATTATACCGATGAAAAAAGGGAAGAATAAAGAGGTCAGGCAAACTGTTCAAGATCATGGAGCCGATGAACGACAAAGTTCTAAAATTTGGTCCAGTGCTCTTTGTACCACCTCCTCTACCAAAAAAGACACCCAACGCCTCTCTTTATTGCCATGATATTGAAAACCGTAAGAGCCCGGCAATCTCAGGAGGTAGGAAGAGGAAGCTCAGGGGCCAAGACACAGACTGTGTAAGCTCTGCTGGAGATGGCGGGACACTCTTGTTAGAGCTGTGTTTATTCCTTTCTGTCTTTAAAGGGACTCCCACCCAGCAGAGTGCACAGAACTGAAAAATCCAATGGTCTCGTGAGCATGTGGAAATAAATTAATTCCCGCATTCAAATTAAGCATCCCTGTTGGCCTCTGGCCTTTCAAAAGCCAACAACAGACTGCAATGACAATGGGGCTTGAGCAATTATGATGAGAATATAAATGAACGTGATTTAAATACCAGAGGCATGATAATTTTAGGAATGGCTAAATAAACCTAATAATCTCATTCTTGCAATGTCCAATTATGGTGTTTTAATTAAAACCTCCTAAGGAGATGGGCGGCTAGTCATGGCTTACCTTAATTATCTTTATACTTAGTAACTAGTCCCAAATTAAAAAAAAAAAAAAAAAAAAAAAGGAAGGAAGGGGAAAGTGTCTTGTTTCCAGGGAGATATGCCTATTTCATTTTTAATAATAAATGAGGAAGCATTTCTTGAGAGGCTTTTAAGAGCAAGTATTGTTCTAGGCATTGGGCACCTGAAAAATGTCTGATGTGAGCCTTTCGTACTAGAAGACAAGACTGACCTTCAGGAAAGAGTATCTCACTCTCAAAGACGATGCGGAGGTTAAGTGTGAAACAGGTGGACAAACCAATGAATACAAAGATGTCTTAAGGAAAGAGATAATTGACTCAAGGGGTCAAATATTTAACTAATACCCTTGAATTACAAACTGTGACCAGTAGAAACTTTTTCAGATTAAGCAACCAGAAAATTGATGCATGGAAGACAAATCCTAGAGCTTAAACCCCAGCATAAACCCTTTAGGTAAGGATGGGCTAAAACCCAGATCGTGGAACGCCCATGAGTCCAGTAATGGCCAAAGTAGAACCTTTTCTCTGGCCTGTTCTTATGAATTCAATAAAGTCCCAGTCCCGTTCAGGTAACAAGCAGCAGGGACCACAGCAGCCTCTTCTAGTCCTAGGACCCTGACCCTCTTCTTAACAACAAAAAAATTCACAGAGGAATCCTTGCATCAGTGGCTGAAGGAAACCAAGCAGTCCAACTGTATACCTGAGAAAACGTTAATAAAAAATGACATATAGTCTCCCACCCTTTGAAAAATTCCTAGATGTCTCCTTAGAGGAAGGAATAAATACCTTCAATCGGAAGGGTAGGTTGACCGAGGAGATGATTTTGGCCAAAGTGCCCTGCTGGCCAATTTCTGGGTTAGCAGGAGTGATAAGATACCCGCTGCCAGGAATCCTGGGGAGAAGAGGCCTGGCTCCGGTCGGCTGGATTTCATTCACAGAGAGATAGCGGGGACTTGAACAGGCAGGGCCCGCCCAGGCTGAGCAAGATAAAGCTCTTTCCTGTCTCTGGAGTCATGTGTTGAGCGAATTTTTTGATACGGTTTAAGGGCCCTGGAGGTTTTCTGACGCTTCCCTGACAGGGGCTGTTGGTGATGAAGCTACACGCAGGGATGGCTTAATTGGCGCCCCAAGCCTTTTTCTCTCCGGAGCAGATGACCTCTAGCTTCCCGGAGATGCTCTTACTCCTGCTTCTCTCCACAGAAGTCCTCCTCTGGGGAGTCACCAAGGGAAGAGCCTGAACAAGAACACTGATGGTTTCACAGTCTACAACCGACAGGGTCAGATTCCTACCAAACGGCCACACGCGGATGCCCTATGGGATCCGCCACGGGTGGAGCCCGCACTCTACCCCGTGGGTGTTGGGGTGGGGGCGGTTGGTGTGTGAAAGCAGCCCTCCGTGTTGGCCTCCTGAATGTGCACACATGGGGTCTTGCTCCGCGAGGCTTCCTCTGCCATCCCCCGCACCCAGCCTCACAAACTACCTTTAACAGTTATTGAAGAGGTCGAACCTTCCGGAGCTGATATTCCTCCTGCACCCCACTAGGATGGTGGTGCTTCCTTCGTCGGGGACAGTGAATTCAGCTAACCATGACATCTGATGTGGACCCTCAAGGAAGCCAACCCCCTGCGCAGCTCTGTTTTTAACCCATGAGAGCCTGGAGAGCCTCCAAGAATCCCTCCTGCAGAGGGCTTCCCACACTGAATTTCCCACAGTACATTTTTCCTACAGGTGAGGGGTGCAGGTGAACAGTGCATTCATGTTTGGAGCCTGCGGGCCAGATGCTGATATCTTCAGAAAACACCCAGCTTCGTCCTACCAAGCATGAGGGACCACCACAAGCCCTGGGGAGGCAACAGGGTTGCTCATAATGAACCGTCAACCCGCCTGCTAGATCTAGCCTTTTCGAAGCAGGGAGGTTTAGGACACGAGCACGTCCAGGACCTGGGAGGGTCAGCCTCTATCCCTGAGCAGGATCCAGGGTTTGGATCCTGATGGTGACAGTGACAGGGAAGCAAGCTGCCCCTCCTTGGTAGGGAAGGTGCTTTCCTGACGAGGTGGTACGCGTGTTGGCGCGGAGCGTCAGCCTGGCACCCACCGGTAAGGATGTGTTTTCACGTTCTCTCTAATTAGTTTTTCTCACTAGCTCTTGGATGACTCCTGCACTCTATAATTATTTCTTTCACTGGCACTTATGCCGATATTGTACTCTTTGCCTAATAATTACTGTAATTATAGTCAGTGTATGTGAGTTGGGTGCCTGTGTGATAAACGGTTTTATTATATGTGTTTGACGGGAAGTGATTTCTAAGTGGGCGTCTATAGGAAATTATTAAGGTGCTGCTCTGAGACATGTTAAAATGTTTTTGGATAATAAATAACTTGATGAAGTAGTAACATGACAAGAGAGAGCAGGAGGGAGCGCAAGATGAAGTTGAATTAAAAACAAAAAAAAAACTTCCGTTGCCAATGCCACCTAAGAGCAGAAGGGGGCCGGTTTGCACTGCTGGCTGGGTCGGGGCCCTGCAGGACCCATGGGGCTCAGGCTGCCTTCAATTCTGAAAACAGCAATGGTCAAGAAATGTCAGGGGTGCATTTCCTTCCCTCCCACCCCAGTGCTGAGGTCCCTCTCCTTCCTCCTTCCTTTAGGCCGACCCCCTAAGATCAGCTTTCAGAGGCCACTGGGCTCCCATTTCGGGATGCCTGGAAATTGGGGATGCCTCTGTGAGAAACTCAACTGAACACTTTCTGTTTTTGAGGAAATTCAGGGATGGGCTCTCTTTCTTTGCCACCAGAAGAAGAGAGCTGCTGGGGATGGAAGGTGTCAATGAGAAGTAAAAACAAATAGGCAAACTTGGAATTGAGGGCTCGGGTTAAAAGCCACTACATCCTCTGGGAAGATCTCGGGTTGCTCAGCCACCTCCTGTCCCTGGAGGTCTGCGCTGCCTTCCGTCTTGTGCACAGTTCTGTTTCCTGTACTAGACACTCTGTGCTTCTATTATACTTCAGTTACTCACAGATCAAACTCTGCTGTTGGCTCAGTGCATTTTGTGGGTCCACTAAACTATAAAAATTAAGCTCCACTTACTAGCTCTTACCAAAGTGCTGAGTATTATGCTAAGGGCTTTCTATGCATTAGTTTCATTTAATCCTCCCAACCACCCCTAGAGTTACATACTATGATTTTTCCATTTTGCAGACATGTGGTAATTTGCCAAAGTCACACACTACTGAGGGACAGAGCTAGGGT
The DNA here is from genome assembly GCF_030435805.1 of Mustela lutreola. NCBI lineage: Eukaryota > Metazoa > Chordata > Mammalia > Carnivora > Mustelidae > Mustela > Mustela lutreola. The sequence continues at coordinate 58,699,588 of NC_081294.1, forward strand.
TTCCAGCCAAGCAGGTTGACCCCCACCACCTCCACTCACTTGTCTCTCAATTTCTATGAGCAATTAGATAATAGGCAAGTGTTTAGGAAACACTAAACAATGCACTTAACGCATGTTAAATTTCTTAGCATCGATGGACTACGAAGCTCAACAGAAAGTGATTGATTCATGAATTTGTTGAGCAGTTTCCTTTACTAGAGGACAAGAGCTTCTTTCTCAGGACTCTAGTCAGGGCGCCCCAGAGTCCAAGGGACTGTGCGGTGCTGGGGAACCTAGGAGACTCCACGCCCAGGTCTGGGCTGGGTGTGGGCTCATGCCCACAATGATGCGAGAGTGGGCTCGGCGGTGCGTGGGTCACAGCACAGAGGAGAGAGGGGCGGGGCAAGCTCACCTGGACACACGTACTCCTTCTTCTGCACATCTGCCACGTTGAAGCCCCTCAGGTGCACAGGAGCCATGCAGAGTGTGAACTGGCCAACTGTCCGCCGCTGTCGCAGCCAATCCGAGAGCCAGGCCAGGTGGCAGTCACAGTACAGGTGGTTGGAGTGGAGGCGCCTGGGAGAGGGAGGGTCAGAGGTAAGACGCTGTCATGGCCTGAAGTGAACATAGTAGGCCAAACCTCCCTTTGCCCGGCGTGATAATCCTCAGGAGCCCCGGGAAGCATTTCCCTCTGCGCTCGTGAGTTACCACGGGACCCTCAGCCCTTTACAGCCAAACCACGAATGACTGTTATCTTCACGTGCAGGCCACATCCGACGAATGCCTCTGGCGTTCTGAGCAAGTCCCTATTTCTTAATAGTAATTCCACCTTTTTTTCCCCACTCAAGAAAGCCTCGGCATACAGAAGGAGGAAAAGTGACGTGATTAAAGCAATGGTTCAGATGCGAGTCAAACTTCTAAGGAGGTGACCTGGTTGCAGATTTCAGGACTATAGTTAGCCTGGGCTCCCGATGGCTTGAAACGGCTCCGCAGTCTCAATGTCTCAGTCTATAGTGGCACTGTGGCCAACACGGGCCATCGCCTTCACTCTTTCTCCTGTATTTCCTCCCTACAGTGAATGAACCCTCTACCCCACCCCGGGGATACTGGGAGGCTTGTGTGCACTGGCCCAGGGAGCAGGGCATGCCGGGAAGGGTCCCTTCTGTAGGAGGCATCTTATCTGTATCCACCCCCATAAAAAGCTTTTATTTATATACTTGACAAAGAGAGGGAGAGAGAGAGAGAGGGAGGGAGGGAGGAAGCAGGCACAGCAGCAGGTAGAGGGAGAGAGAGAAGAAGTTTCCCTGCTGAGCAGGGATCCTGAGGGGGCTCGATCCCAGGAGCCTGGGATCATGACCTGAGCTGAAGACAGACACTTAACTGACTGAGCCACCCAGGTGACCCTACCCACCTCCATTTAAATAAGGAGCTGCCCATGGCAGACTCCTGGAGCCCACTGCAATGTCTCCACAGTGCCCTCTTCTTCTCAAGTTCAATTCCACCAGGTGTATTTGCTATTCTGGTTTAGGTGCCCCTGGAAAAACCCTCCTAGCTGGTTCCGGGACTCTGTGGCTTTCCTCCTCCAGTAGCTGTGATTCCAGATCAATTTATTGCCTCTGAGTGATTAAGAGTTGCTAGAGGGATCTGCACATTCTACTTCTGAAAGGAATCCTATCTGGTTAAATGACTTGAATTTGCCTTCCATTAATTGAGGGACAAACTAAGGGTATCTAGGGATTTCTACAGGTTCTTTCCTAAGGTTTTGCTATCGGGGGCTTCAAATTTCCATATTCCCCACAACCCTAGGTCATTAGCAGTGGTGGTGGTAAGTTTTAGTCACATCAGCTTATCACACACTTGGGTTTCTGCTGCGAATTTCAAGCGCCCAATCCTGGACATGCTAATCAGCCAGTAGTATCTTGAGACTTTCAAGTACTCTGTGTCAAGTCGGTTATTATTGAGTGGCAGCCTGAAACAGTGGCTTGGCTACCTCCATGCCTGAAATGGAGAGCTCTGAAGGGCTCTTGACTACACTCCACTGAGCATAAAGTCAGCATTGCTCAGCACTGGCCACGTGCAGCCAACTGGAGGGGCGTGCCGGCACAGCCTTCCTGCCATGGTGTGGGTGCAAACCTTAGGCAGGCCCGGGCCACTGGGAGCCTCAACAGCCTCAGGGGGTTCCAGATCCCATCATTTCTGTCCAACTAAATGAACCCATGCCCATGCAGAATGTAATTCTTTTTTTCTGCTAAAATTTTTTGAAAAGATTTTTATGATTTGTTTCCAAATGATTAATTTTGATGTTGCAATGTTCTTGGGATTTCAGAGTCAAAACTTTAAAGTTGAACACATTTTCAGAGGCTCCACGTCCCAAGATCCTGTGCCTGGAATGGGCCCCAAGCAATTCTCCCCTTTGAGTTTCAAAGCTCAGACCCCTTGCCGCTCCCTCTTCATCTGGCATTTCAGAAAGAGGTGTCACAGGCGGGAAAGGGTAGGGGAGGCACAATCCTCAACTAGGGGAAGAATATGAAGGAGATGAGGGAACTCCTTTTCTATCCTGGGCCTTCTTGGGAAATTTCAGCATGCGTGAAAATGATCTGCTTTCTGACCTATCAGTGAGCTACAGAGAGAGACAGACAGATGGACAGGAGGGAGAGAGAGAGAGGGAGAGGAACAAGAGAGAGAGGGGATGGGGTGTTGGCTCTGTGGGCGCAAAGAGACCACTGGTGTAAGGATTGCTGAGGATATTGGCGACAGTGACAAGTGACGGCATCCGTGACAAGATAGAGCAAAGGCAGGCCGCAGTGCCAGCATAGGTTGAGGTGCTGGAAGACTTCTGTGCATCCGGAGGATCAGAGCCTTCTAAAGAGTCTAGCTTCAATGAGGAAAGGCGGTTGCCTTCTTTGGCAGTGACGTATGGAAGCTGAGCAAACAGGGATTCCTATGAAGGGCTGAACATGGGTCCACAAGGTAGATCAATGTCAACGACTTCCCATCAGTTCCCATCAGGCGTAAGCGATCAATGGAATGGCTAAAGTGAGGTTTAGGTCAGTCAGATCCTTATTAAGCAGATTAATTTCTGGGAGACTGAAAATGTTGGAGGTTTTCCTTTTGGAAGATGATGCCAGGTTGGTTCTTTCTCAACCACTGCAAGGTGGCCCCAAGCTACCTTTTCTTCCTTACCTTCCTCCAGATGGTTCCTAACCTTTTGTCTGCCTTTGCGGGGATTCCTCCACTTCCAAGAGGGACCATGGAGAACAGGTGGCCAAAACAGACCTGGAATCCACCTAAAGGCTCTTGTCAAAAGCCTAGAGCAGTGGACGGGCTCAGGTCCTCCCACCCGTCCTAGAATTTTAACCGCCGAGAGTGCTGGGAGAGTTGAGCCGGGCAGACTCTTCCAAGCTCCAGCCTTTCAAACCAGGTTTGGGAGATCAAATTGAGGAGTATCACCCCAAATACTACTATTGAAAGGAAAGTTATCACATCGATGAGGAAACGTAAGTCTGGACACTGCCAGGAGTATTCCTAATCTCCTCAAATGGGAAGAAAAATTATTTTATTTCCTTTTCATGACTTTGGTGAATTGGGATGGCCGTGACCTGGGGGGGAGGCGGCCTCCAGTGGCCTTTCAGTCCTGCCTTGGCTCCTCTGCTTTTGTTTCTGCTGAATGGAATGAGCTCAGGCTCTGAGGTCAAACTGCCCAGATCTGACACTGGCTCTGTGCTTTTCCGACTCTGACTTTGGGCAGTGATTGAACTCGGGGCCTCAGTGCTATGAACTGTAAAGTGGGGCTTATTAAAGGTGCCCCTTCCTAGGGCTGTTGTGAGGACTGGAACGGTTCATGAGAAGGACCCAACACAAGGCCCTGCACACTATGAGCCATCAAAGGAATGTGTGCAGCTACTACAGTTGTGAGGGCACTGGCTCCACACTTCCGTCTCCTCCCAGCCCGGAGCCCTCCCTGGACAGGGCGCCATTTCTTACTTAGACACCAAGGCATCAAGGCGCCGAGGTGGTTCCTGCATGCATTTCTACGATCTTCTGCTGATGGAAACCTCACATCCCATGTCGGCAAATCCACCTCCATAGAAGATAAGGTGAATGCATACAAACGCCAATTTGTAAAAGGTGCCTTTTAGCCACAGGCGCTAAATTAAATTTCCAGCAAATCCTTTTAGAGAGGGTCAGTGTTCATTTTCTATAAAATGTGGCTTTCTGAATTAAATATAAAAGCTTTCCTTTAGAAATCCCATTTATGACTTCCTTCCTCGCTCCTCTTCCCCCCTTCCCCACCCCCCCGTCTCCCGCACCCCTACTTTAATTACAGTGAAGGGGGATTAGTCAGTGCAAGTCTCTGGGGAGTTCTGTACAGAGCCGTCTCTGAAATTAAACTAAAGAGAAAGTGGCAGCAGGCACGGAGCAAAGAGAACAGACGAGATTGATTGATTGATCTCAACTCATCAGATGAGTGCTCAGGACCGCGGGGAAGGATGACAACAGGAACAAGGAGAAGACCCTCCTCCACCGTCCTTTTCCACCGGAGGCCGCCAAACAAGGGACCTGAGAGCCAGACCCAGCTCCCCAGGGGCCCCGTCCCATGGACCCAGCCGAGCCTCTGTTATTGCTGCTCCTAGATGGAGAAGAAGAGCAAGGGGGAAGCCGAAGTCACAGAGAAGGAGCCACAGGAGCTGGACTGCGGGTTTCTGCAGGGGAGCGTCCTTTTTCTTCTATTCCGCAAGCCCATGTGGGGTGAGGCAGGCCCTGCACCAGGAGGCTCGCTTTCAGCTTTCAGGCCAGAAGCCCCGGGCACACTCTTTGGCAGCTCATTTGTAGCTTGCCGTGGGCTCTGAGGTGGTCTTTGAAGACCCCCATGGTTTCTCCTTAAAACCCCACGACTGCACCATCCCATTTCAAAGGGCAAGGAAAAGGAAAGATTTTCTTGGTGGACTGATGCTATCACATGAGGGGTCAAAGGGAGAAATGGGGAGCAATGAGGGACAGTGGGCTTGGATGCTTCTTCGCAGTAACCAGTATCTGTTGAGTGGACCTCATGACACAGGCCCTCTACCTGCAAGCGTACCTCATTCTCACCACTGTGAGACAAGCACTTACGAACTCCCTGTCCTTGCAGGGCAGAGAGAGGAAGAAACTTGCCCAGAGTCAGGGGCAGTGAGGGCTCGCCTTTACACTCAGGTCTGCCCAGGGAGGTCCTTGCTGTTCCCTCACACAGGGCTCCACCGCTCTCTGCTTCATTCCCTGCCCACCCCCCACCCCGCCCTGATAAGGTCACTTTCTCACTCACGCAGGGGTTCTCAAACAGTATGAGCATCAGAATCTCCCTGGGGGCTTGTTACACCCTGATGGCTGGCCCCACCCCCCCAGATTCCGATTCCTTGGGTCTAATCTCATTCCATGACGCTGATGCTGCCAGTCCAGGGACCCAACTTTGGGAACCACTGCTCTACGGATTTTTAAATCCCTGTGGATCCCATGTTGCTCAGGGGCCACTGATGAGCTGGTAGCTTGGAACTTTCAGTGCAGATTCCTGGATAGAGTGACGGTAACAGTAATAGTCAACATCATTTATCATCCACTCTGTACCAGGCACTCCTCGTACCTCCTCTCATCGGATCCTCTCCAGCGCCCCCAGCTCGCTGCCTTGGCCCTACATGTATTTAGCTGAAAGCTCTTGGGGGCTGGCTCTCCACTATTACTGTAATGCACACGCTGGTGAAGTTGCCCCAACACAAGGAAACCATGCCTGTGAACCCCTATGGAAAGGCCAACGGATTCCATCTGCAGAGAAACTTACAAGGCGTTCTGGTTGAGAGGAGAAGGAACTCCCCAGGTAATAAAGGCACCGGGACTGCTCTCCACATGGGGTGTTGTGGGAAGATTTGCTTTGGGAGTACACGGAAAAGGAAAGCTGGAGCCTACCCCAAAATTAACGGTCAAGAACAAGTTCCTGTATCCTACCAGAATATCATCAAGGGAGTAGGGCACTCTGTTGGGTGTGGGACACGAGGATGGGGAGAAGGAGGGGTTAAGGCTCCCACTTGGCCACGGGACACAGAGGGGAAAACATGACCACGGTGCTACGACAGAACTGACAACGGCAGGTGACATCAGCTCAGGAGACACCGAATCATTACATCCCAGTTAGCCATGTTCTGTCACAATGTAACACTAATAAAGTTTTCCATCAAGATGGGACACACAAAGACACATTCCCCCGTCAACAGGGTAAAGAGAAACGCGTCTGTCTGCCGTGGAATGGGGTTTCAGAACTGTGGGTGGCACTGCGATGCTTCTCCCCCATCTGTGGCTCACCAAGATCTCCTCGTCAATGGCGGGAGGAGGGAGGTTTGCTCTAGGACCCACGTGCAGGTCAGGGCAGGGCACATGGGGCGGAGTGTGGGGCAGAAGCAGGGACCGTTACTCACAGAGTTCGAATCTTCGGCATATGGTTGAAGCTGGTGACGAGGATGCGGCTGATGTTGTTGTTGTTGAGGGTGCTGTGAAGGCAGAGGAAGAAGGGAAACGGTTAAGAAGGACGTAGCATGGGGGGGGCAGTAGCGATTTCTGGAGGGTGGGGGGAGGAACTGGTGCGACTGTCAAGAGGATCATAAATCAATAGCTATGGGGCAGCTGGAGACAAGGGGGTGGGTCTCCAGGAGATGAGAGAATCCCTGACTCCGTCTTTCAGAGGAAAGAGAGGCTCTTTCCTCTCGTCAGCTGCCCTCTCAGTACTCTCAGACCCACCTACGGCAAGACTGTCACTTCCTGAAATCCTACCAGGTGCTGAGCACAGAGGACCTACGACGACATCTCCAGTTCTCACAAGCCCAGTGTCAGCTACATATCACTGTCCTACTTTTTGAGAGAAGAAAACAGATATGTGTCATTCTGGTTAGCGACACACGTCCCTGCGAGGTGGACATTGTCCTCGTGCTACTGATGAGGAAGTGGAGCTACGGAGGGGACGGAATTCTCCCAGGGACCCTTAGCTGCTGAGCTTGGGAGACGGGATTGGAATCCAGCACTGTCTTGCTCCAATTTCCCTGCTCTGCCCACTGCCCATACCGCCAAACCCAGGGTGCTACATGGACAGTTTATTCTGGAAGTATATTCTCATGAGCTCACCCTTGTTCCCCTCCATGGGCCCCCGCTGGCCCAGGAAGGAGACTTTCTTTGGAGCCTTCCATGGTTAAGCTGACTTCTTTTGTCCTCAGCTCTTGTGAAACATATTGCCTTTCTCTTAGAATGCCTTCCAACGTTTCCTATCCCGTGCGTGACCGTAGCCCCACGACCTGGTCCATCCGTGATTCAGACTGAGTCTTATATGCCCTGGTTGTGCGATCTTGGGGAAATTACCAGCATCTCTCAGCCACAGGCCCTTCATCGGCAGAAGCAGGCGGGTAACGGTACCTCTCCCACAGGCTGGTAAAAGGCTCAGTGTGCAGTCTATATTCGGTAAATGAAGCCTACCATTTTATGGACACTGGCGGAGAGAATCTGGTCCTGTCCTAGTCATTCATGGTTACCCCACCCCAACCTCCATGGAAGTGGAAATCCAGCTTCAACCAGCACAGTGGCCCCCATACCCACTGCAGCCAAGGTGCCTGCACATCCTCTCCCTTTCCACCCACCACAGGGGGAGCCCACCCCCCCACACCCCCTTGCCTCAGGCCCTCCCTGCAATTCCTCAGGGCCTACTTAGCATTTGTTTGGTTAATAAGGCCAGAAGGAAATCTGTTTACCTGAAGACACAGAACCCAGTACGTCTCTCTACCTCATCTGGTATTTACCATGGGTCCAGCACTAATTCTGTGGCTTACCTTTTCTGTGAAGTGTGTGTTAACCCATCCTGTCTCCCCACACCCAGGTAGCCTTTGGAATATCTCATCTGACAAGGCTGAAGAGTCTGTCACTCTACTTCCTTGGCAGGAAGCTTCCTGGGTGTGGGGACTATGTCCCCCTGCCCCCCGCCAGTCCTCCATCAGATGAGGAATACCTCTGGGGCTGAAATGATGCCTTCATTTCCCTTTCTGTGCCAGAGTTCTAGGCTCCACACTTTGGGGATACCTCATTAGGGTCATGGACTCAATACCAGACAACAGTCTAACCATCTTCCTCTCCCAAAGGCAAAGAGCACGAAGCCTTTGGAGAGAAGAGGCTTCCTTCCAAGCATACCCAGCCACTCACATCAGGGAGAGTCACAGCCAGCCCTAACTGAGCTGAACACACAGTGCAGGGCTTGACCGCAAGTACATCTGGCAGCAATGACTTATTAATGTATTACTACACTGATGTTTAAATGTGAGCTGTAATGAGGGCTATAAAACATTTACGATAATAGCAATTATTCCAGAACCAAAATGACTAAACACAGTCTTCAGACTTTCCTGATTTGCTGCAGGGGGCTGGCCAGCCTGGGGATGACAGAGGGCTGGTGACCTCTTGGATGCTGATCTCCATGGCAGCTACAGGTTTTGTTTCCCTGATAGACCTAGATTTATTTGATCTCTAGTCTTGGTGGCTTGCGCCCACGCATGGAGTATGGCGCTCTCTCTGTTGCCCACACCCATTAGTAGTCGGCTTCCAAAGAAGGTGGTGGTGTTATAACCACCCCTCCCCGCAACCCCCGCAGTGGAGCAGCATTGGGGAGCATGCGCCTAGAAGGGAGACCTGGTTCAGACTCTGGCTCTGCCACATACAGCCCGTGGAACCACCAGTAAGTTCTCTGAATCTCATTAGGTTTCCTCCCTTAATGTGGAGATAATAATAGCACCAATCTCACAGAGCTTTAGGGGTGATATAATATGATGATACTAGTATTCCCAGTGTTAGCTGAGAGCTTATTGTGTGCCACGCAGGCACTGGGCTGGGGGTACCACTTGTACTATCTCTTAGTTGCTGCAAACACCCTATGAGACAGGCACTTTTGTGATCGCCTCCGTTTCACGGACGAAGCAAGCCCAACTCCAGGAATGACGCCTGCCTTGGTCACCTTCTGCTAGGAGAACAGAGTACTAAAAATTTTGTGGCTTCAAGCAACACAGTCTGGAGGTCGGAATTCTAATGTGGGTTCAGGGGCCCACATTTCTTATGGTGGCAGCAGCAGGAGAATGTTTCATTGTCTTCTGCTGCCTGTCCTCAGCCTGTGGTCATTCCTGCAGTTCCCCGACCTCTTGCTTCTGCTGTCACATCCCCTCCCCCCCATCCACTGTGACCCAGCTCCCTATTATGAGGAGCCTCCTGAGACATTTAGGGCCAAAGTGGATAATCCAGAATAAACTGCCCATCTCAGGATCCTTATCTTAGTCACATTTACCAAGTCCCTTTTGCCATAAAAGGTAATATTCCTAAGTTCCTGGGATGAGGAACTTGTGGAGGGAGGGGCCTGATCCAGTCAACCACCCTGCGCTGAAACAAAGCACACTTGTGAGCACACGGCCTGGCTCCTGCACAGCACTCAGGAACCCTCAGTTGTTGTTTGACCTTGTGTCTCTTTACTCTTTTATGGTTTACAATAAGCTTTCGCATTCACCTTATTGGATATTTGTAGGACTCTGAGGTTGGAATTCTTATCTCCATCTTGGAGACGAGTGGTTTGAGGCGAGGAAAGGGACCCCCAGGGTAGCTCACGAGCTCCTGGGAGGATCTGGGAATCGCTGTTATTTTTTACACCACAATTTCCCCCAACTTACCCACTGCCTCCTGTTTTCAAGCCAGTTTGTTACCCCAGTGTGGATGTTTTCTGTCATGTCCACCCTGGCACCCAAAGCTAGAAAGAAGTGCCCAAGTGTCTCTTGTTCTATGAACTTCCCTGAAAATTAACCAACAGGAAAATAAACAGTCGGGTCTGATGATGACCCGCCTCTGGAGGGCTTTGGCCTGTGGGGACCTCATCATCTTGTTTTATGTACCTCCTTCTTCTGGAGTTCTGCCAGTTCTACAATCTAGCTTTAACCTCACCGCTCTGCTCCTTTGGAGATATTTTGAGAAAATACATTTTACCCCAAGTCACCCAGGTTGGAAGTTTCTCCTCAAATAAATGCAGTGTCAAGATCAAGATCAGGGTCAAATTAATTCTCTAAGACTTCAGAACTACGCTGCCCTCCTCCCAACTTTTGCACCATCACAAGCTGCTAAATGGGCATCTCAGTATTAACTAGAAATAAGGCCACCCCCCACCATGAGATTTAAAGACAGTCTGCCTACCTCCCATTTCTTTTTCCTAAAACCCTTACCTGTTATACTGTTATTTATGTTATTTATATTGAGACTAAGGGTGACCTATATACTGTGCAATCACTTTTCTGTTTTGTCATCATCAGAACATAAATGTTTAATGAAAAAGGATCATTTTCCATATTAAAATGATCCATGTAGGCAATGCTACTTCTCCCAATGGATCCCACGCTCTCTCAGTTCTGAGCACGAAAGGGAGGGCATTAAACTGGTTTTCCCCAGGACACTAAGGGATTAGAGCACAAACAGAACCTTGATACCCAGAAAGTATGTGCTTATGTTCCTCAGCGGAATTCTGTGTACTGTGGCGAGACCAGGGTTCCCCAGTAGGGAAGAACGCACAAGGCCAGGAGATGACAAACTACCGACCATAAGTCAGATCCCATCTCATACAGCCTGTTTTTGTAAATAAGGTCTTACCCATCCGTTTATGTATTGTCTACGGCGGCTGCTTCTGTGTTACAAGAGCCGAGAGCATATGCAACAGAGACCACGGGGCTGGCCGCGTCTAAAATAGTGCCATCTGCCTTTTTATAGAAAGTGTTTACAATCCTGGTTCTCTAGAACTGGGAACTTCCCAACTCGCCTTTGTCAGTAATTGCCTGTGATGTGGGCAGGCAGCATAACCGCTCTGTAAGGAGAGGGGATTAGGTCAGAAGATCCCAAAACCCAGGTAGGAAGCCCCAAGCAGCAACTGGTAGGGCTGGGAATCGAAAGCAGGAGGTCTGATTCTAGAATCCACACTCCTGGCCCACAGCACAGGCCCACCTGGACGATGGGTCCCAGTGCTTCCAGAACCTATGATGCTGCAATGAAATCCGAACCAAGAGAGGACCCTGCTCAAGGGACAGGGCAGGTGAATCCACCTTGGGCTGAGTGTGGAATGAACTTGGGTAGTGGTTCTCTAAGTGTGGTCCCCAGACCTGCAGCATCATGTCTTCAGGCCCCACCCAGACCTACTAAAGCAGATGCTCGGTGTGGCGGTGGGGGGTCGGGGGGAGGATGTCCCCCAGCCTCGTGTGTTTTAACATGAGATGCTCCCTCCATAGTTTTCTATGCAAGCTCAAGTTTGAAAACCACCGAGCTGGACAAAAAGCTAAGAATAGAGCCTTTTACCTGAGTGGGAGGACAGCGTATAGGCTACCTTCTTGCTGACTCTGGGACTGGAAGCCTCTTCTGCGGACCGCATTGGGGGTTTCCTGCCTAGAAAGAGCCCCAAGGTCTGAACTAGTACACAGCCCTCCATGGAACTGCTGTACTCACCCTTGGAAAGCTCCAACTTGGCATCTGCCCCTGGCTCCCTGCTGCTCTCTGCTCTGTGCTGACATGTGGCTCTCCCTCATGGCCCTCAAGATAGCCATCTTCGGTCTGGAGGGGCCAAGTCCAGCTGCAGCCACGCCACCCTGGCAACCTTAATAAGGCTGACATTTCCCTCTGTCTCCTCCGATTAGGCCCTCGCTTTATCACTCTGTGCTTTCTTGGCTCTGGCTGTAATCTGTGTGTTGTGTGTCCATAGCACTATGTAATTGACTCTAATGCAGCAGTATTATCTGTGAGCACGTATCACATAATTGCAAAACCAGGCACCCACAGTAAGTGCCACCGCAGACTCCCAGCGTGCCAGCCCTCGGGGTACTCCTCGAGCCCCTCCTCTTCCCCTCCGCATAGGTAGGGATCCAGGCTCCCTGGGTTGGATAATCCCTCTTGGAAGATAGGCCTATTTCAGCCCTCTTCTCGAGGCAGGCTGATTGTTCCTTATGTCTCGTCTCCATAAATAAGGTGGTTCCCTCCTTAACACTCCCCAGGAAGGACATGCATAGTGAGTCATCAGCAGCCATGGCAGTGGAATGTCTTTTTCAAGGAAGCTTGGAGGTGCCCTGACTTGTCCTTACACATACCCAGGTTCCACGGCCAGCCCTCCAATCCCTGAAGCTGGAACTTCTCCAGCAGGGCCTGTATTGAATTCCCAGGGGCAGAAACAAACCAAAGGAGGCAGCAGCATTGTCTGAACAGCAGCAGAGTGCAAAAACTGCGGCGGCAGGACCCCGCAGGGAAGATCTATACTGCCGGCCTGGGGAACGGGAATCACAGAGGATTCCGGCAGGCAACGTGAGGGCCTCGGAAGGAGGGGCTGAGGGCTCACGGCCACTCCGACAGCGAGAGAGGAACGAGACTGAGGATGCTTTAGATGCCTGCTCCCTTCTCTGGCCTGTACGTCAAAGCAGGGCTGGCGTGTCTTGGTCTTGCTTGGTGGCTGCTGACTGATCCACTGTGGCCCCAGGAATAAGGCCCGTTGCTGGTGACCAGGCCCTTCCACATGCTCCTAGGTCCTGGGGATGTGAATGCTTTGGGCTGGCTGAATCCATGATAACGGGGGTAGGTGGTGTCTCTTTGTGGCCTGGCTACAGGAGAACACACACCGAGTGCCCACAGAGGTTAAGGGAGGCATCCCCCCAGCCCAGAATCTCTCCCCTACTCAATGACTCAGTCATTTCTGGAGGAAGCTCCCCTGAGCGTTCCCTCCTATCACTCAGCTGTCCACTTTCTGCTTCGGCCGGAGGCTCTAGGAAACTCTAGAAATCAGGAAGAGCATACACACACGCATCCTTTGAGAAAATCTAAACTGAACGTTATCGGTTCTGCCACGAACTCTCTGCCTTCTCATCGGTGAGACTAGCGAAGTCTGTGGCTTGGAGGCGATCCTGCCGAGATCCTCCAGTAAAGATGTCAGTGAGAGCAAGAACAACACTGATACTAATTATTAAGGAGTTGCTATGTGAGGACACTGGGTTGAGCACTTTTCACATGTCATCTCACTTAATTCTCCCCACAATGCTGAGGTAATCCATTCCATTTTGGAGCCTCAAAAGATCTGCTCTGACCACAGCTCTACAGTTGTGGAGACGGTGTTCAAATACAGGGAAGCGGGATGCCAGGGCCTGATTTTTTTTACCGTTGTGCAAAACTGCCTCTCACGGGATGGTCTGACAGAGGCTGGCTGCCCAATTTCCATGCCTTTTCCAAGGCCAAGATGAGTCCTAGAAGCCAGTGCTGTGCTCAGCCCTCACAGGCTTCCACGTGGTGGGGACCATGGCGTTTCCCTCCCTGCCAACGCTACTCAGAGGCACTAGCACGACCTGAGCCTCCTCTTGTCTGTAGAGCACAGAGCTCGGCACGGACAGTGAGGGCCCTGAGAGAGGCTACGCAGGAGAGGGGCGATTTGGTCTCAGAGCTCTCTGAGCTCAACGTCTGTCTCAACGCGTCTAAGCATTGTCAGCAGCCGCCCTTGCTGTTGGATCGGTTGGTTGGGATTTTTAAGCATTCCCCTCCAAATCAAGAGTACAGATCTGCTTCTTAAGCAAAGCTCATCTCTGGGCTGTTTGGAGCAGGTAGTGAGTCTCTGCGGGCAGACGGCGCAGGAGGACTGAGAGGGACGGAGGGAGAGAGGAGAGAGGATGTGGGAAGCCCTCTCTCGCACACTACCTGCTCTCCGGGACTATCCTGGGTGCTGCCTCTTACTGATTTCCTTGATCTCCCTGCGGACCGTTTAAATTAAAGCTCATAACCATTGTGTGGGCATATAATGAAACCAACTGATGCTGCACTGATTAGTCCATTACTCTCAACTGTTAGAAAACATAATGATCTCACAAGGGGCCTTATTCACTGACGTATAGCAGGCGAGCTCTCATTTGACACCTCAAATTAGCAGCCAAAGCAATAACAGCTGGGGTTTTTGTCTCAATATTTGTACCCGACTCTAAAGTGATTTGGCATCGGGTGAGTGTTATTTTTAAACACAGAGCTCTTACCGCCAAGTAACATTTTAAACGGTCTCCAGGTGTCATGTAAAACCTACAGAAATAAATAAAAACAATCAGCTGCCAATGTGAGTCTTTGATGAGACGGATTCCTGAACAAAAGGGCTCGTCTTTGGTTTTCCTTTCATTATATATTCACATTGTGACAGGAAGAAACTCATCTCCTTCTACCCAGCAGAGCCTCAGTGTTCAAAGCGGGGGCGGGGGGGATGCCTCCAAAATAAATGTAGAAAGTGGAAGATCAAAAGAGAATGACGCATCTTCAAATCCTGTCACTGCCCGGTCGGATGTCCGGTAGCTTGGTATTCCTGGGGCTCCAGTATTTTTGGTCCTTTAATTCTCCTTACTCTTTTTTTGAGATCATCACAGACACCGGCTGGTGGTGATTCAGAATGATTTCACTGCCTCCCAACGACCAATTTAATTGTAAAATATACCTTCAACAACAAGAATGTGTGGCCTCTCCCGGTTCTGTTTCGTCATCCATGGGCTGGGAAACTGGACGATCCATCTTGTCTACTACATTATTTAGAAATCAGGAAGTTGCCAGTGTGCCAAGAAGTCCACAGCGGACTGAGAATGGAAGAATGACCTCCAGCTTACATAACTGAACAGGTGAGCGTGCAGTCAAGGGGGGGCGGGCTTGGGGGCGGGCAAAGAGCGATTCCCCACCTCAGCCGCATTTCAGCCCATAAGAGAGGAAGAAGGGGGAAGTTTTTCAACGCCCACTAACGGGGACACAGAGAGAGACGAGAGGACACGCCAGTTTTGCGCACTGTGGTACAGGCAGGGCCTTTCCCAGTGTTTGGCACATAGAACAACTTGATAAATATTTCCTGCATGGATGGATGAGTTTCCAAATGTGAAGGGTCATGCTTTCGGCATCTTTTCATCAAAATAAATTTCCACTCTGAACAGCCGCCTGCGCTGATCCAGGAGTACAAACTCAATTGCCTGCAGGAGCCAGGCTTTACATCTGAGTAAGTGGGTTGCGTGGGGTCTGCAGTAAACCCCGCTCTGCCACCTGGGATCCTCACTTCTCGTTTCAAAGGCTTGTTGCTATGCCGGAATGTGGGTGCACCTGCTGTTGGTTGTTCCTCTTTGTTGTGTTTTTTTAAGAAAAAACCAGACATGTAGAATTTTTATGTGAAGTCTCCTGTTTTTTTTTTTTTTTAAATATTGGTGATTAAATCATATAAAGGAACAAAAGTCACAATGAAAAATAACTTGGGTTTGGCTTGCAGATGACAGTTTTTAGTCTCTGAACCAAAAAAAAAATCAATTAAACAATTTGAATCATATATATATCACGTATGTATCACACATACATCATATATGTATATTCAATACATATCCTATATATAACACACTCTGAGACATGTTGATATATATAAATGTAGGGTGTGTGTGTGTGTGTGTATACACATATGTATATTTATACATAAAATTGAAGTATGTTCATGGTGAAATGTGGTTGACACCTTCCTTCCATACTGCAACTCCAGGAGGGCAGCCACCAGGAACCTACCATTCAAAAGAACTATCTTAAAAAAAAATATATATATATTTCTTTATTTATTTGACAGAGAGCACAAGCAGGGGGAGCAGCAGGCAGAGGGATAGGGAGAAGTAGGGTCCCTCCTGAGCAAGGAGCCCGACGTGGGGCTTGATCCCAGAACCCCGGGATCATGACCTGAACTGAAGGCAGACGTTTAACAGACTGAGCCATCTAGGTGCCCCTCAAGTGAACTATCTTAAGTGATAAAAAAAATTATTCAAGTTTCTTCCACCCCCACCCTCTCCAACTATCATTACCTGGAGACAAAGAGTCTTAAGAAAGTTTCTGTTTATAAGGGTAAGTCTGGGTCCCACCAGGAAGGTGTGCTCTTGCCAGCTTTCCACACACCGTGCATCACTCTTCTGGCCAAATCTGTAAGTTATTTCTTATGTACGGTTTGGAGTTAAGCCACAGGGCGCATGAGGCTCTGTTCCTGGGCTTAGATGCTGGCAAGGTCCAGGTTTACCCTCTGATATTTACAAGGGAAGGGCTCTCTCAGGAAGCTAGACACAGTTTACTTGGGCTACTTGGGTTCAAAGAGATGCAGGGTGCTTCCGCGTCCAGCCTCTGATCATCACTGGTAGCCAGGATCAATGATGTAGAATTCAATCTCTTCCCAGACTGCCTTCCTAACAGACAGCAACCTGTTGGCTACTGTGGTGGTCATCTCCCAAGCAGTGGCTGCAGGACTACAGGGCCCTAGAAAGGGAAGGTTTTGGTCTCCATACTGAACATACGCTGTTCTCTCTGGAAAAATGCTAGAGATTAAGAGATGATGGGATGGATAGTGCATAGAGACTGGCCTCACTATTCCTCGTTTCCTTTCTGCCAATACAGGGGAAAGGTAGACGGCAATACAGAGCACTGGATAAAGAGTCAAAGGCTTGGTTCTTCTGTGAAATTTTTCTATGGCAATGTGTAAGTCACTCAACCTTTTGGGGGGAATTCCTTTCTCTTAAAATGAAGCAGTGGGACTAGTTGACCTCCAAGGTCGTTCCAAGTTACAGTTCCACTCAGCTTCTGCGGGGTTAATGGGTTTGCTTCCCTAACTAGATCTCTTGTCTCTATTTTATGTATGGAGAAGGGACGGGTCCAGACATGGGAGCGATTTTCCTACCCAGTTGACTTGGTGGAAACGATTTGCAAGGCTGAAAAAGTGAATAATTGGGATCAGGAAACTAATTCTCGCAGAGACAGAAATTCACATGGGTGGGAGACAGTTTTAATAATCATACTCCTGGGTTTTAATAAAAAAGGGTCTTTTGCAGGTCCAAGATCCAAATGGTTAAATTCAGAAAGAGAAAGGACAGAGCTGGGGGGGTGGGGGTGAGGGGGAGTGGCAGATATCTCAAAGTATTTAACTTCAGAAAATAGACTGTTTAAAAGTGTCTCTTAATGAAGGTGAAACAGCCCCAGTGACCTGGAACAAAGCAAGCAGGGAAACAGGCATGGTGGGAGCTGTGGGGACTTGCAGAGGCCAGTCTTGTCCAAATGGGGTACTTACTCGCCACTCAGCTCTAAACCTGAGAGGTCCAATGAGGTAGCCACAAGCTGAAGGTGGTGATTTCAATTTGGATCAATTAGAATGAAATAAAAATTCAGTTCCTCGGTTGTATAAGCCACACTTCAAGTGTTCCAGAGCGACACTGTGGTTTGCGGCCATCATGCTGGACAGCACAGATAAGAGGCATTTCCTGCACCACACACAGTCCTATGAGACAGCGCCACTCTAGACCATCAGAGCCACATGCCGAGGACTGCCCCAGGTTCCAGATATTCTGGGGAAGTTGAAATTGTATAACTTTTAAATAAAATTACCTGGGTTTTAAACATTGGCAACAAATTCTACTTTTTTTTAAACACCGCAAAGACTAAAACAATAAAAAAAAAAATCACACTCTCTATCTGAAGTTTTCAATGAACTATGTGCCAATAGATGGGATCCTCTGATTTAGTTATAAGTCAAATGGGAATGGGTGCTCTAGAGTTTCTATGAGTCCAAAGAGTCCAGAGATGACCTTGGAGAAACAGAATCAGATTCCCTCCATCCTTTCTCCTCCCCATCCCCTGTTTCTAAGCCCTTTTGCAGATAAAAAAAATGGAAGCTGAGAAAGGTACAGCTGATGCTCTGATTCTCCCCCAGCCCTGCATCTCCACGTCGTCCCCATGCCATCCTCCCCTCCACAGAGCCAACTAGCAGGAAGGGGTGGGTCAATTTCCTTGGGTTCCTAGGACCTTGACCTTCAAGACACAGTTCTGCAGAGTAATGGACTCTTGGCCACAGGTGAACTGAGCCAGCCAATATTCTGCAACCTGGATGGAAGTGGAGGCTGAGAAAGGGGCAGGTTCAGCTCTTCAAGGAGTCACAGGTCCCTGGCCTGGAGACCCTTGACAGCCATGAGATAAGAGCTGGACAAGGGCACGATGCTCCCTGAATACACTCACACACTGGTCACTGAAGCCATTGCTGGCTGCTGGGGAAGAGAGAAAGGAGAGAGGCTGACCATCGGCTCAGGAGTGCGTTTGCAAATCGGTGTGGAAGCTCCATTTGGGGAGTGAACTGACCCCTGTGTGCACTTGGTAGCTCTGTGGTGTTTCCCCACTGGCCTCCTCATCTTGCCCCCAAGAGCAAATTCTCTGGAATCTCTTTTGAAAGATGCAGTTATTTTTCTAGTTCATTTAAGGTGGGATAAAGCAAAGCTAGTTTGTCAAGCCAGAATTTCAGGCCAGAGACCTGGTGGCTGGAGGAGTCTGTGGCCGCTATGAACAGTAAGACTTCCAACACCTGATTGCACCTAAGTGGTGCTCACGGGGCACCACTTACCAATTCCCAGATCCTCTGTGCTCAAGAACAGTTCAACGACCTTCACCATATCCTCTTAACCCAGGAACGTACACCAATGCATTTTCAATCCAGAGACTAAACAGGACTTTAGTTAACAGGAAAGTACAATCGAATGGGAACCCTTAGAACAACCTCCCCCACCCCAATTCTAGCTACTTGAACTTTAAAGTGCTGCGTATTTAAATGGGGGGAAAAAAAAAACCAAGCCAGCCATTTTATGAACATGGCTATGACTGAGCCTTGAGCCTGGGTTACTCCGAAGGAGGGGTGTGTGTTGTATGGCCCATGTGAGCATTCACAGAAAACCTGGTTCCTTTCCTAGGATCCTGGGAGTTCAATGGAAGTTACTGGTGCCTTCCACAAAGTGCAATTTTAATTCTGATTGCCTGAACAAATCACAATTTGTAGCACAGTACCAAAAAGAATCATATTCTGGCAGTATTTTAAGACTTTGAGTAGGCAGTGACAATTCTATGTTCAAAGCTATGTTGTGACGAAATACCTTGATTCCAAAAACATTTTCAGCTCCTAGAGAAGCCCAGGTGAAACACCTTGTCAATAAATGAAAACAAGTCTTGTCTGTTAGAAAAACACCACTTTTGGGGGGCACCTCTGTGGCTCAGTTGTTAAGTGTCTGCTTTCAGCTCAGGTCATGATCCTGGGGTCCTGGGATTGAGCCCCGTGTCGGGCTCCCTGCTCTGCAGAAGGCCTCCTTCTCCCTCTCCCACTCCCCCTGCTTGTGTTCCCTCTCTTACTGAGTCTCTCTCTGTCAAATAAAACCTTTAAAAAAAAAAAAAAAAAAAAGGAAACACCACTTTTTACTATGGCTCTAATTTTGTTCATAGGTAATAAAAAAATAATGCCATTTAGCTGGAGGAATAAAAAAACAAAGGTAATGTGAGAAATGTGCTGTTTCAGTAAAATACTACATCATTCAGTATTTAAAATAATTTTGGGACAATCACAGCTTTCGTTCTATTCAGGACTGAAGCGTAACAGAATCTGGAGGCTGGGGTGGAGTAGGCTTCCATTTGGTTAGTTAATTTCAACTGAATTTGGTTCCATGTACTTTATCTATCTATCTATCTATTTATTTATTTATTTTTAAAAGTTTATTTATTTGAGAGAGAGGGAGAGAGTGAGCCCTAGAGGGTGTGGTGGGGAGTGGAGGGGACAGATGGAGAGGGACAAGCAGACTGCCTGTTCAATAGAGAGCCCCACCTGGGACTCGATCCCAAGACCCTGAGATAATGACCTGAGCTGAAGGCAGATGCTAAATGACTGAGCCACCCAGGCACCCCAGTTCCATGTACTTTAAATGACCACCTACTTTGTTTCAGGTTTGTGTGAGGTTCTAGGGTTAAGGCAGTGAAATAGTGCAGGCATGTCCATCTTCGGTTGTGGTGAGCATCCTGGTTGGGTGTTTGTTGTTTGCTAGACTTAGACCTATGGTACCTCCTTCAATCCATGTACTAGCCTACAGGATGGGTCTTACTGCTTCTATTTCTCGATGAGGAAACGAACCCCAAACCACCCAGTTTGGTGAAGCTGGACTGGCAGCCAGTCCTATGGGAAGACTCTAACACCCCCAAGGTCAACTGTGGCCTTATACCTCCAGGGCCAGGGTGGTTCTGTGGAATTGGATGTAATGCTGATTAAGCTAAGGTCACAGGTTTAGATCTGAGCACCCTGTGGGTCAACTTTTGAAAAAGAAAAACTATCATTCCTGAATCATTATGGGCATTTATAATAGCCTGTAATCCTATTAATGCATATAAATGTTTCTTTGATATATGCGCTCCAGAATGCATTTAAAAAATTTTTTTTGTAGCAGAGCAGGGAAGTTCAGGGGCTCAAACACCAGGCAGAGCTTGATTTGCTATTTGAAGAGCAGGCCCAAGTACTTGCCAGGGGCACTTTGGGAAAGTCATTTAGCTTCTCTGAGCCTCAGTTTCCTCCTCAGAAAAATGAGATTTAGAGGTTCTACTTTGTAAGGCTGTGGTGAGGATTTGCATAAAATGCAGCATTCTAGTATCTTGTCATAGTCCCTGGAAGATAGCAGACACTAAGAAACAGAGGCGACAACAGTAATTATAATATCTATAGTGACCATACTAAAAATTGTTATCATATCATTGTATTATATGTTGTTAATTACTATTTGTTAATCATAGCATCTAGTTCTTCACCCAGAGGAAGCTCGGCTGAAGTGGAGGATAGCTCTCCATTCCTATAAAGCTCTGGGTTTTCTGTATTGGGCCGACAAGATCTATAACATCCTTATACCCAATGCCCAGCACCCTTCAGCCAGGACAGCAAGCCCATGCTAGAGGAGTAAGCACACCCTGATCTGGGTATCAGGTCTATTGTTAATTTCTTGTCACTGACTTCTTCTTAGACTAGCAAAGGACTTTCTTCTCCATCCTTCTGTGTCTACAAGTAGGGCTTGGAGTCAGGCCATGTTGTACCTGCAGGCATGTGGTTGAATATCTACCCTAAAAATCTGGTCGATTCCCACCCACCACTGCTTTAACTTGTGAATCGTTCTTCTCTAAATGTGGACCAAGAAGGAGCTCAGTACATGGGATAGTGAAGGGGTCCAGGAAACAAGAAACTGGGTGGGGCGTGTTTATCTCACTTCTCATCAGTTGCATAGACCCAATGACAATTTAAAATCAAAGGGAATTTGGAGGCTAGTTTAACTCTTGAGAAGAACTTTCCAGAAGATGGGGTATGAGAGATTCCTGCTTGTTTCTGTGATGTCCTCGCTCAGTTTGGGGATCCTCGACTCCATGTCACTTGGTTCTGCTTATACATGTCCATTCAACAATTCTGGTAATCTCTGGCCTCTAAACTTTGATCTGCCAGAGAACTGCTCTTCTGAACCTTTACTGACTACTGAATCTGGCACCTGGCACTATGCTGGCACACAGTGTGTCCTTGCTTCTTGGATGGATCATAGCACGTTCCACCCCGGCTGGTAAGTAGCTGAAATGAATGGAGATCGGTGGGAAAGGAGAGTCTATGCATCCCTTCTAAGGAGGGAATGTGCTCTTTAGCCATAACTGTCACAGTGCAGAAATGCAGCCCAGGGTTGCCAATGTTTCTGGTTTACCAGAAACCCAAAGCTGGGCACCTGTACTTTTATGAAAAATTTTATAATTTTAAAACATGAGATGCTAATGTCAATTAAATACTCCACAAGATTGAAAAAAAAAAAAAAACTCATCTGTGGATGCAACATAGTCTGTGGTCTATCTAGTTTGCAACATCTGGTTTCCAGAGAGCAGAAATCAGGATCATTCCTTGATTCTGTCATGTACTCAAGTCTGCCTTCCTCCCCAAATCTCCTAAATAACATACTTAATAATGGCTCTGAAAGGACAGCTGTGCTTGGGATCCCCTGTCTTACTGAGGGTTATTTTTCTGGACTGCCTAGTTGCATGAAGATGTCCAGTGTGGGCAAAGAGCACAGGATCAGGGGTCTGCAGACCCAGGTTTTAGTCCCCTTGCTGCCACCAACTTGCTGTTTCCCTTGACAAATCCCTTGGCCAGAGCCTGGACCAGGGTGAGGGATGGGGGTAGATACCCGGGTGCAAAATGTTATATGGCCCAGGCCACACTCCTGCCTGTTCTTGATCTCTCTGTGTCTTATCTCCAAATAAGAGGTCATCCTGAAGGTCCTTATAGGCCCAGCTTATAATAAAGCCGATGAATTTCCAAAATTGGCAAGTGACATAAATGAAGGGAGACCTTCAAAACAACGCACGCTGGTTATCTGCAGATGTGTTGGACCTGCATGCAATTTAGCGGGTACCGTGATTTATCAAGGGCAGGCCACTCACTGGGGTACGTGAGCATTTTCAGGCTATGCTCCCGATAGCTTTTGCACGGCATTTTTGGCAGCGTATATCTATTGAACTTCTGATTTGCTGCATGTTGTCAGGAAACAATGTCTGAAAATACTTTTTTCCTCTCCCGCAGGACTACTGAAAAAAATTATTTTATTATCTAGGTTTTCTTGCTTTTGTTTTCTTTGTCCACACTCTTAATTTTTTTTTTTTTTCATTAAACATATTTCTGGCCCAGGACAGCACGGTGGGCAGGGAGGTGCCTGGCTGTCCTCCACCTAGCTGGCCAGGAAACCAGCTCAGAGAGCTCTGATGGAGTGGCTCCTGATCACACAGGGTCAGAAATGCAGTCTTGGCATATGCAACTGCAGTATAACCCCAACTTGGAGGAGACCGAGTATGTGAATCACCGAATGTATAGAACAGGTGGAAAGGAAAGGCCAGTGATTTGGGCAACAGAAGGCCATCTGAGTCATAGCAACTCTTGGTTCAGAACCTTAAGGCCATACAGAAAGCTGGGGCCGGATCGTTGGAAGAGCCCGCAGACCACTGAATGACAAAGTCAACTGGTGACGTGCAGAAGCGAGAAGAAATCACCTCTGGGACTAGAATGTAATTCAGTGAAAAAGCAGGACTCTTTTCTTTCCCTGGCAAGTCTGATTTACCTTCAACTTTGTGGGCGTCCACTAACGGGGTAAAGGAAATGACAATTTCAGAAGCATGTGGGAGGCTCCACTACTCTCCTGGGCAGGACTGTGAATCGCCGCTAGCTCGCATAGCCCAGCTCTCAGGGGCCAGTTCGCACTAGCCTGTGGCACCCACTGGCCACGCTTTCTGGGAAGCCGACGCCTTGAGAGCTTTGGCAACGCAGATTGGGAAAGCAGCTTGGTAGGACAGTTAGTCACATGGGCTCTGCCACTTATTAGTTAAGCAGCTACTTGGCTTCTTTGAGATGGGTCTTTTGCAGAAGGAGGGCTGTGAGGATGTTGAGGGAGAAGGTCCATAAGAGCACCATGGCCACCGTCGGGCACGAGTTACTGCACAGCACATGCTTCCAAGGCAGTACCCTCTGCGCTGTGATTCCCCCCTCCGTGTGGCATGGGGGCTTTGAGAAGTTTCACCCGCACTATGCTACTTTCCTTAGTCCCTTTTCTGGCTACCTGGGAAGGGGAGAAGGGGGTGGCTCTTTTCCTTTGTTCCCCATATTCTGTGCAAGACATCCCCCACTGTGCAGGAGCCAAAAATGAGGATGAAGCGAGCAGCTGTCATAGCCTTCTCCAGCCTGGTACCCACTCCTCTCTCTCTACCTCTACCAGGGGTTCTCACGGGCTCCCCTCAATTCCCATGATGTGTCCTGTAGGACCAACCTCAGCCTGGATGGGAAGAAATTTCACAGCAGTTCCACCCACAGAAAACAATGGAACAGGGGGATCCTATGTGAAGTATTTCCACCAATAGTTGACGTCCACAAACTTTCCTTAAGTTAAATTTGAGGGAGCTTTCCATGGGAGTTATCGTGAGTCTTTCCTCGTTTTTTTATTTCATTATGCTTAATGTCAGAGAGAAAACACCTAGAGTAAGACTCTATTTTGTCTTCTTAATTTGAAGACTTCTAAAGCTTTGGATAGCTAAAGATGACCTTTCTGGGGATAGTGTGTTTTGAACCTCTCTCTTTCAGGAACTTATTAAGTTAATATATGATGCCTTCACTTAGTTCCTATTTATTATTTCATTGTCAAGATTCTTTTCGGTGCCTAAGTTGTGATTACAGAGAATTGCTATAAAATGTCAATGTGCAGATGAGATTTGGAAGGTCTGGGGGTGGGGAGGGGAGATTCTTTCAATGGAGATGTTGGCTCCTGCCAATTCAGAATGGCTCACCATTAAGATAGATGGTTCCAAAGCCGCATGCCTCTGCTGGAAATTAAGAACCCAGGGAATAAATGATTATGATTAATTTTGAGTACTTAGCCATGTGAAGCCAAATGAGAGTGTCTTTAAAACAAAGCTATTGATCTGGCTTTGTTTGGAACTGAGAAGATAAACTCATCAGATCCCGTGATCTCTTTGTAAAAATACGGAATGAGAACTTTTTTTTTTTTTTAAACCCCACCATAGGCTTTCAAGCTTCAAGTTTGAGAAACCTGGTGTATCAACATGCTATAATATACCAACATTTTAAAAATAGCAAACACTGGGGTAGAGAAGAGCAATCCAGTTCTGTCCCAGACAGGGGTTTGATGGGGATGAGGGCACGACAGGGAGGAAGTTAGGGGAATGGAAGGGACAGAAGCCACCTCTTCTTAAAGTTGAGGGAACAGACTCCGAGAGGTTGCATAGCTTGCCCAAAGTCCCACTGTGCCCAGGTGTGTCTGACTGTCCATTCCCATCCTCTCTCCCCCAGACAACCTTCTGGTGAGACGAGGCACCACTCCTAGTACAGGCTGTCAGGTTGTCACAGCTGTTCCATGGCAGCTGGTGATTTCCATTTCCTGGTCTCTTCCCAAGGAATTCTCTCATCTTCCTGAAGAAAGGGGTGACATGCTCCTGCATCCCTCTCCAGAAATGCTCTTGTGCTGGCGGGAAAATTGCACCTTACCCTTCCCAGCCCCTCTCTCCTGATCAGAGAAATCCTGGGTCACTGAACGGGGCTGGCATCCTCTCCCTAGCAGACAAGCATTTGTTGCCCATTCCGGGGTCAGAGTTTGGGTGAGAAGCCACCATCCATCTTAGGACTGACAGCCTGACCTCCCTGGCTGTGGGTCCAGCCGTTTCTGTCCCGGGAATTCGCGGCTTTCATCAGATTTCCGGCTCCTTGCAGTATCAGCATCCCCTTTTATTTCCCGTGATTCCTCTTGGAATCACCTTCCTCTCACACAACGTGGAGAGGCTTTCTCCAACCCGTGCCCACTGTCTGGGGGGCCAGGTGAAAAGAAAGGGACATTTTAATAAATCCATTCAGTCATTGGTTCGACATTTATTCATTCCTCTGGAAGTCAGAGATATATAACCTGGTGATTAGGTAAGGGTTTTGTGCTTTTTTTTTTTTTTTTTTTTTTCAGGGGGATGCTGAACAAATCCTACCCTATCCTTCGCTGGATAGAACTATACCATCAGAACTATTTTTAGAACCAAGCAATTACAGAATTTGGAAAGGGGAAGCCATCCGCAAGTTACAGCAACCAACCCTTCACTTTCCAAATGGGAAAACCGAGACTCTGAGTGCGGAAGGGACTTGCCCAAGGTCACACAGCCAATTAGGGGCTGAGTCAGGACCGAACCACACATCTCCTGGCACAAGTTCTACTAGGCTTTATTGCCTTCCTTTCTAGGTTTCTCCAAATCAGGGACCGCTGGAAGTGTTGTTTGAGTGACAACCATCAAAATGTTTTCTTACACAATTTAACTTCAGTTTGAATGACCCCAAGATGATTCCTAGCTGAATTCCACCCCCAACCCACCCCTGGAAATCAGGTTGGAACCACTGGAAAATCCAGAACACAGGAAGGCAGCTCCACAAGGTATGGGGGTGGGAGGAATTACACCTCCTCTCGCCTCTCCCCCACCCTGCCACTTTAAGGTTACTGCTTAAAGTTTGCACTGAAACCCGAGGCGAGATCCCAGGAGCAATGGCAATGACTAGACTTTACCAGGCTGTTTGGCATCCCCCCTGCCCCGTGCCAAGGTCCCTTTGTGATCCTGGGTAATTCCTACTGACCCCTTGGTGCTATCCCCTCTCGCATCTCCCAGACCTGTAACCTGTCTCTCCCCATGCTCACACTCAAACAGACTCTCCCTGAACGCCCTGGCAGGCGCCGGGGGGCTATTCTGGCCCATCTGTTCTACCCAGCAACAAATACCGCGGGAGCACCGGGGGAGAAAGGACTCAATTGCGACTTAATTAGCAGGAACCCCAGTTTGCGGGAGGTGAGAAATCACACTTTGCTGCCTACAAACACTTTGGCCAAGGTGAGCCAGAGGGATCTCCCGGTTCCCAATTTTAATAGCACTGCAGCAGAAGACACAGAAATGCAATCCACACGGACCCCCCCTGCACACACACACGCCCCCTCTCTCCTCCTCACAGGGACACACACACACACACACACGCACACACGCACACGCACACAAGGCAGCACCGGTCGCAAAATCAACTCACAGGATCTCCAGATCGCGCAGCGCCCGGAAGGCTCCATCTTCAATGCAGCTGATGTGGTTGTTGTCCAGTTGCCTGTGGAAAAGCAAGGGGAGGGCGTGAAGGCTGAGTGGGGGCAGCGCCGAGGAGCCGGGCGGCCCGGGCCGGGCGTCCCCGGCCACCCGAGTGCCTGTCCCTCCACCCCTGGCAGTCTCTGCTCGTCCCTGCCAGGAGCTCGCGCAGAGCCAGCCTGTCTGCCACGCTGCTCCGTCTCTGCTCTCTGACTGTTTGAGAGAACTACACAGACGAGCGCACCAAAGGCTGTCAGGTCTCAGTAAATATTAATTGCGCATTTTTTTTTTTTTTTTTTTTTTAGGCAGAAGGGAGTAATTTCATTACATTAGGGCATCCAATCCATTACGAGCTCTTACCGTCATGTCACTGAAACAATTTCATTAAGCTAAAGGCCTGTAAATCATTGGAGGTCACTGCTCTGCCCTCCGCGACCTCCCAGAATGCTTTTTTCCCTCTCTCCCTCTCCCTCGTCTCCCTTTACTGGAAGTTGCAGTCTTCTGCTCTGACACAGTGCTAAATCTCAAGGCTTTATCTGCCCAAGAGCAGCGAGGGTGCATGGGGAATATACCGATTCCAAATTAGACTCAACTAATCTAATTTTATAGTCTTTTTATTATTCTAAGCACCAAATGTCTGTGGTGGTTTGATGCCTCTGTGCTTTGTTATGGGGTCCATCTGGTAGGTCATTCTATTGAAGCATTTTCTGACTAACTACAGAGCCCCTCAAACTGCACCAAACCACCATCAACATTAAAGAAATCCATTGATGGAAGCATTCCTGATGGGGGAAGGAAAGGAATATTGTTATTGCCTTAAAGATGTACCACTTAAATTTAAATTGGGGAGAATTAAATGCACCTATTCTGGGACTCCTTTTTTATTTCCCTTTCCATCTTATGAGCACGAAAATAATGTCTCTTAAAAGGATGCCTTAACTAATATACATTCTAGTTGGGGACTGAGGTATTTTAGTTGAAAGATAATGAATATATACCATTATCCCTAAATCAATATAGGTCTTAAGTGTAAGTCGTGACCACGCTCCAATTCAAATCTCGCATTATATATTAGTCATTTGATTTCTAAAATAAAGGATGATAATACAGAAAACATTTATTGGCACCAGATTGTCTGTTGTATTTTGTGTGCAGAACACACCACGGTCTTTGGGGCGAATGGCCGAAAGAAGTACGGCTGTCCTGAAAAACTCCCTTATTGACTTTTTTTTTTCTTTTGTCTCAGAAAAAAAATCAGCCCCTCTCAGGTGAAGGGATTTCCTGATGCTGGAATTTTCATTTGTGACTTGTACTAATCTACCTCAACAACTCTGTGCAAAAGATGTGTCGACAATACGTTCAGTAACCCTCACGGAGGGTTTTATATTCTGCTGCAGGAAGGTGGATTAAACTTAAAATACTATCATCATCGAGAGACCAGATAGATATAGGATTTCTGTAAAGGCACATGAATGAAACACGTACAATCAGAATGATGTCGTGTGTCACAACAGATGGGCTCTGCCACGATATTACAGGGAACCAAGTCATCTCCATAAATGCCCCCGATATAAGATTTAGACATTTAGGGTTTAAAAATAAGCGGCAAATGGGTATCACAAGAAGCAGAAACACTCTTTAGGTGGACAACTTCTACATCTAGAATTCAAAGTTCTTACTGATGCCAACTTCCCAGTGTCCTCACTACCCGGAATTCTTCCCGAGTCTTTCTTAAAGTGAGTTTGCTGAATATCCTTTCCCAAGATTTCCTGTAAGTACTGGGGCTGTGGATTTCCCTGCAAAGGTTCTATTAAGGCAGCCTAGTCCTGCTGCCTGGTTTCTAGATTTATCATCAGTTTAAGGGCAGATGATCAACAATGCCTGCCCCACATCAAGGCCACCAAACCTTACCAAGCAAAATGCAATGGAGTTGGCTTTTGGCTCCAAGAAATTCTTCAATAAATATGCTGAATTCGGCAAAAATGGCCCCATCCACCTAAGTACAGAAGTATCTAAATCATCAGATTGAGAAGTCTGGGGTAGTGTACAGTGATGGCCGTTTGTGGTGCATCTGCTTCTGGGCAGACATTTCAGAGAGGTCCTTGCTATTAGAATATTATTTATTTGCTGGATTTGTGAGATGCTTCCTGTTGCTTTTCTTTTCGATCATGAGAAACCAAAAATGTACAGAATGTTACGTGGAAAGAATGCAGTTTACAGGGGAGAAGAGAAATTCATAGAAAGAAGGGAAAGAATGAAGAGGTAGAAAGAGATTAAAAGGGTGGGGGAAAGGTCAGGTGCAAAAGATGACAAACCAAACCAAGCCCACCGTTCAACGTTCCACCAGAGTCCTGCCCGGCGATTACCGGAGCAGCGGAAACAGAGTCTCAGGGAGGGACTTGCTCACTCTAAAGCTAAAAGCAAGGAAGGTCTCCTACGTGATCAGTTCTGTGATGTTTAAACAGGCTCACTGGGCGGCACAAGCGGACACCTGGTTGTATATTAGTAATGAGGAAAACTGAGCAGTAACAGAAGCATCTCTGTGGGTGAGTTTTCATAGATGCTCTTAGAATGTATGAAATGTACCAAAATTTCAAATATTTATGCAGAAGTGGGGTGTACATTTATTATAACCACGATTGCCTCCTT